>NC_142286.1:30835578-31454074 GCF_965620075.1 Prunus avium
GTCTTGAAAACGTTGTGAAAGTTTCTCCTTATCAAATCAATGATTACATTTACATATACAGCTCTATTATAAGAACAGAAATGGTATGTTGAAAGATCATGCATGAAAATTCTGCGTCATATTTTGCTACATTATGCAGAACAAGCGAAACAGAGTTTTTCTTTGTTGCTCCTTAACCCACTTGAAGAAAGAGAGTTTGAGCTTCATTTTATTTTTACTGTATAACCAACACAAGCGAAGCCCCAAGACAGGTTCCATAAGGCGATAGTGTTAGAGAGATTTCCTCTTCGCAATCAAAACTGATTGTGTAACTGAAGATCAGAGAGATTTCCTCTTCTCAATCAAAACTGATTGTGTAACTAAATATCAGTTTTTATTCTTTCTAATTATAGTCTTTAGTGCTGTTTATAATTTCTTGTAACAGTCAAACAAATCTCCTATATATATGTACATTGTAAATGTCAAACAAAGTAGGGTAAATATTCAGTTATGCTAAGATACGCTCATATTATTATTCTTCTCCAATATGGAGGTATTTATACAAGTACAAAGATGTGTAAACCCTAAATAAAATAGGAAATATATCTAAATTACAATAGGAAGTAAATCTCTATTACAATAGGACTAAATAATAATTGGTAAGTAACCAAAATTCTAATGAAATAAGGAACCATAATCCTAACTAAGTAAGGACTCGCCAACACTCCCCCTCAAGTTGGGCAAAGATATTTCGCACGCCCAACTTGACAAGCGAGTCACATAACACCATACTTGAGAAGCACCAATTGTAGAGAAGGTCTTTTCGTCAACCACGAGTGAAACAAGTGACAACATAAAGCAAAGTTCGCAGTAGAAACACAAGAGCAAACCCTAAAAAATAGGGCACATAGCAGGACACAGAAACCCTGTGACCATGGCAGCAGATAAGGCAGAACACAAGCTCTGTGAGCACGGCAGAAGATAAGGCAGAAACCAAAACCTAAAAAATAGGGTAAGGCAAGGCAAACACACCAGCAAAGGCATGAGCAACAATACTGGCACCATAACAGGCAGGAGCAACAAGGCATAGACATAACAGGCATCATCAACAGAAATACAAGGCATTGGCAGCAGCAATAGCAGAGACAACTTCTCTTCACTCCCCCTCTCCCCCTGAAGAGAAGGGGTCGATGGAGCCATATGATCAATGGTACTTGAGAAACATCTGACTAACACTGAGATGTAGTAGAATTAGCCATGGCAAATAGGTGGTTAAATCGCAGCATAATAGATGAGCAGCGGTGTCAATAGCAAGGTAAGCAGCGACGACGGTAGCAAGGTAGACGGCGGCGGCGGCGGCGACGGACTAGGATTATAGGCTAAATGTATAGTGCAGCGGAAATAAGTAGTGTCTAGGGTTAGGGTAGAGACAGATCAAAACACAGCAACATCATCAGCAATGACCATAGCAACGGAAAACGAAGCAAACAAAGGCAACATCAACGGCGGTAGTAAAGGCAACGGCAACGGCAACAGCAACAGTTCTTCCATATCAACTTTCGCTAATTCACGCAGACACAACTTCTCTTCACTCCTCCTCTCCCCCTGAAGAGAAGAGGTCGTCGGAGTCAAGAAATAAGCAACATCTTTATGGGAATATGTCAAGCTAATGGGGATATGTCAATAAACATATCCTTTTCACTCCCCCTCCCCCCCTTAAAGAGGAGGGGAGGAGAGCACTTAAATTGCAAGGAGAACACAAACACAGGTCACAAGAAAACCTGGCTCTAATACCATGTCAAACAAAGTAGGGTAAATATTCAGTTATGCTAAGATACGCTCATATTATTATTCTTCTCCAATATGGAGGTATTTATACAAGTACAAAGATGTGTAAACCCTAAATAAAATAGGAAATATATCTAAATTACAATAGGAAGTAAATCTCTATTACAATAGGACTAAATAATAATTAGTAAGTAACCAAAATTCTAATGAAATAAGGAACCATAATCCTAACTAAGTAAGGACTCGCCAACAGTAAACAGTTTTGAATTAAGGAAAATCATTTTCTAATGGTGATTGACTATACTCTCCAAACCGATTTCTCTTGATCCAGCTAAAATATTCAAAATCTAACACTTTCAAAACACTCTGTTGATCTAATCATAATTAATATCGAGTGACTTGTGTTTAAATGGAAATCATTCAGTCACTTTTGCTAATCAACCACTATGATCTTCTTGGTTGAAATTGCGGTCACATTATGACCGGAAAAGTTCGGGAAGGAGGAAAACATAACATATATGGAATGGAACAAGCATTAGAATATTACAGTTAAGAAATATTTAATTATTGTTCAGCGTGACATGAAAGGTAATAGTGGAACTTCATGTAATGATGAAGCAGGACCACCATCCAAACCTGGCCCTGTGCCTGTTGAGCTTGAAACGACATCCCAAGGCTCAATTGATTCAGTTCGAACATATTCAACTTCTTCATAATTTTGTCCACCATTAGAAGTGTTTTCTGACATCTGAATCCCCTCCAGCTCTGCCGTGACCTCTCTCATTGTAGGCCGCTTCCTTCCACTCAAATTCAAACATCTTCTTGCAAGGTTAGCAACTAATATGATATCTGCTTTAGACCCTCCTTTTACAACTTGAGCATCAAGAATTTCAAACAACAACCCAATAGTTGAACCACATTTCTGTGGTTGATTTGTGAAAGAATCACAACCTCATTGATAAAATTTGAAAGTTGGCTTTCGTCCACTATTTTAGATTTTTTCACAGCAACAATTCTTCCGTCAGTCAGCATGCCTTTGTAAACTGTACCTTGGCCTCCCTGGCCAAGAATTCTATCAATATTGAAATTGTCAGTGGACTTCTCTAACTCCTTTGATTTGAATAGCTTGATTTTCTCAACATTAACTTCACCTGACGACAATTGTTTCTCTAATAATAATCCACCATTTCGCTTGAAGAACATCTCCCTGCGTTTCATGGTATGGCGTTTCTTTAGGAATCTGTATCCCAACCATGCACCGATAAGCAAAAGTAACAGTCCAAGACCGGCACCAAGACCTGCAATATATAACTCAGTAAAATGATAAATGATCACAAATTGCAAACCAAGTTTATTTCTTGTGCCCATAAAATAAAATAAAATAAACTGTTGATGGCAACATGCAAAAGAGTTTATGTCTAAAATTCCTCTTGACACTTAGGCAGAGTTTATGTTTAATAAATAATTAACTCCACAGACCTGTAATATAATGAACAGTAAAGATGACCAAACTAGCTCTAAACTGTTGAGAAAATAAGTGCAGTTTGGATTGTAATTTGTAACCTTGAGTTACTCAGTTAATTTTTTTTCCCTTTTTGAAGAGAAATCAACTCTGTTTAATTCCAAAATTGTATACTACGTACGATGTACCGATAATAACCATGAATTTAGTACTCTTTTTGTCCTGGCAAAAGTAATAACCAGGACCGTTCACACACTTTCTGTGGGGCCCGCATCGACTTTAATCAATACTCGTGTATTGAGCTGGGCATATGGGACCAAAAACTGGCCAAATCGGCCGAACCAAACCGGTCGGTCTGGTTTGGTTTGGTTTTTTTTTTCTTTTTTTGGCCAACGGTGCATGAACCGGACCGAACCGGCCTTCACGGTTCAGCATCCGGTTTCCAATTTCAGAAACCATTGGTGAACCGGACCGAACCGGGTATGTTAAATTATATGTAATTAAATAATTATAATACAACCTTATTTCCATTTTCAACATTTAAGTAAATGTCTTTGTCATTTTACTTTTATTTATTTTTATATTACTCTATTTACTTAAGTTTACAATGTAAATAAGGAAGTACCCCCCATTTGGATTCAAATAAAAATACTAGAAAATCAAATTCCAACCAAATCAAATTATGAAAAATCGATTTTAGTGCAAAATACGATTTAGGCTAAAAATAATGGCTCATTAAGTCAATATATACTTCATACTAAAATCCCATAAAATCAAGTTTTCTTATTTGATGTGTGAGGAATAAAAGCCGCCAAAAATTATCTTGAGAAAATGATTATTCCGAAAACCCATTTTTCATACTTAGTCAATATTATTTTTACATAATGGTGAATGATGCATATGGTTTACTTTGAAACTTTAGATGGATGTGAATGATGAACGATGCATATGTTTTAGTTTGAATTGAAAGGATTGATTGAATGAATGAATTTGAATATTGTTGAGGCCCAAAAAATCCATGGTTGGGCCCGAATAAATCCCTAGCCCAAAATGATATATTATTGAAAAAAGATCCGATTTGGAGCACATGAAAGTATGACATACACGAGTCATACTCCACACGCCATGCTAAATAAAAATCCGTCATGCTAGAAATTGAGATTAAAATTATAAAATGCATTTAGCTCTGCAAATCCATGCCAATTATCCTATCAAGCGTCATATTTAAAAGCATGCCAAGCAACATGCCATGCCAAGTGGGAAATTATTATTTCACACCCAATCGCACTACAAGCTTAAGTGGGCCCAAGCCACTCGAATGCCCAGGGCTTGCTTGAGTGGGTTGTGGTATGGATGATAATAAATTGTCATGAGGCCCATTGATGGACCGAGAAATGGAAGTTCCGGGTCGCTTGGGAGACTCGGGACTCAAGCCCATTTCTTAGGCCCAAATGTGGGTAAGCACAAGAGAGAAAGTAGCCCATTGCCCCAATTAAAATATCCCAACCAAAAGATAGCCCATTACTACAACCAAGATGGCCCAACACTTGATAAGCTTAGCCCATTTATTTGACAAGTCATATTGTTGTCTCAAGAAGCCCATACAATTAGCATAAAAGTCAACAGGAGCCTCAGCACTTGGGTGAAAACAAAAGCTACGAAAAGAAGCAAAGGTGTCCATGTATGCAGAGCCGCTGGAAGCTTTAGCACGTGATGGGGGAACAAATTTCCAGCAAAGGCATTCGAAGGACCAAGGGATTTTGGCACTCAAGGAAGGATGCCATCCTTTAAACCAGCAGGCGCACCCATTTTCTTTCCTTCATCAGATTTGGCCATGGAAAGAGGAGAAAGAAGATGGATGAAAATGGAAGCTCTCCTCTGAAGCAGCCGCCGGAAGAAGCTTGGAGCTCCCAAAAATCTCTGATTTTGTGGGATTGGGCAGAACTGATTTTTGCCACCATGAGGTAAGTCAAGAAAGAGGAGAAGAAAGGAAGAGGAAAGCTTAGCTAGATTGGGAAGAAACCATTAGGGTTTCTTGGAGAAGACCCATTCCCAGCAGCTATAAATAGGACCCCTTCTACCCAACACAACACAACCCACAACCTTCAGAGAGAAAGCTTCCTCTCTCACATGCAAATCCAGTAATTTTCGTGCTTTGCTTACCAATTTCCCTTAGCTCCCCTGTTCTGGCAGATTGGCTGCAGCTTTGACAGAGTCACTGTCAAGCTGCCGGAAACTGCTAAGATTACACACAATTCTTCATAATCCTTCTCCCTCTTCATCAAACCTCCTTAGAATCCCTTTCTCTTTCCCTTAGAACCTCTGCCTCTCATAGGAACTCACAGCTCTCTCTCTCTCAAGTGCTAAACCCATAATAATTTTGCTCCCATGCCATAATCTTCTCATGCAAAGCTAGAATATTTATCTGTAATTTGTGGTTATTTTCATTGGTGAAGGTAACCAAGGAGTTTCCTAAGGCGTCATCGCCCTTTCCAGACATCCTTGGGGCTTGATCTTCGAACTCAGACACAAGGGGACACTTGCATCAGATTGCTCCTTCCAGCAGCCCAGCCCACTTGCTGCCAGAAGAAAAAGGCCCCTACAAATATGTTGTAATGTGAATGGTGAATGAATTTAGAGTCTACATGTTTCCAAGTAGGTTTTCACCAAACCAAGCTAACCGGTTAACCGAGATGATCGGTTAACCGGTTCATTGGTTCGGCGCACGGTTTGAATTTTCTCCAAATCGGAATTTATAGTTCAGCGCACGATTTGACCTCAAAACCGAACCAAACCAAACCAAACCGAGCCCACCCCTACTCGTGCATTCATCAATATCTGAAATGTAATTTAGATATGAGAAATAGGGTAAATCAGCAATACAATACTATTTGCACAACATCTATTAATCACTTTGCAGATCATCCTCTCTAATAGGGTTTGGACCCCATAAATGAGGGACTCACCGATATTAAAGAAATGATAAAAAATAATATATGTTTGACCACTTTACAGATCACCTCTCTAATAGGGTTTGAACTCCATAAACGTATGAGGAACTCACCGATATTAAAAAAATGGTAAAAATTAGTATATGTGGTACAAATAGCAACACTCTTGACAGTAAGTATTATTAGATACCCAAAAATATGTAGAAGGAAGGGTCTTATTTTGACTTCCATGACTTTTTGTCTTGAAAAAATTTCGTAAATTTTGAAAAAGATGAAGAGGCAATGGAAAGAATGATAGAGGAGAAAAGCTCAGATCTGTGAACTTAGGAGAGAACCCTACAGTTCGTGAATTTTAGGAACGAAATTTTTTATTTTTTATCTTGTTGGAAGGAAAGATATATAAGATACCAACTCAGCCACTCAGTCTGTCCAAAAAAAAAAAGAAAAAAAGAAATTATGCTGCTTGGTCAGAACGGTTTTGAAGAAAACGTCAACTTTTATAAAGTTCTTACTTGATGGTTTTCTAAAAGCGTCATGTATATATGGTCTTACCTGATGGTATTCAATAAGCGTCATGATTAGGCCACATATAGTTGACGCTTTTTAAAAAGCGTCAAAACCAAGCATTATAGTTGATGGTTTTTGCTAAAACGTCACCAAAGAAGTGTCAACTAATCATGTTTTTCTTGTAGTCATTTGACCACTAAATTGAATTATTGAAATTTTAGTACTTTCTTGAAGTACCGTGTTCATTGATTTTGTAAGACACAATTGGATGTCGAAATAATTTCCGATTTGTCTAATTTTTTGCAAGGATGATTTATGAATGTAGACTTAAAAAATAAATAGTTTGGATCGTTGAAATTTTTTTTGTAGGGGACATTTTTCTTTATGCATTTTTGATGAATTATTTGAACTGCTTGCAATTGCATTGTTCCTCTCCTATCTCTCATCTACCTACTTGTTTGTTTGCTAATATACACACACACACATATATATACATGTGGACGTGAACCTGCACCTTAATTTGCTATGAAAAAATATTTCCCTCATTCCCTTGTAAGTATGAACTCTTACATTCTCTGTCAAATGGCAATATGAGGTGTGTAGACGTTTTTCTTTTTGTATTTTTGATGAATTATTTTTTGCACATACGTCAAACCATAATTTGCAGAAGAGTATGTCCTTTTAGGAAAATAGGCAAACAATATCCATGTGATTGAATTCGTGTGAAAAGTCTCCATACTTGACTGCCATCTCAACTGCTTTAGTACGTTTATGATCATAGTCGACTTAATGATGGAGTTAAAAAGTAAAAGATTATCAAGCAAAAGTTTTCATTGCAACTTAGTGCCTGTACTGTACAATGAAGACCAAGACCCCCCTTGTCCATCGAAGAAAAGGAACAAACACTAGTGCTGGGTCGGAATGGAAATTGTATATGACTGGTAGTTGAAAATCCAAGTGTTTCCTTCTCATTATTTCTAGCTACCCACAAATTAAAATTTAAAAAAAAAGAAAAAAAAAAAGTTGACTAGTCTACTTGATTTGAGTCACTCACGCAGTGCATTGCTCCGTTAGTTATTGTGGCCATAACCACTCGATTTGACGAATCACCATTTGTTGAGTTGAGAGGTCATTGTCCAAAAATAAATTAAAATTGGAAAGTATTCTTTAATTATTAATTTTTCTTCTGTCGTTTTCAATTACATAAAAACGTTGTGAAAGTTTCTTCCTTATCAAATCAATGATTACGTTTACATATACACACAAATTCAAATGGGCACATGCAATGCGCATTTGATCAAAAGAAGCCGAGTCAGAGAAAGCATGAATCAAAGCACATGTTAATTTTACTTAAATTAGATGGGTTTTATTTAAATGAATTCGAAAACGAAACAGAAAACTTCACACGAGTGGTTATATTATACTAGAATGAATCAAAGGCATGGACCATGGAACAAATACTTTGCTACATTATGCAAAACAAGCGAAACAGAGTTTTTCTTTGTTGCTTGCTCCTTAACCCACTTGAAGAAACAGAGTTTGAGCTTCATTTTATTTTTACTGTATAACCAACACAAGCGAAGCCCGAAGACACGTTGCATAAGGCGATAGTCTAAAATCTTCTAATGCGGTCTAAAGTACAGTTTAATACAAGAAATATTTTTTGAGTGTGACTTAAAAGGCAAATAATTAATTAATTAATGGTGATTGACTATACTCTCCAAACTGATTTCTCTTGATCCAGCTAAAATATTCAAATCTAACACTTTTAAACACCCTGTTCAAATAATTCATTAATTAATGCCGTTCAATTTTGATATGTAAAATCAGTGGGAGCTGAGTTTTAATCCACTTAATTTCATTATTTTCTTGGAGACAGTTCAATTATGTGTTTGCTACTATTTGGTTAAGTTCTTCTAATAAATTATGTGACTCTAGTTTTGTGTTTATTATTCTTGACAAATGAATCCAGTTACATGTCATCATGTAGTATAGTTAGCTACAATCATTGCATAAGACATGAATTCATACCTGAGTCATTAAGGAGAGATATTGGTAATCTCTTAAGGGAGGGCGTATAAATGAAAGTGTGTAAACGCAAATTAAGTTTTGTCGTGATCATTCAGCATTCTAGTATTGATGGAAGCCTCATGTGATCTTGAGAGCTTGTATGGGTAATTATAAAGACCTTGAAATATTGAAATGTTCAATAAGTCTTGATAGTTCCATGCTTGTTCTTTTGATTGACAGTGACTTGATTAGGAATTATAATTGAGTTGAATTCTATAGGCCTTACAGTAATTGATATTGAGTTCTTGATGATCATTAGACCAAGTGGGAGACTATTAGACATATAGATGACTATCTCATTAAAGTGTGGTCTTATAATCATCAAAGGATTCTAAGACTTCATATCAATTAGGAGTTCAAATACAACTAAACCAGCAGCTCTATTAAAGTTAGTGTTTTAAGGCTAATATACGAGCTAGAATGATTCCTATCTTAATTGTGATTAGAAGTTATAAACCTAATGCAATAAAGACTTCTTAAGAGTTTCTTGATGGGCAAGACTCTTAGGCAGATGCATACAAATACAAGTGCCCCTGCTCAACCGTCAAGCCAACCCACACAAAAGAATTCACCCCATCTAGAATGAGTGTATGAAGGGATCGGATTGAGGGGATGTGCTCTTGTATATTCTAGATATTCGAAAACTCTAATGGAACACCAAAGATGTGTGTTCTTTCATGTGCAGTCATTATAGTTTACACTAATCAGCCACTATGATCTTCTTGGTTGAAACTGCAGTCACATTCTGACCGGAAAAGTTCAAGAAGGAGAAAAACATAACATATATGGAACAAGCACTAGAATATTACAACTAACAAATATTTAATTATTGTTCAGCGTGACATGAAAGGTAATAGTGGAAGTTCATGTAATGATGAAGAAGGACCACCATCCAAACCTGGCCCTGTGCCTGTTGAGCTTGAAACGACATCCCAAGGCTCAATTGATTCAGTTCGAACATATTCAACTTCTTCAAAATTTTGTTCACCATTTGAAGTTTTTTCTGACATCTGAATCCCCTCCAGCTCTGCCGTGACCTCTCTCATTGTAGGGCGCTTCCTTCCACTCAAATTCAAACACCTCCTTGCAAGGTTAGCAACTGTGATGATATCTGCTTTAGACCCTCCTTTTACAACTTGAGCATCAAGAATTTCAAACAGGCGATCTAACTGCATCGAAATGATGAAGTATGTGGCAAGACTTTTGCCTTCTTCTTGTGACCTTCTAAAAGAAATTGGTTTTTGTCCTGTCAAGAGCTCAACAAGGACAACTCCAAAGCTATACACGTCACTTTTCTCCGTAGATTGGCTTGATTGAAAATATTCAGGGTCCAAGTAACCAAATGTGCCGTGTACAAGTGTGGTGAGGTGAGTTTGGTCAATGGCAACCGATCTTGAAGTTCCGAAGTCAGCAACTTTTGCTCTGTATTTTGCATCCAAGAGTATGTTGGTAGACTTGATGTCTCTGTGATAAATGGGAAAGGCAGCTGAAGCATGTAAATAGGAAAGAGCTCCTGCAATTTCCTTGGCAATTCGTAAGCGAACCTCCCATGTAAGTGGAAACTCCTCATTCTGCCCATGGATATACCGGGAAAGGTTTCCATTAGGTATAAATTCATAAACCAAAATGGGAACCTCCGTCTCCAAACAGCAACCCAATAGTTGAACCACATTTCTGTGGTTGATTTGTGAAAGAATCACAACCTCATTGATAAAATCTGAAAGTTGGCTTTCATCCACTATTTTAGATTTTTTTACAGCTACAATTCTACCATCAGCCAGCATGCCTTTGTAAACAGTACCTTGGCCTCCCTGGCCAAGAATTCTATCAGTATTGAAATTGTCAGTGGACTTCTTTAACTCCTTTGACTTGAACAACTTAATTTTCTCTACATTAACTTCACCTGAAGATAATTGTTGTTCTAACAATAAGCCACCATTTCGTTTGAAAAAAAATTCCTTGCGTTTAATTCTCTCTCTCTTCTTTAGGACTTCATGTACCCACCATGCACCAATCAGCAGTAACAACAGTCCCACACCCGCGCCAAGACCTGCATAACTAAACTAAATGATGATGGAAGGAAGTATTGCTAATATCAAAAGTTTGTAGACTACTTTGTGACAGAGTTGCCTTAACTACTTCATTGTGCTCTGTTTTGATTTTGAAAATGTCCTTTTGACATGTTGAACTAGACTCAATAAGGGTTGTTTAAGAACGAATTTTTTGTAAACTGATGTTGTATATAACTTTGTTGATTATATAAACTCGAATCATGTGCGACTACAAAAAATCAAAGTGTTTATTTTTATCGCCGATTTCAGTTCTAAGGTTCTAGTTGCACAATCTGTTTTAAAAATTGGGTTTGATTAACTTTTAGGCGTCCAATTCGTGTTGGTATTTGCGTGAGTAAAACTTACACGACATTATCCTGTTGCCTGCATATTGTTTGCCTTTTGTGTTATTGGCATGGCATTGTCATCTTTCATATATGAAATAATTGCAAGACTGAAACATACCTATAAGAATCAGTTTGATCTTTGTCTTTCCACCCACTATGTGTCCGTAGCATGCATACGTCCCATTATAGTTCATACAATGGGGGGCCCAAGGCCCACATCTGTTTTTATCTGTGCATTCATCAATGTCTGCAATGTAGAGACAAGAAAGCAAATGAAAATCATGGTGAAAGATTATCACGAAATACAAACCAACAAAGCTGACTAAAATGCGATAATTTGGTGCATGGTAAACAAAAGTGTGGAACAGATGACAAATTGTTAACTAATTTGTGCATGTGTTGGAAATTTTTTGAGAGATTTTAGAGGTTTGTTTACCGTGACAAGGGTTGCGAAGATAGGGATTTCCCTCGAAGCCTGACGGGCAGGAACATACAAGCCTTTGCCCAGTGGAAGTGGAAGTGGCATTTAGTATTTTGCAGCTGGGCGTTGGGTCATCATAAGCCCTGGAATCATTTCCAATGAATATCTGAAATAATGGGACTGAAGTATTGTCCCAGCCTAAGCTCCAATCTAGCACCACCGGAACGCTGTGCATATCCTTTATGACACTAAAATTGGATGCCATAAAATTGTTCCTAAACCACTTTTGGTCAACCAAAAATGCATATATATTCTTGCATACCCTTGCTCTTCTATCATCTTCTATATCAGTACTGATGACACTGAGATGCGGTGGGATGTTAGTCTGGCAACAGTTAACACCAATTTCACAATCTTCAGGGCTTATGCTAGTCCCTTCACAAATTGACCTGCATCCGCCAACAAGATACTTTTCTGAGCTCACGGAGGCAAGGTAGCCACAACTCACTGCTGTGAATTTGTTGTGTCTCTCAGAGTATACAAAAGGGCTTCCACTCAAATTCGCAGGTTGCTGACCTCTGTATCCATGGCAGAAGAAAGCAATGGGGTTGTTAACTCGAAGCGTGCCATTAGCATAAACGTTCAGCACTTCCAGCTGGGCACGCCTCAAGTAAAGCTTGTGAGGGCTGATACTAGAAGACTGGTTGCACACCATTTCGAACCATTCGTCAAAGTAACACTCTTTATTAGGTCCAATGCCGAAAGGGTATGGGATGCTAATATCTCCGCAATGTGTTGCGCAATTGTGCTTTGCCATTGGTGTTTCAGCTCCCGATGCTGCTGTTGTAGTACTTGAGCTCCATAACAGCAGAACGAATAGTACCAGATGAACTAGCAAATCATATTGCATCTTGTCAGGCATTCCTCTGTTTCCTCCTCTGTTTCTTCCAAGTTATTGTTTGCTAAGAAGAATACATATGTAGCTTGCTTTCTTACTCTACGTATGTAATGAGAAGGAAATGATGAAATGGAAAAGTAAAAGATTCTCAGACAAAAAGTTTATTTGCAACTTAGTGCTTGTATTATAGAAATCCCTTCACGATAGAAGAAAAGAGAACGAGTGGTTCGAATTGAAGTCGTCTTGTTGTAATGTGTGGAAACTGTACATATAGGGACGCCATACTTGACTGGTAGTAGAGAATTGAAGTGTTTCTTTCTGTTTCTATCTACCCACGAAATAAAAATTAAATGAAAAGATAATGCTGTTGACGAGCTACTTGACTTATGTCACTCACAACGAAAATGCAGTTGAGTTGATGGTAATTATGCCACATACATGCTCAGTATGAATTACAAAAAGTTGAGACGTCATTGTCCGAAAACAAAATAAAATTGAAAAGTCTTCTTTAGTCTTTTGAAGTACATAAATGTCTCATATGTCAAAAGTATTTGAAGTCTGTGCCTAGTTCTAACTCTGATTTTCGATCCATCAAACACGGTCGAGGCTTCACTTTAGTTACATTTTTTACGGGTATGCAATTAGTTCATAGTCATGGTCATTAAGCCAAAAGAAATCGAATTTGAGTTTTCCTTCTTGTTTATTTTTGTGGGGTTCGAAACTTACAGTAGCATACATTACAGAACATTATATTCCGAAAGAACATGTGATTGCCTACAACATTAACAGAAACACACATTACAACAATAGTTTGTTCACCATGTTTTCACAGATAATTGTGGAAGTTCGAGTAATGACGAAGTTGGATCATCACCATCACGATCCCAAGCTGACCATCCTGTTCCTGTTGAGCTTGAAACAGCACCCCATTGCTCAATAGATTTATGTTCGACAAATTCCACACCTTCATAATTTTGTTGAGTATTAGAGGATTTTTCTGCCATTTGAAGTGCCTCCAACTCCGCTGTGACCTCTCTCATTGTAGGTCGATTCCTTCCATTCAAATTCAAACATCTTCTTGCAAGGTTAGCAACTACCCTGATCTCTATTTCAGAGCCCTCCTTCAAAACCAGAGCATCAACAATGTCTAACAGACGATCTTCCTCCATCGATGTAATGAAATATGCAGCAAGACTTCTGTATTCTTTTTCTTTCGCTGAGCTTGTTACCAAAGAGATGTGTTTTTCTCCAGTCAAGAGCTCAACAAGGACCACTCCGAAGCTATAAACATCACTTTTCTCAGTAAATTGGCTTGACCGAAAGTATTCTGGGTCCAAATAACCAAATGTTCCATGTATAACTGTGGTCAGATGAGTTTGGCCTATGACAATTGATCTCGAAGTTCCGAAGTCAGCAACTTTTGCTCTGTACTTTTCATCCAAGAGTATGTTGGTAGACTTAATATCTCTATGATATATGGGAAAGGAAGCAGCAGAGTGTAAGTACGAAAGAGCACCTGAAATTTCCAAGGCAATGCGTAAGCGCATTTGCCATGTAAGTTGAAACTCTTCAATCTGTCCTTGGATATACTGATAAAGAGTTCCATTGGGTATGAATTCATAAACCAAAAGAGGAACTTCAGTCTCTAAGCAACAACCCAGTATTTTAACCACATTCCTGTGGTTGATTTGTGAAAGAATCACAACTTCATTGATGAATTCTGAAAGTTGGCCTTCATCAACTACTTTAGACTTTTTTACAGCAACGATCCTACCATCCGTCAACATTCCTTTGTAAACAGTACCTTGTCCTCCTTGACCTAGAATTCTATTGACATTAAAATTGTCAGTAGATTTCTCTAACTCTGTGGATTTGAACAACTTGATTCTCTCAACGTTAACTTCACCAGACGATAATTGTTGTTCTAACAACAAACCGCCATTTCGTTTGAAAAACTTCTTCTTATTTTTAATGTCATTCCTTTTCTTTATGAGTCTGTATCCCAGCCACAGACCAATAAGTAGCAATATTAGTCCAAGACCCGCGCCAAGACCTGGACAATTCAATGAAACATCAACATTGAGACACACCAACTGATGTGGCAATTTCTTATATGTTATAAATAATTAAAAGACCAAAGTGGGCTCAAAATAAAAACAAATGAACCACTATCACTTCATTTGGTGTCCAAAAGCTCATGTAATAAGTTTGTGTCTTTTGTTGAACTTTCTTTTATCCACAGTCGACTCTTTCATTTTAAAGTTATAGAACGTAGAATATTATTGGCCATACCTTTAAGGGCCCACTTGAGAGCACGCATTTTATTCACGGAGCAATGGTACCCCCCATAGTCGTTCACACACTTGCTTCCGGCCAAGCATATAGTAGGGTTGTACGAGCATTCATCAATGTCTGAAATACAACGTCAAAAAGAGAAAAAAAGGAAATGATGGTGAAAGATCATGCTTGAAATTCTTGCATAATTGTTAGATGTAGGACTATCTTTTTTCAAGGCCATAGTGATTTAACTTTTACATTGAGTTAAAATTAGCATACACCAAATCTTATCTCAATTTTTTAAACCCCACCACTTCATTTGTTTATATCCAAATAATTTTGAACCTCATTCATTTATAAAAAGCAAGCAACGACTCCCGTGTTATGTGTCCTGCGTATGTTTGTAACAAAAACAATTTGTACATGTTAGCCCAAGTGGCGAGGAGATGGAAAAATGAGTTAGAATTGCGCATGTTATAATAATTTGAAAATCTTACCATGGCAAGATTGTCGAAGATAGGGATTTCCTTCGAAGCCTTCCGGGCAGTAGCAGTAAAACGACAGGGCTGTCATTTGAGCTTGTCACAACGGCAGGGATTTCCTTCGAAGCCCTCTTGAAAGCTATCACAAATGGACCTGCACCCACCGATGATTTTGTCGGTAACAGCAACCATATCATCGTCATTTGAGCTTGTCACAACGGCAAGGAAGCCGCAACTCACTGCAGTGAATAAGTTGTGCCTCTGAGAGAACACAAAGAAGCTTCCTGTCAAATTTGCCAGCAGTTGGTGACTTGAATTTCCCTTCTTGGTGTTGCACAGAAAAGTGACAGGGCTGTTAACGCGAAGCGTGCCATTGATAGAAATGTCAAGCACCTCCAGTTGGGCGCGCCGCAAGAACGGCTTGTGCCCAGTAGACTTGTTGCAGTCTATTTGAAACCACTCGTTTAAGAAACAATTGGTGCTTGGTCCAATGCCAAAAGGGTAAGGGATGCTCACACCTCCGCATAGCGTTGTGCAATTAGGCATTGCTATGGGCGGGGCTTCTGCTCTTGATGCTGCTTGTGCAATACTTGTGTGACAGAGACAAAAGAGAAGAATGAAAATCATGTGTTGATCTAACAGTATTGTCATTGCTCTTATTGTAGGATCTGCCTTACCACAGCAGCTCATACATTTCTTTTGTAGTTGAAAAGAAAGCACATCATCCAACTACTACATTAATATAAAGCTTTTCTTATTCTCAACTAGCTGCCATCTCTGACTTTTTAGATTAACTTAACTCTTACCAATTAATATATAAAGCTTTTCTTATTCTCAACTAGCAGCTGCCATCTCTGACTTTCTAGATTCTGAACATAATTTTCAAAAATTAATTCTCATCTCTGAATCAATCTGTTGATCACTAATGTGAAGCTTATAAGCTGAAAAGAGTAGCTAGCTAGCTAGTAAAGAGTTTGCAAAGGAAATTTTGGAGATATTATAAGGTTTCCAAAATTTTGGAAATTTTGGAAATTTTGGAAATTTTGGAAAAATAATAAAGGCATGGGGAGCTTTGTGGAAGTTTTGGTCACAAGAAGCCTTCACAGAGTGTCTCACTTTAGTTGTTTTCTTCGAAATTATTACCGTATAACTTCCAAATAGATTAATATACGAAAGGTATTTCTACGCGCCTTGGGTTGAATATAAGCGGGAACAAATAAGTAAGCTACTTTTCTTGTGTAGTTGTTGGAAAATTTTAAAATTTTAATATTAAAATATTTCCTTTGACTTTTCATGTAACCAAGAGTTGTACACTTCGACTTTTCATTGTGAGACACAATCCCTCCAAACAGGTCCTTTTAGTAGTATAAATACTGCAGCACATTGAGTAATTGATCGAGTTTTTACTTCATGTCATTTATGCCAAGCACTTGCGCAAGAGAAGCATGTATATATCTCAAATATAAAAGGCCATGCATCGGTTATATAAAGTTACATACCATTATAACATGCATTAGAACAGACACAAGTCCGTGTTGATTGTTCTTGTGGTTTGGAGTGCTATTATTACCACAATAAGGAGGTCATTGTATCCTGGGAGACGTTTATCATTAGAATCTTAAAGCACCAGTGAGGGGCATGTTAAGAAAATTAGAGTATACAACTCTAATATAGAATTGTATATTACAATAAGACAACTCTAAAAGAAAAGACCAACTCTTACAAGCATTCTTTCTCACAAAACACTCACAAGACTACACGCTCAGAAGGCCACTCTTCGAAGACTACTTATTGATTCTTGTCTTCTTGACTAGCTTTCATAATGGAAGGTTCATGCCTATTTATTATAGGAGAGTTCACCGACTTTGGCTTCTCCATAAATCCTAGCCACATGTGTGTGGCATGCTCTAGACTCCACCATATTCTGATTTTTCTAAAACTCCTCTCTTATATTGTTTGAGTTATTCTATGCATTTAATTTGGGATATATTGGCATGAATTAACTTCCGATTTTCCATGAATATACCAATTAAATCCCTTGTAGTTTGTGTGGAAATTATGTGCAAAATTTAAATTGTAGCTGCCAAATGTACGTTTTAACAAATAAAGTACATATTTGAGATACACTAATCTTCTTCTTTTCAAACATGGTATTTAAATCAAAATATATAAATCCCTCAATGGAAGCTATATATATATAGAGAGAGAGAGAGAAGGAGAGAGAGAGAGGGAAGTATACTACTCATACCAGTGTCACACTATATTAAGCCAACGGACCACAAGACAGGACGATGAGCTAGTCATTAATCAGGCTAGCATTTGCTCTCCGCGATGATATAGTTGCAGATAAAGACCATTGCTTACCTTAAGTTCTTCTATTTCTCTGACATTTAGTTCTGAGTTCCTATGCTAATTTACCCAAACGAAACCAAATTTTGGCTTCTTGTTTATTTGTGTGAGCTTCATAACTTCAAAGCTAGTAGCATTTTTTGCTAAGCAACATGCATTTTACAGAGGAATGTATTCTAAAAGAACATGGCCTTGTATATAGAATGAAACATGCAATACAAGAAACATTTTGTTAAACAAGAGCTGAAGATATAGAATTGTGGAAGTTCAAGTAATGATGAAGATATAGAATGTGATCATCCAACTCAAGGTATCTTTTAAGCACTAATGCAAAGTTTCCATTCTCCAATGCAACTCAAGTTTCCATACTCTCAACATATCCGAACCTGACTGTGTTGAATTGAAACAACTTTCTTCTGCTGCTCAAGTGATTCATTATAAGTTGTTTCTGACTTTTGGATGGCCTCCAACTCAGTAGTGACCTCTCTCATTGTAGGACGATTCCTCCCATTAAAATTCAGGCATCTTCCTGCAAGTTTAGCAAATACTTCGATCCCTGTTTTAGAGCCCTCCTTCAAAATTCGAGCATCAACAATATCAAATAGACAATCTTCTTGCATCGAAATAATGAAATGCGTGGCAAGACTTCTATATTCGTCTTCTTGTGACCTTGTTACTGCACAAACGGGTTTTTGTCCAGTTAAGAGCTCAACAAGGACTACCCCAAAGCTATACACATCACTTTTATCTGTAAATCGATTTGAATGGAAGTATTCCGGGTCCAAGTAACCAAATGTACCATTAACAAGTGTTGTCACGTGAGTTTGGTCAATGGAAACTGATCGTGAAGTTCCGAAATCAGCAACTTTTGCTCTGTATTTTTCATCCAGAAGTATGTTTGTTGATTTGATGTCCCTGTGGAAAATGGGAAAGGAAGCTGCAGCATGTAAGTAGGAAAGAGCTCCTGCAATTTCTGTGGCAATTCGTAACCGCATCGCCCATGTAAGTGGAAACTCCTCAACTTTCCCTTGGATATACTCAGCAAGGGTTCCGTTGGGTATGAATTCATAAACCAAAAGAGGAACTTCAGTCTCCAAACAACATCCCAATATTTTAACCACATTCCTGTGGTTAATTTGTGAAAGGATCACAACCTCATTAATGAATTCTGAAAGTTTGCCTTCATCCACTATTTTAGACTTCTTTATAGCAACGATTCTTCCATCTGCCAACATGCCTTTGTAAACAGTACCTTGGCCTCCATGACCAAGAATTCTATTAATTTTAAAATTATGGGTGGACCTCTCTAACTCCTTGGATTTGAACAACTTGATTTTCTCTACATTACCTTTATTTGATGATAATTGTTGCTCTAACAATAAACCACCATTTCGTTTGAAAAACATTTCCTTGCGTTTAATCTTTTTCCTTTTGTGTATACCTTTGTATACATATATAAGTAGCCCAAGACTCAAGCCAAGACCTGCATACGTATATAACTCAATCAAGTAGTTCTTTAAGCACAAACTTCATAAACATCTAAAACTTTAAAAAGCGCAACATAAACTTATATCATCTGGCTACATTTTCTTTGTTGAAATTCTTAGAGGTCTTCTGCCTCATTTTTATAGAACCAGCTCTGAAAGAGAGAATTTGGTTTTGACATCTACTTTAAAAAATTGTTTTTAAAAGCTTAAATAGCAAGAGTTAATGAACCATGGAGTGCATACGTACCAAGAAGAATGATTTGGATTGGAAAGAGGAGAAGCGACCATCTGGTAGGGAAGAAGCATTGAGCATCAGCTGTACCATAATACTGACATGTAATACCAGTTTCAATTGAGTAGCATCTATGACCTCCAACATAATTCTCACACCTATTTGTGTCACCAAAATTCGTTGCAGGATCATCAATCTTACACCGATTATTAAGGCCTTTGCATTCATCTATATCTGAAATGAAAACAACAGAAAGACAAATATTGGCCGGCCATGATGGTGACTGCTGATGCTTACTCATTCATAAATGAAATATATATATATATATATATATATATATATATATATATATTTTTGGCTACTGATAAGGATCGTGTAATTCATTTTCACTTTTCTTAAGAAATTTAGTAAGAAAGAAATTAGTGAAAAAGAACTATCGGAATAAGCTGCAAGTCCTAGGATGAAACGAAATGGAATCCAGTATTTGGTGCATTCCGCTCCAAAAGGGAAACATCCACATGTGCCTGTCACTTGGAAGTGCAGATTGACAGAACAATCCAGTTAAAAAAATGGCATGCACTATTTTAATTTGCCTCATCGGCTGCACAACCACGCGGCATGAGAAGTCACACTGAAATCTTTCTGGCTCCAAAGGGTTGGGGAACTTCGATCCAGAAAAGCTATTAAATTTGTGCAAACATGTTTAATTTGAAGCTTTGGATATATAGTGGAACATGTTTATAATCAATGAATTACCTTGACAAGGTTGGAGAAGATACGGACTTCCTTCAAAGCCGGGCGGACAGAAACATTCAAGCTTTGAATGATTGTAATGATTGAGTGTCATAAAAAAACTGGCACCATATGTTCTGCAATAGGGTGTGGGGCCCCTTACTTGAAATTGCCGCATAGAAAGGGGTAATGTTACAATATGTCCTTCATACAGTTTGGCTAACGAACTATTCATACTGTCTAAGCTTAAGCTCCATTCTAGCACCACAGGAACGCTGCCCTTGTCCTGGAAATATGTAAAATTCGAAAAAGTATTCTCAAACTCTTCTTGCTCAATAATGAAGGCATAGTTGTAGCCATCCATTCCCATTCCCGTTCGTGTCCCTGTTCCCATTCCCATGTGGTCATTTCCACCAGTGGCTTCTTCATATTCAGCCTGCAACTCAACGGTGATGGCAGTGAGATATGCCGGAAAGGTAGTCTGGCAACAGTTAATACCAATACATCCATAATTGCGTCTAGAATGATAATTCTTATCACAAGTTGACATGCACCCACCAACAACATTCTCATCTGACCTTACCACCAAAAAGAATCCACAACTCACTGCAGTGAGTCTATTGTATCTCTCTGAGTACACGAAAGGGCTTCCCGTCAAATTTGGCGCTACTTGGCGAATTCCATTTCCTCCATAAAAGAAAGTAACAGGGTTGTTAACCCGAAGCGTGCCATCAATAGAAATACTGAGCACCTCTAGCTTGGCAAGCCTCAAGAAAGGCCTGGGTGGGATGGTAGTGTAGTCACACTCAATTTCAAACCAATCATACAAGTAACAATTGCTGCTAGGGCCAATCCCAAAAGGATATGGGACGGTAACATCTCCGCAATGCGTTTCACAGTTAGGCTTTGCTATTGGTGCTAATTGATCTGATGATGATGATGCTGCTCGACTTATGAGCCATAACAACAAGATGATCATATGAAGAAGAAATTGCATATTGCAATCATCAATTCGACTTCTATCTTCTTGCTCTTTTCTCTTACTTAGTTGCTGAGTAAGAAGTATATGTGGTCCGATGGAGGCTTTTGGTTGAGAAGGTTTGTGGCCTTCCAAGTGTGTGTTCTGTGTTTTACCTTCTTGGTCTTCTGGTCATTGGGTTGTTTTGAGTGTGTTTGTTTTTAGCTTCTTGTTGTTCTTTTGTCTGTTTGTTTTGAGCCTGGGCTGTATGTCCAATAAGTCCTGACAAACTGTCCAAATTTGAAGAAATTTAAGGTTTTGTTTAATTTCTTTGAACTTACCGTAACGAGGAAAAAGATATGCCAACAGACGCAAAAAGATAGGCTAAAACAGAACCCTCCTCAAGGTTTGGCCAAAAAACAAAAGTGGAGGGAAGTTCAAGAATTCTAAAGCCCCAACTCATGGTATAGTTGGAGATAATGATGTACTATTTCCATTGGAGTTCTTCCTAATTTTGAATCTCTGAATTGTTGCTGATTAAGCCAAAGAGAAACCAATTTGGTTTTTCCTTCTTGTTTATTTCTTCGAGATTCATTACTTAATAGAAGTACATTACAGAATATAGGGTCCAAAATATGATGTAATTGTCTACAATATTGAATCAAACTTCCAATACAAGAAATATTTTGTACACCAACACCTGAAGACACTTGTGGAAGCCCAGGTGCAGTTCTTAGGCGATCATACCACATTCTCACCGGCTCTGGAGTCTTGCTTGTTGGAAATCTTTTGATGAAATGATGAAATTGGACCGCCATCCGAAGCTGACCATGTTGATTTTGAAAAGCATCCTAAGACTCAAAATAAACGTATTTATAATTTGGTTCATGAATATTATAAGTTTTTTTGGGAAATTTGGAGGGCCTCCAACTCGGCTGTAACTGTAGAAATCAGAGAAAAAGAAGAAAACAGAACCACACAAGTTTAACGAGGTTCGGCAAATTTGAGCCTACGTCCCCGGTGAAGTTTGAGATTCTTATTTATCGTATGGATATCAGTACAACAGGCTGCATATATAGGCAAGCCTTTTACAGTCATTAGAAGCAGCAATAAAGACTTTTACAGTACCAAGAAAATACAGTTGTTGGAAGATGAAGAGTTTCCAGCAACTGTAAGAAGACGAAGAGTTTCCAGCAGCAGTTAATTATTTTACACATTCCAATACTCCCCCTCAAGCGGAGGCGAGAATATCGATTGAGCCAAGCTTGAACAAAAGGTTTTCAAATTGAGCTAAAGGAAGCCCTTTGGTGAAGATATCTGCTAGTTGCTCATTACTGCGGACGTACGATGTGCGAATGACTTTAGACTGAATCTTCTCTCGGACAAAATGGCAATCAACTTCAATATGCTTGGTTCGTTCATGAAACACTGGATTGGAAGCGATGTGAATGGCAGCCTGATTATCACAAAAGAGAGTCATGGGATGTGGGTCTTTAAAGCCCAAATCATTGAGAAGTCCCTGGAGCCAAATTAATTCGCAAGAGACAGCAGCCATGGCTCTATATTCGGCTTCAGCAGTTGAACGAGCAATGACACTTTGTTTCTTGCTCTTCCATGTGACCAAATTTCCTCCAACAAAGGTACAAAATCCTGTGGTGGATTTCCGGTCAATTGGGCACCCTGCCCAATCAGAATCTGAGTACCCTATAATTTGACTGTTTCCATTTTTCCTCATCAAAATACCACGACCAATGGAACCCTTTAAGTAACGAAGAATCCGTTTGACTGCTTGCAGGTGAGTTGATCGAGGAGAATGCATGAATTGGCTTACTAAGCTTACTGCATGGGAGATGTCAGGTCGAGTAATAGTAAGATAAATAAGCCTCCCAACCAGCCTTTGATAACAACTAGCATCTGCTAACAAATCTCCGTCGAGACCAAGTTTGGCCTTGCAGTCAATTGGGGTAATGACTGGTTTGGTTTCTAACATTCCAGTTTCTTGAAGAAGGTCCAACACATACTTGCGTTGATTAAGAAATAAACCTTTGCTTGAGGTGGCAATCTCAATACCCAAAAAATATTTTAAGGACCCTAAATCCTTAATAGCAAACTTCCTGTGAAGAAAAGACTTGAGTTTATGAATCTCTCTCATATTGCTGCCTGTAATAATGAGATCATCAACATATATAAGTACCACCAATCTTCCAGCAGGCCCATCTTTAACAAACAAAGAGGAATCTGCATTACTTCTTTTGAAATCTATACTTACAAGAACTGAACTTAATTTGGCATACCAAGCCCGTGGGGATTGCTTAAGTCCGTAGATAGCCTTGTGCAATTTACAGACCATTCCTTCTTGCTTTTCTTGAGGATGACCAGGCGGCAAGCTCATGTAAACTTCTTCTTCTAATTCTCCATGCAAAAAGGCATTCTTCACATCCATTTGAAATAAAGGCCAATCATTATTGACAGCAACAGATAAGAGAACTCTTACTGTGTTCATCTTTGCTACAGGAGCAAAAGTTTCCTTGTAGTCTACTCCAAAAGTTTGAGTAAATCCTTTAGCCACCGGCCTTGCCTTGTGTCTCTCAATGGATCCATCACTGTTAAACTTGGTCTTGTAAACCCATCTGCAACCAACCACTTTCTTCCCTTTAGGCAACTTGACAATACTCCAGGTTTGATTTTCATCAAGAGCTTTAAGTTCTTCTCTCATTGCATTTTGCCAAATCAATTGGGTTTTTGCCTCTTGAAAAGAGCTAGGTTCACAAGAGTTTGAAATTTTTCTTAGAAAGGCAGCATGGGATTTGGACACATTAGCATAGGTAATATACCTTTCAACTGGATATCGAGTGGCACAACTGACATAGTCCTTGAATTTTGGTGGAGGATTCCGCACTCGACTTGGATTTCTTCGTGGTGCAACCAGAGAAGGAAGAGTAGAATGGTTAATAGGCTCAGTTTGAACACTGCTTGAAGGAGTACCTTCATTGTTGGAAGGTGTTCCTTCGCTGCTGGAAGTTATATCTTGAGAACAAGGAACTCTTGTAGGACTATGATCAACAATGGTTTCTACAATTGGCAACGGCACTTGATCAAGAAAGCTCTCCCCCTGAATATTATTTCCATATGATTTATCAAAGAAGGAACATGTTTCATCAAACACAACATCACGAGATATAATTATCTTTCGAGTTCTTGAATCATAGCATTTGTATCCTTTTTGTGTTGAAGAGTAACCCATAAAAACACACTTAACTGCCCTCGAGTCAAATTTATCTCGATGTAATCCTTGAATATGAACAAAACAAACACAGCCAAAGATACGAAGATGAGAAAGATCAATTTTCCTTCCTTTGAGAATTTCAAGAGGAGATTTGTAGTTAAGAACTCGACTTGGAAGCCTATTGATCGCATAGGCTGCCGTAAGAACTCCTTGAGACCAAAACTTCTTAGGAACATTCATTTGCAGCATGAGCGACCGCGTTTTTTCAAGGAGATCACGATTTTTTCTCTCTGCCACCCCATTTTGTTGGGGTGTGCCAACGCAACTTGTCTGATGAATTACACCATAAGAACTTAAGTATTGTGAAAGGGTACTGTTCATAAATTCAGTACCATTGTCAGATCTCAGAACTTTAAGCTGGGCTGAAAATTGATTCATTATAAGCTGATGGAACTCTTTGAAGACAGAAGCAACCTCACTCTTTGATTTCAATAGATATAACCAAGTAGCCCGAGAGAAATCATCGACAAAGATAAGAAAATATTTAAAGCCATCAAAAGATTCTAAGGGTGCTGGCCCCCATACATCTGAGTGAACAATCTCAAAAGGTCTGGTAGTTTTTGACAATGAATGACTAAATGGCAGACGTGTCTGCTTTGAAAAATGGCAAATATCACAATCTTGGGATGCCTTATCCAGTGCTGGAAATAAGCTTGACAAAACAGATTCAGAGGGATGTCCCAGACGTTGATGCCACAAAACACGATTTGGGAGAGAATTGACTTGGAGCCCTCTTGAGTTGTTAGGAAAATGATGAAGAAGATACAACCCATTTGAGTAAACACCTTCACCAATCTTCTTCTTGGTAATTCGATCCTGAAAAATCACATTAGAAGGAGAAAAAATGGCATCACAATTTAAGGAATTTGTCAGTTTCCCTACCGACAACAACTGAAAAGGGAATGATGGCACGTATAAGGCAGTAGACTCAACATCTGTACCAAGAAATTTAACCTTCCCTTGGCCCAAAACTGAGACATCAGTACCATTAGCTACAGAGACAGAGTGAGCCTTAGTGAAATTCTTAAATTCACAAAGATACTGTTTTTGATTCGTCATGTGATCGGTGGCTCCCGAATCTATAACCCAAACATTTGACATAGTGCTGGAAATAAGAGCAGTCACAAAGGCTTTGACAATACCTGAGACATCAGAAGTAGATGTTTTTCCATATTGTTGAAGAAAATTAGCAAACTGGCCAAGAAGAGTAGTAGAGTTCGAGGCAAGATTTGCTCCAGCATTATTGGAGAGACTTGCATCAATTTTACAATTGGGATTCTCATTTTTTTGGTGGAGATACGCAGCAAACTCACCAAGAAAAGCTGAAGGGTTGGTGGTGAATTTTTCAAAATCATCAGCAGCAGAAACTTGATTGGCACTGTGTTTTTGTTCTCCCTTGCCTTCCTTTCCAAATTTTGGTTTCAAATGAGGGTGGAGAATCCAACACCTATCCTTGGTGTGACCTTTTTGTTCGCAATAACTACACTCCAGATTGCCTTTTTTTCCTTTGAAATTTTTGCTTGCTTGTTTTTTAGCACCAGCTACAAAAGCTTTAGATTCAGAACTTCCAGCGCCTGATTTGGTTTCTACGTTCATGACTTTCTTCCTTACCTCTTCTCGTTGAATAGTAGTACAAACAGTATTGAAAGAAGGCATTTCAGCACTCATCAAAATGTGACTGCGTAAGTCTTCATAATTTGGATCCAAACTTGCCAAGAGTTGGAAAATTTTATCCTCTTCAGCCCTTTTCAAAAGAGTGGCTGAATCAATAGTATGAGGTCTGTAAAGATCTAGCTCATTCCACATGCCTTTAAGCTTTCCCAGATGTTCAATAAAAGATTTTCCATCTTGATTCACCCCAGCAATATCCTTCTTTAGTTGAAAAATCCTGGCTGCATTATTTTGATTTCCATACATTTCTTTGACAGCAGTCCAAAGATGTTGTGCAGAATCAGAAAAACTGAAAATCTCAGCAACCTGAGGCTCCATAGAGTTGAGCAACCAAGACATGACAAGTTGATCCTTGCAGAACCAATCCTCATACTTTGGATCATCAACAGCGAGTGCAGGAATATTTCCATTGATGAAGCCAAGTTTCGATCTTCCTCCAAGAGCCAAACTGACAGCTCTTGACCAAGGAATATAGTTAAATCCATTTAGAAGAACCGAACAAAGGCGAAGATTGGGATTCCCATCAGATTCGCCGGGAAAAACAGAAGCTCTCCCAGAAGAATCACCCATTGAGAAGACAAAGAGACAGGATTTTCAAAGGTCCTGCTCTGATACCATGTAGAAATCAGAGAAAAAGAAGAAAACAGAACCACACAAGTTTAACGAGGTTCGGCAAATTTGAGCCTACGTCCCCGGTGAAGTTTGAGATTCTTATTTATCGTATGGATATCAGTACAACAGGCTGCATATATAGGCAAGCCTTTTACAGTCATTAGAAGCAGCAATAAAGACTTTTACAGTACCAAGAAAATACAGTTGTTGGAAGATGAAGAGTTTCCAGCAACTGTAAGAAGACGAAGAGTTTCCAGCAGCAGTTAATTATTTTACACATTCCAATAGTAACCTCTCTCATTGTAGGACGATTCCTCCCATTCAAATTTAGGCACATTCTTGCAAGTTTAGCAAATAATCTGATCTCTGTTTCTGATCCTTCCTTCAAAACTCGAGCATCAACAATGTCAAATAGACGATGTTCTTGCATTGATGTGATGAAGTATGTAGCAAGACTTGTGTAGTCTTCTTCTTGTGACCCTGCTATTGCAAAAATTGGTTTTTGTCCAGTTAAGAGCTCAACAAGGACTACTCCAAAGCTATACACATCACTTTTCTCTGTAAATCGGTTTGATTGGAAGTATTCCGGGTCCAAGTAACCAAACGTACCATTTACAAGTGTTGTTAAGTGAGTTTGGTCGGTGGCAATTGATCGTGAAGTTCCAAAATCAGCAACTTTCGCTCTGTACTTCTCGTCTAAGAGTATATTGGAAGATTTGATGTCTCTATGAAAAATTGGAAAGGAGGCTGCACCGTGTAAGTAAGAAAGAGCTCCTGCAATTTCTGTCGCAATTCGTAAGCGCATTTTCCATGTAAGTGAACATTCCTCAATTTTCCCTTGGATATACTGAGAAAGCGTTCCATTAGGTATGAATTCATAGACCAAAATAGGAACTTCAGTGTCCAAACAACATCCCAATATTTTAACCACATTCCTGTGGTTGATTTGTGAAAGAATCACAACCTCATTGATAAATTCCGAAAGTTTGCCTTCATTCACTATTTTAGACTTTTTCACAGCAACGATTCTTCCATCTGTCAACATGCCTTTGAAAACAGTTCCTTGGGCTCCCTGGCCGAGAATTCTATTAATATTAAAATTGTCAGTGGACTTCTCCAACTCCTTCGATTTGAACAACTTGACTTTCTCAACGTTGTGTTCACCTGACGATAATTGTTTTTCTAGCAGCAAACCACCATTTCGTTTGAAAAATATTTCCTTGCGTTTGATGTCTTTCCTTTTCTTTATGACTTTATATACATGCCATGCACCATACGATGCACCAAGAAATAGTAACAACAATCCAAGACCCATGCCAAGACCTGCATATACAAATATACTTGAAATTATAAATGGATAAAACTATTCAACATATAACAAAGTTGAAAAACAAATGGTTTCCACCTCTTGAACGAACCCTTGAAACAGATACAGTGTTTTGACATCTATTTTAAAAATTGCTGAGAAATGAAGGGAAATATATGACCATACCTAGAAGGATGGTTTTGATTCGAGAGGTCACTGGCAGCCATCTCCTTTCCCCTGTACCATATAAGTGGCACCAAACAACCCCTGTACCATAATAGTCACATGCAACACCAGTTGTATATGAGTAGCATGTATGACCCCCAGCAAAATTCTCACATATAGTAGGTCCACCAAAATTCAACACGCCGCTATTAGAACGACCATGAGCCGGACACATATTAGGGCCCTTGCATTCATCTATATCTGAAATAAAATAACAGAAACAGATAGAATGGACATGATGCATGGTGAGTTTCGATTGATGCTGCTAATTCCAACATGAAAGATAAGGATATACATGTTCATAGTGTTGTGAATTAAGACTAACTCACTTCCCCTTAGGACCTTGTTGTTGATGAACTTTGTGACAAACTCTATGATGGATGAGTCTTACACACACACAGAAATTTAACCAAATAGAAATGACACAAGTGTTTATAGAGGTTCAGCCAAATGCCTACTTCCTCTTTGGTGATCTCCTTGAGAACTTTCACTAATGAAGATAGATTACAACTTTGGTTTACAAAGAAGGAAACCCCCTTAGAAATCTACCCTCACAATCTGTTTCTCTCTCACCCTTGCTCAACAACTTGATACACTTAGAGAACTCTCTTGCTCTCCCCTTGGTATTTTCTGAACTTATAAGTTTCCAGTTTCTCTACAACTCTCTATACTTTGCACAAAATTATGCTCTTCACAACTTAATGTTCTCTTGCTTCCTCTTCCCTCTTATATAGGCCTTTGGACTCCAAGATAAGGTATCATTAAGTTCTGCACGTTCTTGCTTTAGTTATATAACTTTAGACACCTGTTCTTGGCAGCTCACAAAGCAAGGGAACAATGGATGATAGCTGCCATATATCTCTTGAACCAAGAGAGTATTCACTCATTGAAGCAAGTCATCAATTTGCCAAAGTGTTCTCCCCATCTTTCCAGCTGCTTGCCACCTTCTAATATCTCAGAATTGATCAGAAATATCCTTGCAAGTCGATAGAAAGTGATAGCACACAAAGGAAGACTTGAAAACGCGTAGAAAACTGAAACAGCAAAGTCGGGGCGACCGGTCGCGGATACCTTGCGACCGGTCGCGGATACCTTACGACCGGTCGCAGATACCTTGCGACCGGTCGCTTTGGCACAGAGTTGAAAACCAATTCAGACTTTGCAATCTGCCTGAAACCGACCGGTCGCCCATAACCTGCGACCGGTCGCTTGTCTTCATTTTTGTATCTTTTAATTGAGCCATTTTTTTTTTTTTTCTTCAACAATCTCCACCATGGCGAGATTAAAACTCCTTG
The DNA here is from genome assembly GCF_965620075.1 of Prunus avium. Lineage (NCBI taxonomy): Eukaryota > Viridiplantae > Streptophyta > Magnoliopsida > Rosales > Rosaceae > Prunus > Prunus avium. Next base: position 30,864,965 of record NC_142286.1, read on the forward strand.
TGGACATCATTGGTTTTCCAGGACATCTTTGCTTTCTTGAGAATCGTCCGGATAACTCTCAAGAACTCCACCTCAATCTTTAGCATGGAACAAGATTGAGCAAGCCCAAACAATGCTTGAACTTTGATGTTGTGACTGACTTTGTTAGACAATCTGAAGGGTTCTCCGTTGTATGAACCTTCTCTATCATGACGTCTCCATCTTTCACCCAATCCCTTATCCGGTGGTATCGGACATCAATGTGCTTAGATCTTCCATGAAATACTTGATTCTTCACTAGGTAGATTGCACTTTGACTATCACTTTGTATCACCACCAAGTTTTGGGCTATCCCGAATTCCTTAGCCAATCTTTTCAGCCACACCGCTTCCTTCGAAGCTTCCGTGAGCGCCATATACTCCGCCTCTGTAGTAGACAAGGCACTAACCGATTGCAACACCGCTCTCCAACTAATCGGTCCTCCACCACAAATGAAGACATATCCCGTGGTGGATCTCCTCTTGTCTAAATCCCCTGCATAGTCAGAATCTACATACCCTGAAACACATGCATTACCTTGTTGTTTTTCAAACAATATCCCAAGCCTCCTTGAGCCCTTCAAGTACCTGAGAATCCACTTCGCTGCTGTCCAATGAAGTCTACCCGGATTCGCCATGTATCTTGACACCACACTTACGGCTTGAGCTAAGTCGGGGCGTGTGCAAACCATTGCATACATGAGACACCCTACCAAGCTTGCATATGGAACTTTGCTCATTTCTTCCTTCTCATCATCCGTAGAAGGACATTCCTGCGCACTTAATTTGAAATGCTCCGCCAAAGGAGTAGACACAGGCTTGCAATCCATCATATTGAATTTTTCAAGTACTTTGGAAATGTACTTACTTTGTGATAGCCATAGCTTGCCTGCGTTTCTGTCTCTCCTTATCTCCATTCCTAGGATCTTTTGTGCAGAGCCTAGATCCTTCATGTCAAACTCCTTTCCAAGCAATATCTTCAATTCCTGGATTTTTGACATATCTCTACATGCAATTAGCATGTCATCAACATAAAGAAGTAAAAGGATGAAGTTACTGTTCGGTTCATTTTTACACATGATTTTTCATGTTATTCACCCACTATTTTGAGTTAGTTCTTGACATTTTATAGCTTTTTACTTCCTTTTTGTGTTTTCTTAGATTTTGCCTTGGTTGGGATGAAAATGAGCTAAAAGTGCATTATTAGTTATAAATTCTGTTTTTGTTCATTTTCGTAGGTCAACTTCTTGGCCTGGGATCAACATGCTCTGGTGCTCGGATGAGGTCATGATCTTCATGAGACTTGTTCCAATGGATGTTAACTACAACATATCCAAATTTGAGCTCCATTGGACAAGTATTGCCTATCCAACCAATCCATCATGTTACCACAGTTCTGGAAGTCCGGATTTGGCCAGCTTTTACCTCCCTTGTGTCATCTTAACTTCTTGTTACCATAACTCTTGGTAACAAGGAATTACATTTGTAAAATAGATATTTTCTGAGCTTTTGGCATCTTTGTGAAGTCAAAGCTCCATCATGGCAAGGGGACAATGGGCTAAGGCTTTATCAAAGGTGGTAGTTTTATATTAAAAGGTAAAAGCTGGAAAGGAGGAGAGAGGGAGGAGAAGTCAAAATTGCAATCTGATATTGGGAGCCTTTTGATCGTGGGAAATCAGGCTATTCCACATTCTATACAGATTGAGAGCAGATTTTGGAGAGTTTGGAGCTTGGAGAAAGCCAAGGTGCAGCCAAGAAAAGTGGAGAAGAAGACTTCCACCATTGATGATCTTGAAGCTTTCATCATTTTCTGAAAATCTGTAAACTCTTTCTAATTTCATTTTGAGTTTGTATTTGAAATAAGTATGAGCAACTAAACTCTATAGCTAGGGCTTAGGTTGAAGCCCTAAACATGATTACCTTATTGTTTTGATACTTGAGTGTATGAATTTCTAGATATTGTTGATGAATTCCAATTCACCAAATTAATCTATCCTTGATGTGTGTTTTTCCTTGGTTGGCCATCTTTGAAAGCATGCTTCTTGAGATTGTTGGGATTATGTGTATCTTCATGTTATCCTAAACAATAAATGGATGAAGTAAGAATCATCCATGTGAATTGGTTTCTTGAATACCTAATGTAAACACCATGCTATTAGGATTCTTGTGATGTTCATATTCTCTTTGAACTTAATGGGTTCTCCTTGTAATTGAATCAAAGTACGAACCATACCTAGGTTCGGTTATGGGGAGGGCACAAGTATTGTAGCACGAACCATGCACTTTACGTATATTAGAGAGAATCAATGCGTCTTGAGCCACGACCCATGGCCTTGATTGCGAACATTTTCATCAACACGTTTAGAGTTCATCACTTGAGTATTCATGAACTTGGGTAGAATTGTTTAGGGTGGATTCCGAAACCCTAGTGTTTGTTACTTTTTAATTCCACTCTTTGATATTTCATCTCTGCCTTTCTCATTTAAATTCAAAGTCCATTTACTTTCATGCAATAGAAATAGGTCACTTGAAACAAATCAAAACCCCCCCCAATGTGTGTGTGAGTTGTGTGTTTGATACGTGGTGTGTCTTTGATACTGAATTTTATTTGTTTCCGTAATTGTTTTGGACTTTTGGTCCGCGTTGTGTTCTTGCATTTTCTGTTCTGAATCCAACCGTATAAATAACGTGAATTTTCGACGTACGGTTGGAAAGTTATAGGCAAAACACTGGACAGAGGTCGAAATTGAAAAACAGAGAAACGAATCTGCCCAAAAACGACCGGTCGTTACTGTTCACGACCGGTCGCTCATCACACGTTTATTGAAATTTCGACTCTGCCGAAAAACGACCGGTCGTCACTGTTCACGCGACCGGTCGTCACTGTTCACTGTTCACGGCACTGTTCATGTCACTGTTCACTGTTCACGGCACTGTTCACATGTGATAAACAGGTGATAAAATGGCAATAGAAAGTGCTGTTTGTGTTTTTCTCTAGTTTTCTTGTGTTGTTCCATTTCTTTTACACTTCTTTACTCATTTCTAGTTTCCCTCTTTTATTTGTGCATTTGTGGTGTGTTAAATAAGTGTTCTTTATGTACTCAAATTAGAACTTATAGGAAGCCGACAAGTTCTTCGTGGGATCGACCCCGTACTTACATAATCTATACTTCGATAGATTCGTGCACTTGCGGGTATTTTTAATTGGTTGTTTGCACATTAATTTGTGTCCTCTTAGGAATGCAACAATTTTTGGCGCCGTTGCCGGGGAACTGGCACGGTTGCTTATTTGTTTTGTTTGAGTATGTTTAGAGTACTTAGTTTTATTTTTGTTTATTGATTGTTGTTTCATTTTATCTTGATTTGTTTTTGTTTCTTTTTCCTACAGGAACATCCGAGGAGTCACCTCCACCATCTCCAATGGTAGCCGCAACTGAAATTGTGGAACTTACTATGTAAGAATACTCCAATAAATTTGTGATGGAAGAAGCAAATGTTTTTGGCTCATTTCATAATGAATTGCCTATGAATGAATATTTCCGACAAACATACAATTCGGAGTGGAGAAATAATTCAAACTTCTGGTGGACCGACAATCCAAATTTTCAACAAGGGTCATATCAACCATATCAAGGCCAACATAATACTTGTCCACCTTATGGTCAACCCCAATATTATAATCCACCACCACTTAGTCAATCTCACCAACCACCTCAAGGACCAACTTTGGAAGAAATTGTTGCTTCAATGGTTAGACACACAGATAGTTTCATCATGCAGAGGAATGACACCCATATGCAGAGGAATGATACCCACATGCAGAAAATGGTTAAGGCCATTGCCAATCTAGAAAATCAAGTGGGGCAAATTGTCACATCTTTGAGTCAAAGGGAAGCTAGGATAATGTCTAGCCAAACAGTGATACAAAATGGGCGTGAGCATGTTCAAGCAGTTACCTTGAGAACTGGTAAGGTAATTGGTGAAATTGATGGTTCTAAAAATTTGATTCACAATGTTGATGAAATGCAGGTTGAACAAGTGACTGAGCTTAAGGAAAAGGATGAAATCAACATGGGGGAAGATAAACAAGCAGCATCTTCACCTGAGTGGATCCCAAAGCATGAACTTGCAAGAAGGGCAAGAAAGGAGAAGGTAAGTCGTGAACCTACTGATGAAGATATCTTACATGCTCCTTTTCCTCACAGGTTGATGAGTTCTAGGAAAAATCAACATGCCAAGGACATATTGGAAACTTTCAAGCAAGTGCAAGTCAATATTCCTTCCTTGGATGCAAACAAGCTCAAGGAATGCGAAACTGTTGCATTAATGGAAGAGGTTTCTGCTGTTTTGCAAAGGAAGCTTCCTCCCAATTTGCAAGATCCAGGAAGTTTCACAATTCCTTGTATAGTTGGTGATAAATTGTTTGAAGAACCTTTAATTGATTTCGGTGCTTCAATTAATCTAATGCCATATTCTGTTTTTGAAGTACTAAAGGAAGACAAGCTGAACATCCATGTTCCAAGCACCAATCATATGTTCAATGTCACTCCTTCTACTCAAATGAGAAGGCCACCCGACCCTAAATATGTGCCTCCTCCATCTAATCCACGTATTGAAGAGCGCTTAAAATTGCTTTTGAAATCTACTCATGCGCATAAAAAGAAAAGAATACGAAATGGGTTGATTAGATGGCAAAGAGATTTGAAGAAACTTCATGTTCGGCACAAGGAGGCGATTGAGCCAAAACCCCCTAAGTGACCATGGTATGTTGGAAGTCCGGCAAAAGACTTTAAACTTAGCGCTTCTTGGGAGGCAACCCAAGGTGAATAGAAGAAGTTTGTTGTCGTCCTAATCGCTTCAAAGTGGAGTTTCTCTAGACTCAAACTTTCTTTTATTTAATTTTATTTATTTAATTTTTGTGTTAGGGTTACAATTTTCCAACCAAGGTAATTTCGAATTTCTTGTTGTTTCTCTTTGTTTTTCTTACTCTTTCTTTCTTTTATTTGTTTGTGTTTCTATTTTGTTAGTAAGTTTGGGAAGTAGATTGCTTCATGATTGCACACTCTGAACTTTGGCTCAAATGCTTATTCCATTTCATAACATGTGATTACATTTATAAACTTGAAAATGCATACATAAAATTCCTAATCACACGTTCATTGTTGCATTCTGCGCCACCTGAGGCTTCTGCTAATTGCCTCTATCTGTTCTTGCTTGTAGAATCTGCAGCAGCTCTACATGATCATCATTCCTTTTTTGCAGCATCTCTACATGCTGGTTGGCACTGTAGAGCCGCTTCTGCAGGTCCGCCACCAGAGCTTTCAGGGCCGCCACCTCCTCACTCAGTGCCCCGCACTCTCGTGTTCTTGCCAGTAGGCGCATGCCCAAATTTGTGGCCGAGACCGCGTTGAGCACGGTTAGATTGTGGGACTCGTCCACTGCCATCTGGTCAGACCTCTGCGCCACATGCAGATGATCTGCAACTGTCAGTCTGCTGACAGTCATGCCCTCCGGCATTACTGCCCTACGCGGCACCACCTCAGAGAAGTTCGAGGCCGAACCATGATGGTATGAGGAGTTTGGGAAGATAGGGTTTGGAGGAGCCCGTATCTGGGCATTTGGTGGTGCAAGCGACAACTCAAGGTTAAGGTCATCAACAAGCATATCTGGGGATGCCATTGATTTTTCTGTCTGGGCTTTTTGATGGTTTTTCTTGAGTTTGCAGGTTGAAATGCAGGATGCTTCTTCTTTCAACCGAGAAGTGGTTTAAATAGACTTATTCTCATAGGGGAGCCGACACCACTTTGTATTTCCGGAGCAATTTGCGGATGAGTCAAGTTAAACAGGGAAGCATTTCTGCTTTCACTTTACTTTCTTTCCCTCCCTGTTTTCTGGTGCATTGTGTTTTGATTTCTTTTTAGTTTGTCGTCTTTGTTTTATTTCCGTTGGGGAAGTGTGCTTTGTTTCTTTTTAGTTTGTCGCATTCCCTTTATTCAAGTTTGGGAAGTGCGTTTTGTTTTTCTTCTTTGTCTTTTGCAACTTTCCTTTCTTTTATTTCCGAAAACGAGAAATTGAAAAAAAAAAAAACAAAAAAACAAAAAAAAAATTTCACCGAAAGGCAAAGACAAACAGGCACACCAATAATACACTAGAATCATTTTTTTCCAGTGCTCGGTGTCTCGACCATAGGACCCTTGAGTTTAGCCCTTTGGCTATCCACTTCCGGGGCTTCACGCACAGCCTCTTGGGGCTCATCACTCGAGCTCCCAAAGATTGCATTCTTAGCTTGAGCGTAACCACTCTCGCGGTCTGTTTTCTTGCGTTTTCCCGGTCGGTCTATGTCCTCCAGCTGCTTTCTCATGTCATGGGCGTAAACACTTACCATCTTTGAGAGATTTTTGTTCTCTTCCCGCAACGCCTCCAGCTGGTGTCGATTCACCTCTAGTATCCTTGCCCTTTCTGTTTTTAAACTTTTAATAATACTCTGGCACTCTTCAACCATACTTCGCTCTGTCGCCAACTGACCTCTTAGCACCTCCACCTCATGGGACTTCGCAATTAGGCGATGACCCACACTTGCGACTGTTGCTGTGCTTTGCACGCTTAGTGCCAGAGCATCGCTCACGACCCGGTTGTCATCCCTTGATCCCAGCACCCGTATATCCTTGGGAGTCACTAGATTTCTAGCAACTCCAAGGGCAACATCGTTGTCCAGCAGTATCGAGTCATTCACTGTCACGTGCCCCCGTGCTGAGGCAAAGTAGGGCATCCACACTGGTGCCACTGCTTGGCCCTGAGTCTGAGTTGGTTGAGCTAGGTTGAGATCCAGCGAGAATGGGTAGGAAGAGGCCATTTGAACTTTCTTTTCTTTTGTTCTTGCTTTTCTCTTTTGTGTGTTTCTGAGTTTTGTGTGTTTTGCCCCAACTCTTTCTCTTCTTCTTTTATAGAGTTAGTTTCTACGTAACCCTAGCCACTGCGCTTCTGGTTTGGCGCGGCCCTTGCGGCCTATCCCCCTCTATCGCCTCACCTGTCCCCCAACCCATTTAATTGCATTTCCGCCTTTCAGCGCTTTCAAGAAACGAAAGTCGTCACGCCTTCCTATGAAGGCAATAATTCTGGCTTGGGACCGTGAGAGAGACCTCTGCTTGTCGGCACGTCTCTCACTTTGTATCCCGTGACTCACAGGAGCCGAGACATCAGGGCCCACTTTTTTTTATTTTTCTGAGTCCTTGCTCTTTGTGTTTCTGACTCAGTTTCTTTGTTTTATATACTTCCTTCGCTTTTGGGCTTTCCTTTGGGTTGGGCTTTCATTTTGGTTTGTGCGTTTCTTTGGGTTGGATTTCTGCGTGCGTAGGACTGTTGTTAGGGCTTACTGTTCTGCTTGTTTTGTTTTGTTTTGTTTGGTTCAGTTTGGTTTTGTTTTGTTTTGTTTCGTTTTGTTTTGCAGCCGTGTTGTAGTTGTATTTCTTGTTTGTTCTTGTTTTTACTTGCTTTATTCCCTTTATTTCTTGTTATAACATTGTTGATGCCTAAGTTCTTTAACATTGAGGACAATGTTTATTTTTAAGTTTGGGAAGGGATAGCAAGTCTTTTTCGTTTCACTTAAACTCTTGCTTTCTTTTATTTTGTTTTCTTTTCTGTTTTGAGTCTTTTTGTTTTCAAGTCACTTTCCGGACATATACGATGAGATTGTGATGAATGTTTACATGACTTGATTGAAAATGCTAAAAAAAAAAAAATTTGTTATTCACTAAATGGCATCGTTCTAGCATGATATGTTTGAAACCCTCTATGCACTTGCCATTTGTTTCATAATTCTCCAGTTGAGGGATTTGCATGATCCAAAGAATTGTATCAAGCATGAATTAGACTTGTATAACCATATAATGTGAGCTTTGAGCCTTTTGCTTCAATTCATGAGTGTTATACACATATTCTTATTTTCTTGTCATCCGAGTTGTTGTTTGATCTCATTATTCATTGATTTGGTTGAGCACTTAAAAGTCACTCATTCTTGTGCAATTTGATTACATGACATTTGAGAAATGATATTGAGGCCCTCTTTGGACCGTTTGTGCCTTTCAAGCTAACCGTATGCATGCTTAAGCATGATTTTCCATTGTTAACCACCTTGAGCCTATATGTATGTAAGCCTTTTCTTTCAAGTAACCAATTTTTACTTCTAGCCTTAGCCTGAAAAACAAGAATATACCTTTCTAAGGAACTCATGAGCTTTAATTTAGATATGTTTTTCATGCTAAGTTTGGGAAGGGTTATTACATTTCAAAAAAAAAAAAAAAAAAAAAAGAGTACTTCACTCAAAGGGTGAAAGAAAAGAGAAAAGTTGTGGTTAAGTGGCAATGGTTTCAAATCCAATTCCATGTTTCTTGGTTGTTCGAATGGAAGGAAGGAGTGTGAATCATAATTAGTGGAGGTACAAGGCTTTGTGGTCTATTTGATCACCCCTAAAAAAAAAAAAAAAAAAAAAAAAAAAATTGAAAATCTTAAGCGTGATGTTTCAAAGTCTTTTAGTCAACGATTATATGCTCTTACATTGTGAGTTCCTTGGACTTTGTTGTATCCATATCCTTCATTTCTTACTCACCTTGCACCCTTAGCCCCATTACAACCTATAATAAAGACCTAAATTGATCCTAAATGTCATGTGGTTGATTTGCACACATTTTTCAGCTTTTGAGTGTTTAGCATCCTTCTTGAGATCATATTCATGCATGTTTTTCAGCTTGCTAATTTTGAGTTAAGTCCCTTATGGTTTAACTCTATTCTCATGTCTATTATTGAGTGATGCATTGTAACCCTCTCCCGAGTGATTCATTTGTGAGAGGACAACTTTGGTGAGATTTGAAGTTACATTTGTGCTTGGTATGATTTTTTGAAGTTGTGTGAAAACTGAAATTGGAGAATGAGTTTCATTTGGCCATCACACTACTACACTTGAGCATGTTGTGTTCTGAACTTTGCCGCCTTGTGACTAATGTCTAAACTAAGTTTTTCTTGTGAAAATTTTTGAGTCATTTGCATAAGTCACTCTCTCTTTGGAAAGTGTTCGAAAAGTTTTGTTTCGAGTCTTGTTTTAGTTTCTGTTTTGCTCGAGGACTAGCAAAAGATAAGTTTGGGAAGTTTGTTCGGTTCATTTTTACACATGATTTTTCATGTTATTCACCCACTATTTTGAGTTAGTTCTTGACATTTTATAGCTTTTTACTTCCTTTTTGTGTTTTCTTAGATTTTGCCTTGGTTGGGATGAAAATGAGCTAAAAGTGCATTATTAGTTATAAATTCTGTTTTTGTTCATTTTCGTAGGTCAACTTCTTGGCCTGGGATCAACATGCTCTGGTGCTCGGATGAGGTCATGATCTTCATGAGACTTGTTCCAATGGATGTTAACTACAACATATCCAAATTTGAGCTCCATTGGACAAGTATTGCCTATCCAACCAATCCATCATGTTACCACAGTTCTGGAAGTCCGGATTTGGCCAGCTTTTACCTCCCTTGTGTCATCTTAACTTCTTGTTACCATAACTCTTGGTAACAAGGAATTACATTTGTAAAATAGATATTTTCTGAGCTTTTGGCATCTTTGTGAAGTCAAAGCTCCATCATGGCAAGGGGACAATGGGCTAAGGCTTTATCAAAGGTGGTAGTTTTATATTAAAAGGTAAAAGCTGGAAAGGAGGAGAGAGGGAGGAGAAGTCAAAATTGCAATCTGATATTGGGAGCCTTTTGATCGTGGGAAATCAGGCTATTCCACATTCTATACAGATTGAGAGCAGATTTTGGAGAGTTTGGAGCTTGGAGAAAGCCAAGGTGCAGCCAAGAAAAGTGGAGAAGAAGACTTCCACCATTGATGATCTTGAAGCTTTCATCATTTTCTGAAAATCTGTAAACTCTTTCTAATTTCATTTTGAGTTTGTATTTGAAATAAGTATGAGCAACTAAACTCTATAGCTAGGGCTTAGGTTGAAGCCCTAAACATGATTACCTTATTGTTTTGATACTTGAGTGTATGAATTTCTAGATATTGTTGATGAATTCCAATTCACCAAATTAATCTATCCTTGATGTGTGTTTTTCCTTGGTTGGCCATCTTTGAAAGCATGCTTCTTGAGATTGTTGGGATTATGTGTATCTTCATGTTATCCTAAACAATAAATGGATGAAGTAAGAATCATCCATGTGAATTGGTTTCTTGAATACCTAATGTAAACACCATGCTATTAGGATTCTTGTGATGTTCATATTCTCTTTGAACTTAATGGGTTCTCCTTGTAATTGAATCAAAGTACGAACCATACCTAGGTTCGGTTATGGGGAGGGCACAAGTATTGTAGCACGAACCATGCACTTTACGTATATTAGAGAGAATCAATGCGTCTTGAGCCACGACCCATGGCCTTGATTGCGAACATTTTCATCAACACGTTTAGAGTTCATCACTTGAGTATTCATGAACTTGGGTAGAATTGTTTAGGGTGGATTCCGAAACCCTAGTGTTTGTTACTTTTTAATTCCACTCTTTGATATTTCATCTCTGCCTTTCTCATTTAAATTCAAAGTCCATTTACTTTCATGCAATAGAAATAGGTCACTTGAAACAAATCAAAACCCCCCCCAATGTGTGTGTGAGTTGTGTGTTTGATACGTGGTGTGTCTTTGATACTGAATTTTATTTGTTTCCGTAATTGTTTTGGACTTTTGGTCCGCGTTGTGTTCTTGCATTTTCTGTTCTGAATCCAACCGTATAAATAACGTGAATTTTCGACGTACGGTTGGAAAGTTATAGGCAAAACACTGGACAGAGGTCGAAATTGAAAAACAGAGAAACGAATCTGCCCAAAAACGACCGGTCGTTACTGTTCACGACCGGTCGCTCATCACACGTTTATTGAAATTTCGACTCTGCCGAAAAACGACCGGTCGTCACTGTTCACGCGACCGGTCGTCACTGTTCACTGTTCACGGCACTGTTCATGTCACTGTTCACTGTTCACGGCACTGTTCACATGTGATAAACAGGTGATAAAATGGCAATAGAAAGTGCTGTTTGTGTTTTTCTCTAGTTTTCTTGTGTTGTTCCATTTCTTTTACACTTCTTTACTCATTTCTAGTTTCCCTCTTTTATTTGTGCATTTGTGGTGTGTTAAATAAGTGTTCTTTATGTACTCAAATTAGAACTTATAGGAAGCCGACAAGTTCTTCGTGGGATCGACCCCGTACTTACATAATCTATACTTCGATAGATTCGTGCACTTGCGGGTATTTTTAATTGGTTGTTTGCACATTAATTTGTGTCCTCTTAGGAATGCAACAGTTACCATCCTTAAATGCATGACTATATACACAGCAATCTGATTCACATCTTCTATATCCAATCTTCATCATGAAAGAATCGAAGCACTTATTCCACTGCCTTGGAGATTGCTTCAGCCCGTATAAAGACTTCTTCAACCTGCAAACCAGATTTTCCTTGTTTGCTTCAATGAACCCTTGAGGTTGGCTCATGTAGATGTCTTCCTCCAAGTCTCCATGGAGGAAAGCAGTCTTCACATCCATTTGCTCCACCTCTATGTTCTCTTGAGCTACTATGGAGAGTAGCAGCCGTATAGAAGTATGTTTCACCACCGGTGAGAAGATTTCATCATAATCAACTCCCTCCTTTTGCAAGTATCCTTTGGCCACCAATCTAGCTTTGAACATGGTGGCTACCTTCTCATGCTTTTCTTCTTTCTTCCTAAACACCCATTTGCAGCCAATAACCTTGCGATTTTTGGGTTTAGGAACTAACTCCCAAACTGAGTTTCGGTGTAGAGATTCCATCTCTTGCATCATAGCTTCCATCCAACCTTCCCGCTCTTCATTCTCAACAGCTTCTTGGAACGTGGTTGGTTCTTCTTCACTTGCATTTAGGGCATAGTGAACTGAGTCCGTGTCCCATCCAAACCTTTGAGGTGGTTTGATGGTTCTCTTGGGCCTGGACCGAGCTATAGATGACGGCTCCACCTGATCTTGAGCCTCTTCTTCTTCTTGAGTTTGTTGTTGATATTGCCCAGCTTCTTCCTCCTCTATGTCAGACTCCTCCTCCTCCTGAACGTCTTCAGTTGGCTGTTTTTGTGAAGTCTTCCTTGACATCCTTTTGAGTGGAACTTCAATGATTGTTTCTCTCCCAACAACATCCTCCTTTGCTTCTGAATTCTTGACTTTGTTCATAGGCATGGTCTTTTCATCAAACACAACATCTCTGCTGAGTATCTTCTTGTGGTTCACTGGATCCCATAGCTTGTAGCCCTTCACACCGCTCTCAAAGCCGATGAAAATACACTCAAGTGACTTAGGCTTCAACTTGGATCTTTCATCACTAGGAATAAGTGCAAATGCACTGCATCCAAACACTTTAAGATTAGTTAAATCTATTGACTTATTTGACCATACCTCCTCTGCACATTTGAACTCAAGATTTCTTGAAGGTGATCGGTTAACCAAATAGGCAGCGTGGTTAACTGACTCCGCCCAAAATGATTCGGGCAATCCTGCATGAATCCTCATACATCTCTCACGCTCCATGAGAGTTCTATTCATCCTTTCCGCAGCTCCATTTTGTTGGGGCGTCTTCTTCACGGTAAAGTGCCTCTTTATGCCTTCGTTTCTGCAAAACTCAAGGAATTCATTGCCATTATATTCACCACCATTGTCACTCCTTAGGATCTTGATTTTTCTTCCGGTTAGATTTTCCACTTCCGCCTTCCACACTTTGAATTTGGTGAAGACCTCAGATTTCTCCTTCATGAAGTAGACCCAAACCTTCCTGGAAAAATCATCCAAGAAAGTCACGAAATAGCGAGCTCCACCCTTTGATTTAACCGGTGATGGCCCCCATACATCCGAGTGAATATAATCTAACACCCCTGTGCTTCCTTCTTCTTTGTCTCGCAGCTTGAAAGCTATCTTTGATTGCTTTCCCATGGTACAAAATTTGCAGAACTCCAGCTTGCAGCTTTGAACACCTTTCAACAACTTTCGGTTGTGTAGTTCCTGCATGCCCCTCTCACTCATGTGCCCTAGCCTCAAATGCCAAAGCTGAGTTTCATCCTCCGAGTCTCTGCTTGTGGACACAGCTGCTCCACCTGTTATTGTTGTACCACACAATCTATATAGACAATTAGGTTGAACTTCTCCTTTCATAACCACAAGTGAACCTTTTGAGATTATGATTTTCCCTCCATTAGCCTTAACAGAATAACCATTCTTATCAAGAGTTCCAAGGGAAATAAGATTCTTACGCAACTTTGGAATATGCCTTACCATTCCAAGCGTCCTAACCGTCCCATCATGCATCTTTATCTTGATTGTACCGGTGCCTATGACTCTACAAACCGAGCCATTCCCCATCACAACTTCGCCACCTTCTTCTTTCTCATATGTGTCAAACCACTCCTTGTTTGAGCACATATGGTATGAGCACCCGGAATCCAAAATCCAATCGGAAGAGAAACACCTTGAAGAATTAGCATATGTATTAGTCTTAACATGGCCATTAACACATAAAAGCTCACCATCACTTTCCGTGACTTCTTCAGCTGTGTTTGCTGCATTCTTCCCTTTGTTTTTCTTCTCCTTCCATATGGGGCAATTCCTTTTCCAGTGCTCCTTTGACCCACACTCGAAACAACCTTCTTTCGCCTTGGATTTTGATCTTCCTTTGTTGCCTTTCTTGCCTTCACGCCTCTTTGAACGACCCCTCTCATCGGTCTTAGCAAATAGACCTTCACCTTGAGAGTTTTCTCCAGAACGTTGAGCCATCCTATGGTGCGTCATGATGTCTTGTAGCACCGGCTCAAAATCCAGAGTGACCTTCCCGAACATAAGAGTGGTTCGGAAGTGTTTATAGGACGGAGGTAAGGATGTTAGCAACATAAGTGCCTTATCCTCCGTACTATAAATAACTTCCATCCTTTGCAAATCAGCAACACATCTATTGAAACTACTTAAATGTTCCATTAGATTACCTCCTTCTTCCATCTTCAGATTTAGGAGTTCTTCCTTTAGGAAGAGCTTGTTGGACAGCGACTTCCCTGCAAACATCTCTTCGAGCTTCTCCCATGTTTGCTTCGCTGTATCCTTCAACACGTTGATGAGCACATCATCGGAGAGGTAGTTTTCGATGGCTCCTCTGGCTAACTCGTCAAGTACACTCCACTCCTCATCTTTCATGTCTGCTGGCTTCTTTTCCTTGCCAACTAACACAACATGGAGATGTTGTTGTGTAAGAGCAGACCTCATCCTTCGTTGCCAAAGGGTGAAGTTCTCCTTGCCTGTGAAAGGCTTTAGCTCCACCTTCATGCTTGCTGCCTGTGGATGCTTCACATGCTGTGAACTACTACCACTCTCAGCTTCTTGTTCACTTGTCATCTTCAACACACTAGCACTCCAAAAAGAACTAGCCCAGCTGCCAAAACACAGCTCTGATACCACTTGTTGTGAATTAAGACTAACTCACTTCCCCTTAGGACCTTGTTGTTGATGAACTTTGTGACAAACTCTATGATGGATGAGTCTTACACACACACAGAAATTTAACCAAATAGAAATGACACAAGTGTTTATAGAGGTTCAGCCAAATGCCTACTTCCTCTTTGGTGATCTCCTTGAGAACTTTCACTAATGAAGATAGATTACAACTTTGGTTTACAAAGAAGGAAACCCCCTTAGAAATCTACCCTCACAATCTGTTTCTCTCTCACCCTTGCTCAACAACTTGATACACTTAGAGAACTCTCTTGCTCTCCCCTTGGTATTTTCTGAACTTATAAGTTTCCAGTTTCTCTACAACTCTCTATACTTTGCACAAAATTATGCTCTTCACAACTTAATGTTCTCTTGCTTCCTCTTCCCTCTTATATAGGCCTTTGGACTCCAAGATAAGGTATCATTAAGTTCTGCACGTTCTTGCTTTAGTTATATAACTTTAGACACCTGTTCTTGGCAGCTCACAAAGCAAGGGAACAATGGATGATAGCTGCCATATATCTCTTGAACCAAGAGAGTATTCACTCATTGAAGCAAGTCATCAATTTGCCAAAGTGTTCTCCCCATCTTTCCAGCTGCTTGCCACCTTCTAATATCTCAGAATTGATCAGAAATATCCTTGCAAGTCGATAGAAAGTGATAGCACACAAAGGAAGACTTGAAAACGCGTAGAAAACTGAAACAGCAAAGTCGGGGCGACCGGTCGCGGATACCTTGCGACCGGTCGCGGATACCTTACGACCGGTCGCAGATACCTTGCGACCGGTCGCTTTGGCACAGAGTTGAAAACCAATTCAGACTTTGCAATCTGCCTGAAACCGACCGGTCGCCCATAACCTGCGACCGGTCGCTTGTCTTCATTTTTGTATCTTTTAATTGAGCCATTTTTTTTTTTTTTTCTTCAACACATAGCTTGCTTTGGACAATGGAAGAGGTGTAGTTACCTTGACAAGGTTGGAGAAGATAGGGACTACCTTGAAAGCCGGGGGGACAAAAACATTGAAGCCTTGACCGATTGTATGTGGAAGATGTGACATTATGTATTCTGCAATAGGGCATCGAGTTTTGGGAAAATCCTATGAGACTAATGGGATATAGCTCTGATGTGTTTGTAATGAACCTTTTAAATAATTCGATTAGCGAACTATTCATGTTCTCCAAGCTCAAACTCCATTCAAGCACAACCGGAACGCTTTCCATGTCCTTGACGTCTCTAAAATTCGATAAATTGTTCCAAAACCAATCTTGCTCCACAAGGAATGCATAGTTGTAAGCAGCAAACATTTGGTCATTTCCACTAGTAGAACTTTCTTCAGATTCAGATTTTATCTGAGTCTCAATCACACTGAGATATTGGGGAAGAGTAGTCTGGCAACAGTTAATGCCATTGCATCCATGGTTGTGTCCAGTTTCAGCACTCTTATCACAAGTTGACATGCAGCCGCCAACAACACGCTCGTCATGTTAGTAAAGTCAAAGACAAAACATAGACATCCCTAAATGGCTTGTCTACCACCTTGTTACTTTTCCTTGTTTTCATATTCCTTGTTTTAGGGATGGAAACTCTCCATGTTTCCCTCCATGTCTTGTGCATTGTTTGTAACTAATAATCACCTTGTATACTTGTATATCTAACCCTTCACTAAGTAAGAAACTCAATTGGCAGATTTGAATTCTCTGCAAAACCTATCTTGTTCTTCTTATTATACATTCTCAACTCTCTCAATTACACTATATTTGGCATGGTATCAGAGCAATCGATTTTGGTTGCCTCTGCATAACCTTGTTCTTGCCTAAATCTCTACCTATCCTTGCCCATAATTTGCTGTTATATTATTCCTACCTCATACTTTGCCTTGCCTCAAAATTGGTCTTGATCACAAGCCCTTTTTGTGCTCTTGTTTGCTGAAGTTTTAAGCTATTTCTTCCTCTACATCCTTTTATATACTTACCTCATGGGTGACACCAACGACTCCATCAACGACTCCACGGACGACTCCTCTAAAATCGACTCCACCAAGATCGACTCCACAACACCACCACCACCCCGGTCCTCTCATGACTACTCTCCAATTACTCCTGATAAGTTGGATGGGTCCAACTATCCTGCATGGTCTCGTAGTGTTCGCTTGGCCATCACTGCTCGTCGTATGGCTGGTTTCATTAATGGTAAAAAGATTGCCCCTTCCATTGATGATCCTAGCTATGAAGCTTGGGATGAAGACAACTGTTTGGTGCAGTCATGGCTCCTCAACTCCATGACCAAAAATGTACGTGCCTTATTTGATCACTGCTCAACGGCTTATGCGGTGTGGGACGCAGCTCGGAAGACATATACTGTCACACAGAATAGCTCCAAGTTGTACCAACTCCGTCGTCAGTCAGTCACCACCTCTCAAAGTGGTGAACCTGTGAATGTATTCTACGAAAAATTACACATAATATGGCAGGAAATTGACAGCCTCCGTCCCTGCAAACATACCAATCCCGATGATGTGGCTCTTCACCAACAAGCACTTGAGGTGGAACGTGTGTACGATTTTTTGGGAGGACTCGATCCCAACTTTGATTCCGTTCGTAGTCGGATTCTTGCCATGAATCCGCTTCCAGCAGTCATTGAAGCTTATGCACTAGTGGTAGAAGAAGATAATCGCCAATCTTCCATGCTTGGCGGTGGGAGTGCAATGGCGGTCAAGCCATATCGGCCACCACACCGTACGTCCTCCGGACTTCCCCCCCGGGGTCCCAAAACTGACAATGCAAAGGGAACTGAGAAGTGCACTCATTGTGGTGGTGATCATCTTGTTGAGAAGTGCTTCAAGCTTCATGGTTATCCTGAGTGGTGGGATGCTTTCAAATCCCGCAACAAAACACCCAAGGCAGCATGTGTTATAACTACCGATGCCTCTCCATCTTCCACCCTACTCTCCGACTCCGAATCAGGTACACAACCCACTACATGGATAATTGACACAGGTGCCACTGATCATATGACTTTTGACTCTACTATGTTTTCCACAATATCTTCTAAGTCTCGTCATCCTTACATCACTAGTGCCAATGGAGTCCCCTCTAATGTTGCTGGTGAAGGAACTATATCACTTTCCCCTTCCTTATCTTTATCTCATACACTACTTGTTCCCTCCATCAATTGCAATTTGCTGTCTGTTGGAAAATTACTTGACTCACATAACTGTTATGCCACATTCTATCCTTCCCATTGTCTTTTTCAGGACCTCACGACTCACGCGACGATTGGGCATGGTAAACGAAGAGGGGGGTTGTATTCCTTGACGGTCTCTTCACCACCAAGGGCAGCTCATACTCAAGGTTCCAGCTCACAAGCTCGCAATCAACATCAGATTTGGCTTTGGCATCGTCGTCTAGGACATCCATCCTTTGGCTATCTTCAACGTTTGTTTCCGTCTTTGTTTCGTGGCCTAGATCATTCTCAGTTTCAGTGTGAAACCTGTGTATTGGCCAAAAGCCATCGAACTGTTTTTCCCTTAAGTGATAATAAAACGGAATTCCCTTTTGATTTGGTTCACTCTGATGTTTGGGGTCCTGCTAAAGTTTCTTCCAATGGCAAAAGATGGTTTATTACATTTATTGATGATTGTACTCGCATGACTTGGGTATATTTACTAGCTCATAAAAGTGACGTTTCCGCTGCAATCCGTGAATTTCATGCTATGATTACCACACAGTTCCAAGCTTCCATCAAAGTATTCCGGTCTGATAATGGTGGGGAATATGTGAACAATGTCTTGGCACATTTCTTTCGAGACCAAGGCATCATTCATCAAACCTCCACATCTTTCACTCCGCAACAAAATGGTGTCGCAGAGCGAAAGAATCGACAATTACTTGAGGTTACTCGTGCTTACATGCTGGATAAATCGGTCCCTCACTACTTATGGGGACATGCCCTTCTTTCTGCAGTATATGTAATTAATCGAGTGCCGAGTAGTGTTTTGAAGTTTGAAACTCCACTGAACACCTTGGCTCGTCATGTCTCTCTTCCTACAGTCCTCAAGCTGCCTCCTCGCATATTTGGTTGTGTTGTATATGCTCATGTTCCATCTCATCAAAGAAGTAAGCTGGACCCTTGTGCCATTCGATGTGTGTTCGTTGGGTATGGATCAACTCAAAAGGGATACAAGTGTTACCATCCTCCTACTCGTAAGCTCTTTGTCACTATGGATGCCACATTTCATGAAGATTTATCCTACTTTAAAGCTGCTATGCCCCCTTCTCTTCAGGGGGAGAGAAGGAATGAAGAGAAGGAAGAAAAGGAAGAAAATATCCAAGTCTGTGACAAAACGACCGGTCGCAACCCAGAAGCGATCGGTCGCTTTCCTGAAACGACCGGTCGCACTGACCACAGCGACCGGTCGCATTGCTCCAGCGATGATGAAGATCGACTCTGTGACAAAACGACCGGTCGCAACCCAGAAGCGACCGGTCTCTTTCCTGAAACGACCGGTCGCACTGACCACGACCGGTCGCCTTGCTCCAGCGATGATGAAGATCGACTCTGTGACAAAACGACCGGTCGTAATCCAGAAGCGACCGGTCGTCGTGACAAAACGACCGGTCGCACAGAATCCAGCGACCGGTCGCCAAGCACCAGTGAACTTCAAAATTTGGACAGCGATGAAGGTATTGGAAAATTGTCGTTCTTATTTGGTGAAGATCCCGGAGGAGACAATTCAAATGGTTGCTGCGATCAACAACAAAATACAACCCCTTCTTCTCAACCATCGGACCAGTCGTCTCGTGATGAGGAAACACTTGAGGTAATTCCCGAAGCACCTAATGCTATACCATACACTCTCCCACCTAGGACCACTAGAGGAAAACCCAAGCCTCAATATTGTCCTGACCTTACTGCCAAATCTAAATATCCCATTAATAACCATGTTTCAACTCATAGATTGTCAAAGTCATATGCATCATTTGTCAATCAATTATCTACTGTATGTGTTCCAAATAAGTGGCAGGATGCTATAACAGATTCCAGATGGGCTGAAGCAATGGCGATTGAAATGGAAGCTCTGGAAAAGAATTCTACATGGGAAATGGTCCAGTTGCCACAAGGGAAGAAACCAGTTGGATGTCGGTGGATATACACCATTAAATACAAAGCTGATGGATCCATAGATCGATACAAAGCTCGATTAGTGGCCAAAGGGTATACACAAACATATGGAATTGACTACCAAGAGACATTTGCACCTGTTGCCAAGATCAATACCGTACGTGTTCTCATGTCATTGGCTGCAAACCTTGATTGGCCACTTTTGCAGTATGATGTAAAGAATGCATTTCTTCACGGGGAATTGCAAGAAGAAGTGTATATGGAACCACCACCAGGGATCTCCATGGCACTTGGTCCCAACACCGTGTGCAAGCTGAGAAAATCATTATACGGGCTAAAGCAGTCACCACGAGCCTGGTTTGGAAAATTCACAGATTCTATGAAGCGCTTTGGGTACACTCAGAGCCACTCGGATCACACTTTATTCTTAAAGCGTCGTGGTGACAAACTTACGGCCCTTATCATCTATGTTGATGATATGGTGGTTACCGGTAATGACAATGAAGAAATGAAGAATCTGCAGAAGCTCCTTGCTAGTAAATTTGAGATGAAGGAATTAGGTGAGTTACAATATTTTCTTGGCATAGAAGTTGCTAGATCAACACATGGCATATTTCTATCCCAACGAAAATATGTGTTAGACTTGTTAACAGAAACTGGAATGCTTGATTGTAAGCCAGCTGACACACCTATTGAGCAGAACCACAAGTTAGGGATGTATCCAGACCAAGCACCCACTGACAAAGAAAGGTATCAAAGATTGGTTGGGCGACTGATTTATCTATCACACACACGCCCCGACATAGCTTATGCTGTGAGTATGGTGAGTCAGTTTATGCATCAACCAAGTGAGGCACACATGAATGCAGTAACTCGGATCATGAGGTACTTGAAGGCTGCCCCTGCCAAAGGGTTGATATTCTCCAAACATACACATATGAACCCAGAAGGATACACAGATGCGGATTGGGCAGGATCCATCACAGATAGACGTTCTACTTCTGGATACTTTACATTTGTGGGGGGCAACTTAGTCACTTGGAGAAGTAAGAAGCAAAAAGTTGTGGCTAGATCAAGTGCTGAAGCAGAATTTAGGGGAATGGCTCAAGGAGTTTGTGAATTGCTCTGGTTACGGAAATTACTGAAGGATCTGGGAATTAAACCATTGAAAGCTACAAACTTGTACTGCGACAATAAATCAGCTATCGAGATAGCACATAACCCAGTACAACACGACCGTACCAAACATGTGGAAGTCGACCGACACTTCATCAAAGAGAAACTAGAAAGGGGTATAATCAAGTTTCCATTTGTAAACTCGGAAAACCAACTTGCTGACATCTTGACGAAGGCCGTATCAAGTAAAGTTTTCCATGACTCACTGGACAAGTTGGGCATGCGTGATATCTTTGCACCAACTTGAGGGGGAGTGTTAGTAAAGTCAAAGACAAAACATAGACATCCCTAAATGGCTTGTCTACCACCTTGTTACTTTTCCTTGTTTTCATATTCCTTGTTTTAGGGATGGAAACTCTCCATGTTTCCCTCCATGTCTTGTGCATTGTTTGTAACTAATAATCACCTTGTATACTTGTATATCTAACCCTTCACTAAGTAAGAAACTCAATTGGCAGATTTGAATTCTCTGCAAAACCTATCTTGTTCTTCTTATTATACATTCTCAACTCTCTCAATTACACTATATTTGGCACGTCACGGTATGACCTTACCAAGGCAAAGAAGCCACAACTCACTGCTGTGAACCGGTTGTATTTCTGAGAGTATACGAAAGGACTTCCCGTCAAATCGGTGCTTGGGGGGTCATCCTTCTGTTGGAAAAGAAAGTAACAGGGTTTTTAACCAGAAGCGTGCCTTGGATAGAGATGTTCAGCACCTCAAGCTTGGCAACCCTCAAGAAAGGCTTGTGAGGGCTGGTAGAGTTGTCGCAGTGTATTTCAAACCAATCGTACAAGTAACAGCTGCTGCTAGGTCCAATCCCGAAAGGGTACGGGATGCTAACATCTCCGCAATGCGTTTCGCAACTAGGCTTTGCTATTGGCCCTAATTGATCTGGTTCTGCTATGCGCCATAACAACAAGATGGTCATATGAAGGAGCAATTGCATACTGCACTAATGAATTGGTCTTCTACCTTCTTCCTGCCTCTTTCACATAGTTATTTACTAAGTATGAAAAGTATATATGGATCTCTTTTCTGACAAATAAAGTTGTCCTTAACCTCGGATGTTGAGGTTCTTAATTACCTCCTGATGTGTGTGTTTGTTCTTCAGCTTCTTCTTGTTCTGGTCATTGGGTTGTTTTGTATGTGTTTGTTTTTAAGATCCTCGTTGTTCATTTGTCTTTTGTTGGGGGATCTCTCCTCTTTCCGAACCCTGAGCCGTATTTGTGTCTTTTCTCGACGGAAAGAGGTCCCAGTGTGTAGTTAAGACTGATGAAAATTGCCGATTATAATTAATTAATTTCACAACTCTGCACAATTGGTTTCATATAATAAATAAATAAATCAATACAGATGTTATAAAAATATTGGATATTGACATAAATGATTGAGTTGCAGTTTTTGAGGTATATGGCTGGTGATCACCGAGAAAATCCAGGGCTAGAACAATGGATTGCAGCCCATTAAATTTGAACTCATTAATTCAAGGGAGTTTCACTATTATACCAAATATAGGGGCCTAAATTATAAAATATAAAAACCTACATGAAATGGACTTTAGAAACACACCTAAAATTCATTTGCAACATAACAAAGAGGCTTTGAACTTCTTTTAAATTACAAAATTGTCATCAGTTTTCTTGAAACAAACCCAACCCCAAAACCTCACAAAAAAAATCCAAAACATTGAAAATAAGCCTAGCCCACATTTTTATAAAAAAATCAAAACGAAAACAAAAGAAACTAATAATGGGAAAAAAGACCAGTCACGCAACCCAAGGAGTCGTCATGACTGTTAATACACATTTTATGATTGTTAATACACATACAAATCACACAACCCAAGCTGACTGTTAATGCACTTCTCATGAGTGTTAATATACATTCTACGACTGTTAATACACAAACTAATTACGCAATCCAAAATTGACCGTTTCATGACTTTTAATACATATTCTACGACTGTTAATACATTTCTCATAACTGTTAATACACATTTTACGACTGTTCATACCCTTATAACTGTGGACAAAAAGAAGATTTTACTACTTATAGTAGTAGCATACATTACATAAGAACATTTATATATATATAGGGCGGATCTGTAGCACCACAAATTTGACATAAATTTTGACATAATTTTTATAGCCTTCAGATACAAGCACTTTCAAGAGCTAAGATTAAATGTGATTTTATTATTTATTTATTTTATTTCGATAACATAACAAATAAAATTAAAATTAAAATCACCACTTTTCAAGGTAACATAAATGTAGGCTAAATTAGACAAATTGGAAACTGTTTCGACATCCAATTGTATCCTACAAAATCAATGAACACGATCAGGGACGGACCCAGGATTTCAAAATGGCATGGGCTAAATTTACCTTACGTACAAACATATTGAAAACTCAACGGTACAAGTAAATTTCATTGATAACAAAAAAATATATGGGGGGGTACATAATGAGCCTTACCCCTTAAATAGCACTTATATAAGTTGCACCCTTCGAGTCTTCACAGCATTAAAATCACCAATTATTGATTCATTATCTATATTATCAGCTAATTCTCTTTCAATATGAAGTAGCATACAATCAGCAAGAAACTCATCACCTATCTTATTCCGAAGTCGATTTTTAATAAGTCTCATACATGAAAATGCTCGTTCTGTTGTTGCTGTAGACACAGGAAGAGTTAGCACCAAACGAATCAATCTGTCAATCAAGTAGTATGTTTCTGCTAATTTTGTCTCAATTAAGCGCTCAAGTAATATAGGGATGGAATCAATATTCTTGAAGGCTTGAATGCGATCCATATCAATCTTATAAAATCCCAATTGCTGATTTAAAGCATGCAACTCAGTTGTAGTGAAATCTAAGGGGTAAAATTTCTCAGCAAGACTGCATATATCATCAATGTTAAATCGCTTGAAAGCATCACGAGGATCTAATGCTGAGCTAAGAGAAAGGAGTTCCACAGTCCCATCTGGAAATCTAGTATTTAACTCCCCCAACTGATAATCTATTACCTCATTGAATATATCAATATGATAATAATGCTCAACTGTGATACAATCTCTTTGTTGACAAGAACGGCGAGTGCCTATTGTATGACGGGCACCCATATCAGGCATATTAATATCATGTTCTTCACAAAATGATTGCACACTCTGTATAAAATCATTCCAACCATTATTTCTCAACTCATCAAGCTCCATTTTTGTACTTGCAACCAAATTCAAAGCCTTTACAATGTCTTGAGATTTTCTTTGAAGTTCTTGACAAAGAAAATCAGTGAATCTCATAGTTTTGTCCAACAATTTCAAGGCAAAAACAAAGTCAAAAGATAACATAGATATTTTAATACCTTCTGCTTTGCCACGAAATTGTGAGGTAGGTCCATTATGACTGATATCCGTTAGAAGTGTCTTGGTTGCACCAAATAAATCAATCAAACTCCTAATAGAATTAAAATGTGACCCCCAACGAGTACTTCCAGGTCGTTGCAAACAACGAATTTGATTAGCCCCTTTAGCTGTCCCAAGTCTTCCAGCAGCTAGTAATTCTTCAATTTCAGCTTGTCGGGTTAATTTTAACTCAGAATGGCGTTTGGCAGAAGCACCAACAAAATTCACAATGTTATTCAACATTGAAAAAAATCTCCAAACGAGTCCTACCTCTTTAGCTGCACCATTTAAAGCTAATTGAAGACGATGAGCAAAGCAGTGTATATAATATGCATATGGACAATCTTTGAGAAATAATGCTTGTAAGCCACTCCATTCACCACGCATATTGCTAGCACCATCATATCCTTGACCACGCATATTGCTCACTAAAAGATTATGCTTGCCAAGAACTTTACAAATATCACTTTTAAGAGTTGGGGAGTTAGTATCATGAACACTGACAATATCAAAAAACCTTTCTTGAATATGCCCATCACAACCAACAAACCTTATGATAATAGCCATTTGTTCCTTCTTAGAGTCGTCTAGTGCTTCATCAACAAGAATACAAAATTTCCCATCTTCCCCAATTTCATCGCGTATCCTTTTTCTCACTTTGGTAGAATAGATACTTAGGATCTCCTTTTGTATCTTATTTGAAATATATTGGGCATTCAAGGGAGCATTTTGTAACACAACTTTTTCAATGTTTACATTCATTCTTGCAAAAGCCTTCACCAACTCAATGAAATTGCCTCGATTAGAGGAGTCATAAGATTCATCATCACCTCTAAAAGCCATTCCTTGATTTGCTAAATACCTAATCGCCTCTATTGTGGTTGTAAGCCTCAACCGGTTGTTTGCAACTTCTTGTGGGGTTTGCACTACTCTGTCAATATGGTGAGACGGGTTTTTTAAATCCATCCACTTTTGCATAGCAAAATGATGTGGTGAATTTATATTGCCTATATGAATAAGGAAAACACACTCTTTTCCACCAACTCTTCTCCAACTTCTAAATCCCTCTACAGTGAATGCCTTATGTAAGTGATCAATGTCAAAAAGAAAGCATGGAAAGCAAAACACTTTGTCTTTATGAACACTATACTCAAGCCAATGGTATTGCTTATACCAACTACCAACAAATCGACGCTTTTGTTTCCCTTCTAAGTGTGATGGAAATTCCTTTAATTGTGGTTGACATGGTCCTAAGAGAATAAATGCTCTTCGAACATTATCACGTTCATTAGGTGGATATGTGTCTATTTGAGGACGTAATCCGGGATCACGCTCGAGAGAATTGGTATTAACTTCTTGATGAGACTTGACTCTTACGTTTTCATCTTCAATTCTTTGAGGTTGAGAAGGAGGTTGCTCCTCACATATTGGAGGAGACAGAGAAGGACCCGAAGGCATGCTAGTTGATGATTCATCATTGTTTCTCTTAAAAAAATCTTGAATAGTCCTTGATCTCTTAACATTACGATGTTGACCCGACATTATAAAGTATAACCTATTGAATAATATATAGAAGATGTAAGCATACAGACCAACAAAATTTTCAATAAAAACATTACATACTTAAATAGTTAAATATCGAATTAAAATCCCCAATTGACAATTCATACAAGCAAGCAAGAACACCAAGATAAAAAAAACTAATTGATAAACCTTAATTGTAAATCCCTAATTGATACTTCATAAACCCTAAATAATCCCCAAAATTTCAAAAGAAAAGAAGAAGAAGAAGAAAGGAAAATTACCTTAGTTTGCTTTAATTAAGTCTGAGGAGAGAGGGAATGTTTGTGAGAGTCTAATGTGTTTTCACGTAGGGTGTGGGGTTTAATTCTTTTTATTTATTTGTTGGCTTGGTCAGCCAATCCTAGTGGGATTAGTAATATTTTATTTGGGTGGATAGCCTTATCCTAATGGGAATAGTTAATAATATTTAAATTTATTTAGATGACCTAGGCTAGAGTATTAATTTAGCTTAAATAAAAAACAAGTTACCTGGGCTTTAGCCCAGGTTAGCGTGCTAGTGGGTTCGTCCCTGAACACGATACTTCAAGAAAGTACTAAAATTTCAATAAATCAATTGAGTGGTCAAATGATATTGAATTCAAGTGTTTTTTTGTAGAAATGATCTTTAAATGAATATCTACAAAATATACGGTTTAAATTAGTGAAATACAATATGGAGTGAGCTCTAGAAGAGTGTCCCTCAAATAATTGAAGGATCCTCAACTGAAGTTCACTATATATATATTAGACCATCATCCGAAGCTGACTATGTTATTGTGGGACCTACAATAACATCCCAATGTCGATGGAATCTTTTTTTGAAAATTCACTCCGTTCATACTTTTGTGGAGAATATTCAGTCTTTTCTGAAATTTCAAGGGCCTCCAACTCCGCTGTGACTTCTCTCATTGTAGGGTGGTTCCTTCCATTCAAAGTCAAGCATCTTCTGGCAAGGTTAGCAATTAACTTGATCTCTGTTTCAGAACCCTCCATCAAAACTCGAGCATCAAGTATGTCAAATAGACGATCTTCCTGCATTGAAATACTAAAATATGTGGCAAGACTTCTATATTCTTGATCTTCTACTTTTGTCCACCTTGTTATTTCATAAATTGGTTTTTGTCCCGTCAAAAGCTCAACAAGGACAACACCAAAGCTATAGACATCACTTTTTTTCCGTGAATTGGCTAGATTGGAAATATTCAGGGTCCAAGTAAACAAATGTCCCATGCACATGTGTGTTGAGGTGAGTTTGGTCAATCGCAACTGATCTTGAAGTTCCAAAATCAGCAACTTTTGCTCTATATTTTGTTGGAAAAACAATAATTAGTGACTAATAAAAATGATTATGTATCAACAGTATATACATACCAATGAAATTGAATATTTATAACAAATTGTAATTTGAAATACAGTAAACAATAAATAAATGAAACTGACTTAGATTTGAGATAGAGGCTTGCAGATTTGATGCAATGTCCTAAAGACAGTAATTTCACCCATTCTCGGTGCTTGAAGTTCTACAGGTGACTGCCTCCCAAGATTCAACTATTTATATTCTAAGCCCTAGCATTAGGACTTAGAATCTGGCAAACTTTGATTATTTTCCTCTCAGACAATAGACTTCTGAAACCTTATCAGAAGAGTAACAACTGTTAAAAAATAGTTAATTAAACTAATTTGAATTAATTAAAAATTATTAATTTGAATTAATTAAAAATTATTAATTTGAATTAATTAAAAATTATTAATTTGAAACTAAAAAAATTAATTTAAATCCGATGTGCCCCAAGGCTTAAGGTCCATCTTTTTTATAATTAAATATTATCTATAATATTCAATGCCCAAATTGAATTTGTAGCCCAATTGGCTTCTATTTGGCCCAACTTTCAATTACTAAGTGTGGGACTACCACAATTATGAATAGGGGTGGGCATTCAAACCGGCGAACCGAAAATCCATATCAAACCGTACCGAACCAAACCGGAAAAAATCGAGTTGACCAAAAAGTCAACAACCAGTCAAAAATCGAACCGGACCGATTTGGATCGGTTTGGGTTTGGGTTTTATGTCTTCAAAAATCAAATCGGGCCAAACCGAACCGGTCAAATTAAAAAATATATAATTTTAATATTTATTTATATTCAATGCTATATTTTTAGTCTCATAACTAATATTTATCCAAGTTCAATTATCTCTCTTTTCTAGCTTTAATATTTATTTTTATATGAAATTGAATAATTTGTTAAGTTTCAAGTCAAAAAATTAAAATTTCAGTTGAAAATTGTATTAAAAAATAATAATTTTTATAATCCGGTTCAAAATTGAACCAAACCGAAACCAATTCTGAATGTTTTTTTATTAAAATCGAACCGAACAAAACCGAATGAATAGTAATGGATCGGTTCTAATTTGAGGCAAAAATCGGTCCAAACCGAACCGTGCCCACCCCTAGTTATGAAGACTTCACTTTTTCTTCTTTCTGCCAATGTGGGACAAGAGTCCTTGAATTTCATTCAAACTTCCAACGCATTTTTCATCTAAAAGTATGTTGGTCAACTTGATGTCGCGGTGATAAATGGGAACGGAAGCTGCAGAGTGCAAGTACGAAATTGCTGGTGGATGATTTCTGAAAGAATTACAACCTTATTGATGAAATCTGAAAGTTTGCCTTTGTCCACTATTTTAGACTTTTTCACAGCAACAATTCTTCCATCAGCCAGCATACCTCTGTAAACAGTACCTTGACCTCTCAGGCCAAGAATCCTATCCGCGCTAAAATTGTCGGTGGACTTCTCAAACTCTTTCGATTTGAACAACTTGATTTTCTCAACATTAACTCCTTAAGGAGAGTCAGCATTATAACACTCCTTAAGGACCTTGCATTCATCAATACCTGAAATTAATGGAATATATTAGCCAACGCCAAAGGAAAACGAAAAACATAAGAATTATATTTCTATATGGATATTACTTGCCTCCTTCCTTGGAAGGAGATTCTCCTATTTGGTGCATATCATAGTTTGACGCATTTGCAAAAATAATTCATCAAAAACACAAAAAGAAAAACTTCTACACACATGTCATACCCGCCATTGACAAAAATGTAGGAATTCCTACTTACAAAGTAAGAGATAAGTATTTTCCTTTATGTATTAATTACTATTTATAAATAAAGTGCAATTATCAAACGAAAAATAAAATTAGTTCAGATCAAGCATTTTGTGTACATAGTAGCTCAATTGTGGATCTGATATTTTTCTTAATAACGAGGACAAGTTGGTCGATGAAATGCCTCAAGAAACTGAGGAAAGGACAAGCAATGTTTGACGGCTTCATTCTCTTCCATTTAATATTAATTACGAAAAAGTGTTTTGCAGTGATCTGGGTCATGTTTTGAACTTTGCAAGTTAGTAGAATTAGAAGATTTATTACCTTGACAAGCTTGGAGAAGATAGGGACTTCCTTCAAAGCCGAATGGACAATAACAATTGACCGTTGAAGGATTATTGTTTGTCATTAGACATAAAGCAATAGGGTCTTGAGTCATTATAAACTCTTAGAATTCTCAAGAACCCTCTCTCACCCTAAACAAACCAATGCTCATTACTGAATCTTTACTTCTCAGATTATTACTGATAGTACGTAGCATACATTACCTTACAGAACATCATAATCTAAAACAACATATAATAGTGTACAGCATCAAATTAAACATATTTTACAAGACCAAAGTGTTTTAATTAACTTGTTTACCGTGTCTCATAAGATGATCGCCAAAATTCATCAGATGTTGAATTTGGGCCCGCATCCGAGGCTGACTCTGTTGAACATGAAACAACATCCAAATACTCATTTGTGTCGTTTATAGCAGATTGAACCCCATTGTAATTATGTTGAGCATTAGAAGATTTTTCAACCAACATTTGAATGGCCTCCAACTCCGCCGTGACCTCTCTCATAGTGGGGCGGTTCCTTCCATTCAAATCCAAGCACCTCATTGCAAGGTTAGCAAAAGTTGTGATATCTGTTTTGGAGCCCTCCATCACAACCCTAGCATCAAGAATGTCAAATAGTCGGCCTTCCTCCATCGAAATAATGAAACAAGTGGCAAGACTTCTGTGTTCTTTTTCTTGTGACCCGGTTACTGCAAAAACTGGTTGTAGTCCGGTCAAGAGCTCAACTAGAACAACTCCGAAACTATAGACATCACTTTTCTCCGTAAATTGGCTTGATTGGAAGTATTCAGGGTCCAGGTAACCAAATGTGCCATGTACAACGGTGGTCAAGTGTGTCTGGCCAATCACAATTGATCTTGAAGTTCCAAAGTCAGCAACTTTTCCTGTGTATTTCTCATCTAAGAGTATGTTGGTAGATTTGATGTCTCTGTGATATATAGGAAACGAAGCTGCACCATGTAAGTACGACAGAGCTCCTGCAATTTCTGTTGCAATTCGTAACCGCATTTTCCATGTAAGTGGAAAGTCTTCATTCTGCTCATGAATATAGTGGGAAAGGGTTCCATTCGGTATGAATTCGTAAACTAAGAGTGGAACTTCCGTCTCTAAACAACAACCCAAAAGTTGAACAACATTTCTGTGATTGATTTGTGAAAGAATCACAACCTCATTGATGAATTCTGAAAGTTGACCTTCATCTATTATCTTAGACTTCTTTACCGCAATGATTCTTCCATCTGCAAACATTCCTTTGTAGACGGTACCTTGTCAGTGGACTTCTCCAACTCCTCTGATTTGAACAACTTGATTTTCTCAACATTGATTTCACCTGATGATAATTGTTGTTGTAACAATAAACCACCGTTTCGTTTGAAAAACTTTTCCTTGCGTTTAATGTTTTTCCTTTTTTTTATGACTTTGTATGCATACCATGCACCCACGAGTAGCAACAATAGTCCGGGACCCATGAAAACACCTGCATATATAATATATACTTGGAATTATAATTGGATAAAAAATAGAGATGTGGGATAAAAAGTAATAAAATAAAAAGGTTTCAGCGTTCTCCAACGAAGTGAAATCCGAATGTCATTATCATTCGAAATCATTAAAAGAAATAGAAATAGAAAATTAGATATTAACCCAAAATGTGTTAGCTGATAATTACACAATAACCATTTATAATACAAACCACTTAAATTCAAATTTCGGCCTTGAGATGGTAATTCTCCTTCTTTTTCTAGGTAGCAGGGGTTTATGTAACTACGTAGGTTAGGGTGTTGAGGTAGCCTACCTATCAAAGGAGAATATGATTTGTGAGTTTTCTGCATATTACGTATACTAATTATGTCTTCCTATTAGTAGATGTCTTTCATCTCTTCCCATCATTTTTTCAGCAAATCCTTAGAGCATCCACAGTGGGGGGGTGTATATGGGGGTGTATGTTAAATATACACCCCGAGTCACCGGAATCGTCTCCAATGGTGAGATGTAAATGGATGTAAATATACATCACCACCATGGGGATGTAAAATAAAATGTATATTTACATCCATTTTTACATCCTTTGCAGGCGGGACCCACTCGAGAAAAGAGAAGAAAAATGAAGAAAAGTCAACATAAAAGGCTGGGACCCACGGCTACACCCCCGAATTTACACCCCCCCACTGGAGCAAAAAACATATTTACACCCCCCGGAGGTGTAAAGGGGATGTAAAAGTGGCTTTACTAACAACAAACGTAACTATTATGAGATCGAAACAGCAAACGTAAACCTCTTGGGTACGTATTTTAGAAACTCATTCTGTAATTTCATATTGTTTAGCTAAAGTGAAAGTTTTTCCATTTAAATATTTTTTTTAGTTCTCCTATGCACACACAAAAAGCCACAAATTTATATATACAGAAATTCTCCTATACACACACAAAAAGCCACAAATTTATACACACATTTTCAACCTTTAGATTAAATCAGTTTTAATGGCTAAGATTGCATTTGAAAAAAAAAAAAAAAGTCAATAATCTCAACTATATGATTAATTTGCCTTGGGAGAATATATATGGTTTTTTGCTAAGATTATTTGAGGTTTGCTAATTAAGATATATGTGAGGTTAAAAACTTGTGTCAATGGGTTTTTTGGTGCCATAGATCCACCCCATATATATATATATATATATGGTGTATATGAGTTACGTATGATTTTTTATTCTAACCATAAGTGCTTAAAAGTCAAATTCAAAATTTAAGAGTAACAATATTAATGATTTTTTATTCTAGCCATAAGTGTTTAAAAGTACGTACTTTTAATTTGTTTTCATTATTTATCCTCAAGGCCAAAATAGGCATAGAGCATAAATAATAATTGAGCCTAGATTCAATAAGTATATACTACAAGGGTTTTTCCCAACATTTTTAGCATGGAATTGGTCTATATTAATAATAATGAACTCTAAACAGTATAAGAGCATACCTAAAAGAACAGTTCTGATTCGATAGGCCCGAGAGGGCAGAGGCGGCTTTGGCTTGTGGTAGCAATTCCAAACACTTCTACCATCAAAGTCACATGTACCTCTGGTTACATTTGAGTAGCATGTATAACCACCGGCGACATTCTCACATATAGGACTGCCACTGATATTCCATGAAGCTAGCAAATCATAAAAAGGATCATATTCCATACACCGATTAAGCTTGCATTCATCCATATCTGAAATATAATAACAGAAAGACAAATGAACATGATGATGAATGGTGAAGTTGGCTCATTCCAGAACGATGCTTTGGATAACGGAATGGAAGGGTTTTAATTAATTACGTACGTACCTTGACAAGGTTGGAGAAGATAAGGATTTCCTTCAAAGCCCCTCGGACAGAAGCAATGAACGCTTGACTGATTGTATGTTGAAGAAGTAGTGGCATTATATATTTCGCAATAGGGTGTTGAGTCGTTATTAAAGTAATCTGGCTCTGTTCCAATAAATCCTTCAAATGCTTTGTGTGAAGTGTTGTCTAAGCTGATGTTCCATTCCAGCACCACGGGAACTCTGTCCATTGCTTGGATAGCTCTGTAGCTTGATAAATTGTTCAAAAACCAATCTTGGTCAACAAGAAATGCATAGTTGCAACCATCAATTTGATCACTTTGCTGTATCTCAGTAGTGAAAACGCTGATATTTGGAGGAATGGTAGTTTGGCAACAGTTAGTTCCAAAGGTACCGCAGCGATAAGTAGCACTATCTGTACTCTGATCGTCACAAGTTGAACTGCATCCACGAACAACATTCTCATCTGATGTTATGTTAGCAAGACGGCCGCAGCTGACTGCAGTGAACATGTTTTTTCTGTCCAAGTACACAAAAGGGCTTCCCGTCAAATTTGGGGCTTGGCGAGTTTCCTTTCCCTTGCAAGCACCGAAGAAAGTAACAGGGCTTTTAACCTGAAGGGTGCCATCAATAGAAATGTTGAGCACCTCCATTTGAGCGCGCCTCAAGAAAGGCTTGTGCCCAGTAGACGCGTTGCAGTCTATCTGAAACCATTCATTAAAGTAACAATCTTTGTTTGGTCCAACGCCGAAAGGGTAAGGGATGCTGACATTAATTCCGCAGTGCGTCGTGCAATTATGCTTTGCTATAGGCGGAGCTAATTCTGATGATGACGCTGGTTTGGTTTCGGTAACTACGCTGCACCAAAACAACAAAACGAACATGATCACATGATGATGAACTAGCAATTGCATTGACATTATTAATTCCTCTGCTCCTCTTTCTCTCTATATATGATATCTGACCTTAGTTGGTTGCATGGAGCGTTTCTGTAGAGAAGGTACCTTTTATATAGGGCTCGGGAGTTTCCAAAGAAAAAAAAAAGAAGGCAATAACAACTACTTATGGTAGAAATTTAATAGCGCAAAAGTAAAAGGGTTACAAATCAAATTTTGAATAAATGGGGGACTGACAGGACATTGCTTTGAAATTTCTCGTTCATTTCTCAGAATTCATTTAGTAATCTCCTAGCTTAGACTTTTTGATTAGTTTGACCGGGACGTTGCCAATATCCTCATTGCTTGAAATTGCTCCTTCATTCCTCAAAATAATTTAGTAACCCTCTAGCTTGGACTTCCTAACTATTTTACTGAGAGCCCGTTTGATAACTATTTCAATTTTAATTTTTTGTTTTCATTTTTTGTGCTAGAGTATAGAGGAAAATAAGAGTGAGAATGGGAGTTAGGATGAGATTGAGAGAGAGAATGAAGATAACACCATTTCAATCTCTCATTCTCTCTCAAATAGATTTAGGAAGTGAAAACAATTTCAAATAGATTTCATAATTTTGTTTTTGTTTTCAATGTTGAAATATGACAGGGACGTCACTGCCGCTCCTAGACTAGGTCCGCAGCGTCACCATCGTCACCCTAAATAGTCACAATATTAATTAATATTGTAGCTGCCATATTTGACTGATAACATATATATGGACTAGGAACAACATATCAACTTGATATTACTTTGCAATTAGTCCCAATGCGAATTATGATGTTACATGTCTTTCAAATCAATCAGAAAGTCACGTTAATTCGTTTAAATGTGGGTCAACCCCAAATCCCAGTAACTAGAATCTATTAATAGGGAGAAACTTTCATATAACAGGGATAACATTTTTTGCTATTTCCGATCAATAACACAACACTACTACAAAAAAGGCAATAGACGACGGGAATTTACCGTCGTGTAGCCGGTTTTTAAAGCGTCGAGAAATCGACTGACATCTTTTCAAAAACAAAACCACGACGATAAATTCCCGACGTTGTGAAATTATACAACGTCATGCACAAAAAACAACCGACGTCTTAATAAGGAAAATGAGCGGAAAAAATCGACTGGAATAAGAATACACGACACTTTTCAAAGATCAACGCCGTTTAAAAAGTACAAATATGACGTAGTTTGATAAAATACTGCTGTAAAAATGACATACCACGACAGTAATTTAAAAGAACTCGACGTTTTCAATGACCCTAGAACGGCTCAGTTTTCTTTTCACGTCGACTACCAAACAACGGACGACGTTATAAATATATACTACAACACATTTGCTTACAGAACCGTCATTATTAGTCATCTTCCCACTTCCTTTGCTTAATAAAACATGACGTGGTAAACCATTATTAATGAGGTAAATATATGAAGATCAACGTCATGCACAAACAAAAACCGACGTCTAACTAAAGAAATGAGCCAAAAGAATCGACTGAATTAAGAATACACGATCCTTTTCAAGGATCAACGCCGTTTAAAAGCCCCAAATATGACGTAGTTTGATAAACTATTGATGTAAAAAAATATATATATACTACGTACGACAGTAATTTCAAATAAATCGACGTTTTTGAAGATTGTTCCATGACATATGAACAAATAAGAGACGTTTCAATTACCCTAGACGGCTCCGTTTACTAGTCAAACAACGTTATTAATATATACTACGACACATGTGTATACAGAATCGTCGTTATTATTACTCTTTCAACTTCCATTGTTTTATAAAACATGACATGGTAAACAAAAAATTAACGTAGTAAATATATGA
This sequence comes from Prunus avium, assembly GCF_965620075.1. Classification (NCBI taxonomy): domain Eukaryota; kingdom Viridiplantae; phylum Streptophyta; class Magnoliopsida; order Rosales; family Rosaceae; genus Prunus; species Prunus avium. The sequence continues at coordinate 30,900,327 of NC_142286.1, forward strand.
AGAACGAAGTTATATATAAATTTTACGACGTAGTTGTTGTGTAGGGCATGGTGATTTCTGTTATCTTGTGTGGATTAAAAATCTTTTACAGAATCACATTATCATGCATTCCTCTCTTTCTTCTCTGTTTCCAAGTTGTTGTTTGCCAAGATGTCCAACTCAACATATGTGATGAAAAGAAAATGATGAAATTGAAAAGTAAAAGATTCTCAAACAAAAAATTTCTTTGCAACTTAGTCTTCACAATGGAAACAAATTGAAGGGTACTTTTCTTTTGGTAACGTGTGTGGAAATTGTATGTGTAGAGCTGTCATGATTGTCTGTCTGATATGTCTAGTAATAGAGAATTCGAGTGTTTCCTACTCTTTTCTAGGTACCACAAAATATAAATTCATGAAAAGATAATGCAGTTTACTAGCTACTCGACTTAAGAGATCACAAAAGGAAATGCAGATGAGTTCATAGTAATGTCCTCATATATGCTCAGTTAATTATTGTGGACGTAAATATTACGAATTACAAAACATACACTATAAAATTCAAGTCTTCCCTAAACCCTAAAGCCAGACCTCACCTATGACCTTTTGGATTGGAAGTTGAAACTGCACTCACATTTTCTAGCGTCGTCTTTCTAGTCATCTTTTTCACTTTTTGTAGTAGTGATAGTATTAAAAGCTAAAGATGCATAAGCTCTTCCAACTGTCCAAATTACAAGGCCCTGTCGATAGGCTATGAAGTGAAGGGAATCAATTGTTGCTAGGACTTATGTTATGATTGATCTGTGTGGAAAAAGTAAACCTAAGCAGCCAGACTTGACCGTAATCAATTCTACTAATCGTTTGTGTAGGGCATGGGGATTTCTGTTATCTTGTGTGGATTAAAAATGCTTTTGCAGAATCATATTATTATGCATTCCTCTCTTTCTGCTCTGTTTCCAAGTTGTTGTTTGCCAAGATGTCCAACTCAACATATGTGATGAAAGAAAATGATGAAATTGAAAAGTAAAAGATTCTCAAACAAAAAATTTCTTTGCAACTTAGTCTTCACGATGGAAACAAATTGAAGGGTACTTTTCTTTTGGTAACGTGTGTGGAATTTGTTAATGTATGAATTTTGAGTATTTCTTTTGGCTTCCCTTGACAATTTTGTAATAGGGTTTTTATTGTTTTTATCAAGCTCAAGTTTAGATTAAGAATAGCTTCTCTAGGTGTTCTTAACTATCAACTATCCTATGGAGGTTTAAGCAAATTGACAAAGGTAAATTTTGCATTGCATTACATTGCATTTTCCAACTTCTGAAGATTATGACTAGTCAACCTCTGCCTCAGTAGGAATTCCAGCTCATTGTTCCAGCTGGATCCTACCCATATGTTTTTGTCTTATTCTGCAAAATTCTCAACTGTCAATATACGATTCTAACCTAGGAATTTTGGTGTAAAAGGAAACCAATTATTCTTTTGGTAGCCATCACTTTTGTAGGCAAGTTTTGGAAAGTTTCTTTGGAAACTTTTGCTTCTTCCTCAAGAGCCATCTTCATATTTTTTACCTTTGAGTTTTCCAAATTGTTTCTTTTTGAAAATTGCATTTGAAAAATGAAAATTTGCATCTAGCTAATTAAAACACTCTCTCATTTATATCTAGGTCAGATTCAAAATTGATTTCTTCAAGAGTATGGTTTCTTGAAGAAATTGGTCATTCTCCTTTGAATCCAAATTTTGGTTTCGGTTTGAGTTGGAGCTTGCAAGCTAGTGCCTTGGGATGAACGAGCTAAAGAAGGAGCTGCCATTGCCATGAAGAACTGAGCTTCAAGCTTTGCTAAGTTGGAGAAGAAGATTGCACAAAGGAGGTATAACTCATCTTCCTAAATAGATCTAGGTTTTGCTTGAGCTTGCTTGTATTCCTTTGTAAGAATCTTTTTCTACTTAGTGGATTGCCTGGTCGGTTGATGACCTCCAGTTTTTCCCAATTGTGGGTTTCTGGGTGAACAAAATCTGGTTTGCATAACTGTAATTTTTCTGGGTTTGTGTTCTTGGTGGTTGACTAGTCATCATTATCTGCTGTTTGGTATTTACTTGATTATAATATTTTCACACACTTCCACCATAGTTGTTGCTAGCACAGGGGATGCCTAGATTGATGGGTCCTTCTGACACTACTACAAAAAAGGCAAAAGACGACGGGAATTCACCGTCGTGAATTTGGTTTTCAAACCGTCGTAAAATCGATCGACGTCTTTTGCAAAGTAAAACCACGACGCGAAATCACCATCGTTGTTATAACAAACAACGTCATTAACAAAAAAACAACCGATGTTTGTATACTGAAAAATGAACCAAAAAATTGTCTTGGAGAAGAATAGACGACCTATTTTATACAACCTCCGTCATGTAAAAGAATACAATACGTCTTTAAATAAATAAAATACGACGTTATTAAATCATACAACGTCCAATGTATTTATATAACCGTCGTGCAATAGTAATGCCACTTAATTTTTTCCATTAATATTGACGTGGAAATAGCGGTTAGGGTAAATCACCGTCGTTGTTGTAACAAATAACGTCATTTACAAAAAAAACCGACGTCTGTACACTGAAAAATGAACCAAAAAATTGTCTTGGAGAAGAATAGACGACTTATTTTATACAACATTCGTCGTGTAAAAGAAAACACTACGTCTTTAAATAAATAAAATATGACGTTATTAAATCATACGACGTCGAATATATTTATATAACCGTCGTGAAATAGTATTGTTACTTCAGTTTTTCCATTAATATTGACGTGGAAATAGCGGTTAAGGTAAATCACCGTCGTTGTTGTAATAAACAACGTCATTTACAAAAACAACCGACGTCTGTATACTGAAAAATGAACCAAAAAATTTTCATTTAGAAGAATAGACGACCTATTTTATACAAACACAGTTGTGTGTATGTATATACTACGTCTTTAAATAAATAAAATACGACGTTATTAATATTTACTACGTCTTATATATTTACATAACCGACGTGGAAAATATGTTTGGCTCATGACTTACGACATATTTATTTCTATAAACGACGTAGTATGTGATATACAACGTCGTGATCATGTAAAAGACAGCCGTGTTTCTCTATTTATACGTCGTCTTTAGTAAAATAATAGTCGTCTAATCCATCCAAGACGTCGTCTTTTGTAACGTTCAGGTTCGATATCTGTCCTTTTAGACGTCGGTATTATTGTACTGAAGTCGTGTTATTTGTAATTACATGTCGGCTCTTTATCCTTCTCCGACGTGATATCGTTAATAACTGTTTCACAATAACGTCATCTTTTTTCACTTTTAGTTCGCTTTTAGACGTCGGTAAATTCAATGCCGTCGTTGAATGCTCCAAAACGTCGTTTTTTATTGACAATTTTATGGCAACAGACGTCTGTTTTTCACAGTTTTATAAGGACCGTCGTTTTACAATACTGAACCACTGATTGTTTTGTGTCCAAAACCTGCATAATGAAAGTGAAGAAAACACATTACAATTTATTGCAAAATTAATGTCATACAGTAGTGCTGTTTAGGGCATAAATAATTTCATAAATTAAAAGAGCATCATTCAATCCATATATCTTCACACCCATCTCGAATATTTTGACTCCCAAACTCACCCACTAGTTCATCAAATGTGTCAACATTTGGCATCCCTCTAGTAAATGGCTCACACTCAATTCTCACATCACCTAAGACATCATCACCAATAACATCATCATTATATTCTCTATTAGGCGCTGATAACACTACCGACCAACCATGATGCATCGGGTCGTCAACAAAAAATACTTGTTTGACTTGAGAAGCCAAAACAAATTGGTCATTCCTATGTCCAATTTTACTCAAATCTACAAGGGTAAATCCAAGTTCGTCGACTACAAGGCCAGAAGTACTATCTATCCAATCGCACCTAAAGACTGGGATTGTAAACTTTTGGTAGTCAAGGTCCCAAATTTCTTGAATGACACCATAAAAACCCATATTTGAGAGAATTGGGTTTTTATCCTTGGCACTAGCAACTTGCATGGTATGTGCAAGTAAATAAACTCCACTATTTTGAACTGTCCGCACATCATCTTGTGCCTTGATGTTAAATTTAACACCTTTAATAAGATAGCTACCATGTTTGGACCAGCTGCTAGCCACCTTAAATTTTCTGATACCCCATGATTGCCTCCCTCATCAAGTTCACTTTGAACCTGCAAATTAATCATATCTTAATTCAATCTAACATAGAAAGAAGAAAATTAAAAGTCCAATATGTTATTGAATAACATATACCTTGAAGTGTAGCCATTGAATGAAAGTGCTATTGTGCTTATCTTGCAGCCACTTTGTTCTCTTTCTAAATTTTGGATAAGCGGCCTTGATGTGGATCATATGTTCCCTACATGACACGAAAAATTCAAGCATTACGGTCCCAAACATATAAGATAAACATAAGGAATAATTTAAAATGGAAACTTAAGGAATAAAACTCATACTCGATATAAGGTAGAACTTCCTCCGTATTCTCCAAGACATATAGATGTGCTTGGTTCAACAGGTCCCGATCAACTAAGCTCACTGTGCAACCTGATAATGGCTTTGAAACTCCTATCTTCTGACTTGATGGCACTCCAATTGTACTAATATCAGATAAATGTTCAGTGCAATATTCTACAGCTTCTTCAGCTATATAACGCTCCGCAATGCAACCTTCGGGATGAGTACGGTTCTGAACATACCCCTTTAGAACTTTCATATATCTTTCGAACGGATACATCCATCTAAAATAAACTGGCCCACATAGACGAACTTCTCTGACAAGATGTACTACTAGATGAACCATGATATCGAAGAATGAAGGTGGAAAGTATTTTTCAAGCAAACACAAAGTAACTACTACATCTTCTTCCAAGTTATCTAGCTTGGAAACATCAACCATCTTTGCACATATAGCATTGAAGAATAAGCACAAACGAGTTATTGCATACCTTGCAGGCTTCTCCAAAACAGAACGAATTGCCACAGGGAGCAATTGTTGCATTAAGGTATGACAATCATGTGATTTAAGGCCAAGAAGTGTTGAATCTTGTAAAGATACAAGATTTTTTATATTTGAAGAATAACCTTCAGGGACCTTCATACCATAGAAAGAATTGCAAACCGCTCTCTTCTCTGCTCTTGACAAATTCCAAGGCCCTGGAGGCAAACGAGTGCTTCTTTCTCCATACTCGGGTTGCAAATCAGTTTTGACCCCCACGTTCAATAAGTCTAACCGAGCAGCAATCCCATCTTTATTTTTTCCAGGGATCTCTAGCAATGTACCAATGATACTATCACAAACATTCTTCTGAATGTGCATAACATCGAGGACATGCCTCACTGGAAGGTATTTCCAATACTCAAGATCAAAGAATTTTGACTTCTTCTTCCAACAAACTCTGTCACCATCATTTTCACCTCCACCTCCCCCTTTTTTCGATCCCCATATGTAATTAATATCTTCAACCATATGCAGCACTTCTTCTCCCCTTAATGGCTCCAAAGGCGTGCCATATTCAGGTTTCCCATTAAAAGCTGCACGTTGCCTTCTATATGGATGATTAATTGGTAACCATTTTCTATGCCCAATGTAACAAATTTTGTGGCCATTTTTCAACCTGTGACTAGGTGTATCATCGCCGCATATTGGACAAGCTTTATATCCTTTAACAACACAACCAGATAAGTTTCCATAGGCGGGAAAATCATTAATGGTCCACAGTAATGCAGCTCTGAGTGTAAAATATTCTCCTATGTGTGCATCATACACTCCTCTAATCCCATCCCACAAAGATTTTAAATCATCAATCAAAGGCTCCAAGTAGACGTCTATATCATTTCCGGGTTGTTTAGGACCGGAAATCAATAAAGTCAACATCATGAACTTTCGTTTCATGCACAGCCATGGTGGGAGATTATATGTAACTAAGATAACTGGCCAGCAACTATATCTGCTACTTAGAGAACTGTGGGGATTGAATCCATCAGATGAAAGAGCCAATCTCAAGTTTCTCGGCTCATTACCAAACTCGGGCCATTTATCATCAACAAGTTTACAAGACGGGGAATCCGCCGGATGAGACATCTGACCGTCAATTGATTTTCTAGCAGCATGCCAAGTCAAATTCTTAGCTGTCTCATGTGATTGAAACATCCTTTTAAACCTTGGAATTGGAGGAAAATACCACAACACCTTCGGTGCCACACCCTCTTTCAAGAATCCATCTTTGGTTTCCTTCCACCTTGAGATACCACAAGTAGGACAATTAGTTGAATCTTCATACTCCTTCCTATACAAGATGCAATCATTGGGGCATGCGTGGATTTTCTCATAACTCAGCCCCAATGCACACAAAGTCTTTTTTGCCTCATACAAAGAGGTCGGTATTGTATTTCCTTCTGGAAGCAACTCGCCCTGAAGTATCAATAATTCTGTAAAACATACATCACTCATCCCATGTTTTGCCTTCAAATTATACAACTTCACTAATGCCGATAACTTGGTGTACTTTCTACAACCAGGGTACAATGGTTGATCTCCATCCCCAATCACATTAGCAAACTCATAAGGATCGGATCCAAAATCACCAAAATCATTATCATCCATCTCTATTTCTTCAGACACAAAACTGTACCTACTATGGTCATCATCTTCTTCAACATTTCTACTAGCATTACTAGTTGCAATTGGTTCCCAAGGTTCTCCATGAAATGTCCAATTCTTATAGCTTTGGTCAACTCCATTAAAGTATAAGTGATCCCTTATAATTCCAACCCCCTAACAATTTCAAATTCGCACATTTAACACATGGACAACGGATATGCGTTGTAGTTAGAAGATTTTCTACAGAAAATTGCAAAAATGCTTCCACCCCTAACTCATATGCCTTCGATCTTCTATCCGAGTGCATCCATGACTTATCCATCTCCAACACTATATCCTATTATCTATAATAAGGTGAAAAGACAAGCAATGACTATCACTTATAGCAGATTATATAAGGTTTTAATAGCAAATAATAGAGGAAACAGACGATGGTTTTTAAACAACAACAGACGTATTACACATATATAGACGACGGGTTTTAAAAGAAACGTCGTCTAATGCTAGCAAGAAATGACGCCAGCGAACTTGAACCACGACGGTAGTTAAAAACTGCGTCGTGGTATATATTTACAAACGACGGTTTGTTAAAAAAACCGTCGTCGTATGCATAAAAAGATATCGAAATCCCAGTTTATTTTCAAGAACCCAAAATATATTCAGAACACAACATATATAAGGTGAAAAGACAAGCAATGACTATCACTATAGCAGATTATATAAGGTTTTATTAGCAAATAATATAGTAAACAGACGACGGTTTTTAAACAACAACAGGCGTATTACACATATATAGACGACGGGTTTTAAAAAAACGTCGTCTAATGCTAGCAAGAAACAGACGCCAGCGAACTTGAACCACGACGGTAGTTAAAACAAGCGTCGTGGTATATTTTTATAGACGACGGTTTGTTAAAACAAGCGTCGTCGTATGCATAAAAAAGATTTCGAAATCCCAGTTTATTTTCAAGAACCCAGAATATATTCAGAACACAACATATACATTAATACTAAGCACGAAACCAACATATACTAAGCATGAAAACATTAAATCCATTCCCGATTCATAATAACAGAGAGTATTAAAAGATCCGACAACATTAAACCCTAAACCCGATTCATGAAAACAATAAACATTAAATCCATTAACCCATACCGTCGACAACATTAAAACATCACAAAACCCTTTACCACAGAACTGAATATCATTCAATGAATTTACAAGCATGAGATTAGGGTTTGCACTTACAGGTAGGCAGAGCTCACAGCTTATGGCCAACTTGGATTCGACGGAGTTGTAAACTTGGCCAACTTGGATTCGACGGAGAGACCAACTTTGAATTAGAGTTGAAGTGAGAGAGCGGAGCGAAATGTTTTAGGACACAGAAATTTTGGCAACTTGTATAAGAGTTAGAGCGAAATCTGAAAATTTTAGGTCGAGGTGAAATTTTTAGAAAGCGCGCTTTTTAAAAAACATCGACGGAAACAAAAACACAATCGTCGTTAAAAGTTCAACCTAAACATGACGCTTATTTTAAAAATGACGTCGTTGTAAATATCCTTACGACGTAAAACCAAACTACCGTCGTTAAACCCTAATAGACAAATATAACCTAAACCCTAAACCCTAAACCCTAATAAATAAAACCACAATTATATATATATATATTTTAAAAAATAATTTCTCCAAAGGGATTAGGGTTTTATGTCCTAAAATATCTTGTCCATAAAACCCTAAACCCTAATCCCTTTTCTAAATTTATATAAACCCTAAACCATGAAAGTATAAGTGATGTTGTGACTCATGAAAACATTTCTCTTTTTGGTTTTAATTTTAAATTTGTATAACTCAAACTTAATTTTTTAAAGCTTAAGGGGGAAGAAAATATCTCAATGACTTCATAGGAGTTGACGTTGCATTTTTTGGATTTATTTTCAATTTATTATGAATATTTCGAATTAAATAGAATAAAATATTATTAATAAAACCCACAAACCACGTCAGCGTTAATAAATTAACGACGTTTTAAATTATAATAAACGACGTAATTTTTAAACAAACGTCGTTTAAAGTTAAAACCATGGCCATTTTTACACAGAAAACGACGTACAAACCATTTTCCACGACCTAAACGTATATAATGAAATTAATACACGTCGGTATATTACAAAAAACGACGTGTTAAATAATATACCATGACGCGAGAGATTAATTTATCGACTTATTATTTTGGAGCATACTACGACGGTACCTATAACACTACTGTCGTGTTTATTTACCACGTCCTAAGTTCAAATTACCGTCGTATTTTTTCAATTTATACGTCTGCCTTCTCTGTAAACCGCCGTCTTATTTTTATAGCTTTTTAAAATTAATTAATTTTTCTTTTATTTTGGTAATATCTTTCTTAACACAAAACAAAATTTAATTCTCAATCCTCAACAACATTTTCATCTTAAAAGGCAAATCTCTTCGTGTTAAATATTGATCAATATTTACACAATATATGTACACAAATTTGGCAAATACATCGTGGTTTCTTTTCTGCCTTCACCCTCAGCTTGTTCAACTGTTTCTTCCTCTCATATGCAAGCTGGGCCCTCTCCTTCCTCTTGTTCTCAAGCTCCTGCACAGCCACAGATGAATATCTAATAATTTCAGAAAATCAAAATCAACAAAGTGTGAAAAGCTCACTCCTCGATTCCTGGTTACATTGTAGTCCCCTTTTCCACAGTGATCAACTTCAATCCTCCTGTGTAGCAGGGGGGAACCAGCCTTAGATCCTGTTGTGGGTTGTGCGTCTGCAAACCCATGCAGGTTCTAAAGCTGGTTCCACCCTTGCTACACAGGAGGATGTAGCAAACCCATGCTTGGTCTTGTGAGGAATCATTCTGCAAACCCATTTGCTTTCAGAAAGACAATTTCTTGTGAGGAATCATTCTGCAACCCTAATTGAAAACTGAGAGTTAAAAAACGCGTGAAAAAATCATATTTAAACAAATTATCGAAGTACAACGTCGGTTCTAATATACATAGCGACGTCATAATTTAATAATCAACGTCCGTTTAGATAAACAAGCGCCGTCATAACTACATCGGAAATCCAAAAGTCATTTGGCGAGTATTAAAAAGAGAATGACGTCGTTTTCAGAACCCCGAAGTAACCACGTCGGTTTATTAAAATACACAGTCGTTCGGCAGTTGTGATAACTACGTTAGTTATGAATTATTTACCGTCGTTATAAATTTATAATACGACGGTTTGTAAACCCTTTTACGTCGCTTGGTAAAAACTATGACGTTGTTATGTGTGTACAACGTCATTTTAAAGAAACCAAGGTTTAGAAATGCGCTCTTCGTAAATCATCGATGGAAAACAATAAAACCGTCGTTAAATATGACATCTATACCCTAAACCCTAAACCCTAAACCCTAAACCCTAAACCATAAAATATAAACCATAAATTATATATATATTTTTAAATAATTATAGAAAAGGATTTATGGTTTTAGGGCCTAATATATATTAACCATAAACCCTAAACCCCAAAAATAAACCTTCATCCCCCTAAACCCTAAACCCTAAACCCTAAACCATTAAAGTATAAGTGATGTTGTGACTCATGAAAACATTTTTCTTTTTGGTGGTAATTTTAAATTTGTATAACTCAAACTTAATTTTTTTAAAGCTTAAGGGGGAAGAAAATATCTCAATGACTTCATAGGAGTTGACGTTGCATTTTTTGGATTTATTTTAAATTTATTATGAATATTTGAATGAAATGGAATAAAATATTATGAATAAAACCCACAAACCACGTCGGCGTTAATAAATTAACGACGTTTTGAATTATTATAAACGACTTAATTTTAAAACAAAACGTCGTTTAAATTCTAAACCATGACCATTTTTGCACATAAAACGACGTACAAAACATTTTCCACGACCACAACTCTTAACTTCTCGCTGTCTAATATCAAAAAAACAACGTCGTCTATAGAACCAAGAGCGTCGTTTGAACAACCTTTTAAGTCGCTTTTTTAAAAACTGTGACGTTGTTATGTGTCTACAACGTCTTTTTGAACAAACTACGGTTTTTCACAACATGAAAACCTCAACAAATTTACAGGGACGTTGATTTCAACAAAAATTGCGAATTCTAACCAATTTTGTACAAAAACTTGTCTAATTCTAACAAAATTTGTACATTTTATAAAAATGTTTAAGTATGCTAAAATTCCTCTACTCCATATGAACACACACAAACTCTGCCCATTCTTTCCTAACTTCTTCAATGGCAGCTTGGGGGTATGACGCTTGATCCTTTCCTTTGGCAAACTGCAGTCCATAAACAAAGATTAATCTCACAGACGACGCTATTATTCATTCACCGACGTAGTATATATATTCAACGACGGTATTTTTAATTTACCGTCGTTGATAATATAAAAACCCACATAAAAATAAATCTGAAAATTTTCTTCTTACCATCTTCTCAAATTCCAGGGAAGTATCCTTTATGATGTCTCTCATAAAGCGCATGACATAATACCCGCATTCTACACTGCTTGGTTGCTTTGGAGTGCCGGGCAGAGTTTTCCAGAGAGGTGTTTTACGGCCTACTCTGCCTATGTGTGTATTATACATTTTTAGAGCAGAGTTCACAATGTTTTTCCCGTCCTCATCCACAACCCGATTTCCAGGCAGTGGATCCAGAAAATAGACGGTTTCCTTCTTTGCTCTTACAATGATCAAGACCCAATGACGGCTGCACAAAATAAATATAAAGGTTAAATAGTGTTATATGCAGAGCATCATACAAACAAAATCCTGTTTTTTGTTTGGAGACTAACCCTGGATTGTAAGGCATCAGGAAAATCTGTTCACCATCTGTTTTTTGAAGACGATTGGCTACGAGACGTGATCTTTCAGTTAATGAACCAGCGTCGGCACTAACTAGAGCAGGGTCTATAAAGCCAACCATATTCACCATATTTGCAGCTTTCAGATGATCAAACAGGCACCTAAATATATGAATTGAAACCATGAGTTTTTTTTTTTAAAAACATAAAGGAGAGTGTCAAATGAATATTTGATAAGGACAAACCTCATATATACTGCAACGACAGTAGCCCCAATTTCTTCCATGCCAGCAAATTGGGTAATATCTTCATGCAAGACGAAGGTGTTACGATCTATGCCAAACACCTCCTTCTCAATCATAAAGCTCATAGCCTTCTCCTGAGGCTTTAGTGTCGATTCAACATAACTACAAATGGATTGTAAAGAAGATGGCAACTCTAGCTTTGAATAATCTGGTACTTCAGTACTCTGTTTGAACAAATAAAGCAACATAAAGTGACGTGGTAAATAAATAACAACAACGGTTTAAATAACAAAACGTCGTCTTAAAATGAGTTACACGACGGTAACAAAATACTGTCGTAATGAATACTTTATTACATCATTTAAATAAAACCGACGTCTAATTCAAATGCAAAATTCATAATTAATGAATCTACCTTTTCAATTTTCTTTTCTCCAACACTGGATTGCTGTTTTAATAAATAAAGAGATATATATATATATAAGAAAGATTGTACAATAATTTAAACATTCAACTAAATAAAAAAATGGCGTGGAAATTTAAAACAAACGACGGTTGAAAGAAAATATAGACGTCTGAAAATTGAAAAAGAAATGAAAAAGGCAAAGTTAAGAGAATTTACCTTTTCATCTTTCTTTTCTTCAATCTTTTCACGATCCCCATATTTCTGTTATAAGAAATAAAGAAATATATATAAGACATAGTACAAAAAGGGCAAAAAAAAAAAAGTAAAAAAGTTAAATTAAACCGTCGTGGTAATAATAACAAACGACGGTATTTAAGAATTACAGACGTGTATATTTTAATCAAACGACGGTAAATAATAAACGTCGTGGTATTTCATATACTACGACGGTATCTAAGCTTGTACAACAATTTAAACATTCAATTAAATAATTGCAGACGTGTAACATTCATTAAACGTCGTGGTAATTCCTTTATTGAAAAAAAAAATTGAAAAAAGCAAAGTTATGAGAATTTACCTGTTCAACTATCTCAAGTATCTTTCCTTCTACTCTCTTTTCAACTTCCCCTGATTTCTGTTATAAGAAATAAAGAAATATATCAATGACATTGTAGAAAAATTAAAACAAATAAATAAACCGTCGTGGTAAACATTAACAGACGACGGTATGAAATAATTACAGACGTCTGAATAACATCAAACGACGGTTTAATAAAGAGCATCGTGGTATAACTTTAACACGGCGGTAAATATAAACAGAGAAACAGAGAATTCAAAGTTCAAAGACGTTACCATTTCCTCCTGCTGTTCCCCATTCTTGGCAGTATCCTCCTCAAATTGTAGGGCTCTAACATCAAGTGCCCCAGAACAGCTTGCTTTGTCAGACATTGGATTTTTGGGACTTTGCCCTTGGATTTGGGACAATGTATTTAGTTTCAGCAGGCTTGGATCAAAATTGGGGATGATTTTTGAAAGCTGACTCAGCAAATTTTCCCTCTCAGCTTCTACCAATTGCTTCGTCCTAGCCTCCATCTTTAAACTCTCTTCCCTTGATCTAGCCTCCATTTTCAAAGTCTCTTCTTGAAGGAAAAGTCTTACACTTTCCTTCAATTGATCAGCAAACCTAACCTTCTGTTGTCTAGGTAAGTTGAAGTATTGCTTAGGGGAAACCCCAGCCCCTACACCTCTAACTCTTCCTGGATGCTCGGGACCCAAAGCCAATGTCAAAACATCATTGGATCCTGACAGAGAAATTGTGCCTTCAGAGACTTGCTTTTGCAAATCATCCTAACAAAAAGACATAATAAAAAGTCAGAATAAGGAAACAAACGACGGTTATTTATAAAAAATAGACGTAATATAATATTTCACACGACTCAATAACATAACAATCGACGTAATATAATATTTAAGACGACGCTAACTAAATACCGACGTTATTAATATATTAACACGACGTCAATAATAATCCACCGACGTCTTATGATATAATTACAAAAAACAGAGCATGGATTCCAGATTCAGACCTTTAACGTCGCCTTTTAAAATATTTCGACGTAGTAAAACTTTTCACACGACGGAAAAATATAACAGCAGGCGTAATAAAAATTTTAAAACAGAGTGAGTAGGCTTACAATTAATTTTGCTTTCTCTTCAGTCTTTGGATCCGGGATGTTACCATGTTTGTCTTCTCTTGCTTTTTTCCATAAGGTAGATCGATCAATATCTACCCCAGGCATGATTTCCTTCAAGTCCTCCTTAAAACCAACATATCCTTTTCGAGACAATCGATGATTGTACTCGAGTTTCTCCCTCCTCTGTGATTGTTCTTCATGCACAGCCTCAAATTCTTTAGATAACCTTGAAGCTACAAAGGCATCCCATTGAGCTTTCTCTATGAATTTGTATGTTTCAGGTGGCTGCCTTAATCTATCCTGCTCCTTGATGAATGGAAGGATATGAAACCTAGTTAGTGTAGACTTGAAATCTTTCCATTTCTTGGCGGCAGAAGATAGCACCATTTGCTTGCCCCCTTTACCAACCAGAAAAGCCATGTCAACGGCTTCCCAAATCTGCTCTTTTATATCCTTGGATATTTGAACCCATTTCTTGTCCACAAGTGGGACTCTGGAGCGTGCCAACACACCAATGTAGGACTGCATCTCATTATGTGCACGGCCATAAGGTTTCCCTTCTTCATTGTACTCAACAACAGGCTTGATTTTCTGAATTTTTCTCTGCACAACACGGGGCATTGTGCTCATACCCCAACCTGACTTTCCCTCCTCAGAAATAGTTGCCGTGCTGGCTGGTTCTGTCTCAGAAGATGAAACAAACTTCATCTTCTTCGAGGCCTTGGTTTGAGGATTTACAACTCTAAGCTCCTTCTTCGAGGATTCATTTTTTTTCAATCCAGACTCCTTACTTTGGGATTGAGAAACCATGGTTACAGACAAATTAAACCTGCAAGTGAAAATATATCAGTGAAATTAAGAAAAACCACGACGATTATTTATAAACTACGACGTATTATAATATTTCAAACGACGTAAGAACAAAACAAACGACGTAATAATAAATTTACACGACGGTAATTAATCACCGACGTGATAAAATATTACAACGACGTCAATAATAAACAACCGACGTCTTATGATATAATAAAAACAGAGTATTAAATATTACAACGACGTTAATAATAAACATTCGCCGTGGTATTGAAAATAAAACGACGTAAATATTAATATACCGTCGTCTATACCACCAAAACAAATTAGGAACAACGTAAAATATTTTCAGCAGAAAAATAATTAAAAAGATTTTCGAAACAAAAACCATTGTTCAGAGAAATCAAACATGCGATGAATATATCCTTAAAAATCAAAAACAAAAAAAGGATATCATTTTAAAAAACAACGACGAACACTTGCACACGACGCTAGGGTGACTGACGAACCGTCGTGGTCTATAAATCTAACCACGTAAATAACAAGCCACCGTCGTCTTATTTAGTTGAAGTAAAAGAACCAGAGTAGTGTTCAAACTTGGAAACTTTTCGTCTTTGTCTGCAAATTTTATCAAACTTGGAAAGAAAAAATGTAAAAAGATTTAAAAAAACGAAAATGATATGCGCATGCAAAACAGGAACAAAAATCCTTCCAGAAATGCTTACCCTTTGCTTGCGATGAAAGCTTTCTTCTGGAGTTTGGTGTTTCAGTTCAGAGATGAAGACGAAGAGGAGATAAGCTTGAAAGTTTGAAACAGTTCTTGGAGAATGAAAAATGAGAAAAGCTTGAAAGTTTTTCTCGGGTTTGGAACCAATGCAAGTATGGGTCAGGAAGGCGAAAAGTTTAAAATAATAAAAAACCTTTTCATAACAACGACGCTATTAATAGTATACGCCCTAGTATGATACATTATACAGCGCTATTGTTAACACTGCCCTATAATATTACTTTAAACGACGGTATGTTTTAATGAAACGACGTTTTGAAATCGAATTACACGACGCATGTTTCTTCAAAAAAGATGAATCGTCATTTTCCAATTTACCCAACGACCTTATATTCAATAATAACGACGTTAAAAATTAATACCACGTCGTTTTAATTACTCATACCGACGTGTAATTTTTTTAATTACACAATAAATTAATTTTCCAAAAAATTACAACGTCGTTTTTATATAGCGTTGTTGTTAAATAATTTATACGACCTTATTTTAAATTTAAACGACGTGTATGTTATATATAAACGTCGATATTTTAAAAAACCGACGTGGTATATAAGATTTGTTTATAAATAATGGGTTTTCTGTCTTTCTGTCGTCTTCATTTTTCAATTAGGGGTTCAACTTTTTCTCAATTCTCTGGAGGCACATCACCTCTCTGTCTCATCTCGCTTTCATTTTTCAGTTTGGATGTTGATGTGTGTGCGCGTTTGTGTATCTGAAAGACACAAACACGCACACATCATCTAAAAAATTGTCTTTCTGCACAGAAGGAGAACAAGGTCTGCATCAGCCCTCTTTCTCAGCTCCTCCATGATGGGGTTCTCTGGGTTGATCTCCATGGTCTTCTTGCTCGACATGTACCCAGCCGCTCTGTTATCCCTCAAGGCCTGAGCCTTCATGATTCTTTCCATGTTGGCAGTCCAGCATGGTCAGACGGTCAGACACCACAACCTTCTCCACTCTGTCACCCAAAACATCCTTCACAACCTTGCAGAGTCCCTCAAACTTCTCCTTCAACTCTTCCTTCTTCTTTGCCTCGTCTTCACTCTCATCAAGCTTGAGACCTTCCTTGGCGGCTGAGACAAGCTTCTTGCCCTCAAACTCCTTGTGAGAGTAATTGGCACATCATCCACTTCTAAAACATTGCCTTTGTTCATTCTGGTTCGATTATGATGAGGAACAGAGTTCATTCTGGTAATGATAGACGAATAATGGCATAAAATTTGTACGTCGTTAATTTAACAAACCGTCGTGGTTAGTACAATTATGCGACAGTAGAGTTATGGATACCGTCGTAGTATATTATAATTAAAAAGTCGATAAATTTATATTTATAGTCGTGGTAACTTAATTTAAAGCGGCGATTTTTTTGTAATTAACCGTCGTAGATTCCTTTGAATTTATGCGTCGCTGACTAAGAAAATTGGGTCGTGTTTATTAATTAATTAACACGACGTCTTATTTTTATATCGTCGTCTTTACTTTCTACGGCGGTGATTTCATAGATGCAGTCGTTGTTTTTAGGTTCAGATTTTAACTCTGAAAATACCTTTGTAATAAGACGACGCTTTTTTAATTTGGTGCGTCGTTGTTTCAAAATATCTATACGTGTGCCGTTTTTTAGGTGTTTAAAGTATGTTTCTACGACGGGTTTCTATTACCGTCGTCTTTTAAAAAACAACGACGGTTTTTTGATCTACCGTCGTTGTTTACTGGTCGTCTTTTGCTCTTTTTGTAGTAGTGTGAGTGCCTAGGTTGTCACTAGTATTTTTCTAGGGTTGCAGGTACATTGTGGCATGCTCTGTGTGGATTCTTGATTGTGGTTGTTCATGACTAGCAGTTGACTAGTCATAAGTGTTTTGGTCAAGGACTAAAGTGTGTGAAGCTTGTTGTGGTTGTGTTTGTGTCATTTAATTTACCCCTCGTCACCTAAGTGCCAATTTCATGTATGTGTAGAGCTGTCATGATTGTCTATCTCTGGTAATAGAGAATTCAAGTGTTTCCTACTCTTTTCTAGGTACCACAAAATATAAATTCATGAAAAGATAATGCAGTTTACTAGCTACTTGACTTAAGAGTCACTCACAAAAGGAAATGCAGTTGAGTTCATAGTAATGTCCACATATATGCTCAGTCAATTATTGTGGACGTGAATATTACGAATTACAAAACATACAGTACTGTCCAAAAATAAAATAAAATTCAAGTCTTCCCTAAACCCTAAAGCCAGACCTTCTGGATTGGAAGTTGAAACTGCACTCACATTCTGATCGGAAAAGTTCAGAAAAGAAGCAAAACATAACATTTATGGAACATGCATTACAATATTACAATTAAGAAATATTTAATTATTGTTCACCATGACTTGTAAGGTAATAGCGGAATTTCATGTCATGATGAAGAAGGACCACCATCCAAAACTGGCCCTGTTCCCGTTGAACTTGAAGCAACATCCCAAGGCTCAATCGAGTCAGTCCTAACAAATGCTTTAGACCCTCCTTTTACTACTTCAGCATCAAGAATTTCAAACAGGCGATCTGACTGCATCGAAATAATGAAGTACGTGGCAAGACTTTTGCACTCTTCTTGTGACCTGTTACAAGAAATTGGTTTTTGTCCAGTCAGAAGCTCAACAAGGACCACTCCAAAGCTATACACATCACTTTTATCCATAAATTGGCTTGATTAGAAGTATTCTGGATCAAAGTAACCAAATGTGCCATGCACAAGTGTGGTCAGGTGAGTTTGATCGATGGCAAACTGATCTTGAAGTTCCGAAGTCAGCAACTTTTGCTCTGAATTTTGCATCCAAGAGTATGTTGGTAGACTTGATGTCTCTGTGATAAATGGGAAAGGCAGCTGAAGCATGTAAATAGGAAAGAGCTCCTGCAATTTCCTTGGCAATTCGTAAGCGAACTTCCCATGTAAGTGGAAACTCCTCATTCTGCTCATGGATATACTGGGAAAGGTTTCCATTAGGTATAAATTCATAAACCAAAATGGGAACCTCCGTCTCTAAACAGCAACCCAATAGTTGAACCACATTTCTGTGGTTGATTTGTGAAAGAATCACAACCTCATTAATGAAATCTGAAAATTGGCTTTCGTCCACTATTTTAGATTTTTTCACAGCAACAATTCTTCCATCAGTCAGCATGCCTTTGTAAACTGTACCTTGGCCTCCTTGGCCAAGAATTCTATTATTATTGAAATTGTCAGTGGTTCTCCAACTCCTTTGATTTGAATAGCTTGATTTTCTCAACATTAACTTCACTTGACGAAATTTGTTTTTCTAATTTTAGCTTGAAAAACATCTCCCTCCATTTTATGGTATGACGCACTACTACAAAAAACACTTTGCGCGACGAAATAAGTTTGTTGTGCAAAGTACAATTTCATCGCACAAACTTTGCGCGACGAAATTTTGGTCGCACAAGTTCTGTCGCGCAACTCTCGTGAAGCTTGCGCGACGAAAAATATTCTTCGTTGCGCAGAGTTGCTTTGCGCGACGAACGCTAAGTACTTTGCGCGACAAATACTAACGTCGCTCAAAGCTACTTTGAGCGACGAATCGTAACTCCTTTGCGCGACGAATCCTAACTACTTTACGTGACGAATATTAACTACTTTGTGCGACGAACTTTTACTACTTTGCGCGATGAACCTTAACTACTTTGCACGACGAACCTTAACTACTTTGTGCGACAAACGTTAATGTCACTTTGCGTGACGAATCCTAATGTCGCGAAAATCTTGCGCGACGAAATATTCAATTTTTTTTAATTTTTGTTTTTAAATTTTTTTAATTAAAATAAACTAGTTTAATAGCTTGCGCGACAAAATATTTTGTCGCGCAAGGTTTTTGACATTTTGTTTTATTATTTCTCTTATATCAATTTCATTATATTAATCTTTTAAATTTAATTTAATTGTATGATTTTATTTTTTAAAATTACTTTAATTTAAATTGACATATTCAAAATAAAATTACATATGAAAAATAGTGGTCAAATTATCCAATATATATATATATATATATATATATATATAATATTCAAAATGTACACATAAATTAACAAAGTACAATAATAAAATCTACAAGCCTATTGTGGTGGTAGTGGCGGAGGATATGTTTCGATAGCGTCCAAATCCTCAACTTTAGCCGTTAAAGTCTCGACGATTCCCTATAAAAAAAAAAAATATTGTCAAATAACAAAAAAATAACAAAAAATTGGCATAAACTCAAAACTAACTCCAAAAACACAAATTAATGAAAAAAAATTTTAAAATTTGGAGAGAATATACCTTTTGGCAAGATTTTGAGTGAGTGAGAATGAGAGGGAGAAGTGAGTGTGAGAGAATTAGAGAAGATAGTGAGAGAGAGATGAAAGAGCGAGTAAGTGTGAGAGATGATGAAAAGAGAGATAAGAGAGTGAGTGAGAGTGAGAGATAGTGAAGAGAGAGATGAGAGATTAAGTGAGAGGAGTGAGTGTGAGAGAAATGGTAGGATTTGGGGAGAGGGAAAGAGAGATGAGACGTAAGAGTAGAAGACATTGAGAAAATGGTGGAGGAGTTATTTTGGTTTTAAAAACCGTATCACTTTGCGTGACGAAATAATATATTGGTCACGCAAAGTCTTAAAATTTTCTTTTTTTTAAATTCCCATTTTTGGTGCCCACCCAAATTTTTAGGGTTTTGTGCGATGGATTTTTGGTCGCTCAGAGTTTTGCGCGACCAAAATATTGCCGCGTCCCATTTGTGGTACCCGCCCAAATTTTTAGAGTATACTTTGCACGACGAAAGACTATATATTGGTCGCGCAAAGTCTTAAAATTTTTTTAAAAGAACTTCCCATTTTTGGTACCCTCCCAAATTTTTAGAGTATACTTTGCGCGACGAAAGACTATATATTGGTCGCGCAAAGTCTTAAAAAAAATTTTAAAAAAAATCTCATTTTTGGTACTCCTTTAAAAGCAAGCACACTATGCCACATGTCCACCTCCGGCGATCTCCCTTCCGGTCAGCTTCCACCATCGCCGGCCAGCCACCACCGCCGTCGCTGGCCAGCCACCGCCGGCCAACCTCCTTTCGGCCAGCTGCCGCCTTCGCCGGTCAACCACCACCACCTGCCGCCAGCCAACCTCCTTCCGGCCAACTACCACCACCGCCGACCAGCCGCCGCCACCTACCGCCACCGCCCATCAGTGGCCAACCACCGCCACCGCCCATCAGTGGCCAACCACCGCCACCGCCCATCTTTGACCAACCGGGGACTAACTCCATTGCCCTTTATTCACCCTAAAAAAATAGAAGATTTCGTGTCATTAAAGGGACTCGAACCTTGACCCTCAAAGGAGGAAGTCTCACTCACAAACCACTACACCAAACTTGTTTTTGTCATATTTATTCAATTACACAATATTTATACAAACAATCATTGATAAAAAATAAAAAAAAATTATTTCAACACAGATTCACGCAAAAATTGTATATAAAAAAAAGTAAAACCAAAACTACAAACAAACACAAAAACAAAACCATCAAAAGGCCTCATAGAAGAAGAATTACACAAGAAAATTGTCGTGGCAAACAAACCAAAGAAAGAAAAGGCCAACACAAAACAAAAGAAGAAAACGAAGAAAGGGAAAGCAAAAAATGAAGCTGGAGAAGATGAAGAGGAAGATAAGGTTGTTGATTACAACAATGATGCGGTCAGCCTAATCTGAGAAAATATTTGTTATATATCTCTACTGTCATTTAATCTTATAACAAGATGCAACAAACGGAAACGGAAACTACAACAAACTGAAACTGCAACGCAGTTTATGACAACATTTGCTCAAATTTGCAAAGAAACCAAAAAGTAAAGCCATGATTCAAGTACTAAAACTAAGTTCAAAACACATTTAAGTCGATGAGCAATTCTAGCATTCCCATTGACTTGGAAAAATTATTCTAAAATTGAAATATGGAACAGGAAACTGCATTGCAGTGCAGTTTCTAATAAAAAAAATTGCAACAAATAGAAACTGCAATGCAGTTAAAAAAAAAAAATCTGCTTAAATATGAAAAGAAACCAAAAGGTAAAGCCATGATCAAAGTACTAAAACTAAGTTCAATACACATATAAGTAGATGAGCAGTTGTAACATTCCCATAGACTTGGAAAAATTATTCTAAAATAAAAATATGAAATAGGAAACTGCATTGCAGTTTCTGATAAAAAAATGCAACAAACAGAAACTTCAGTGCAGTTTATGAAAAAAATATGCCCACATGTGAAAAGAAACCAAAAGGCAAAGCTATGATCAAAGTACTAAAACTAAGTTCAAAACACATATAAGTAGATGAGCAGTTGTAACATTCCCATAGACTTGGAAAAATTATTCTAAAATAGAAATATGGAACAAGAAACTGCCATGCAGTTTCTGATCAATCTACTACAGCACTAACAAAACAACAACCCAAAAACTTCATGAAAACAAGCATTGAATGACAATTGCAAAGGAATATCCACTAATGAAACAATTGCATAATTTTCATTAACTTCAAAAAACATACCTCAGCAGCAGAAAAATTGAGCTTCACATCAAAATATGAATACTGCAATAGAAGAAGAAGACCAAAAAATATACTGCAGTTTCTAGAAAAACCAAAAGTTCTCATATGTGCAAAGAAAACTGATGAGGCCTTATACGTACAAGTAAAATAACAAATTTTAAAATTTTAAAATTCATAAATTAAATAAAAATAATCCTTAGTGGCATCACTTACATCTATGTTGCATACAAAAGAAAATTGAAGATAAAAAAACTAAAGCAGGTACAATCATCAACAAGCAGCAATCAAGAACTCAAGCAAATACAATCATCAACTAGCAAAAAAGTCTGGTAAAATAAGTACAAAAACAATATATGAAAATGTCTACTAAAAACAAATAATATATGGAAAGCATTGACAAATTAGGGATTCACCTTCTGATTTTCTTTGTTTCTTCTTGCAATCATTTCATGGCTTCAAATTCCAAGTAATTTGTAATATGAGAGAGATGGTGTGGCGTGGAGTGGAGAGGATCAGAGAGAGCACACAATTTGGCCTTGGCAAAGGAAAGAATAAGTTGTAAAGAGTGAAGAAACAATTTGGGCAAAGAAAAAGAATAATCAATTTGGGAAAAGGAATGTTGAAACTTGGTTACCTGGGAGAGGAGAGCACGCCTTCTTGTTTGTTGGGAACTTAGGAGAGGAAAACAACCTATTGGAAACTTGGGAGAGGAGACCAACATCTTGTTAGGAACAAAAACTCTGCCTACAGCCATCTCCTTTATCTTGATCTCCTACAAAGAGAGGTCGAAGAGAGATGAGGAGGTTGTGTAGTCGGCGAGGTCGAGGACCTAAACTCCCGTGAGGTTAACCTCAACTTCCACCAGAGAGAGATTGATGAGAGAGATCTAATTTTAGTCAGGCTTTTAAACAAAAAGGGTAAAATTGTATTTTAACTTTGTAATTTAGACAGGCCCAACGAATCTGGGCCTCCTCTTTGGCCTAATCCAAAATAACAATTCTTTCCTAGGTATTAAAACCCAAACAAAAATACTCAATATCTCAAATACTAATTAGTAAAGTTACTTATGTCTAATACCTAATTTTCCTTAAATATATATACTATTCAATTTATTAAGTGTTATACGTACAAAATAAACAAATTTAAAGCTACTCAACGATCCAACCGTCAAACTTGTTTGTTTATACTTCGAGATCATATACGCCAAAAATCGGAAAAAATAAACATTAAGAGATCACATAATGGGACAAAACATTTCGACGGTTATAAATGAAAAATCAATATTTAACGGTTTTTTCAACTCTGATTTTGATGATTTTTTACAGCTATACTCCTTGACCCTATATGAATACAATGACTACATTCGATCGTCAATTTAAAATATTTACACTAGTGGATACCACAAAATCTTATCTTATATTTAATAAAAGTATAAATAAACTCTTAATTGTTAGTGAATATATTGTTTTGATGGCATATGCATTCTACGAAACTAGTTTCAACGATTCAACCGTCAAACTTGTTTGTTTATACTTCGAGATCATATACGCCAAAAATCGAAAAAAAAAACATTCAGAGATCAAGTAACGGGACAAAACATTTCGACGGTTATAAACGAAAAATCAAAATTTAACGATTATTTCAACTCTGATTTTGATGATTTTTTATAGCTACACTCCTTGACCCTATATGAATACAATGACTGCATTCGATCATCAATTTAAAATATTTACACTAGTGGATACCACAAAATCTTATGTTATATTTAATAAAAGTATAAATAAACTCTTAATTGTTAGTGAATATATTGTTTTGATGGCATACGCATTCTACGAAACTAGTTTGAACGATCCAACCGTCAAACTTGTTTGTTTATACTTCGAGATCATATACGCCAAAAATCGGAAAAAATAAACATTCAGAGATCAAGTAACCGGGCAAAATATTTCGACGGTTATAAACGAAAAATCACGATTTAACGGTTATTTCAACTCTGATTTTGATGATTTTTTACAGCTACACTCCTTGACCCTATATGAATACAATGAACTAATTCGATCATCAATTTAAAATATTTACACTAGTGGATACCACAAAATCTTATGTTATATTTAACAAAAGTATAAATAAACTCTTAATTGTTAGTGAATATATTGTTTTGATGGCATACGCATTCTACGAAACTAGTTTCAACGATCCAACTGTCAAACTTGTTTGTTTATACTTCGAGATCATATACACCAAAAATCAGAAAAAATAAACATTCAGAGATCAAGTAATGGAACAAAACATTTCGACGGTTATAAATGAAAAATCACTATTTAACGGTTATTTCAATTTCAATTTTGACGAATTTTTAGAGCTACACTCCTTGACCCTATATGAATACAATGAACTAATTTGATCGTCAATTTAAAAAATATATTTTCTAAAAAAAACCCAATCCGAACTACAATAATATATTTTTCTAACAAAAATCCGATCCGAACTAAAATAATAAATTTAAAGCTACTTAATAAATATATATACCGTTTAATTTCTTAAGTGTTATGCATACAAAATAAAAAAAACAAAAATAAATTGGTTTAGGTGACGAAATATTTGGATTACGTCATGCAAAGATTTTAAAAAATAATTTTTTTATTTTATTTATTTTTGTTAAGACTTTGCGTGACAAACCACACTTGGTAGCGCAATACTTTGTGCAACGAAGTTTAGTAATTGGTCGCGCAAAGCCATGCAAAGATTTTTAAAAATAATTTTTTTTATTTTATTTATTTTTGTAAAGACTTTGCGCGACGAACAACTCTTGGTAGCGCAGTACTTTGTGCTATGAAGTTTAGTAATTGGTCGCGCAAAGATTTTTAAAAACAATTTTTTTATTTTTGTAAAGACTTTGCGCGACGAACCACACTTGGTAGCGCAATAATTTGTGCAACGAAGTTTAGTACTTCGTCGCACAAAGTCATGCAAAGATTTTAAAAAATAATTTTTTTAAAAATTTATTTTTGTAAAGACTTTGCGCGACGAATCATACTTGGCAGCGCAATACTTTGTGTAACGAAGTTTAGTAATTGGTCGCACAAAGTCATGCAAAGATTTTTAAAAATAATTTTTTTATTTTTGCAAAGACTTTGCGCGACGAAGTTTGTCGTCGCACAAAGTGACTTTGGGCGATGATTGTGTTTCGTTGCGCAAAATTTAGTCGCGTAATACTTGTAGCGACGAAGTTTTGGTTTTCGTCGTGCAAAGTGACTTTGCGCGACGAATTTTTTTTCGTCGCACAAGGGTTTTTTTTTCACTGGTGACGTTTCTTTAGGAATCTATATCCCAACCATGCACCACCAATAAGCAATAATAACAGTCCAAGACCCGCAACAAGACCTGCATATATAACTCAGTAAAATGATAAATGATCACAAATTGCAAACCAAGTTTATGTCTTGTGCCCATAAAATAAAATAAACTGTTTATGGCAATAAAAAAGAGTTTATGTCTAAAATTTCTCTTCACACCTAGGCAGAGGGTTGTGGCTTGGTCTCTATTTTCTTAGTCAAGATATGAACTTTGGGCAGGGTGACTTGTAAAGTTATAATATTTATTTGGGTTGTGGATTGTCCTTCTTGGATATCCGATTTACTTATTTCCATTCCATCCCTCTTAATTTCTTGATTTGTTCGTAATTACCAAAGTTTAATAAATACATAACTGCAAATACCTCTTCTTCTTTTTCTTTTTCTTTTTTTATTAAAAGCCAAAGGCCAAAGAATAAAATTGACAAGTCTTCTTTAGTCTTTTGAAGTACATAAATGTCTCATATGTCAAAAGTATTTGAAGTTTGTGACTAGTTCTAACTCTGATTTTCGATCCATCAAACACGGTCGAGGCTTCACGTTAGTTACATTTTTTACGGGTATGCAATTGGTTCATAGTCATGGTCATGAAGCCAAAAGAAATCGAATTTGAGTTTTCCTTCTTGTTTATTTCTGTGGGGTTCGAAACTTACAGTAGCATACATTACAGAACATTATATTCCGAAAGAACATGTGATTGCCTAAACATTAACTGAAACACACATTACAACAATAGTTTGTTCACCATGTTTTCACAGATAATTGTGGAAGTTCGAGTAATGACGAAGTTGGATAATCACCATCACGATCCCAAGCTGACCATCCTGTTCCTGTTGAGCTTGAAACAGCACCCCATTGCTTAATAGATTTATGTTCG
This sequence comes from Prunus avium, assembly GCF_965620075.1. Taxonomy (NCBI): domain Eukaryota; kingdom Viridiplantae; phylum Streptophyta; class Magnoliopsida; order Rosales; family Rosaceae; genus Prunus; species Prunus avium. Next base: position 30,926,585 of record NC_142286.1, read on the forward strand.
ACAAATTCTACACCTTCATAATTTTGTTGAGTATTAGAGGATTTTTCTGCCATTTGAAGTGCCTCCAACTCCGCTGTGACCTCTCTCATTGTTGGTCGATTCCTTCCATTCAAATTCAAACATCTTCTTGCAAGGTTAGCAACTACCCTGATCTCTAGTTCAGAGCCCTCCTTCAAAACCAGAGCATCAACAATGTCTAACAGACGATCTTCCTCCATCAATGTAATGAAATATGCAGCAAGACTTCTGTATTCTTTTTCTTTCGCTGAGCTTGTTACCAAAGAGATGTGTATTTATCCAGTCAAGAGCTCAACAAGGACCACTCCGAACAGGGACGGACCATAGGCATAGCTAACCTGGGCTACAGCCCAGGTGGCTTCTATTTTTCCAGCTGATAAAAAAATTATAGCCCAGTCAGTGACGGATCTATTAAGGTGCTACCTTATTTCCATTTTCAGCGTTTAAGTAAATGTCTTTATCCTTTTACTTTCATTTATTTTTATATTACTCCATTTACTTAAGTTTACAATGTAAATAAGGAAGTACCCCCCATTTGGATTCAAATAAAAATACTAAAAAAATCAAATTCCCACTCAATCAAAATATGAAAAATCGGTTTTAGTACAAAATAAGATTTAGGCTAAAAATGATGGCTCATTTAAGTCAATATATACTTCATACTAAAATCCCATAAAATCAAGTTTTCTTATTTGATATGTAAGGAATAAAAGCCGCCAAAAATTATCTTGAGAAAATGATTATTCCAAAAAACTATTTTTTATACTTACCCAATATTTTTACATAAAACAATTTTTCATGTATTATTATTTATTGTTATCAATGAAATTACATAATACGGTTGATCAGTTTTCTATCTACTTAGTATGTTTATATGTAAGTTAAATTTAGCCCAGTAAAGTTTGAAATCCTGGATCCGTCCCTGACTCCGAAGCTATAAACATCACTTTTCTCAGTAAATTGGCTTGACCGAAAGTATTCCGGGTCCAAATAACCAAATGTTCCATGTATAACTGTGGTCAGGTGAGTTTGGTTTGGCCTATGACAATTGATCTCGAAGTTCCAAAGTCAGCAACTTTTGCTCTGTACTTTTCATCCAAGAGTATGTTGGTAGACTTAATATCTCTATGATATATGGGAAAGGAAGCAGCAGAGTGTAAGTACGAAAGAGCACCTGAAATTTCCGAGGCAATGCGTAAACGCATTTGCCATGTAAGTTGAAACTCTTCAATCTGTCCTTGGATATACCGATAAAGAGTTCCATTGGGTATGAATTCATAAACCAAACACTATGCCACAAATTGGCTTTAGCAACGCTACATTGGCATCAGTAAAACTGAAAACCGATGCTTTAAGTACATTAGGTATCGCTTTTATAAATTATGATGCTAAAAGGTAAAAAGACATCAGCACAAATATTTTGTTTTTGTTAGCGATGCCCTTGATGCCAATTTAGCATCGTCTGTTCTAACGACTGATGCCTAAAGTTTTTTTTTTTTTTTTGTAAAGGTGGGCGTGTTTTTTGGGAAGCATTGATGCCAAAAGTATAGTCAACGATCCAGCAAAATAATTTCACACTCCCTCTCCTTTTTTCAGACTCCCCTCGCATTTTTTTCAATCCCTCCCAAACTCCTCACCATTTTTCAGCTTCTATCTCCTGAAAAAAAATATATAACTCACAATTTTTTTGGATCTCCTTCATCTCCTTCTTCTCTTTCCTCCATCTAGACACTCGAAGTTGGCCACAGAAAAAATAACCTAAGGCATTTGAAGAAAGGGAGAGCCATGGGCATCCTTCTCGTCGTCGAGAGAGAGCCATGGAAATCCCTTCGTTAGGGTTTTAACCTTCGGCGTTGGCATCCTCTTTCTCGTCGAAGTCGTCCTGTGAGATTATTTAAGTTAGGGTTTCAATGTTTTGGGAAATTTCAGTTAGGGTTTCAATTTATTGAGTAATTTCTCTAATCTTACTGTGTTTTTCTCTCTTCGGCTGGCTCATTGTCTCTTGGATCTCACTGCCCCTCTGGGCTTTAATCTAATGTATGAAAACCTCTAAGCTTTCGATGTTTGGGTGTTTATGATTTGGTGTTAATGTTTCTGATTTGTTTTCATCTTTCTTCAATCTCCTACCTTTTTTGTTTTATTTATGTATTAATGTTTCTGGATCTCATGCTTTCTTTTGGTGCAGGTATTGGGAGGGGACGGATCTACAATTTTCTCTTTCTCAAGATCACTATATCGCTCAACTCATCTATGTGCTCTCAATTTCTAGCTCAATTCATACATGCTCTCAGGCTTTTCCTTACTCATCTCTCTGCTCTTACTCTCGCTCAACTCATCTATGTTTTTGTTTCTACTACCAATGCGGTTGGCTGATGTCACTACTACAAAAAGGGCAAAAGACGACCAGTAAACAACGACGGTAGATCAAAAAACCGTCGTTGTTTTTTAAAAGACGACGGTAATAGAAACTCGTCGTAGAAATATACTTTAAACACCTAAAAAACGGGTACACGTATAGATATTTTTAAACCACGACGCACCAAATTAAAAAAGCGTCGTCTTATTACAAAGGTATTTTTCAGAGTTAAATCTGAACCTAAAAACAACGACTGCATCTATGAAATCACCGCCGTAGAAAGTAAAGACGACGATATAAAAATAAGACGCCGTGTTAATTAATTAATAAACACGACCCAATTTTCTTAGTCAGCGACGCATAAATTCAAAGGAATCTACGACGGTTAATTACAAAAAAAATCGCCAATTTAAATTAAGTTACCACGACTATAAATATAAATTTATCGACTTTTTAATTATACTATACTACGACGGTATCCATAACTCTACTGTCGCATAATTGTACTAACCACGACGGTTTGTTAAATTAACGACGTACAAAATTTTTTACCATTATTCGTCTATCATTACCAGAATGAACTCTGTTCCTCATATCATAATCGAACCATTATTCATTTTTTACCATTGTTCCTCATCATAATCGAACCAGAATGAACAAAGGCAATGTTTTAGAAGTGGATGATGTGCCAATTACTCTCACAAGGAGTTTGAGGGCAAGAAGCTTGTCTCAGCCGCCAAGGAAGGTCTCAAGCTTGATGAGAGTGAAGACGAGGCAAAGAAGAAGGAAGAGTTGAAGGAGAAGTTTGAGGGACTCTGCAAGGTTGTGAAGGATGTTTTGGGTGACAGAGTGGAGAAGGTTGTGGTGTCTGATCGTCCGACCGTGCTGGACTGCCAACATGGAAAGAATCATGAAGGCTCAGGCCTTGAGGGATAACAGAGCTGCTGGGTACATGTCGAGCAAGAAGACCATGGAGATCAACCCAGAGAACCCCATCATGGAGGAGCTGAGAAAGAGGGCTGATGCAGACCTTGTTCTCCTTCTGTGCAGAAAGACAATTTTTTAGATGATGTGTGCGTGTTTGTGTCTTTCAGATACACACACATCAACATCCAAACTGAAAAATGAAAGCGAGGTGCCTCCAGAGAGGTGAGAAAAAGATGAAACCCTAATTGAAAAATGAAGACGACAGAAAGACAGAAAACCCATTATTTATAAACAAATTTTATATACCACGTCGATTTTTTAAATTATCGACGTTTATATGATAACATAAACGTCGTTTAAAATTAAAATAAGGTCGTATAAATAAATTAACAACGACGCTATATAAAAACGACGTTGTAATTTTTTGGAAAATTAATTTATTGTGTAATTAAAAACCTTACACGTCGGTATGAGTAATTAAAACGACGTGGTATTAATTTTTCACGTCGTTATTATTGAATATAAGGTCGTTGGGTAAATTGGAAAATGACGATTCATCTTTTTGAAAAAAAATGCGTCGTGTAATTCTATTTAACAATGTCGTTTCATTAAAACATAGCGTCGTGTAAAGTAATATTATAGGCCAGTGTTAACACTAGCGCCGTATAATGTTTCATACTAGGGCGCATACTATTAATAGAGTCGTTTTTATGAAACGGTTTATTATTATTTTAAACTTTTCGCCTTCCTGACCCATACTTGCACTGTTTCCAAACCCGAGAAAAACTTTCAAGCTTCTCTCATTTTTCATTTTCAAAGAACTGTTTCAAACTTTCAAGCTTATCTCCGAGAGAAAACTTTTCGTCTTCCTCTCCTCTTCGTCTTCATCTCTGAACTGAAACACCAAACTCCAGGAGAAAGCTTTCATTGCAAGCAAAGGGTAAGCATTTCTGGAAGGATTTTTGTTCCTGTTTTTCATGCGCATATCATTTTCGTTTTTTTTTAAATCTTTTTACATTTTTTCTTTCCAAGTTTGATAAAATTTGCAGACAAAGACGGAAAGTTTCCAAGTTTGAACACTACTCTGGTTCTTTTACTTCAACTAAATAAGACGACGGTGGCTTGTTATTTACGTGGTTAGATTTATAGACCACGACGGTTCGTCAGTCACCCTAGCGTCGTGTGAAATTGTTCTTCGTTGTTTTTTAAAATGATAATCTTTTTTTGTATTTGATTTTTAAGGATATATTCATCGCAGGTTTGATTTCTCTGAACAATGGTTTTTGTTTCGAAAATCTTTTCAATTATTTTTCTGTTGAAAATATTTTACGTTTTTCCTAATTTGTTTTTGTGGTATAGACGAAGGTATATTAATATTTACGTCATTTTATTTTCAATACCACGGTGAATATTTATTATTAACGTCGTTGTAATATTTAATATTCTGGTTTATATCATAAGACGTCGGTTGTTTATTATTTACGTCGTTGTAATATTTTATCACGTCGGTGGTTAATTACCGTCGTGAAAATTGATTATTACGTCGATTGTTTTTTTCTTACGTTGTTTGAAATATTATAATACGTCGTATTTTTTAAATCATCGTCGTGTTTTTTCTTAATTTCACTGATATATTTTCACTTGCAGGTTTGATTTGTCTGTAACCATGGTTTCTCAATCCCAAAGTAAGGAGTCTGGCTTTAAAAAAAATGAATGTAAGGAGCTTAGAGTTGTAAATCCTCAAGTCAAGTCCTCGAAGAAGATGAAGTTTGTTTCATCTTCAGAGACAAAACCAGGCAGCACGGCAACTATTTCTGAGGAGCAAAAGTCAAGTTGGGGTATGAGCATAATGCCCCGTGTTGTGAAGAGAAAATTTCAGAATATCAAGCCTGTTGTTGAGTACAATGAAGAAGGAAAACCATGTGGCCTTGCACATAGTGAGATGCAGTCCTACATTGGTGTGTTGGCACGCTCCAGAGTCCCACTTGTGGACAAGAAATGGGTTCAAATATCCAAGGATATAAAAGATCAGATTTGGGAAGCCGTTGACATGGCTTTTGTGGTTGGTCAAGGGGGGAAGAAAATGGTGCTATCTTCTGCCGCTAAGAAATGGAAGGATTTCAAGTCTACACTAACGAGGGTTCATATCCTTCCATTCATCAAGGAGAAGGAGAAATTAAGGCAACCCCCTGAAACATACAAATTCATAGAGAAATCTCAATGGGATGCCTTTGTAGCTTCAAGGTTATCTGAAAAATTTGAGGTTGTGCATGAAGAACAATCACAAAGGAGGGAGAAACTTGAGTACAATCATCGATTGTCTCGAAAAGGATATGTTGGTTTTAAGGAGCAATTGAAGGAAATCATGCCTGGGGTAGATATTGATCGATCTACCTTATGGAAAAAAGCTAGAGAAGACAAACATGGTAACATTCCGGATCCAAAGGCTGCAGAGAAAGCAAAATTAATTGTAAGCCTACTCACTCTGTTTTAAAAATTTTATTACGTCTGCTGTTATATTTTTGCGTCGTGTGAAAAATATTACTACGTCGAAATATTTTAAAAAGCGTCGTTAAAGGTCTGAATCTGGAATCACTACTCTGTTTTTTGTAATTATATCATAAGACGTCGGTGGTTTATTATTGACGTCGTGTTAATCAATTAATAATGTCGGTATTTAGGCAGCGTCGTCTGAAATATTATACTACGTCGATTGTTATGTTATTGAGTCGTGTGAAATATTATATTACGTCGATTTTTTATAAATAACCGTCATTTGTTTCCTTATTCTGACTTTTTATTATGTCTTTTTGTTAGGATGATTTGCAAAAGCAAGTCTCTGAAGGCACTCTTTCTCTGTCAGGAACCAATGATGTTTTGACATTGGCTTTGGGTCCCGAGCATCCAGGAAGAGTTAGAGGGGTAGGGGCTGGGATTTCCCCTAAGCAATACTTCAATTTACCTAGACAACAGAAGGTAAGGTTTGCCGATCAATTGAAGGAAAGTGTAAGACTTGTCCTTCAAGAAGAGACTTTGAAAATGGAGGCTAGATCAAGGGAAGAGCGTTTAAAGATGGAGGCTAGGACCAAGCAATTGGTAGAAGCTGAGAGGGAAAATTTGTTGAGTCAGCTTTCCAAATTCATCCCCAATTTTGATCCAAGCGTGATGAAACTGAATACAATGTCCCAAATCCAAGGGCAAAGTCCCAAAAATCCAACGTCGAACAAAGCAAGCTGCTCTGGGGCACTTGATGTTAGAGCCCTACAATTTGAGGAGGATACTGCCAAGAATGGGGAAAAGCATGAAGAAATGGTAACGTCTTTGAACTTTGCCTTTTTCATATGTTTTTCAACATAACTGTCGTAATACATGAATTACCACGACGTTTATTATTTACCGTCGTTTAATTAATTTTACACGTCTGTAATTATTACATACCGTCGTATGTTATTTAGTACCACGACGGTTTAATTTAATTTTTTACTTTTTAATTTTTTTGACTTTTTGTACAATGTCTTATATATATTACTTTATTTCTTATAACAGAAATCTGGGGATGTAGAAAATATTGTAGAAAATATAGAAGAAAAGAAAGAAGAAAAGGTAAATTCTCATAACCGTCGTAATACATGAATTACCACGACGTTTATTATTTACCGTCGTTTAATAAACTTTAGACGTCTGTAATTCTTACATACCGTCGTGTGTTATTAAGTACCACGACGGTTTAATTTAATTTTTTTACTTTTTACTTTTTTTTCACTTTTTGTACAATGTCTTATATATCTTTCTTTATTTCTTATAACAGAAATCTGGGGATGTAGAAAGGATTGAAGAAAAGAAAGATGAAAAGGTAAATTCTCATAACTTTGCCTTTTTCATTTGTTTTTCAATTTTCAGATGTCTATATTTTCTTTAAACCGTCGTTTGTTTTAAATTTCCACGGCAGTTTTTATTTAATTGAATGTTTAAATTGTTGTACAAGCTTTCTTATATCTCTTTAATTATTAAAACAGCAATCCAGTGTTGGAGAAAAGCAAATTGAAAAGGTAAATTCATTTATTATGAATTTTGCATTTGAATTAGACGTCGGTTTTTTCTAAACGACGTAATAAAGTATTCATTACGACGGTATTTTTTCCCTCGTCGTGTAACTTATTTTCAGACGACGTTTTGTTATTTAAACCGTCGTTTTTATTTATTTACCACGTCACTTTATGTTGCTTTATTTCTTCAAACAGAATACTGAAGTACCAGATTATTCAAAGCTGGAGTTGCCATCTTCTTTAAAATCCCTTTGTAGTTATGTGGAAACTACACTTAAGCCTCAGGAGAAGGCTATGACCTTTACAATTGAGAAGGAGGTGTTTGGCATAGATCGTCCTACCTTCGTCTTGCATGAAGATATTAACCAATTTGCTACCATGGAAGAAATTGGGGCTACTGTGGTTGTAGTATATATGAGGTTTGTCCTTATCAAATATTCATTTGACACTCTCCTTTATGTTAAAAAAAAAACACTCATGGTTTCAATTCATATATTTAGGTGCCTATTTGATCATTTGAAAACTGCAAATATGGTGAACATGGTTGGCTTTATCGACCCTGCTCTAGTTAGTGCCGACGCTTGTTCATTAACTGAAAGATCACGTCTCATAGCCAATCGACTTCAAAAAACAGATGGTGAACAGATTTTCCTGATACCTTACAATCCAGGGTTAGTCCAAACAAAAAACAGGATTTTGTTTGTATGATGCTTTGCATATAAAACTATTTAACCTTTATATTTATTTTGTGCAGCTGTCATTGGGTCTTGATCATTGTCAGAGCAAAGAAGGAGACCGTCTATTTTTTGGATCCACTGCCTGGAAAACGAGTTGTGGATGAGGACGGTAAAAACATAGTGAACAGTGCTTTAAAAATGTATAATTCACACATAGGCAGAGTAGGCCGTAAAGCACCTCTTTGGAAAACTCTGCCCGGCACTCCAAAGCAACCAACCAGTGTCGAATGCGGGTATTATGTCATGCGCTTTATGCGAGACATCATCTTGGATCCTTCCCTGGAATTTGAGAAGAAGGTAAGAAAAAAAATTTCAGATTTATTTTTTTGTGGTTTTTTATATTATCAACGACGGTAAATTAAAAATACCGTCGTTGAATATATATACTACGTCGGTAAATGAAAAATAGCGTCGTCTGTGAGAATAATCTTTGTTTATGGATTGCAGTTTGCGAAGGGAAATGATGAAGCGCCATACCCCCAAGAAGCCATTGAAGAAGTTAGGAAAGAATGGGCAGAGTTTGTTTGTGTTCATATGGAGTAGAGGAATTTTAGAATACTTAAACATTTTTATAAAATGTACAAATTTGGTTAGAATTAGACAAGTTTTTGTACAAAATTGGTTAGAATTAGACAAGTTTTTGTGCAAATTTTATGTATAATGTACATTCTTTTTTTCCCTATGAATTTCAAATAGGTTTTCGTTATTTTTAAAAAACGGAAATTGTGTGACCGACGTGTAATAAAACTTGCAACGACATAATTATATAGAACACCGTCGTCTTTATATCTATTAAATTCAAAATATTAATAATAAATTTAAAATATAACCAAAAATTGCACCGTCAACCTCCCTGTAAATTTGTTGAGGTTTTCATGTTGTGAAAAACCAGAGATCATGCTGAACCAAATTTGTTGAGGTTTTCATGTTGTGAAAAATCGTCGTTTCTTCAAAAAGACGTTGTACACTCATAACAACGTCACAGTTTTTTTAAAAGCGACGTAAAAGGATTTTCAAACGACGCTCTTGGTTCTATAGACGACGTTGTTTGATATTAGACGGCGAGAAGTTAAGAGTTTAGGTCGTGGAAAATTTTTTGTACGTCGTTTTCTGTGGAAAAATGGCCATGGTTATAACTTTAAACGACGTTTGTTTTAAAATTTAGTCATTTATTATGATTTAAAACGTTGTTAATTTATTAACGCCGACGTGGTTTGTGGGTTTATTAATAATATTTTATTCTATAATTCGAAATATTCATAATTAATTTAAAATAAATCCAAAAAATGCAACGTCAACTCCTATGAAGTCATTGAGATATTTTCTTCCCCCTTAAGCTTTAAAAAATTAAGTTTGAGTTATACAAATTTAAAATTACCACCAAAAAGAAAAATGTTTTCATTAGTCACAACATCACTTATACTTTAATGGTTTAGGGTTTAGGGTTTAAGGGGATAAAGGTTTATTTTTGGGGTTTAGGGTTTAGGGTTTAGGGGGATAAAGGTTTATTTTTGGGGTTTAGGGTTTACGGTTAATAAATATTAGGGCGTAAAACCATAAACCCTTTTCTAAAATTATTTAAAAATATATATATAATTTAGGGTTTATATTTTATGGATTAGGGTTTAGGGTTTAGGGTATAGATGTAATAAGCGTCATGTTTATTTATATTTTTAACGACGGTTTTTTTGTTTTCCGTCGATGATTTACGAAGAGCGCATTTCTAAACCGTGGTTTCTTTAAAATGACGTTGTACACACATAACAACGTCAGAGTTTTTTAAAAAGCGACGTAAAATTACTTTCAAACGACTCTATTGGTTCTATAGACGATGTTGTTTGGTTGATATTAGACGGCGAGAAGTTAAGAGTTTAGGTCGTGGAAAATTGTTTGTACGTCGTTTTTTGTGGAAAAATGGCCATGGTTATAACTTTAAACGACGTTTGTTTTAAAATTAAGTCGTTTATTATGATTTAAAACGTCGTTATTTATTAACGCCGACGTGGTTTGTGGGTTTTATTAATAATATTTTATTCTATTTAATTCAAAATATTCATAATTAATTTAAAATAAATCCAAAAAATGCAACGTCAACTCCTATGAAGTCATTGAGATATTTTCTTCCTCCTTAAGCTTTAAAAAATTAAGTTTGAGTTATACAAATTTAAAATTACCACCAAAAAGAAAAATGTTTTCATTAGTCACAACATCACTTATACTTTAATGGTTTAGGGTTTAGGGTTTAGGGGGATAAAGGTTTATTTGGGGGTTTAGGGTTTACGGTTAATAAATATTAGGGCGTAAAACCATAAACCATTTTCTAAAATTATTTAAAAATATATATATAATTTAGGGTTTATATTTTATGGTTTAGGGTTTAGGGTTTAGGGTTTAGATGTAATAAGCGTCATGTTTATTTATATTTTTAACGACGGTTTTTTTTATTTCCGTCGATGATTTACGAAGAGCGCATTTCTAAACCGTGGTTTCTTTAAAATGACGTTGTACACACATAACAACGTCATAGTTTTTTAAAAAGCTACGTAAAATTACTTTCAAACGACTCTATTGGTTATATAGACGACGTTGTTGTTTTGACATTAGACGGCGAAAGGTTAAGAGTTTAGGTCGTGGAAAATTGTTTGTACGTCATTTTTTGTGTAAAAATGGCCATGATTTTAACTTTAAACGTCATTTGTTTTAAAATTAAGTCGTTTTTTGCGTCGTAAGGATATTTACAACGACGTAATTTTTAAATAAGCGTCATGTTTAGGTTGAACTTTTAACGACGGGTGTTTTTTGTTTCCGTCGATGTTTTTTAAAAAGCGCGCTTTCTAAAAATTTCACCTCGACCTAAAATTTTCAGATTTCGCTCTAACTCTTATACTTGTAACCCTGAACCAAGTTGGCCATAGTCTGTGAACTAAAACATTTCGCTCTGCTCTCTCACTTCAACTCTAATTCAAAGTTGGGCTCTCCGTCGAATCCAAGTTGGCGAAGTTTACAACTCCGTCGAATCCAAGTTGGCCATAATCTGTGAGCTCTGCCTACCTGTAAGTACAAACCCTAATCTCATGCTTGTAAATTCTTTGAATGATATTCAGTTCTATGGTAAAGGGTTTTCTGATTTTTTAATGTTGTCGACGGTATGGGTTAATGGATTTAATGTTTAATGTTTTCATGAATCGGGAATGGATTTAATGTTGTCGGATCTTTTAATCACTCTCTGTTATTATGAATCGGGAATGGATTTAATGTTTTCATGCTTAGTATATGTTGGTTTCGTGCTTAGTATACGTGTTCTTAATACCCAACATAAAAATTAATGTATATGTTGTGTTCTGAATATATTTTGGGTTCTTGAAAATCAACTGGGATTTCGATATCTTTTTCATGCATACTTGTTTATACCACAACGCATGTTTTAACTACCGTCGTGGTTCAAGTTCGCTGGCCTCTGTTTCTTGCTAGCATTAGACGACGTTTTTTTTAAAACCCGTCGTCTATATATTTGTAATACGTCTGTTGTTGTTTAAAAACCGTCGTCTGTATACTATATTATTTGCTATTAAAACCTTATATAATCTGCTATAGTGATAGTCATTGCTTGTCTTTTCACCTTATTATAGATAATAGGATATAGTGTCGGAGATGGATAAGTCATGGATGCACTCGGATAGAAGATCGAAGGCATATGAGTTAGGGGTGGAAGCATTTTTGCAATTTTCCATAGAAAATCTTCTAACTACAACGCATATCCGTTGTCCATGTGTTAAATGTGTGAATTTGAAATTGTTTGGGGTTGGAATTATAAGGGATCACTTATACTTTAATGGAGTTGACCAAAGCTATAAGAATTGGACATTTCATGGAGAACCTTGGGAACCAACTACTAATGCTAGTAGAAATGTTGAAGAAGATGATGACCATAGTAGGTACAGTTTTGTGTCTGAAGAAATAGAGATGGATGATAATGATTTTGGTGATTTTGGATCCGATCCTTATGAGTTTGCTAATGTGATTGGGGATGGAGATCAACCATTGTACCCTGGTTGTAGAAAGTACACCAAGTTATCGGCATTAGTGAAGTTGTATAATTTGAAGGTAAAACATGGGATGAGTGATGTATGTTTTACAGAATTATTGATACTTCAGGGCGAGTTGCTTCCAAAAGGAAATACAATACCGGCCTCTATGTACGAGGCAAAAAAGACTTTGTGTGCATTGGGGCTGAGTTATGAGAAAATCCACGCATGCCCCAATGATTGCATCTTGTATAGGAAGGAGTATGAAGATTCAACTAAATGTCCTACTTGTGGTATCTCAAGGTGGAAGGAAGGCAAATATTCAATCTTGAAAGAGGGTGTGGCAGCGAAGGTGGTGTGGTATTTTCCTCCAATTCCAAGGTTTAAAAGGATGTTTCAATCACATGAGATAGCTAAGAGTTTGACTTGGCATGCTGCTAGAAAATCAATTGACGATCAGATGTCTCATCCGGCGGATTCCCCGTCTTGGAAACTTGTTGATGATAAATGGCCCGAGTTTGGTAATGAGCCGAGAAACTTGAGATTGGCTCTTTCATATGATGGATTCAATCCCCACAGTTCTCTAAGTAGCAGATATAGTTGCTGGCCAGTTATCTTAGTTACATATAATCTCCCACCATGGCTGTGCATGAAACGAAAGTTCATGATGTTGACTTTATTGATTTCCGGTCCTAAACAACCCGGAAATGATATAGACGTCTACTTGGAGCCTTTGATTGATGATTTAAAATCTTTGTGGGATGGGATTAGAGGAGTGTATGATGCACACATAGGAGAATACTTTACACTCAGAGCTGCATTACTGTGGACCATTAATGATTTTCCCACCTATGGAAACTTATCTGGTTGTGTTGTTAAAGGATATAAAGCTTGTCCAATATGCGGCGATGATACACCTACTCACAGGTTGAAAAATGGCCACAAAATTTGTTACATTGGGCATAGAAAATGGTTACCAATCAATCATCCATACAGGAGGCAACGTGCAGCTTTTAATGGGAAACCTGAATATGGCACGCCTCTGGAGCCATTAACGGGAGAAAAAGTGCTGCATATGGTTGAAGATATTAATTACATATGGGGCTCGAAAAAAGGGGGAGGTGGAGGTGAAAATGATGGTGACATAGTTTGTTGGAAGAAGAAGTCAAAATTCTTTTATCTTGAGTATTGGAAATACCTTCCAGTGAGGCATGTCCTAGATGTTATGCACACTGAGAAGAATGTTTGTGATAGTATCATTGGTACATTGCTGGAGATCCCTGGAAAAAATAAAGATGGGATTGCTGCTCGGTTAGATTTATTGAACATGGGGGTCAAAACTGATTTGCAACCCGAGTATGGAGAAAGACGTACTCGTTTGCCTCAAGGGCCTTGGAATTTGTCAAGAGCAGAGAAGAGAGCAGTTTGCAATTCTTTCTATGGTATGAAGGTCCCTGAAGGTTATTCTTCAAATATAAAAAATCTTGTATCTTTACAAGATTCAAGAGTTCTTGGCCTTAAATCACATGATTGTCATACCTTAATGCAACAATTGCTGCCTGTGGCAATTCGTTCTATTTTGGAGAAGCTTGCAAGGTATGCAATAACTCGTTTGTGCTTCTTCTTCAATGCTATATGTGCAAAGACGGTTGATGTTTCCAAGCTAGATAAGTTGGAAGAAGATGTAGTAGTTACTTTGTGTTTGCTTGAAAAATACTTTCCACCTTCATTCTTCGATATCATGGTTCATCTAGTAGTACATCTTGTCAGAGAAGTTCGTCTATGTGGGCCAGTATATTTTAGATGGATGTATCCGTTCGAAAGATATATGAAAGTTCTAAAGGGGTATGTTCAGAACCGTACTCATCCCGAAGGTTGCATTGCTGAGCGTTATATAGCTGAAGAAGCTGTAGAATTTTGCACTGAACATTTATCTAATATTAGTACAATTGGAGTGCCATCAAGTCAGAAGATAGGAGTTTCAAAGCCATTATTAGGTTGCACAGTGAGCTTAGTTGATCGGGACCTGTTGAACCAAGCACATCTGTATGTCTTGGAGAATACGGAGGAAGTCCTACCTTATATCGAGTATGTTCTTTAAGTTTCCATTTTAAATTATTCCTTATGTTTATCTTATATGTTTGGGACCGTAATGCTTGAATTTCTTGTGTCATGTAGGGAACATATGATCCACATCAAGGCCGCTTATCCAAAATTTAGAAAGAGAACAAAGTGGCTGCAAGATAAGTACAATAGCACTTTCATTCAATGGCTACACTTCAAGGTATATGTTATTCAATAACATATTGGACTTTTAATTTTCTTCTTTCTATGTTAGATTGAATTAAGATATGATTAATTTGCAGGTTCAAAGTGAACTTGATGAGGGAGACAATCATGGGGTATCAGAAAATTTAAGGTGGCTAGCAGCTGGTCCAAACATGGCAATGCCATTATATAGGAGCTATCTTATTAAAGGTGTTAAATTTAACATCAAGGCACAAGATGATGTGCGGACAGTTCAAAATAGTGGAGTTTATTTACTTGCACATACCATGCAAGTTGCTAGTGCCAAGGATAAAAACCCAATTCTCTCAAATATGGATTTTTATGGTGTCATTCAAGAAATTTGGGACCTTGACTACCAAAAGTTTACAATCCCAGTCTTTAGGTGTGATTGGATAGATAGTACTTCCGGCCTTGTAGTCGACAAACTTGGATTTACCCTTGTAGATTTGAGTAAAATTGGACATAGGAATGACCAATTTGTTTTGGCTTCTCAAGTCAAACAAGTATTTTTTGTTGACGACCCGATGCATCGTGGTTAGTCGGTAGTGTTATCAATGCCTAATAGAGAATATAATGATGTTATTGGTGATGATGTTTTAGGTGATGTGAGAATTGAGTGTGAGCCATTTACTAGAGAGATGCCAAATGTTGACACATTTGATGAATTGGTGGGTGAGTTTGGGAGTCAAAATATTCAAGATGGGTGTGAAGATATATGGATTGAATGATGCTCTTGTAGTTTATGAAATTACTTATGCCCTAAACAGCATTACTGTATGACATTAATTTTGTAATAAATTGTAATGTGTTTTCTTCACTTTCATTATGCAGGTTTTGGCTACAAAACAATCAGTACATAAAATACTGGTTCAGTATTATAAAACGACGGTCCTCATAAATCTGTGAAAAACAGACGTCTGTTTTCATAAAATTATCAATAAAAAACGACGTTTTGGAGTATTCAACGACGGCATTGTACTTACCGACGTCTAAAAGCGCAGTAAAATTGAAGAAAGACGATGGTATTGTGAAACAGTTATTAACGATATCACGTCGGAGAAGCATAAAGAGCCGACATGTAATTACAAATAACACGACTCTAGTACCATAATACCGACGTCTAAAAGGACATATATCGAACCTGAACGTTACAAAAGACGACGTCTTAGAGCATGAACTCGTCCGTAACAAATCAAAAATCGTCGTCTTAAAATTTTTCCACGTCGCTTTTTATATAAAAAACGAAGTGAAAAATAAATAATTCACGACGTAATTTCAAATCCAGAGGTAAATTTGTCGACGTAAAAAGATATTTGGACGTCATTCTTTTACAAAAACAACGTTATATGAGAATATCCACGTCTCTTTTTTATTCTTATGTCGTTAAATATATTTTCCACAGCGATTGACTGAAAAACTTCGCCGTGTCAAATAGATTACACGACCATTATTTTGGTAAAGACGACGTATAAAAAGAGAAACACGGCTGTCTTTTACATGATGACGACGTTGTATATAAAATACTACGTCGTTTATAGAAATAAATATGTCGTAAGTCAAGAACCTTACATATTTTCCACGTCATTTATTTCATATACAATGAAGTGGAAAAACAATTTCACGATGGTTATATAAATAGATGGGATGTAGTATATATTAATAACGTCGTATTTTATTTATTTAATGACGTAGTGTATATATTTAGACGACGGAGTTTGTATAAAATAGGTCGTCTATTCTTATCCCTGACAATTTTTTGGCTTATTTTTCAGTATAAAGACGTCGTTTGTTTTTTTTTAATGACGTTGTTTGTGATAACAATGACGGTGATTTACCCTCAACGCTATTTCCACGTCAATATTAATGGAAAAAACGAAGTGGAAAAACTATTTTACGACGGGTATATAAATATATTGGACGTCGTATGTTTAAATAACGTCGTATTTTATTTATTTAAAGACGTATCGTATTTCTTTACACGACGTCTTTTTATAAAATAGGTCGTCTATTCTTCTCCGCGACAATTTTTTGGCTCATTTTTCAGTATCTCGTCGGTTGTTTTTTGTTAATGACGTTGTTTGGTATAACAACGACGGTGATTTCCCGTCGTGATTTTACTTTGCAAAAGATGTCTGTCGATTTTACGACGGTTTGAAAACCCAATACACGACGGTGAAATCCCGTCGTCTTTTGCCTTTTTTGTAGTAGTGTGTGAACCAGGGAATTACTGTGATAGACATGCGCATTCCTCTGTAAGTTCTTATATGTTTTTTGTTTTTGCTCTTTAAAACAATGTTTGGATCCTAAATAAGTTGGGAAAACGTTTTTCATAATTGTGTATGTTTGTCTGGTTGATATTTAGGCCTGGACTCTTTGGAAGTAAAGTTGAAAGGGTGTTTGGTGGTGGTCTTGTATGAGGTTTGGTCATATATCTTTAGATCTTTAGATGAATATCTACAAAATAAACGGTTTGGATTAGTGAAATACAATACGGAGTGGGCTCTAGAAGAGTGTCTTTCAAATAAGCTTATTTTATTTGAGGGATCCTCAATTGAAGCTCACTATATATAAATATATATATATATATATTTATTTGAGGGATCCTCAATTGAAGCTCACTATATATATATATTGGATCATCATCCAAAGCTGACCATGTTCCTATGGGACCTATAATAACATCCCAATGCTCGATGGAATCTTTTTTCGAATATTCAGTCTTTTCTGAAATTTCAAGGGCCTCCAATTGCGCTGTAACTTCTCTCATTGTAGGGTGGTAGGGTGGTTCCTTCCAGTGGCGGAGCCAGGAATTTATGTGTTGGGGGGCCAACATATAAACCAAACAAAAAAATTTCAATTTTTCAACTTAACAATGTTTAGAAAATAAAAGGCAGAAAATAATTGTTTATTCAATTAGGTATCAAAATAACACTCGTCGTTCTTTCATATTTTGAAAACCATCTATGATTGACTCTGTAACAACCCAAACCTTAATTATTATTTAACTATTAATTTAATGAAGGAAAAGACTAAACTACCCTTGGAATAATTTATTAGGTTTTAAGTTGACTTTTTGACCGGGAAATAATTTGGAAAATCCACTTGTACCATTGCGTAGAGCACGACGAAATGAGCCCGTAGACACGTAATGGGCTCAATTCCGAGTCGTATTGAAGATAATACGAGTATTTTACGCAAATGGACAAATTTGTAATTTTGGAAAATCAGATTTTTAAAATCCGATTTCCCTTTCTCTCGCTCCTCACGATCAAACCCCCCCTGTTTTTTCTTCTTGCTCCAGCCGACACCCCAAACCACCATAACCACCATCACACCCCACCCCAACCCACCTGACTGGCCAAGGAAGTAGCGCCACCACCACAGCGACTCAGCCCAGCCGCCCTCTGCCTCCGCCGACGCCACAGCCACCGGAAACAGTGCGGATTTGGCTGGTTTTTCCCCGAATTTCAAGCCTCTCGTTCTCTCTCCTCCGACCACCGAATCAAGTGAGTAAGGTATGGATTTCCAGCTATTTTTCACGAACTAGCTGATGGTTGGGTAGGATTGGAGAGATTTTGAGGTTTGATAGGTTAAATTTCGAATTGAAATTCTGTCGATTTGCGTCGCCAATTTCAGCCACTTCCGGCCACTTTTTGGCCATAGTCCAAGAACAAAAGTGGTATCAAATTTGGTATATTATCTAGGATAGGAGTTTGGGCCGACGTTGTGGAGAAAATCCGGTCACCGGAAATTGTTAGGCACACCCACGAGTAGGCGGCGCGTGGGCCAAGTAACAGGAGCCACTCTTGGTCCTAGAATAATCCTCATGTCCTCACGAGAGCGTAGGATTTCGCGGATCTCAATTTGGATAACGTTTGAACCCCGAACGGATCTCGCATAGTGTGCGATTTCCGGGTTCAATACGTTCGGACCGTTGGATCATAGCCAAACTGGAGTATGTGGATCTTGGTATTTTAAGGATCGTGTAGGATTCGACGGATCGTAAATCGGAGTTCCGGATGCTCCGAAAAAGCCAACCCTAGGGCTAAGTTTACGGAAAATCGTTTGTCAGTCCGATCGTGCGATCGTGAGCAATCTGACCGTCCGATCGAGACCAAACTTTCGGGACATGTTTCCTAGGCCTTTTGGAACCTCTAGGAACGATCGGATCGGAATTCTGAGGTCGTGGACCCCACGGGGTCCTGAGTTCACTTTTTGGGACTTTATCGCTTTTGAGTCACTAGGTGCTTTTAAATCGTACCCAGTGAGAGGAAAGCTAGTGTGGGCATAGGAATGATCTTTAAGTTGGTGCACGCACTTTTAGGAGTCGGGGGTCAGGGTTTTTAATTTAATACTATATTACTGAGCAGAGTTTTTAATAAAATATTATGATGGTTATACAGGCACCCGGGCACCAGGTGACCCGCAGGAGGGACCTTCAAAGGGTCCAGCTAGCTCAGAGTATCTGTGAGTGGACTGTTTGTTTTATAAACGTTTTATGCATTTTAATTTCATTATTTGATCTTGAATAAGTTTTACTGAATATGGCTTTCCTAGCATGACTTGATAGATTTAAATATTGCTGTTTATTTATGTGCTGCCTAGTGGAACATTTAAAAAGGGATTTGGAAAGTCAGAACAGAGGTATTATCAGATTAAATGGCAGCATGATTTAAGGAATAGTTTTATGAGTAGTTTTATAAACTTTAATTTTTTTTAGTATTATACATATATATATATATATATATATATATATATACATTTATTATAAGCCACCATAGGTACCCAAGGTTGCCTTCAGTATAATAAATGATGCCTCGGAAATAAAGTTGCCTTCGGAATAAAACTATGTTGCCTTCGGTATTATTGATGTCGACGGACATCCAGTTGCTTTCGGGTAGGTCAGGATGCTTGACACAGCCCCACGAGTCTCGGGGATGCTCGAACCGTGTGGTGCTAGGATTGCGGATCAGGCCGACCAAGTGTCCCCTGAATTCTGCTAGGATTGCGGCTTGGGTGACCTTGTGTTTCCTGAGGTCTGCTAGGACGTGTCACTCCGGTAGCACAAGTATGGAATTGACGGATTATATGGAATTGACGGATTATAAGGAATTGACGGAAACTAAAGGAATTGACGGAATTATAAATGGGTACACCTAGGTGGTAGATTAAAAGTTGATTTCAATGCTTTCAATGATTTAATGTTTGATCAAGTATGTGATTGAATATATGTACATATATAAAGATATAAATGCAGTGATTCCAGTACGAGTATTTATATAAGAAATGATTTAGTTTTATAATTGTTTTTACAGTGGGGTTAGTATGTTCTTATACTATTTTTCTAAAACTTTGTTTTCGGTCCACTCACCCTTTTAATGTTTTGCGCCCCCAGGCAGTAAGCGTGCACGGTGAGCCACCACCGGGCCGAGTCCATCTTCCGCCACCTTCCTTGACAAAGTAGGGTTTTGTTTAATTATTTTATACTTGTAACCTAATCTGTGTAGCGCTCTGATATTGCCCTAGAACACTTGTCTAACTGTTAGTATGTAAATTTTTGTATGCTGGCAGTTGGTGTATATTTTGTATGCATGTTTGACAAGTGTAATCTTGGGTTTGGTCCGTTTCAGGGGAGACTCTGTTGAGTTTTTCGGCAGAAGTCAAACCCCAGTTGTTTTAGAAATTTTTGACTAGAAGGGCAATTTGGTCATTTGTGCTCGGCACTTGCCAGGTGTCGGACACGCACAGGGTTCAGCTCGGATTCCAAAGTGGAATTTGGGTCGGGTCCTGTCAGACTCAATTAGGTACCAAGCTAGTAATTGATTTCAAATGAGAACCCCAATGAGTATCACCAACACGTTGTAAGGTGCCAATTTGGTTCATTCCTTTCCCTGTCTTGAGCTCATCAATTATAATCATGTGCTCAATTTTAGTAGCTTGAGCATTTTTCAGTTCATCATTACGCTTGTATGAAGCACCAACAATATTGACAATATAAGTCAATTTAGTGAAAAAGTGGTGAACATGAATAAAATTCCAATCCTTTTTTATTTGGGTAAAAGTCTACTTCCTATTTGATAAATGAGATTTTTTAAAATTTTATTTGATTGGCTGTTTTTATTTTTTTATTAATATATTGATGGACATTAGATTTCACTTTTAAAAAACCAAAGCTATTATTAAGCTGAAAAACTTAATAGAAAAACCTGGCGCGTGGGTCTAGAAATGTTCACAGCCTTCGATCAAGTGGTGATATTATTATATACTAGCCTCTCCGCACGCGCTTCCGCCCTTGCGAGAGGCATTTTTTAAAAATTTTAAAATTTATTTTAGAATTAAAAAAAATAATGGGTAGTTGTGTTCCATAAAAATAGGATCTATTATCTGATTTTTTTTAAAATTTTAATTTTAATTTTTTTAAATTTGAAAAAGTGTGAATTTACCATATTATCCTAATTTAATTAATAATTTTAATTCTTAATATTTGTATTAACTAAGGATATTTTCTGGTATTTTGAATGTTTCACCATTCTCTGCCTTTTGCTTTATATATATAGATATACTTAATTTGGAAAGAGAAACACATCTTTTCTTTATTGTGAGGGGGCCACAAGCAAAATTATTAGGGAAATTGACATAGATAGTCACTAAAGATAAACCTTAATAAAAAATAATCACTTTATAAAACTTAACCACATATACTCACTTTCTAACCTGAAAGTACCAAGTTACCCTCCATATAAATACTTAATATTTACCTTTTATCTCCTCTCAAAAATTCATTTCTGATCTAAACCCAACTCTCTAGCTCTTCTCTCCTCTGTCGCACGTAGATATCTGAGACCAGCACCTTAATTCAAGAGGAGACCACGCCCACCTCTCAAAAGCCTACACAAAGGAGAAACAAAAGGAATAGAAAAGGGCGCATCAACAACAGCAACCCGCCAGACCCATTGCCACCAGGTGCTCTCTTCTGATCCTTTGTCACTTTGTTTTTGTAATTTTGAGTTCTAAGATATTTTTCCCCTTCTTCAATACTCAGGAATCATTTTGCAAAATAACACAAAAAATAAAAATCAAATCTTGATTCTCTAGATAGAAATAGGTTAGTTATGTAAGTTTTTGCTTCAATTTTGAATTTTAGGGGTTTGGCTTCTAATCCTGTTTGTTTGAAAGGAAAGGAGATAAGTTTCTAGAAAAAATTTCACGAACAAATAATTTGCAATATGAGAGTAAAAGGACAGTTTTTTATGTAGTTCATTTTGTTTTGAATTTTGAAATAGGTTTCATATCTCATGTTATACACCATACAAGTTCACTAGTTCTGTATCAGTTTCATTGCTTTTGGCTTTTTGAACACTCCTAAGAGTGCACTAGTAAGGGTGATGAAGAATTTTATAGGTTGCTTCAAGACTAGTGCGTGGCTTTGTTTTGTAATTGCCAATATATATATATATATATATATATATATATATATATATATATATATATATATATATGCCAATAAATTTGATGGTATGCAACCCTTGTTTGTAATTTTGAGTTTTAAGCTATTTGTCCCATTCTTCAATACCCATAAAGCATTGTGCCCAAAATAACACGAAACATAAAAATCATATCTTAATTTTGTCTAGCCTATAAATAGGTTAGTTAGGTCAGTTTCCCCTCAATTTAGATGCTTTAGTTTCCCCTCAATATCTTAGTTTTCTGTTTTGATTTCCAATTTGGAAATGTAAAGAAATGAGTATACCTTATGATGAGGATGCAAATAGATTGATTTATTGATGTTATTTGCAGAAATGGATACTGTTGGAATATTGGTATTCTACAACGGAAGCTGGGTTCACAATGATAACATTGAAAGTTATGAAGGTGGCGAGGCTAAAGGCATAATAGTATCACGAAACATAACCTTTTCTGAGCTTGTTGACCGCATTTATAAGATCACGAATGCAGATCGCAATAAATACATTGTCACACTGAAGTTTTCTGTTCCTCTATCATCATCTGCCTATAAGCACCTAAAGGTTGAAGACAATGATGACGTTCAATATTTTCTGAAGTACAACACGGATGTTATGAGCTCTAAAGTAACCCCTTTATTAGCAACCCTCAAAATTATAGAAGGACATGGTATTCAAGGCTGCAATGGCATTGTAAGCATTGGGAGTAGCAATGCTCCCCCTGCAGTTGTTGTGAGAGATAGGAATGAGGTAATTGGGGATAGCGGAACTGAAAATGGTGTAACTGGTTTTAATTGGAAAGATTGGGTTGAAGATGTTAATTTTGAATGTGCTGAAAACATAGTCGCAGATTTTTGTGTACCTAGCAATGAAGAGGAAGCGTACTCTACGCCAAACGTGCATCCACATCGAGAAAGCAATTTCCAAGCCTCCACGGTGCAGGTTACACAAGTGCAATCTAAAACTCCGCAACGATCAAGTTGGACTGAAATGCATACAAGTCGGGTTCATTTGGTACATGGTAAGAGTGTGGAAGATATTGATTATGGTGGAGGTCTTTCTTGCATAAATTGGGAAGCAAATTTTAAGGTTGGACGAGTTTTTCCAAATAAGCTTGCCCTTATAAAAACCTTATGTTTAGCAGCAGTCAGAGGCCACTTTCGATTTAGAACAGTCCAATCTGGGAAACGTAGATTGTGTGTTCGTTGTTGGCAACTTCCTTGCCCTTGGCAACTTCGGGCATATAAAGTTGGATTACATGAGTTTAGGGTTGTTAAATACGATCCATTTCATGAATGTGATCTAAGGTATCTTAGTAGTCACCATCGTCAAGCTAGTACTGGATTGTTGTCCGACTCTGTGAAATGCAGATTTAAGGATTCCCGCACCATTTATACTGCAGGTGATATCATCAAAGATGTGCGACAAAATTTTGGTGTGACCATAAGCTACTCTAAAGCTTGGAGAAGCCGAGAGTTAGCTTTAAAGATAATTAGAGGGTCTGCAGAAGAGTCATATGCTATTCTCCCTTCCTATTGTTATGAATTGGAGCGTACAAATCCTGGAACTTTGACATACATTGAGACTGATGCAGCCAACCACTTTTTATATTTTTTTATGTCAATTGGTGCATGCATAAGAGGATTTAAGTCCTCAATGCGTCCTGTGATTGCTGTTGATGCTACCCATTTGAAGTGCAAGTACAAAGGTGTTTTGTTTGTTGCCACTGCATTTGACGGAAATCGTAATATATATCCTCTTGCCTTTGGGATTGGAGATTTGGAGACGGATGCAGCTTGGGAGTGGTTTTTCACAAAACTACATTGTGCAATTGGTGATTGCTCGAATCTCGTTGTCATATCTGATCAAAATCTTAGCATAGAAAATGGGTTGAAAAGAGTTTTTCCTAAGGCAGCACATGGTATTTGCTTTTATCACTTGAAAGGCAATATGAAAGCCTCATTTAAGTTGAAGAAGCGGGATCCGATATTGGGGTTTTTTGTGCGGGCAGCCAAGTCTTAGTAGAGTTCAATCGGTATTTCTCCATGATAAACAATGAGCGAGTGCAAACTTATCTAGTACGTGCAGGGCTCCATAAGTGGTCTCGAGCCCATTGTGACGGACAACGATATAATGTCATGACAACTAATATTGCAGAGTCCATTAATTCAGTTCTTCGTTTTTCAAGGATGCTTCCGGTGGTACATTTGATCGAAGAAATTAGGAATATGCTTCAGAATTGGTTTTATCAACGTCGAGATTTATCAATGAAATGTAAATCTATGTTGTGCCCTGATTTAGGGGAAAAGAAGTTGAGGAAGAGATTAGATGCTGCTTCAAGGATGAATGTGGTTAAAATCAATGATGTGGAGTATAATGTGCTTGATGGTGATATGAACGGTCTCGTGCACTTGCAAAACCATAGTTGTACGTGTAGAAAGTTTGACTTAGAGCAACTCCTGTGCAAGCATGCTATTGCGGTATGTCGACACTTGAAATTGAACCCATACTCATTTGCCTCTTCGTATTACACTCGAGCTACATGGGCAGCTGCATATGCTGAATCCATTTATCCTGTACCACCTCAAGGGACATGGGTTATTCCCGAAAATGTCCAAAATGTAAATCTCCTCCCTCCTATTTCAAAGGTTATGCCGGGTCGTCGTAAGACACAAAGAATATCTTCTAAAGGAGAGGACTCACGAGAAAGAAAATGCTCAAGGTGCAGTGTGAAGGGCCACTATCGAAGTACATGCAAAGAAGCTATCCCCGTCACTAACAAGAAGAAGATCATTTAGATGTTACAATTGTTTAGTTTGTATGTCTCATTCCATTAAGTAGGGATCTTTGCTACCTAACTTTATGTACAATTTGTGATCCTAACATGTCGCTGTTTTTGTTTTTGGAAATAGGTATCCTTATAGGTACCCAATTGTATAGATCATGATGCAGCTATTTGTAACATTTATTGAATGTGCATGTATGATGTTATGTGCATGATTGGTGTAGAAACGTAAAGTAGGTGGCTAGAAACTTAAATTGAATTGTGGTGCTATATAAGGGCAGTGGAATAAAGAGGCAATACTAAGAATTCATAGTCTTAACTACAATTTGTTTGTCAAGACAGACATGAAGAAAAAAAGAAGAAGTGCTAAGACTGCAATAGAGCAGCGATAGGAACACAATAAAAGGGCAATAAGAAGGCAATATGTAAACCTGGAAGTCCAACTTCAGCTTTATAATTGTCAAGACAGAGGTGAAAAAGAGTTAAGACAACAATAGAGGTACAATAGGAAAGCAATATAAGGGCAATAAGAAGGCAATACTTAAACTTGATTCAAATATGATGTGCAATCCTGGGAGCAGAATGTGCTGTGCAGAACAGTCAACTTGACAGAATATACTGTACTTCCTCAGAGCAAACCAGATGTTGAGCCTTATATCTTTGGAAATATATGGATGTTAGCTTTCTGTAGAATTTTACGGTTCGTGATTCGGACGTGTGTGGAGAGAGTTGTGGCCGTTTTAGTACAGACAATTCGGGCAGAATGTGTTCTGCGGGTTTTGCAAAATAATCTTTTTGAAGTTCAATCCTTGGAGTTTAATTTGTGTCAATCACATTTGGGAAGTGTCTACAAGGATGTGGAGTTATTTTCTAAGGTCTGATCTTATTTTCTGAAAACACGTTACACTTTTTTCCAGTTTATTTATATGTTTGTGGTTTATTACACCTGTTGCAACCCATTTAATGTGAAAGAAGTTAGATTGAGATATTTTAGAAGTTAACTTCTGATCGGTAAAATGTTGTAACAAATAGGTTAACAATCTTCTGTATTATTCTGAGTTCGCCAATATTTTCATGGACCAAGGAAAGAAGAAACCTAGAACACCTCAGGAGTAATTACCAAAGGGTTAAATTTGCATTGTTTAGTTTCTTCTCTGTCTAATGTAAATATTTATGTCAGCATGTCTATATTCTACTTTCTATTTTAAGTTGCCTAGTGAAACTATTTTTGTTTTTCAGACAAGAAGATGCTCATGAGTTCCTTAGCTTCATTATGGATCAGATGCATGATGAATTACTTAAGCTTGAAGGACAACCCTCGAGTATTAATGGGCTCAAATCATCTCTAGTATCTTCTGCAGAAGAAGATGAATTGGAGACGGTTGGCCCTAAGAATACATATGTAGTAACCAGGACACAGAGTTTTGTTCCTTCAGAATTAAGTGATATTTTTGGAGGACAATTGTATTTTTATTGCTTTTTTCTTGCTTGTCTATTGTCACTTTATTGCTTGTTTATTGCTATTGTATTATTTTTTTATTGCATGTTTGCTACCACTTCATAATTCTATTTTTATTGCTTGTCTATTGTCACTTTATTGCTTGTTTATTGCTATTGTATTGTTTTTGTATTGCATGTCTACTACCACTTCATAATCTATGTTCCATTACTTTCATATTGCTTTTGTATTGCTTTTTGGTTGGCTTTCTTAATTAATATAATTTGTTGCAGGGAAAGCAACTTTAAGTTTGATTTATAAAAAGGACGTAACGTCCTTAATGGAATCACATTCTTACAATAATAAATAATCAATAAAAAAGCAATAATGGAATCACATTCTTACACCAATAGCTGAACACAAATCAATCATGTTGAAGAGATACATATACGGTGCTTATTGTACCTTATTTATATGATAATGAATAATGATATGGCATTTTCCTTTACAAAATAAACTTACGCTAGTGTTTTCTTTTACAAAATATCCTTATAAGTTCCTTCACAAGACAGACTTGAAAAAACAGGTGATAAGAAACAAATATAAGTGCAATAACCAGGCAATACCACAACACTAAAATGGCAATACGATGACAATACAAATGCAATAGGGGAGCAATACAAAAACTCCACATTCCCACTATAATTTCATTCCACATTCCCACTATAATTTCATAATCTACAACATATTACAAAAAGGACACGACGTCCTTAATGGAATCACGTTTTATACTCCTACATCATCAAAATACCCTCGAGCAAGGAATGGGTGGAGAGGCTTCTGTAAAAGTTGAGGATGTAAAAGATGTTCTTGACTTGAAGGTGGATTAGTTACTGGCCAAAGGCTTCTTAGGAAATTATTTTCCTTTCGCAACTCTCCAAGAGCTAACCCAGCCTGAGGGAAAAAACAGAGTCAGAGATACATAGGCATAACCAGTGACACTTGAGTACATTATGAACGCCAGAGAACTCAGATAAATCACCAACATAATTGTCCTTCATAGATTAGGCCTAACTCTATCTCAGCACCTTAAATTTTGTTATTTGCAAATAGCAATTCTACTAAAACCACGTAAATGCAAAGTAATCGAGTAAACAAAAGAAACCTTAGGCACTTTGCGAGTTCTCAATTCCTGCAGAAGCTGAACAAAAGGAGAATAGGATAGAAGAGCCTGTAGCATTGCATTGAGAAAGCACAGATTCCCTGAATTGATTAAACCACGAGGCAACAAGACCGTAGAAACTGTAACAGGCCCATTCAAACACTTCTGTAGTTCCCCCTTTACCTTAGAAGCTGATAAATCATCAACACGACCATTCTGCTCTCTGTTCTGCAATTCCAGACTTGGAAATTGATTGGAGAGACCACCTTCGTTATTGAATAAAGGTAATGAAGCTACATCAATATTATCCGTTGTCGCCTCTTTCACGCCATTACTATGGGCATAACCATTTTTATAATTATCAGTACATCCATTCTCTGTAGGAGTAGTTAAAGATGCTGGTAAACTATCATTTGCTGCTTTTACAGCCTCCACTTCATTCTGTTTATTAAGTGAACTTAAAGGCTGAACTTTGCTGAGCCCCTTCACAGAATTTTGTGGTCTACTTGATTCACCATTACATCACCTGAAGATATTTTAGTACCAAAATATATAGACCCAAACTGCAATAGATTCTTTTCCACAGGCTTTTCAGTCTTCCCAGGTGATTGCTTTTGCAGCAATGACCTGGTCTTGTCTTCAGAGAATGACCCAAAAACGAAAAGCTGCAAACAAGGAATAACAACAAAATTTAGCAGGTTTTATAGCACAGCGAAGAGAAAAATCCCACGCCAATTAACATTAGTATTTCAAAATCACATAATTAACCATTAAGACTTGAACGGTGCAAAAGATGGAACCTACAAAGCATCGTCATCATTAAAAATTTCTGACTAAGCATGTTTCAGAAAATGTAGAGGTAGTTAAAATTGCTTTGAGGGAACAAAATCAGACTGGGAAGGAGTGAGATTATGCATGACAGAGAATGATAGAACAGGAAACATACAAGGTCGTTAAAAGTATAAAGAAAATAAACTGCATTTATTTAGGGAGCATAGTTGCACTACTTTTGGTTCAGAATGTTGGTGGTGATAATATTTAAAAAAAGGCAATGTCTAAGAAACGAACAGAACGAAAACAACATGTAATTGCATCCATGAGGAGAAAAGGCATGGAAGACTTACATCAGATTTATTTTGCGTGGGGCAACTGTTGCAACAAGGTCTTTGGTATTTGGCCGCTCCCTGGGTTCATATTGCAAACATCGTGAGGCAAGATCAAAAACCACAGTCGCTTGTTCAGTGGAAAAATTTCCCTCCGGGTGTGAATCCATTAAGAGAATAATGTTTTTTTCCACGAATCATATCAAGAGCCTGCAACACAAACATAAATTATAAAAGGAGATTCTGTAATCCAAAGTCAGCCTACATAATTATTTATTAAAAACTAAAAGATCATCCATCCAAAGGGCCCCTTATTGCCGAGTACTAAAGACTTCCGAGTAAGAGGCATTTGAACAAACAACTCCTCTATTACCAATTTACCATACAGTGTATGGACTTCCGCATAACTCATTGGCAGAAGCACTGCACTTTAATTTTTACAGACCATGGGTCCATTCCAAACTGACTGAGTGGAGAACAAGGGCATGACATGTTAAAATACTCACATTAGTAGGAGGGATGTGTTTCTCACTGAGAAGATCCAAAAGGATAGTCCCAAAGTTGAAGATAACACTTTCCGGAGTCACCCTTCCTGCAGCATACACATATTATAGTTGGTAGGGAAGTCAAAGTAATTCATAAAGCCAAGAAGGACTCTTCATAAAACATAATCTCCATGCGGCGTGAAAATTATCACATTATATCATGTTATGGAGAAAAATATTTCTTACACAAACTAGCAAGGGCATTTCACAAAACTTTCAAAACAAAGACCAAGGCTTACCTGCTTCCAATAGTCTTACTCATTGCCTCACTATGTGTTCAGTTTACCATCTCAAGGTATCTCACATTACTATTTTTATTTAAAAACAGCCTTATGTCTGCTAACACAATCAAAAACCTTACATACTACAGAAACATCAAACTCAGTTATTGATGAGTACACTAATATGTTAACGCCACATAAATAAATAAATATCATAATAGCAGTTTCAATTATGTATTTATTGGCATGGAATTTTAAAAAATCTTCCAATTACATGATTCTCAATCTTCTTAATTTTTTTCAGCATAAAACTTAGTAACGACGTTCTGCCAACTCTTACGACAACCTTAAGACATACCAATTTGCATCCAGCTACATCAGAGAACTCACCCCCGTCTCTGGAACTTCTTGGAATTTGGATTTGGACCTTCCGAAGTCCATAGGCCCACCAAGCCCACCAGGTCCTCCGGGAACACCTCCCGCTAGCCGGAAAAGGAGGAACAATCCCGCAAAGGAGCAGAGGAGAAGAGAAAGACGTCGATTGAAGACATGAAAAGAGAGGGAACTGAGAGATTGTTAAAGGGAGAGAGCATTTAACGAAGAAACCCATTCCACCTTCAAGAACCCCCTCAACAAACCCTAACATTGACTGCAGAGAGAGAACGAGAGAGTGCTGCTTAGGTTTTCGTGATAAAGGGAGAAAGAGAGTGGTGGTGGTCGATGGAGAGAGAAAGCGCTGAGAGAGGAAGCGAGAACCGTGAGAGAGAGCTGAGACAGAGAAGTGTTAGGTCGGCAATCAACGGCCAATAACTCCATAATAGATATGTTTTTATAGGGAGGGCATTTAGGTAATTTCACGTCCCTAAGTGATTATATCTGAATAGAATTTGTAACGTGATCATTTTTTAATACAATTTGTAAAAAGTGATTATATCTGTATATTTCCCTTTTTTATACCTTCTAAAATTTGTAAGAATAAAGAACCAAACATCAAATATTGTCAAACTTTTGGGGGGGTCCAGGCCCCTTCAGGCCTTCACATACCTCCACCACTTCCTTCCATTCAAAGTCAAGCATCTTCTGGCAAGGTTAGCAACAGGGACGGACCCACAGTGGGGTCAATGGGGTCAAACGACCCTATGGACTCCATGAACGCAAGGTAGAAGGTCCCTTTGAAATGGTATGTGACCCCATGAATGGGTGAAAGAGGAAGCTGCAGAACCTGAGGAAGAAGAAGCTGAACAGGGGATCTGTTTTTCTTTTTAAAAGAAGCTGACCAAAACGGCGTCGTTTTGGCCCAGCTTCTAATTTTTTTTTAAAAACCGCTGACGCCAAAACGGCGTCGTTTTGGAGAAGCCCAGATAATTTTTTTTATAAAATGCGCTGGCCAAAACGCCGTCGTTTTGGACCAGATGCAACGAATTTTTTTTTAAAAGACCTGGCCAAAACGACGTCGTTTTGGTCCAGGTCTTTGAAAAAAAAAAAAAAAACATATTGTATAACAGACCCTCTTCGACCAGACATACCCTCAGAGCTCCAAAACCCCCCATTTCCTAAACCTCAAACCTAAATCCCCAATCTCCACCTCCCACAAACCTTTAACCCTCTCCCTCCCCCACCAAGCCTTTAAGCCCCAACTCCTCCATTGCCGCCGCTTCCAAAGGCTTGCCTCCGCTTTCAATGTTATTTTAATCTTTAAAAAAAATTTGAACTTTTACACTATGACCCTACGAGCTAAGAATCCTGGGTCCGTCCCTGGTTAGCAATTAACTTGATCTCTGTTTCAGAACCCTCCATCAAAACTCGAGCATCAAGTATGTCAAATAGACGATCTTCCTGCATTGAAATATTAAAATATGTGGCAAGACTTCTAAATTCTTGATCTTCTACTTCTGTCCACCTTGTTATTGCATAAATTGGTTTTTGTCCCGTCAAAAGCTCAACAAGGACAACACCAAAGCTATAGACATCACTTTTTTCCGTGAATTGGCTAGATTGGAAATATTCAGGGTCCAAGTAAACAAATGTCCCATGCACATGTGTGTTGAGGTGAGTTTGGTCAATCAAGTTCCAAAATCAGCAACTTTTGCTCTATATTTTGTTGGAAACACAATAATTAGTGACTAATAAAAATGATTATATATCAACAATATATAAATACCAATGAAATTGAATTTATAACAAATTGTAATTTGAAATACAATAAACAATAAATAAATGAAACTGACTTGGATTTGAGATAAAGGCTTGCAGATTTGATGCAATGTTCTAAAGACAGTAATTTCACCCATTCTCGATGCTTGAAGTTCTACAGGTGACTGCCTTCCCAGGATTTAACTATTTATATTCTAAGCTCTAACACTAGGACTTAGAATCTAGCGAACTTTGATTATTTTCCTCTCAAACAATAGACTTTTGAAACCTTATCAAAAGAGTCACAACTGTTAAAAAATAGTTAATTAAACTAATTTGAATTAATTAAAAATTATTAATTCGAAACTAAAAAAATAATTTAAATATAAAGTGCCCCAAGGCCCAAAGATCCATCTTAATTTGAAGCCCAATTGGCTTCTACTTGGCTCAACTTTCAATTACTAAGTGTGGGACTACCACAGTTATAAAAACTTCACTTTTTCTTCTTTCTACCAATGTGGAACAAGAGTCCTTGAATTTCATTCAAACTTCCAACGTATTTTTCATCTAAGAGTATGTTGGTCGACTTGATGTCGCAGTGATAAATGGGAACGAAAGCTGCAGAGTGCAAGTACGAAACTGCTGGTGGATATAATGGGAAAGGGTTCCGTTTAATATGAATTCATAAACCAAAAGTGGAACTTCAGTCTCCAAACAACAACCCAACAGTTGAACCACATTTCTGTGTTGATTCGTGAAAGAATTACAACCTCATTGATGAAATCTGAAAGTTTGCCGTTGTCCACTATTTTAGACTTTTTCACAGCAACAATTCTTCCATCAGCCAGCATACCTTTGTGAACAGTACCTTGACCTCTCAGGCCAAGAATCCTATTCATGCTAAAATCGTCGGTGGACTTCTCATTAACTTCACCCGATGATAATTGTTTTTCTAACAACAAACCACCATATTTCGTTGGAAAAACATTTTCTTGCGCCTGATGTCTCTCTGTTTCCTTATGACTTTGTATGCCCACCATGCACAAAGATAAGTAGTAACAATAGTCCAATGCTAGTTCCAAGACCTACATAATTATGCAAACACATTTGTATACCTGTAAAATGAAAGGAGAATAAGTATATATAGGAAAGCATATATTTACCTAAAAGAATATGCCTAAGTTTGGTTGACCGAGAGGTTGGAGGCCTGTTTCTGAAGTAGCATGAATACTCACCCCTAGCATAAAACTCACAGGTAGCGCCAGTTATATTTGAGTGGAGCATATGTTACCCCCAACAATATTCTCACATAAAGCATTACTAATGTTCCATGGCCGAAAAAAAAACCTAATTTTGGAGAGTCAGCATTATATAACACTCCTTAAGGACCTTGCATTCATCAATATCTGAAATGGAATATATTAGCCAACGCCAAAGGAAAACGAAAAACATAAGAATTATATTTCTATATGGATATTACTTGCCTCCTTCCCTGGAAGGAGATTCTCCTACTTGGTGCATATCATAGTTTGACGCATTTGCAAAAATAATTCATCAAAAACACAAAAAGAAAAACTTCTACACACATGTCATACCGCCATTGACAAAAATGTAGGAGTTCCTACTTACAAAGTAAGAGATAAGTATTTTCCTTTATGTATTCATTACTATTTATAAATAAAGTGCAATTATCAAACGAAAAATAAAATTAGTTCAGATCAAGCATTTTGTGTACATAGCTCAATTGTGGATCTGATATTTTTCTGAATAATGAGGACAAGTTGTTCGATGAAATGCCTCAAGAAACTAAGGAAAGGACAAGCAATGTTTGACGGTTCATTCTCTTCCGTTTAATATTAATTAAGAAAAAGTCGAATGGACAATAACAATTGACATGCTTGGAGAAGATAGGGACTTCCTTCAAAGCCGAATGGACAATAACAATTGACCGTTGAAGGATTATTGTCTGTCATTAGACATAAAGCAATAGGGTCTTGTGACAAGACCCGCCCCGAATTCCTCGAAACTCGAGACGAATCCTGTGGAAATTCCGACATCACACCGATGCCGGGTCCACTAACTAAAAATTTAGCCTCTTTTCCAAATTAAAGGAAAAGAGCACGAGACTTTCTACCGAAATTTCGGCAAAGTCTCCCTTATAAATTGAACATTCCCCAAAAATTTCAACCTGCATAAAACACATTTAACAATACCAACCTGCAGCATGCACAATATAATCTCATGCAAATCATCTAATTGGCCTCCGGCCTTCAAATGGTTCGAAACAAAACCAGAAAAGTTCTTAAGTCGAACAATGCATAAACCAAACAATTAATGATCTCAATAAATCGGATTCAAATCCAATAATCCCCATCAAAATCCAATCACATACACAGAATCAATCAAACCTTTTACACACAATAAAATTCGCGGCTGCACCTAGGGGGAGACCCCAGGCTGCCTACATACCTTTGGACAAGGGATCAAGCCACACGTAGTTCTCATCATCAATAGTCACAACTCCGATAATAGAAAATTATTTACAACCGAACCAACTATACATTCAGATCTATTACAATTCTAAATCCGATAAAAACACATTGAAACATTATCACTTTCTTCCCACTGCATCGTATTAAGAAGACATCACAGGCTTGGACTAACTCCGACGGGCCTGGGCAAAATAAATCATCCGAAGGGCTTGGACAAACTCCGACGGGCTTGGGCAAAATAAATAATCTGAAGGGCTTGGACAAACTCCGATGGGCCTGGGCAAAATAAATCATCCGAAAGGCTTGGACAAACTCCGACGGGCCTGGGCAAAACAAATCAATCTCCGAAGGGTTTGGGCAAACTCCGACGGGCCTGGGCAAAATAAATCAATCTCTGAAGGGCCTGGGCAAACTCCGACGGGCCTGGGCAAAATAAATAATCCGAAAGGGCTTGGACAAACTCCGACGGGCCTGGGCAAAATAAATAATCCGAAAGGCTTGGGCAAACTCCGACGGGCCTGGGCAAAATAAATCAATCTCCGAGGGGCCTGGGCAAACTCCAACGGGCCTGGGCAAAATAAATCAATCTCCGAGGGGCCTGGGCAAAATAAATCAATCTCCGAAAGGCCTGGACAAACTCCGACGGGCCTGGGCAAAATAAATTCTCAAACATAAAACCCACAACCGGGGAGGTACCTAAGGTAGTGCTAATAACACTCAAATTAACATTCTAAGTACCCCAAACAAAATCAACAAATATAGCACTTTCTCAATTATTGTAAATCTACACTCAAGATATTCAAAAATATCCAAACCCAAATATACAACACAAATACTTCATAATATATGAAATCCATTAATCAAATATATAATATATTTCAAATGAAATCATTAAAACAAAATACACAAACTTCCCACATTTGGTCAACTGGGCCCGCGGGGCCCACGACCTCCGTTTTACGATCCAAACGTTCCTATGGATTCCTCAAGGTTTAGGAAACATGTCCTACAAGTTTGGTTCAGATCGGACGATCGGATCGCTCACGATCGCACGATCGGACGGTTATCGTAAAACACAAACTTTAAGTTATTGAATCGGAACATCCGGGGCTCCGATTCACGATCCGTCGAATCCTCCACGATCCTAGGAATACCTAGATCAACATATATTAATTTGGAAGTGAACCAACGGTTCTAACATATCGAACCCGGATAACACACGATATGTAAAATCCGTTCGGGGTTCAAACTTTATCCGAATTGAGATCCGCGAATTCCTACACGCTCGTGACAATTAGGAGATCACATTGGGACAAGATGCCCCTCTGATACAGTGCCCATGCGCCGCCACACGCGCTGGCAGTGCGTGGGTTTCCAAAGCGATATCGCATCGCCGGAAAATCTTAGAATCTCGGGCCAAGACTCCTACCCTAGGTAATACACCTAATTTGGAGTCACTTTTGTTCTTGGACATACCCCAAAAAGTGACTGGAAGTGGCCGAAAATGGAGGTCGAAACCGGCAGATTTTTCTATCGCTTAATTGACTTCCAAAACTCAGAAATTCCTCCTATCCAACACAACCAGCAGCTAGAGCATGAAAAATAGTCTGAAATCTATACCTCACTCGTCGAAATCGGTGGCCGGACGACGGAGATTGAAGCCGGAGAAATTCTGTCAAAACCCACGGGATTCCGAGCGTTTTCCGGCGACTGGAGCTGCTGGCTACGGCAGAGGAGGGCTGGGGTTCGACGGCGGGGATGTGCTGGTCGTTTTGGGTCCGATCCCGGCCGGAGTGGAGGCCGGTGGTGGCGGCGGCGAAGGTGAACAGCCGCTGCGCTGTTCACAGGGGGGGCTCGCGACAGGAGGGAGAGAGAGAGAGAGAGAAATCTGGTTTTTAAAACCAGTTTTTGCAAAAATTCCAATTTTTGCCCCCCTTCAATTTTTGCTCGTATCTCTCTCATTATAACTCGGATTCGGGCCCGGTACGTGTCTACAAACTCGTTTCGACATGCTCTACGCAACAGTATAACCGGAAGTCCCAAATTCCATCCCAAATTTAAAATGACCTTTTTGCCCCTTTTTAAAATTACGTAAATATTTATTATTTTCAAAACCCTTAATTAATTCAAATCACTTTATTTTTATTGTTTATTTCAACTTATTTTCTCATTCAAATTTATTTCCTCCTAATTTAATTATTTTATTTCTTTTTTGGACCGGGATGTTACATCTTGAGTCATTATAAACTCTTAGAATTCTCAAGAACCCTCTCTCACCCTAAACAAACCAATGCTCATTCACTGAATCTTTACTTCTCAGATTATTACTGATAGTACGTAGCATACATTACCTTACAGAACATCATAATCTAAAACAACATATAATAGTGTACAGCATCAAATTAAACATATTTTACAAGACCCAAGTGTTTTAATTAACTTGTTTACCATGTCTCAGAAGACGATCGTCAAAATTCATCAGATGTTGAATTTGTGCCCGCATCCGAGGCTGACTCTGTTAAACACGAAACAACATCCAAACACTCATTTGTGTCGTTTATAGCAGATTAAACCCCATTGTAATTATGTTGAGCATTAGAAGATTTTTCAACCAACATTTGAATGGCCTCCAACTCCGCCGTGACCTCTCTCATAGTGGGGCGGTTCCTTCCATTCAAATCCAAGCACCTCTTTGCAAGGTTAGCAAAAGTTGTGATATCTGTTTTGGAGCCCTCCATCACAACCCTAGCATCAAGAATGTCAAATAGTCGGCCTTCCTCCATCGAAATAATGAAACAAGTGGCAAGACTTCTGTGTTCTTTTTCTTGTGACCCGGTTACTGCAAAAACTGGTTGTAGTCCGGTCAAGAGCTCAACTAGGACAACTCCGAAACTATAGACATCACTTTTCTCCGTAAATTGGCTTGATCGGAAGTATTCAGGGTCCAGGTAACCAAATGTGCCGTGTACAACGGTGGTCAAGTGTGTCTGGCCAATCACAATTGATCTTGAAGTTCCAAAGTCAGCAACTTTTCCTGTGTATTTCTCATCTAAGAGTATGTTGGTAGATTTGATGTCTCTGTGATATATAGGAAACGAAGCTGCACCATGTAAGTACGACAGAGCTCCTGCAATTTCTGTTGCAATTCGTAACCGCATTTTCCATGTAAGTGGAAAGTCTTCATTCTGCTCATGAATATAGTCGGAAAGGGTTCCATTCGGTATGAATTCGTAAACTAAGAGTGGAACTTCCGTCTCTAAACAACAACCCAAAAGTTGAACAACATTTCTGTGATTGATTTGTGAAAGAATCACAACCTCATTGATGAATTCTGAAAGTTGACCTTCATCTATTATCTTAGACTTCTTTACCGCAATGATTCTTCCATCTGCAAACATTCCTTTGTAGACGGTACCTTGGCCTCCTTGGCCAAGAATTCTATCAATGTTGAATTTGTCAGTGGACTTCTCCAACTCCTCTGATTTGAACAACTTGATTTTCTCAACATTGATTTCACCTGATGATAATTGTTGTTGTAACAATAAACCACCGTTTCGTTTGAAAAACTTTTCCTTGCGTTTAATGTTTTTCCTTTTTTTTATGACTTTGTATGCATACCATGCACCCACGAGTAGCAACAATAGTCCTGGACCCATGAAAACACCTGCATATATAAATATACTTGGAATTACTTTTTCTTCCGAATTACTTTTTTATTTAAGATGTGGGATAAAAAATTAAAAAATCAAAAAAAAAGTTACAGCATTCTCCAACAAAGTGAAATCCGAATGTCATTATTTTGAGGAAAGCTTGCTTTCATAATTAAAAGAAATAGAAAATTAGATAGAGATTTTCTGTTTAAACCCCCACTTCTCTTTGTTCACCCCATATTCTAAGTTCACCCCAGCTTCTAATTAAAATTTTCACAATTTCTAAGAAAACCCCACTATTTTCTCAAACTACCCCTAAATACACACTCAGCAAAAAAATAAAAATAAATAAAACTCATCAACCTCACACCCCACACCCAACTGTCTTACTGCTCACCACTCTCACTTAAAGTTTATCTCAATTTCACATTACTTAAAAGAGATAAAAACAGTGTTGTCAAATGTGTAGCCGTATTATTTTATTATTATTATTATTATTATTTTAAATTGAGAATAAACTAGTTGGTTTTGAGAGAGAAATGTTGACAAAGCTAAATTGATATGTAAGTTGCCATCATCAAACATGAAGAGTGGTGGGGTGTGTGTATAAATGTACTAGGTTAAGCATTAAGTTGGATGAGTTTTTTTGTCTTTTTACACAATTATAAAAAACTTAAGAGCTTAATCATTTAAGTATTAGAGTGAAGAAAGAAAAGTGTGGGGTTTAAATAGAAAAACTCAATTAGATACTAACCCAAAATGTGTAGCTGATTTAAAACCCTTTTTTGGGTTTATATCTATTTTGAATTAATGGCCATGATGAATGTGTTAGATGATTTTTTGAGCTAGATAGGTTGACTTTTCTGAATGTCTATTTTACCCCCAATTATATCCCCCTTTTTTTCCCATATATATATTTGATGTATATGAGGTACGTATGATTTTTTATTCTAGCCATAAGTGTTTAAAAGTCAAATTCAAAATTTAAGAGTAACAATATTAATGATTTTTTATTCTAGCCATAAGTGATTAAAAGTACGTACTTTTTATTTGTTTTCATTATTTATCTTCAAGGCCAAAATAGCCATAGAATATAAATAATAAATGCAATTGAGCCTAGATTCGATAAGTATATACTACATGGGTCTTTATTAATAATAATGAACTCTAAACAGTATAAGAGCATACCTAAAAGAACATTTCTGATTCGATAGGCCCGAGGCGGCTTTGGCTCGTCGTAGCAACGGAAACCACTATTGTCACCAAAAAAGTCACATGTAGTTACATTTGAGTTGCATGTAAAACCACCAACGAAATTCTTACATATAGGACCACTGGCATTCCATGAAGCTAGCACCATTACATAAAGATCATCCATACACCGATTAAGCTTGCATTCATCAACATCTGAAATATAATAACAGAAAGACAAATGAACATGATGATGAATGGTGAAGTTGGCTCATTCCAGAACGAAGCTTTGGATAACGGAATGGAAGGGTTTTAATTAATTACATACGTACCTTGACAAGGATGGAGAAGATAAGGATTTCCTTCAAAGCCCCCAGGACAGAAGCAATGAACGCTTGACTGATTGTATGTTGAAGAAGTAGTGGCATTATATATTTCGCAATAGGGTGTTGAGTCGTTATTAAAGAAATTTCCATCATACTGATCTACTTGTCTTCCAATAAATCCTTCAAATGCTTTGTGTGAAGTGTTGTCTAAGCTGATGTTCCATTCCAGCACCACGGGAACTCTGTCCATTCCTTGGATAGCTCTGTAGCTTGATAAATTGTTCAAAAACCAATCTTGGTCAACAAGAAATGCATAGTTGCAACCATCAATTTGATCTCTTTGCTGTATCTCAGTAGTGAAAACGCTGATATTTGGAGGAATGGTAGTTTGGCAACAGTTAGTTCCAAAGGTACCGCAGCGATAAGTAGCACTATCTGTACTCTGATCGTCACAAGT
Organism: Prunus avium; assembly: GCF_965620075.1. Taxonomy (NCBI): domain Eukaryota; kingdom Viridiplantae; phylum Streptophyta; class Magnoliopsida; order Rosales; family Rosaceae; genus Prunus; species Prunus avium. The sequence continues at coordinate 30,965,949 of NC_142286.1, forward strand.
TGAACTGCATCCACGAACAACATTCTCATCTGATGTTATGTTAGCAAGACGGCCGCAGCTGACTGCAGTGAACATGTTTTTTCTGTCCAAGTACACAAAAGGGCTTCCCGTCAAATTTGGGGCTTGGCGAGTTTCCTTTCCCTTGCAAGCACCGAAGAAAGTAACAGGGCTTTTAACCTGAAGGGTGCCATCAATAGAAATGTTGAGCACCTCCATTTGAGCGCGCCTCAAGAAAGGCTTGTGCCCAGTAGACGCGTTGCAGTCTATCTGAAACCATTCATTAAAGTAACAATCTTTGTTTGGTCCAACGCCGAAAGGGTAAGGGATGCTGACATTAATTCCGCAGTGCGTCGTGCAATTATGCTTTGCTATAGGCGGAGCTAATTCTGATGATGACGCTGGTTTGGTTTCGGTAACTACGCTGCACCAAAACAACAAAACGAACATGATCACATGATGATGAACTAGCAATTGCATTGACATTATTAATTCCTCTGCTCCTCTTTCTCTCTATATATGATATCTGACCTTAGTTGGTTGCATGGAGCGTTTCTGTAGAGAAGGTACCTTTTATATAGGGCTCGGGAGTTTCCAAAGAAAAAAAAAAAAAGGCAATAACAACTACTTATGGTAGAAATTTAATAGCGCAAAAGTAAAAGGGTTACAAATCAAATTTTGAATAAATGGGGGACTGACAGGACATTGCTTTGAAATTTCTCGTTCATTTCTCAGAATTCATTTAGTAATCTCCTAGCTTAGACTTTTTGATTAGTTTGACCGGGACGTTGCCAATATCCTTATTGCTTGAAATTGCTCCTTCATTCCTCAAAATAATTTAGTAACCCTCTAGCTTGGACTTCCTAATTATTTTACTGAGAGCCCGTTTGATAACTATTTCAATTTTAATTTTTTGTTTTCATTTTTTGTGCTAGAGTATAGAGGAAAATAAGAGTGAGAATGGGAGTTAGGATGAGATTGAGAGAGAGAATGAAGATAACACCATTTCAATCTCTCATTCTCTCTCAAATAGATTTAGGAAGTGAAAACAAAGTGAAAACAATTTCAAATAGATTTCATAATTTTGTTTTTTGTTTTCAATGTTGAAATATGACAGGGACGTCACTGCCGCTCCTAGGACTAGGTCTGCAGCGTCACCATCGTCACCCTAAATAGTCACAATATTAATTAATATTGTAGCTGCCATATTTGACTGATAACATATATATGGACTAGGAACAACATATCAACTTGATATTACCTTGCAATTAGTCCCAATGCGAATTATGATGTTACATGTCTTTCAAATCAATCAGAAAGTCACGTTAATTCGTTTAAATGTGGGTCAACCCCAAATCCTAGTTACTAGAATCTATTAATAGGGAGAAACTTTCATATAACAGGGATAACACTTTTTGCTATTTCCGATTAATAACACAACACTACTACAAAAAAGGCAATAGACGACGGGAATTTACCGTCGAGTAGCCGGTTTTCAAAGCGTCGAGAAATCAACTGACATCTTTTCAAAAACAAAACCATGACGATAAATCCCCGACGTTGTGAAATTATACAACGTCATGCACAAAAAACAACCGACGTCTTAATAAGGAAAATGAGCGGAAAAAATCGACTGGAATAAGAATACACGACCCTTTTCAAATATCAACGCCGTTTAAAAAGTACAAATATGACGTAGTTTGATAAAATACTGCTGTAAAAATGACATACCACGACAGTAATTTAAAAGAACTCGACGTTTTCAATGACCCTAGAACGGCTCAGTTTTCTTTTCACGTCGACTACCAAACAACGGATGACGTTATAAATATATACTACGACACATATGCTTACAGAACCGTCGTTATTAGTCATCTTCCCACTTCCTTTGTTTAATAAAACATGACGTGGTAAACCATTATTAACGAGGTAAATATGAACGTCATGCAAAAACAAAAACCGACGTCTAACTAAAGAAATGAGCCAAAAGAATCGACTGAATTAAGAATACACGATCCTTTTCAAGGATCAACGCCGTTTAAAAGCCCCAAATATGACGTAGTTTGATAAACTATTGATGTAAAAAAAAAAAAACAAAATATATATATATATATATATACTACGACAGTAATTTAAAATAAATCGACGTTTTTAAAGATTGTTCCATGACATATGAACAAATAAGAGACGTTTCAATTACCCTAGACGGCTCCGTTTACTAGTCAAACAACGTTATTAATATATACTACGACACATGTGTATACAGAATCGTCGTTATTATTACTCTTTCAACTTCCATTGTTTTATAAAACATGACATGGTAAACCAAAAATTAACGTAGTAAATATATGAAGAACGAAGTTATATATAAATTTTACGACGTAGTTGTTGTGTAGGGCATGGTGATTTCTGTTATCTTGTGTGGATTAAAAATGCTTTTGCAGAATCACATTATCATGCACTCCTCTCTTTCTTCTCTGTTTCCAAGTTGTTGTTTGCCAAGATGTCCAACTCAACATATGTGATGAAAAGAAAATGATGAAATTGAAAAGTAAAAGATTCTCAAACAAAAAATTTCTTTGCAACTTAGTCTTCACGATGGAAACAAATTGAAGGGTACTTTTCTTCTGGTAACGTGTGTGGAAATTGTATGTGTACTGTCATGATTTTCTGTCTGATATGTCTGGTAATAGAGAATTCGAGTGTTTCCTACTCTTTTCTAGGTACCACAAAATATAAATTCATGAAAAGATAATGCAGTTTACTAGCTACTCGACTTAAGAGATCACAAAAGGAAATGCAGTTGAGTTCATAGTAATGTCCTCATATGCTCAGTTAATTATTGTGGACGTAAATATTATGAATTACAAAACATACACTGTCCAAAAATAAAATAAAATTCAAGTCTTCCCTAAACCCTAAAGCCAGACCTCACCTATGACCTTTTGGATTGGAAGTTGAAACTACACTCACATTTTGTAGCGTCGTCTTTCTAAACACAACGACGGTTTTTGGTTCCACCGTCATTGTTTTCTAGTCGTCTTTTTCACTTTTTGTAGTAGTGATAGTGTTAAAAGCTAAAGATGCATAATCTCTTCCAACTGTCCAAATTACAAGGCCCTATCGATAGGCCATGAAGTGAAGGGTATCAATTGTTGGCTAGGACTTATGTTATGATTGAGCTGTGTGGAAAAAGTAAACCTAAGCAGCCAGACTTGACCGTAATCAATTCTACTAATCGTTTGTGTAGGGCATGGGGATTCTGTTATCTTGTGTGGATTAAAAATGCTTTTGCAGAATCATATTATTATGCATTCCTCTCTTTCTGCTCTGTTTCCAAGTTGTTGTTTGCCAAGATGTCCAACTCAACATATGTGATGAAAGAAAATGATGAAATTGAAAAGTAAAAGATTCTCAAACAAAAAATTTCTTTGCAACTTAGTCTTCACAATGGAAACAAATTGAAGGGTACTTTTCTTTTGGTAACGTGTGTGGAATTGTATGTGTAGAGCTGTTATGATTGTCTGTCTCTGGTAATAGAGAATTCAAGTGTTTCCTACTCTTTTCTAGGTACCACAAAATATAATTTCATGAAAAGATAATGCAGTTTACTAGCTACTTGACGTATTTATAATTTGGTAAATTTGTGAAAGAATCACAACCTCATTGATAAATTTCAAAAGTTTGCCTTCATCCACTATTTTAGACTTTTTCACAGCAACAATTCTTCCATCTGTCAACATGCCTTCGAAAACAGTTCCTTGGGCTCCCTGGCCAAGAATTCTATTAATGTTAAAATTGTCAGTGGACTTCTCCATCTCCTTCGATTTGAACAACTTGACTTTCTCAACGTTGTGTTCACCTGACGATAATTGCTTTTCTAGCAGCAAACCACCATTTCGTTTGAAAAATATTTCCTTGCGTTTGATGTCTTTCCTTTTCTTTATGATTTTATATATGTTGGCACTAAAAACTGAACAGATGGAGATGAGTGCAACTTACAAGCGAGATGGACGATCGAGAGATCGATTGGATGTTGGATGCCGATTCTTCCTGTCCTTGGATGCCGATCCTGAATAGAAAGAAGTCGAGACTCGTAAGGTCTATGGAACCGGTGTGGAACCAGCCTAAGACCCTCCGATGCCGAAGTAAGTTTGTTGTTTTAAGAGCTCTTGCTGTTGACCATATAGAAGTATAAAAGTCAAGCTGAAAAGTCTTACCCCTGTATTGTAGTGGAGGGGCCTATTTATAGAGGGCATTTAGTATGCTCTTAGTGCTCATTTTCGATGTGGGACTCGTGGGAGGGCCTTCTGAGGTCGACACGAGTCCTTAGATATTTTGGGCGGGTACTTCGAGGTTGATTCTCTACAATCGGTAAGGGATGCCGATTGTAGACGAGTTGGGCTCGTAATGGCTGTTCGCAGCTTTGAGACAATGCCATCGGTGGCCGATGCCGATTGTTCGAGGCCTTGGGTACTTGGGCGAGTTTATGAGATCCACGTGTCGTTGTACGAGTGGAGGGTCAGATATGGTACAAACAATATACATGCACTACAAGAAAAAGGTCAGTAGTGACCAATTTCCTTGTGACCACATGAATAATGGTCACAAATACAGTGAATTTAATGACTAATAATACTACGTGGTCACTAAAATAATTTACCCCTATTTTTTAATTTTTAATGACCAAATTTTCTGACCATTATTTAAATTAGTCACTGAAAATAACTTAAATTATATAGTTAGTGACGAACACATATGCCAAGGTAGCCTTACTTCTCTCATTTAATACATCAGTGACCAATTAACCTTTTTTAAACTTCTTTATTTATATTTTTCAAAATGCACTGGCTCAAAGCGAGACGAGCGAAATCCGAACGAGACCAGCGCGAGCTCAGAGCCAGCAAGACAAGAGCGAGAGACCAGAGCGAGCGAGACCATCTTCTTCATCGAGCGAGCGTCCTCTTTGTCGTCCTTGTTGTCTCTGTGGTTTCGATTTCTAGGTTTTCTCCCAATATCATGTGAGCTTTCTATTTCTCTTTGGTTTCAATGTAAGTTTTGATTTCATTTGAGTTTGATTTGAGTACGATTGTGACTCTGATTCTGATTCTCTATTCTCTATTCCCTAATTCCCTAATTCCCTAATTCTCTATTCACTGTGATTTTGAGTTCCACTGTGATATCAATTTTCCTAACTATGATTTTGTTTTGGGTATATTTTGTGTTTTGGGTTTACTTGATGAAAATATTATTGCATTACTCTTGTATGCTTTCAGAAATTCAGTAATGTTTTTGTCGGGTAAGAAAACTTTATGCTTATTATAGGCTGTTTTTAGATTTGAATAGAAGATAAAAAAAAGGGTTCTGGTTGCTTTGACGACTATATGGCTCGGGATTTTGTTTTCATTGTTTATGTAGGGAATTAGATCTAGTTCATTGAAACATTCTTTTGGCATCAATCAAAATGGAGATATAAGTCAAAGTGGGTTCTGTTAGTTTCTTCTTGGTGTGTTCATGTTTGTTTCTGAGGATTCTGAGATTAAGTATCAAAGAAGGATTTTGGGTCTTGGAATATTATACATTACCGTTAGTAGGGCCTTGTCTTAGAGGGGGAAAAAAAAAGATGCATTTGGTAGCCTGTAGTTGGCTTTTATTAGCCTTAACTTTGATGAACAATGTGCTATGGACTTTCAGTGTATGTCTAAACCAATTTCAAGGGCTACTATATAGTTCTGATATTTTTCACCGATTTTAGTTTTGATTTCTCTTTGAATTTCGATTCTGAGGTGTGATTCCAAAAAGCTTGATGCCCTAACTTCCTAATTTGTGTTGCAGAAGTTTCAATTTTGAGAAACAACCTTGAGGCTAGTAAGATCCTATTTTGAAATCAACTTTTGAGACCATTAGCTTCTCTGGTAAGAAATCTTCGATCTCTGGCTGTTTGATTCCTAATTGGTTTTCATCTTCATTCTTGCTTTTTCTTTACTCTTATTCCTATTGCGTTGTGTTCTACTTGATTGTAATCTGAAATGCTATTGGGGTTTGTAGATTTTAAATGCATACCAAGTCCATTAGCCTCAGAGGTCCTCCTGATACGAAGCCTTTTCACTGAGCTGATGAACATCCTATATACCATAGAAATAGTAAACATACTGTCAGCATTATTTACTAGAAAGTAACAGAAAAAGGAAACTCCGGGAATGTCAAATTAGATGTTACTAAGCACATTGCTCTCTTTATTTTTTTAGGTTCACCATCCCATTTTCTTTTTAACAAAACTCATAATTAGAGGTAGAAGCATACACCCAAGGAACATCTCCTACAAGCATCCAGTCTCCTTCTTTATCTTCATAAGTGAGTACAAACTTAGAGGATCCAACCGGAAGCATAGAAGTGTCTCAACAAATATCTGTCTGTCTATCTGCATTGATTGTCTTTGGTCCACAGCTGCTGCTGTATGCACCACCTAATCCTTAAATTAATAATTTTTGGTGAATCACCATTAGAGAACTCATCTAGATGATTAAATTTGGCAAAATCATGGGCATTTGGGAATTTTCCTCACTTACTTTGGGAAGCCCTGACTTCTATGTTGGTCTGTCCCCATCTAATTGTATGGCCCACTTCAATGTGGGCCCAAGCTGCACGTTTGTGGGGCACTCTTTACCAAATAGGCTTTGAGAAAAAGTCACAACACTTTGAGAAAAAGTCACAACAATAACAATGTATATACAAATATTTTTGATTTTGAATAGCTTGGTTAACCAAGCTATTCAACCTTGCAGCACTAATAGGTGGCCATCCCACAACTTGACTGTTTTCATAACACAAAATATAACAATCAATGATCCAAAATACAAAACCAGAGATACAAAGCATTCAAAACACGCTCTGCTTATCTGGTATAAGAAATCTTCGATCTCTGGCTGTTTGATTCCTAATTGGTTTTCATCTTCATTCTTGCTTTTTCTTTACTCTTATTCCTATTGCGTTGTGTTCTACTTGATTGTAATCTGAAATGCTATTGGGGACTCTATTAGTGGTTACTGATTAACATATGCTATTGGGGACTCTGTTTGATTCCTCATGTGAATATGGCTATTGAGGATCACATGAAGAGAAGAAACTGCATCACAATTTGCATCAGAAATTTCTAGCATACGGGTCCGAGGAGGAGGCACTTGAGCATCGACCTCAAACAGTGGGAGAGGATGATTGGAACTATCTGGTTCAATTATGGCAAAACGATGAGTGGAAGGTGAGACACTATCTAGTTCCTCTTCTTGACATTATGCTCATGCCTTCATTCATTTAGTGATTCCATTTTGAGAAAAGTTCTGGTAATTGATATTTTTATGTCTCAGTGCTCTCTTCCCTGGTTAGACAGTTTTGTCCAAGGCATTATATAAACCTGACTGAGCATATTTAGATAGGCTACTTAAAATATACTAATCCTCACCTCAGCTTGGTTATACTTCAGCTTAGTTATACATTCCTAATGGTGTTCATTACTTTTAGTACTTCAGTTCAGTTATACATCTAATGCTCATTACTTTTAATACTTATTTTTGCAGAAAAGTAGTGCAAAAAATAAGGAAAATAGAAAGAAATTGAAGATCACACATTGTGCTGGGACAAAGGCCTTTAGTCGTATTAGATATGAAAATGTAAGCTTCATTTGACCCTTGCAATCTACTTACATTGAAATTTTTGAAGTTATAATTTATGAAATGTGTAAATAACATGATGGTGGTCTATGACTACATGAAATAGAGAAATTTCCTAATTTCCAGTTATCCTCGACTTCATCATCAATGAGTTCCTAATTTCCAGTTACTTCAGACAAGTGACAAATAAACTTTAAGCAACTAATTAATTAGAGATGCGCTAGCTAGCTCTTGAGTTTAATTATTCTTGCATTTAGTTAATTCCCGGTTTAGTGCATCCCAAGTAAGAACTGACATTATTCTTTGTTTGATGCAGGTCTGATGGATAAAGGGCAGAAGACAATTTGCTTCAAGGGAAAACCCTTTGATTCCATCATAAAGAAACAGAACGTGTGTGTTTGGTTTTGCGGTTGCCCCTAAGTCGAACATCAGGGTGCCTACGTATCCCTTGCGAGAATCAAGCCACTCGTAGTTCAAGGAATTGCAATGAATGAATGACTCATTGCAAAAGGAAAGATTTGTGTGAATTTGATTAAGAAATGGTTTGAGTGAATTTAGCTGAATAAACCAGGGATTTGATTTTGATGTGTGTTTTGGGGCTAGTTAAGAATAACCACGGATTCTGTTTGGCTTTGAGATTTGGGCGATTGCATCCAGATTGAGTCTCTAGATTGCCTACGTACCCTTTCGAAGGGATCAAACCAACGTAGTTCGGAAAATGATTTGGAAATTAATGGGTAAGTGTGGCTCACTAATTGAGAATTTGTGTCTTTGGGACAATTTGGAGATTTTCATAGGTAGATGACCTATGAGAAAAATTGGAAATTAATGGGTAAGTGTGGCCCAATAATTTAGAACTTCTGTTTGAGAGATTTGAATTTAATCTCATTGGAGTTTTCATGGGTAGATGACCCATGAGGAAAATTGGATGGTTTTGTACCATCTTTCTTTTTGTCAATGTCCAAGAAAAATAATGAGCCGTTTTGATTAACCCACTAATTTTTCATGAAATTGACATTTGCATTTGGGCCTGAACATGGCTCTGAGGATTTTAAAATTGATCCATTAACCACATAATAGGCCATTTGGGCCTCTGTATACTTAATGAGTGTTTATTTGATCACTCATTAAATACTTTGGGCTTTTGAGAATTAATGGGCAATTTTGATAACCCAATAATCTGTTTCCAGGCCTTGACATTTTTCATCAGTTGGATCATGAGCAAGTGCCTACATTAGAGAGACCTTGAAACCCAGCTGCCTTGCTTGCTGTTTGGGATTCTTGAGGGCACAGTGAAGAGACCTAAGAGCATCCACAGTGGAGGGTGTAAATTCGGGGGTGTAAAGCCACTTTTACATCCCCTTTACACCTCCGGGGGGTGTAAATATGTTTTTTGCTCCAGTGGGGGGGTGTAAATTCGGGGGTGTAGCCGTGGGTCCCAGCCTTTTATGTTGACTTTTCTTCATTTTTCTTCTCTGTTCTCGGGTGGGTCCCGCCTGCAAGGGATGTAAAAATGAATGTAAATATACATTTTATTTTACATCCCCATGGTGGTGATGTATATTTACATCCATTTACATCTCACCATTGGAGACAATTCCGGTGACTCGGGGTGTATATTTAACATACACCCCCCACTGTGGATGCTCTAAAAGACTTTGGATGATGAAACCGTGAAGGAAAAGTTATGGCCTTGCTTTGTTCCAGCTAGTCCCCCACAGCCTGGTGCCTTTAACAAATGTCTTTTAATTTTATCAAGACACCCAAGGATAAAATTCCTTGTCCAAATAGAGTCAGAATTAACCTCCTTGTTGATTTGGAACCCCTGGATCATCCAGGAAAGTTAACCCCTTGTCCATATAGGATTGGGCTATATGTATTTCTTTTATTTATAAAAGAAAACATGTGCACCACAACTTTAAATCATCAGCAAACGAACACTTGATATTCTTCCTTTGTTTTCCTTTCCAGACCAGCTCGTACAACCACCTGTTGCATCATCAAAAGAAAAGACAAGCTCTGGGATTTCACGTGGTAACCTATGCCCACAAACTTCCCTTTCTCTTTTTTTCTTTTGTTTGTTTCCATGTGGCTGACTTCTTTCTTCTCTTTTGTATGTAGAGACTGTGCTGCTAGATTGAAGGCTTTGGAGATTTCTTTATTTGGTGGAGAAAACCATCTGTCCTTTTGCTTTAGAAACCAAAGAGAAAACTTGTGGTACTTGCTTTGCCAACTCCTTTTTTTGTTTGCTATTGCTGTACTTTTACCATTGCTCGTTTCCTTTTCTTTTACTCAATTTTCAGTCAGAATAAAACCAAAGAACCATTCAAGAGAGGGAGGCCCTCTGTTTTTTTTTTTTTTCATTACTTTTTTTTTGCTGTCCCTTGTTTTGTCTTTTGCAAACAAACACAACAAACAGAACCACTATTTTTTTTTTGCTCCATTCTTCCTCCGCTGGCTATCTTCTTCTTCTTCTTTTTATTTTCTCTTTGTTGACTTGCTGGCAGCAAACACTCATGAGGAGGCAATTCAATTGCCATGCAGCCCTTTTGGTTTTAGATGCTTCAAACCAGTTTTACGCAGAGACTTGTGATTACAAGCTTTCGTTCTTTGATTTTGATTCCATGGTGGGTTCATCTCTACCTCCATGATTTCCTCAACTCTCCACGATTTGAGACATCCCCTGCATTTGGAAACATATTCTGAGTTGCCTGCTGGAAATACGATAATTGAAATCATCTTGGAACTACGCCGGTTTGATCCCATCAAGGGTACGTAGGCAGTCTAGCATCCCACTAGACGCAACCGCAACCAAATTCGAATCCTTGGTTCATCTTAACCAAGTTCGCCGAAACACTTTTCCAAGTGCAAATGTCAGTTTCATGAAAAATCAATGGGATAATTAAAATTACTCATTATTTTTCTTGGATATTGACAATAAGTTAATGGGCCACACTTACCCATTCATTTCCAATTTTTCCCATGGGTCATCTACCCATGCAAATTTCAATGAGATTAAATTCAAATCTCTCAAACACAAATTCTCAATTAGTGGGCCACATGTGTTCATCACACACGTTGGCTGAACTTCCAGCTTTCTTCATCTTCTCCTTCCATATTGGACAATTCCGCTTCCAATGATCCTTAGACCCACACTCGAAGCATCCTTCATTGTCCTTGAACTTAGCATTCCTCCCGTTGCTTCTCTTGCCATCACGCTTGCTTGAACGGTTCCCTACGAATAGACTCGTATCTTGAGAGTTCTCCTCCGAGCGTTGGGACATCCGGTGATGCGTCATCACATCTTGCACCACCTCCTCAAAGTTCAAGGTACTCTTCCCGAACATAAGCGTCGTTCGGAAGTGCTTATAAAACGGAGGCAAGGATGTTAGAAACATAAGTGCCTTATCCTCCGTATCATACTTCACATCCATTCTTTGCAAGTCAGCAACACATCTATTGAAGCTGCTCAAATGCTCCATTAGATTACCTTCCTCCTCCATCCGAAGATTTAGGAGTTCTTCCTTGAGGAAGAGCTTGTTGGACATAGAGGTGTCAAACGGGCCGTGCCGGGCCGGCCCGTCCCATTTAAACTCGTTCTTTTAACATTTTCGTGCCGTGCCGGGCCGGCCCATTTAATTTATCGGGCCGTGCCGTGCCGGCCCATTTAATAAAATCATTGATCCCGGCCCGGCCCAAAGCCCATGTCCATATTCAAACGGGCCGGGCCGGGCTCGTGCCGTGCCCGTGCTCGTGCTCGTGCCATACTCGGGCCCAAGAACCAACCCATTTAATTTGAATTTTTTTCACTTGATTTTTTTTTTCCACTAGATAATTCAAATTATAAACATTAAAAATATAATTAGAGGTAAGAAATTATGAACTATTTGAAAACATTAATCAATCAAACATCCAAACAATATGAAGGGGCGGAGGGCAAAAAGTGTCCAACTCCACAAAGTCCACTTGAACTTTTCATCTGTAAACAACTTATTATTTTATATGTGAAGAAATATTTTGCTTTGATTATAGGACAAGCGTATATGTCATATGTATTTATTACATATCAAGTCCAATGTTGTTTAATTAATTTGTAGTTGATATGTTTAATTAGATGTAATTTGTAGTTGTAATTTGTAGTTGATATGTATTGATATATATATATATATATATATATATATATATATATATATATATATATATATAACATATAAACAATGACATTAGATGTCAAATTATTGCATTTTGACTTTTTGAGAAGAAAAAAAAATGCTAAATGGGCCGTGCTTGGGCTCGTGCCGTGCTTGAAGCGGGCTCGGGCCATGGGCCGGCCCGCTCCATTGGACCTATTTCTTGATCCTGGGTCGGCCCAAGTTTTCGTGCCGTGCCGAACACGGCCCATTAATATTCGTGCCCGTGCCGTGCCGTGCCTCATTTAAAAGGGCTGGGCTCGTGCCGTGCTGGGCCGGCCCGTCCCGTTTGACACCTCTAGTTGGACAGCGACCTCCCTGCAAACATCTCTTCGAGCTTCTCCCATGTTTGCTTCGCTGTGTCTTGCATCACGTTGTCTGCCGCGCAAATCTCACGGCCTAGAGTTCCGGGCCGAGGGGATGTGCGTTAACACGGGATTTCCTGGTTTTGGGTGCGGTGCGGTTGTGCACGGGCGTGCCAGCACGGTTTACCGTGCGTTGATGTTTCGATGAGTTTTGGATGGATGAATGGTGCTCCTGTTTGATCTGTCTTCCTAGTCAAACGATTGTAGCCGAGAGAGGAACTGGTCTCGGCTGTTAGGTTCACGGCCTGAACTATAAGGCCGTCGAGTGATGGTGTTGGTGGTGGATTTTGGGCGGTGCTCCGGCGCGCTGCTCAGGGAGCGACGGTCGTGTGATATATGGGGTGAGTGAACGAACAATAAGGATGGTGCTCCGGCGCCTTGAAAATCAAGGGTCGTATGATATATTGATGAATGGATTCTGCTTACAATCTAATACTACTCCTAAGAAAGCAAGTAAAGATATTGAAAGTGCATTACAGGAAAAAATAAGTTGCTCCGTGGGAGGCTTGTTTTGGTGTTGAACCCTTTGAATGTAGCTCGAGTCTTGTATTTATAGGAAGAGTCCCTGGATGAGTAATCGAGGCTGAATTTACGCATAGTGGAGTCTGATTAGCGCAAGTGGGCAGTCCAATCGACATTTGGGATCGTGAAGTATGGTGGTGAGACTCCAGAAATCCCGGTGAATCTCGGCCGCCGCTCTCGATCGTGGGTTCTGAACCTCTGGCCGTGGAGACGCATTTATGGCCTGGATAGCTGGTGAACAAACATTTCAAGCTGTCAGAATCCTTGTGAGAATGTCCACGTCTAATCACTCTGATCTTCATCACCAAATCCTGACTTTAGTCACTTCCCACCTTCCCTCATGCATTAAATGCTACTTTGTAGCCAATGGGTTCGCTGCATTAAACAGGCACTACTTCATTAAATGAAGTCTGGGACCCTACTGTCACGTGATGATTTGCCTTTAATGCCTTGGCCGCAAATTTGTTCGGCCTCGGCCTCGGCCTCAAATTTGTTCGGCCTCGGCCTCGGCCTATGCTTGAGGCCGAGATGATCATGCCTTAGCATTTCCTCTTTTATTTTTAAGGAAGGCGAAATGCCCTGGCGAAACGCTGCGTTTCAGCCTCTGCGAACAAGTGCCAGGGCCGAGAGAAAGGGCTCCTTCGGCCAGCTCATGGTCGTGATCTATCAGGCACAAACACACGTTGATGAGCACCTCATCAGTGACGTAGTTCTCGATGGCTCCTCTAGCCAACTCGTCTAGAACACCCCACTCCGAGTCTGTCATGGTTGCTGGCTTCTTCTCCTTGCCTCCCAAGACAATGCTGAGATTTTGTTGTGTAAGAGCTGACTTCATCCTCCTTTGCCATAGAGTGAAGTTCTCCTTCCCTGTGAAAGGCTTCAACTCCATCTTCATGGTGACAGATTGTGGTTGCCTCTGCTGCACAGAGCTACCTCCATCTTCACCTTCCTTGTCACTTGCCATCTTCAACACACTAGCAACTTGCTGCTCCAACACAGCTCTGATACCACTTGTTGTGCAAATTGAGAAACAAAACTCAACTCACCCTCCCTAATGATCTTGTTGTTGGTGGACTTTGTGACACACACAAGTTGGATGAATCACACACACACACTTGAGAAACCAACCAAGCACAAAATGACACAAGTATTTAGAGGTTCAGCAAATGCCTACATCCTCTTGGTGATCCCCTTGAGAAATTTACTTCATGAAAGAATAAGTTACAAATTTGGTTTTACACAGAAAAACCCCCTTAGAACTCTATTCTCTCCCCAAGCTCTCTTTTCTCTCACACCCCTTTGCTCAACACTTTGATACACTTGTGAACACTCTCACAACCCTTGGTGTTTCCCCCTTTTGGTGTCTAGACTCTCAAGACTACAACTCAGCTCTAACTTGAACTGATTGCCCTCTCTTTCTTCCTCCCTTGGTGAGATAACCTCCCTTTGCACACAATAGCTCCCAGCTACTTGACAACTTTGAGATTAACCACACTTGTTGTCTTGCTTCCTCTTCCCTTTAATACACAAGCCTTTGGACTTCAGAAGAGACTTCTTCTTTCCTCCCACGTTCTGCCCTTGGTTACCTAACATGGACCATAACTTGGGCAGACCAAAGGCTAGGCATTGATAGCTGCAACTTCAGCCACCCTATCTAGAGCTATAGGATAGGTACTCCTTGAAGCAAGTCAACAAACATCCTTCAATGCTCCCTCAAACCTCCCAACTGATTGCCAACCTTCATTTAACTCAGAAGTGACCCCTAGGGTCCTTGGAAATCGGTGGGAGGCGATAGCCATTGAAAATAGAGTTGGAAACTCGAGGAAAACTGAAACAGCATCTCTGGGCGACCGGTCGCAAGCACTGGGCGACCGGTCGCTTTTACACAGAGTCTTCAGCGTACGAGTTTTGTCTCCTGCGACCGGTCGCCAGATCCTTGCGACCGGTCGCTCGTCGATTTTTCTCCAGACTTCGAATCTGCTTCTAAACGACTGGTCGCTATTCCCTTGCGACCGGTCGCTTCCTGTGACACTTGCATCCTAAATGTGAGCCATTTTACAACAGAGTCAACCTTTGGGGAAAATACCATGAGACGACTGATATTGGATGGCTCTGATATGTTTGTAATGAACCTTTTAAATAATTCGATTAACGAACTATTCATGTTCTCCAAGCTCAAACTCCATTCAAGCACAACCAGAACGCTTTCCATGTCCTTGACGTCTCTAAAATTCGATAAATTTTTCCGAAACCAATCTTGCTCCACAAGGAATGCATAGTTGTAAGCAGCAAACATTCGGTCATTTCCACTAGTAGAACTTTCTTCAGATTCAGATTTTATCTGAGTCTCAATCACACTGAGATATTGGGGAAGAGTAGTCTGGCAACAGTTAATGCCATTGCATCCATGGTTGTGTCCAGTTTCAGCACTCTTATCACAAGTTGACATGCAGCCGCCAACAACACGCTCGTCACGGTATGACCTTACCAAGGCAAAGAAGCCACAACTCACTGCTGTGAACCGGTTGTATTTCTGAGAGTATACGAAAGGACTTCCCGTCAAATTCGGTGCTTGGGGGGTCATCCTTCTGTTGGAAAAGAAAGTAACAGGGTTTTTAACCAGAAGCGTGCCTTGGATAGAGATGTTCAGCACCTCAAGCTTGGCAACCCTCAAGAAAGGCTTGTGAGGGCTGGTAGAGTTGTCGCAGTGTATTTCAAACCAATCGTACAAGTAACAGCTGCTGCTAGGTCCAATCCCGAAAGGGCACGGGATGCTAACATCTCCGCAATGCGTTTCGCAACTAGGCTTTGCTATTGGCCCTAATTGATCTGGTTCTGCTGCTGGTGTGCTTATGCGCCATAACAACAAGATGGTCATATGAAGGAGCAATTGCATACTGCACTAATGAATTGGTCTTCTACCTTCTTCCTTCCTCTTTCACTTAGTTATTTACTAAGTATGAAAAGTATATATGGATCTCTTTTCTGACAAATAAAGTTGTCTTTAACCTCTGATGTTGAGGTTCTTAATTACCTCCTGATGTGTGTGTTTGTTCTTCAGCTTCTTGTTGTTCTGGTCATTGGGTTGTTTTGTATGTGTTTGTTTTTAAGATCCTTCTTGTTCATTTGTCTTTTGTTGGGGGATCTCTCCTCTTTCCGAACCCTGAGCCGTATTTGTGTCTTTTCTCGATGGAAAGAGGTCCCAGTGTGTAGTTAAGACTGATGAAAATTGCCGATTATAATTAATTAATTTCACAACTCTGCACAATTGGTTTCATATAATAAATAAATAAATAAATACAGATGTTATAAAAATATTGGATATTGACATTAATGATTGAGTTGCAGTTTTTGAGGTATATGGCTGGTGATCACCGAGAAAATCCAGGGCTAGAACAGGGGATTGCAGCCCATTAAATTTGAACTCATTAATTCAAGTTTCACTATTATACACAATATAGAGGCCTAAATTATAAAATAAAAAAACATACATGAAATGGACTTTAGAAACACACCAAAAACTCATTTACAACATAACAAAGAGGCTTTGAACTTCATATAAATTACAAAATTGCCATCAATTTTCTTAAAACAAACCCAATCCCAAAACTTCACAAAAAAATCTCAAACATTCAAAATAAGCCTAGCCCACATTTTTATAAAAAAATCAAAACGAAAACAAAAAAATTAATAATGGGGAAAAAGATGAGTCACGCAACCCAAGGAGTCGTCATGACTGTTAATACACATACAAATCACACAACCCAACATGACTGTTAATGCACTTCTCATGAGTGTTAATATACATTCTACGACTGTTAATGAAATACAATACGGAGTGGGCTCTAGAAGAGTGTCCCTCAAATAACTTATTTGAGGGATCCTCAACTGAAGCTCACTATATATATATATATATATATATATTGGACCATCATTCGAAGCTGACCATGTTCTTGTGGGACCTATAATAACATCCAATGCTCGATGGAATCTTTTTTCGAAAATTCACTCCGTTCATACTTTTGTGGAGAATATTCAGTCTTTTCTGAAATTTCAAGGGCCTCCAACTCCGCTGTGACTTCTCTCATTGTAGGGTGGTTCCTTCCATTCGAAGTCAAGCATCTTCTGGCAAGGTTAGCAATTAACTTGATCTCTATTTCAGAACCCTCCATCAAAACTCGAGCATCAAGTATGTCAAATAGATGATCTTCCTGCATTGAAATATTAAAATATGTGGCAAGACTTCTATATTCTTGATCTTCTACTTCTGTCGACCTTGTTATTGCATAAATTGGTTTTTGTCCCGTCAAAAGCTTAACAAGTACAACACCAAAGCTATAGACATCACTTTTTTCCGTGCATTGGCTAGATTGGAAATATTCAGGGTCCAAGTAAACAAATGTCCCATGCACATGTGTGTTGAGGTGAGTTTGGTCAATCGCAACTGATCTTGAAGTTCCAAAATCAGCAACTTTTGCTCTATATTTTGTTGGAAAAACAATAATTAGTGACTAATAAAAATGATTATATATTAACAGTATATAAATACCAACGAAATTGAACATTTATAACAAATTGTAATTTGAAATACAGTAAACAATAAATAAATGAAACTGACTTGGATTTGAGATAGAGGCTTGAAGATTTGATGCAATGTCCTAACGAAAGTAATTTCACCACTTCTCGGTGCTTGAAGTTCTACAGGTGACTGCCTCCCAAGATTCAACTATTTATATTCTAAGCCCTAGCACTAGGACTTAGAATCTGGCGAACTTTGATTATTTTCCTCTCAGACAATAGACTTCTGAAACCTTATCAGAAGAGTAACAACTGTTAAAAAACAGTTAATTAAACTAATTTGAATTAATTAAAAATTATTAATTCGAAACTAAACCACTTCTCGGTGCTTGAAGTTCTACAGGTGACTGCCTCCCAATATTCAACTATTTATATTCTAAGCCCTAGCACTAGGACTTAGAATCTGGCGAACTTTGATCATTTTTCTCTCAGACAATAGACTTCTGAAACCTTATCAGAAGAGTAACGACTGTTAAAAAATAGTTAATTAAACTAATTTGAATTAATTAAAAATTATTAATTCGAAACTAAAAAATTAATTTAAATCTGAAGTGCCCCAAGGTCCAAGGTCCATCTTTTTTATAATTAAATATTATCTATAATATTCAATGCCCAAATTGAATTTGAAGCCCAATTGGCTTCTATTTGGCCCAAGTTTCAATTACTTAAGTGTGGGACTACCACAGTTATGAAGACTTCACTTTTTCTTCTTTCTACCAATGCAGGACAAGAGTCCTTGAATTTCATTCAAACTTCCAACTTATTTTTCATCTAAGAGTATGTTGGTCGACTTGATGTCGCGGTGATAAATTGGAACGGAAGCTGCAGAGTGCAAGTACGAAACTGCTGGTGGATATAATGGGAAAGGGTTCCGTTTGATATGAATTCGTAAACCAAAAGTGGAACTTCAGTCTCCAAACAACAACCCAACAGTTGAACCACATTTCTGTGTTGATTCGTGAAAGAATTACAACCTTATTGATGGCATCTGAAAGTTTGCCTTTGTCCACTATTTTAGACTTTTTCACAGCAACAATTCTTCCATCAGCCAGCATACCTTTGTGAACAGTACCTTGACCTCTCAGGCCAAGAATCCTATTCATGCTAAAATCGTCGGTGGACTTCTCACTAACTTCACACGATGATAACTGTTTTTCTAACAACAAGCCACCATTTCGTTTGAAAAACATTTTCTTGCGCCTGATGTCTCTCTGTTTCCTTATGACTTTGTATGCCCACCACCATGCACAAATAAGTAGTAATAACAATAGTCCAATGCTAGTCCCAAGACCTACATAATTATGCAAACACATTTGTATACCTGTGAAATGAATTTCCATAATCAACCAAATGAAGGAGAGTAAGTATATATAGGAAAGCATATATTTACCTAAAAGAATAGGCCTAAGTTTGATTGACCGAGAGGTTGGAGGCCTGTTTCTGAAGTAGCATGAATACTCACCCCTAGCATAAAACTCACTGGTAGCGCCAGTTATATTTGAGTGGAGCATTTGTTACCCCCAACAATATTCTCACATAAAGCGTTACTAATGTTCCATGGCCAGAAAAAAAAAACCGTATTTTGGAAAGTCAGCATTATAACACTCCTTAAGGACCTTGCAAGGTCCTTAAGGAATTGCATTCATCAATATCTGAAATGGAATATATTAGCCAACGCCAAAGGAAAACGAAAAACATAAGAATTATATTTCTATATGGATATTACTTGCCTCCTTTCCTGGAAGGAGATTCTCCTACTTGGTGCATATCTTAGTTTGACGCATTTGCAAAAATAATTCATCAAAAATACAAAAAGAAAAACTTCTACACACATGTCATACCGCCATTGACAAAAATGTAGAAGTTTCTACTTTCAAAGTAAGAGATAAGTATTTTCCTTTATGTATTCATTACTATTTATAAATAAAGTGCAATTATCAAACGAAAAATAAAATTAGTTCAGATCAAGCATTTTGTGTACATAGTAGCTCAATTGTGGATCTGATATTTTTCTTAATAACGAGGACAAGTTGTTCGATGAAATGCCTCAAGAAACTGAGGAAAGGACAAGCAATGTTTGACGGCTTCATTCTCTTCCATTTAATATTAATTAAGAAAAAGTCGAATGGACAATAACAATTGACAAGCTTGGAGAAGATATAGGGACTTCCTTCAAAGCCGAATGGACAATAACAATTGACCGTTGAAGGATTATTGTATGTCATTAGACATAAAGCAATAGGGTCTTGAGTCATTATAAACAAACCAATGCTCATTCACTGATTATTACTGATAGTACGTAGCATACATTACCTTACAGAACATCATAATCTAAAACAACATATATAATAGTGTACAGCATCAAATTAAACATATTTTACAAGACCCAAGTGTTTTAATTAACTTGTTTACCATGAAACAACATCCAAACACTCATTTGTGTCGTTTATAGCAGATTAAACCCCATTGTAATTATGTTGAGCATTAGAAGATTTTGCAACCAACATTTGAATGGCCTCCAACTCCGCCGTGACCTCTCTCATAGTGGGGCGGTTCCTTCCATTCAAATCCAAGCACCTCTTTGCAAGGTTAGCAAAAGTTGTGATATCTGTTTTGGAGCCCTCCATCACAACCCTAGCATCAAGAATGTCAAATAGTCGGCCTTCCTCCATCGAAATAATGAAACAAGTGGCAAGACTTCTGTGTTCTTTTTCTTGTGACCCGGTTACTGCAAAAACTGGTTGTAGTCCGGTCAAGAGCTCAACTAGAACAACTCCGAAACTATAGACATCACTTTTCTCCGTAAATTGGCTTGATTGGAAGTATTCAGGGTCCAGGTAACCAAATGTGCCGTGTACAACGGTGGTCAAGTGTGTCTGGCCAATCACAATTGATCTTGAAGTTCCAAAGTCAGCAACTTTTCCTGTGTATTTCTCATCTAAGAGTATGTTGGTAGATTTGATGTCTCTGTGATATATAGGAAACGAAGCTGCACCATGTAAGTACGACAGAGCTCCTGCAATTTCTGTTGCAATTCGTAACCGCATTTTCCATGTAAGTGGAAAGTCTTCATTCTGCTCATGAATATAGTGGGAAAGGGTTCCATTCGGTATGAATTCGTAAACTAAGAGTGGAACTTCCGTCTCTAAACAACAACCCAAAAGTTGAACCACATTTCTGTGATTTATTTGTGAAAGAATCACAACCTCATTGATGAATTCTGAAAGTTGACCTTCATCTATTATCTTAGACTTCTTTACCGCAATGATTCTTCCATCTGCAAACATTCCTTTGTAGACGGTACCTTGGCCTCCTTGGCCAAGAATTCTATCAATGTTGAAGTTGTCAGTGGACTTCTCCAACTCCTCTGATTTGAACAACTTGATTTTCTCAACATTGATTTCACCTGATGATAATTGTTGTTGTAACAATAAACCACCGTTTCGTTTGAAAAACTTTTCCTTGCGTTTAATGTTTTTCCTTTTTTTTATGACTTTGTATGCATACCATGCACCCACGAGTAGCAACAATAGTCCGGGAACCGTGAAAACACCTGCATATGTAAATATACATGGAATTATAGTTGGATAAAACTATGCATACCGCATTTGTACCACTATGAGTTTGAGACTCACTTACAAATAGGTTCCACTTTACAATTATATCCCCCTTTTTTCCCAACAAAAATAAACTTTTTCCATTCATTGTGAAATTAATTGTACAATAACCATTTATAATACAAACCTACACCATTTTTTTTCCCATGAAAACACCTGCATATATAAATATACTTGGAATTACTTTTTCTTCCGAATTAATTTTTTATTTAAGATGTGGGATAAAAAATATAAAAAATGAAAAAAAGTTACAGCATTCTCCAACAAAGTGAAATCCGAATGTCATTATTTTGAGGAAAGCTTGCTTTCATAATTAAAAGAAATAGAAAATTAGATAGAGATTTTCTGTTTAAACCCCCACTTCTCTTTGTTCACCCCATATTCTAAGTTCACCCCAACTTTTAATTCAAATTTTCACAATTTCTAAGAAAACCCCACTATCTTCTCAAACTACCCCTAAATACACACTCAGCAAAAAAATAAAAATAAATAAAACTCATCAACCTCACACCCCACACCCCGCTGTCTTACTACTCACCACTCTCACTTAAAGTTCATCTCAATTTCACATTACTTAAAAGAGATAAAAACATTGTTGTCAAATGTGTAGCCATATTATTTTATTATTATTATTATTATTATTTTAAATTGAGAATAAACTAGTTTGTTTTGAGAGAGAAATGTTGACAAAGCTAAATTGATATGTAAGTTACCATCATCAAACATGAAGAGTGGTGGGGTGTGTGTATAGATGTACTAGGTTAAGCATAAAGTTGGATGACCTTTTTTTTCTTTTTACACAATTATAAAAAACTTAAGAGCTTAATAATTTAAGTATTAGGGTGAAGAAAGAAAAGTGTGGGGTTTAAATAGAAAAACTCAATTAGATATATGGGAGTTTCACTAAAACACCCAAAATGGGGGCTGAAATTATAAAAAAAACCCAACACCTAAAACACTTTATAAACACACCCAAAACCCATCATTACACACACTCAAAACCCATTTATGAACACACCCAAAAAATATACAATTGTTGATTGTGGGGTTGATTTTGGGTGTGTTTCTATGTTTAAATAGTGTTTGGGTTTTTTTTTATAAATACATGTCTAGGATTGGGTTTATTTATAAATATCTATAGATGTTAACCCTTTTTTGAGTTTATATCTATTTTGAATTAATGGCCATGATGAATGTGTTAGATGATTTTTTGAGCTAGATAGGTTGACTTTTCTGAATGCCTATTTTACCCCCAATTATATCCCCCTTTTTTTCCCATATATATATGAGGTTCGTATGATTTTTTATTCTAGCCATAAGTGTTTAAAAGTCAAATTCAAAATTTAAGAGTAACAATATTAATGATTTTTTATTCTAGCCAAAATAGCCATAGAATATAAATAATACTACAAGGGTCTTTATTAATAGTAATGAACTCTAAACAGTATAAGAGCATACCTAAAAGAACATTTCTGATTCGATAGGCCCGAGGCGGCTTTGGCTTGTCGTAGCAATGCCAACTAGTTTCACCAAAAACGTCACATGTAGTTACATTTGAGTAGCATGTAAAACCACCAACGAAATTCTTACATGTACTGAAACTCGATGAAGCTAGGAAATAATCCATACACCGATTAAGCTTGCATTCATCAATATCTGAAATATAATAGCAGAAAGACAAATGAACATGATGATGAATGGTGAAGTTGGCTCATTCCAGAACGAAGCTTTGGATAACGGAATGGAAGGGTTTTAATTAATTACGTACGTACCTTGACAAGGTTGGAGAAGATAAGGATTTCCTTGAAAGCCCCCCGGACAGAAGCAATGAACGCTTGACTGATTGTATGTCGAAGAAGTAGTGGAATTATATATTTCACAATAGGGTGTTGAGTCGTTATTAAAGTTCCCTTCAAAATCAAAATAATCTGGCTCTGTTCCAATAAATCCATCAAAGGATCTGAGTGAAGTATTGTCTAAGCTGATATTCCAATCTAGCACCACAGGTACACTGTCCATTCCCTGGATAGCTCTATAACTTGATAAATTATTCAAAAACCAATCTTGGTCAACAAGAAATGCATAGTTGCAACCATCAATTTGATCTCTTTGCTGTATCTCAGTAGTGAAAACGCTGATATTTGGAGGAATGGTACTTTGGCAACAGTTAGTTCCAAAGGTACCGCAGCGGTAAGTAGCATCTGTACTCTGATCGTCACAAGTTGAATTGCATCCATGAACAACATTCTCATCTGATCTCATGGTAGCAAGACGGCCGCAGCTGACTGCAGTGAACATGTTTTTTCTGTCCAAGTACACAAAAGGGCTTCCCGTCAAATTTGGGGCTTGGCGAGTTTCCTTTCCCTTGCAAGCGCCGAAGAAAGTAACAGGGCTTTTAACCTGAAGGGTGCCATCAATAGAAATGTTGAGCACCTCCATTTGAGCGCGCCTCAAGAAAGGCTTGTGCCCAGTAGACTCGTTGCAGTCTATCTGAAACCATTCATTAAAGTAACAATCTTTGTTTGGTCCAACGCCGAAAGGATAAGGGATGCTGACATTAATTCCGCAGTGCGTCGTGCAATTAGGCTTTGCTATAGGCGGAGCTAATTCTGATGATGACGCTGGTTTGGTTTCGGTAACTATGCTGCACCAAAACAACAAAACGAACATGATCACATGATGATGACCTAGCAATTGCATTGACATTATTACTTCCTCTGCTTCCTCTTTCTCTCTATATACGATATCTGACCTCAGTTGGTTATGGAGCTTTTCTGTAGAGAAGGTACCTTTTATATAGGGCTCGGGAGTTTCCAAAGAAAAAAAAAATTAGGCAATAACAACTTATGGTAGAAATTTAATATAGCGCAAAAGTAAAAGGGTAACAAATCAAATTTTGAATAAATGGGGGACTGACAGGACATTAATTGCTTTGAAATTTCTCGTTCATTTCTCAGAATTCATTTAGTAATCTCCTGGCGTAGACTTTTTGATTAGTTTGACCGGGACGTTGCCAATATCCTCTTTGCTTGAAATTGCTCCTTCATTCCTCAAAATAATTTAGTAACCCTCTAGCTTGGACTTCCTAATTATTTTACTGAGGGCCTGTTTGATAACCATTTGAATTTTAGTTTTTAGTTTTTATTTTTTGTGCTGGAGTATATAGATGAAAATAAGAGTGAGAATGGGAGTTAGGATGAGATTGAGAGAGAGAATGAAGATCTGACACCATTTGAATCTCTCATTCTCTCTCAAATAGATTTAGGATGTGAAAACAATTTCAAATAGATTTCTGATCTTAGTTTTTGTTTTTCAGTTTTGTTAACGTAGACTAACTATATAATATCATTCATGAAAGAAATATGACAGGGATGTTACTGACGCAACTAGGACTAGGTCCGCGGCATAAACTACCAACGTCACCCTAAATAGTCCCAATAATCGCCAGTTATATTTTTGCAGCACGCCATGGATTAATATATACTGAACTTATCTTACAATTAAATTGATTCTAGTCGAAATACTGAAGTTAATATTTGATCTGGCAACGATGGATTAATCTGTAACTAAACATAAAATTTGATCCTAGGCTATTTTTTTAACTTTTTGTGGAAAAGTTGCTTAAGGGAACATTGGTTTATTGCTAGATTCGAGCTCATAGGGGATAGGGCTGTGATTTGGGGAGTACCATAGCCGTGATTATCTTTTTGTACCTCATTTATGTGGAGGAGTACCGTAGTCGTGATTATCTGTTGGAAACATGTATTGGGTCTGAATATGAATGTGATTTATGAAATCGAGCCTTTCGACTTTTATTAATGATATATCTATCGTTTGGCTTGGCCAAAATAAATAAAATGAAATCTAAAATAATTATTATGTTGGTAGTTTGTCAATGACACAATAATTATGCTTGGTGGTTCGTCTACTTTGTGGGTAGGTCGGTGTAGCTGCGAAGCTTTCATTTCACCAAGTCTTCTAAAACCATCAATTAATGTTTGTCTTCGTAACTCTTCCTCGATGATGTTTACTCGACTAAGAATAGGACTCGGGCTGACCCACCAGAATAAGATGCCCGCGGCTCACTGCAGCGAACATAATGTTCTTTCAGTCAGAGTACATCCAAACGTCAAATTCGGGACTCGGGTGAGTTTCCTTTCTATTGCAGCTGAAGAAAGTAACACGGCTTCCAAACCCAAGCTCGACGTCAATATTAATGCTGAGCACCACCATTTTCTTGCGTGATGTTTTTCCTTTACTTTACGACTTTGTACACCCACCACCATGCGCCAATAAGAAATAGCAATAACCCCAACACCCACGCCAAGGCATGCACCAATAGGTCTCATCTCATGAGTAAGCTAGTTCAATAAATTTTGCTAGGTTTTGAACCGTAAAGCACATGACATGCCACATGCCTTGCTCACATTGAAATACAAACCAAGCCAAAAGGGAACAATGTTAGCGAGATCCTAGTTTAATTAGGAGATTTATTTCCTAATATATTATGACTCTATTTCTTTCCTTTTGTATAGATATTGTGTAATTAAGATTTTATTTTGTTTTTCCTAGTTTAACCCTACTACGGTTACACCCTTATATTATAAATATCTCCTTTTGGAGAATGAAATATTATTTGTTATCAGTTGAATTGAATTTTCCTTAAAAAAGGTTCTAATAAGGCCCAATGTGTTCTTCATTGCCTTTTATAAACTCTTATAATTTGAATAAAATTAATTTATGAATAAAGGGCACACTCTTATAGTTTTGCCCTGGGCCTTCAATCACCCAGGGCCGGCTTTGTCAAAGACTTACAAAAACCCTTGATCTTCGCCGTGGAAAGAGCATTATTTCTTGAGCATATTTCATTGGCTATAAATTGAGAATTCATAAAAGAGGAAGACCAAATTTGGCTTCTCACCACAACAGTTTTCATGTCATTTTTACTTTGGATGCTAAGAAAAAGAAGTATATGCGGTAGTTTAATATTTGGTTATGAGATTGAGAGAAGTGAGGCCCTGATTGTTTTATTTTAAGCATTTACAATGGAAAAAAATATCACAGACCTTTTCCTTCCATTCCATTTTCTTCAGGTCTCTTAAGTAAGATAAGAAAAAACTTCTAAAAGCGAAAGAAAATTCACCTTATAAATTAATGGTGGGGATAGTTCAGCATTTCATTATTTCCAATCGTCAAGTATGGCTGCTAGAGTTAATATATATACATGTAGAAATCTGAATATACATTTTGACTTAGGGTCCAAGTACTAAGAAGAGTTTCAAGAAGGCCGTGTGTACAATTCTTCCTTGAATGTTGTTAGAAATTAATTTAGAGAAGGAAGGTGGAAATAACCATCTCTGACTCTGAACACAATATATAAAATATCTTTTCTTTTAATTTTTTTCTGAAAAAGGTTGAGATTTGAAAATCATTTGCTTTCTAGCTTCCTACTAGTCATATAGAAAATTAAAGAGAGAAGGAAGAAGGTAAAGCAGAACGATGGATGTTGTCCTGTTTCTAGGTCATATCACTCTGTTCTTGTGGTGTATGAATAGTGCAATGCTAGCACCACCATCAGAAGCAGTACCCTTATTAGCAAAACCTAATTGTCAATCGCGCTGCGGTCAAGGGCGGAATCATGAATTTTTCAACGAGTGAGCTAGCTAAAGTTATGAGCTTAAAATTTAATGATTTTTTTTTTTGGTACTTACAATTTCTATAGTCTTTCTAGAAATAAAAGTAAACATTAAATTATATAAATCACGCTAGTTCATAGCTCCATAGACTAATTTTCAATAAGTTTTAACATAAACCAAATAGGGTTTAACACCATAGTGGATTGAACATCTAAGGCTTTTTACCTAGATTGACCTTAGGCCCCGTTTGGGATTGCTTTTTTGGGCCAAAAACTTGCTTTACTTTAAAGTTAAGCAGTTTAAGGTGTTTGGTAAAAATAAACCAAATAGGTTCCTTCATGCATTCATATCATACATGAAAAATTATTTTATGTAAAAATATTGACTAAGTATGAAAAATGGGTTTTCAGAATAATCATTTTCTCAAGATAATTTTTGGCGGCTTTTATTCCTCACACATCAAATAAGATAACTTGATTTTATGGAATTTTAGTACGAAGTATATATTGACTTAATGAGCCATTATTTTTAGCCTAAATCGTATTTTGCACTAAAACCGATTTTTCATAATTTGATTTGGTGGGAATTTGATTTTCTAGTATTTTTATTTGAATCCAAATAGGGAGTACTTTCTTATTTACATTGTAAACTTAAGTAAATGGAGTAATATAAAAATAAATAAAAGTAAAATGACAAAGACATTTACTTAAATGTTGAAAATGGAAGTAAGGTAATTTGTACATCTATACACCGCCATTGGCTAGGCTAATATTGAAAAGGCTTAACTACTACAGTGCCCCTTGAAACATTAGTCAATTCTCACTTCACCCCCTTAAAGTTAAAGTGACCGATATTTTGTGTCTCACTTTGCCCCTCACTGTCAAGTCTGTTAAAAACTCTGTTAAAAATGCTGATGTGACACCAATAGGACCCACTATTTTGCTAAACTAAATGCCATGTGTGAAGAAAAAAAAAATTAAAAATTGTCTTTTAAAAAACTTAATTTAACTATTAAATTTTAAAAAAAATATACTGTAAAACAAAAAAAATCCCCAATTCTCCTCCTCCAACCTCATTATCCCTTCCCACTCCTCTCTCTCTCTCTCTCTCAGAAGCAACTGGGGAGGCTGCTTGTGGTGCACTTCGCGGCGGGAGGGGTGGTGAGATGATGCAGCAGGGTTGCGACCGGGTGTTTGTCGGGTCCAGCGCGTTCAAGAGCGGTGACCCGCTGAAGCTGGGGAGGGCGATTGTGCAGGCTGTAACCCATTACAGGGACCCAGATGTGCTAGCTGAGGTGAGTTGCAGGTTAGGCGAGACCATGGTTGGGTTGAATTTGAAGGACGAGAAGCTAGAGAGGTTTCGGTCTGAGTGATGAAACAATCTTTGTTGTTTGGGCGGAGAAGGAAGGCGGCGTTTGGGTGGGTGGGTTTTAGATTTGGCAAAAGGTCACTTTTGGTCTCTGTAGTTTACCACTTTTACCACTTTGGTCCATGTCGTTTCAATTTTGTCAATTTTGTCCCTGTGGTTTCAATTTGAAGCAATTTAAGGACAATCTTCAATTTCTGTCAATTTTTTATAACTTCTGTTAGTTCTAGAGGGGCAATTTGGTCCACAAATTATTATTCTCTTTAAAAATAATTTTAAAAAATTAAAATAAAATGAATTTTCTGATCTAGAGAATCAAAGAACCAAACATAGCAAAGCTTAGGAAGACAATCCTCATAGATTCACATTTCTCTCTCAGCTTCTCTCTCTCTCTCTCTCTCTCTCTCTCTCTCTCTCTCTAGACTTGGTGGGGATAGATCTGTGGGTTGCGGGAGGCGAAGAACTTGGTGACGAAGACGATGGCGTGGCCTTGACGAAGAGGGTGGTGTGGCCTTGGCAACGAAGACGAAGATGACGAATCTAGTGTGGGGCTCGTCGGATCTGGAGAGAGGGAGGTTGGCTAGTGTTCGGGTGGGGCTGGGTTTTATATTTTCTGGGGCAGGATCCTTGGTTGGGGTGGGAATGGGTGTCCAGGTTTCTTCTTCCTTCATTGAATCATTCCTAGGTTGTTTTGATGTTTTCCGTTTGCTCTAACATCCTTCTTTATTTTTTGGTTACAACTCTAAGATCCTTCAAGTTCTACGAATTTCCTCTAAAAAGAAGCTATGGTTCGTCTTAATAACGACTTTTGTTGGTTGTTCACTTCGTTATTGCTATAAAATATACTAGTTCCAAAGATTTCCTTCTGGGAACAAAACTTATTGCGTAAGAGTTATGCACACCTTGCTTTTATTGTTATGTAAAACAGACCAAAAAGTTCCGCAAATGGTGAAGGAAAAATATGAAAGCTTACAGAATGATGATAAAGAATACATTTTGTGCAAAAAGAGAGGAGCCAATCCGCTCTCTCCAACTCAGATTCCGCAACTCTCTCACTAGCAAGGTGTTATACTCCAAGCCTCAGTTCTAGATCAGAAAATTCATTTTATTTTAATTTTTTAAAATTATTTTTAAAGAGAATAATAATTTGTGGACCGAATTGCCCCTCTAGAACTAACAGAAGTTAAAAAAAATTGACAGAAATTGAAGATTGTCCTTAAATTGCTTCAAATTGAAACCACATGGACAAAATTGACAAAATTGAAACGACAGGGACCAAAGTGGTAAAAATGACAAACTACAGGGACCAAAAGTACCTTTTGCCTTTAGATTTTTTACGTGTAAAAAATTAATTAAAGATTATGTTTTTGGGTTGTTGTTTGTTTGTTTGTTGGGTCTAATATTACCTAATTTAATAAGGACTGAAGTTTATGTTTCTTCTTTGTAGAAGCCGATAAAAGAATCATTGTCTAATTACTGATTATTAGCATGCTAATCTTGTAATGTTTATATCATTATATGTGCATTATGCTAATCATTCAACTGGTTTTGGTTCCAAGTTGCCTACGACTGGGGTTTCGATTGGGTTTTGGGTCTGCAAGAGAGGAAGAGAGAGGAATGGGAAGGGATAATGGGGTTGGAGGAGGGGATTTTTTGGTTTTAAATTATTATTATTTTTTTAATAGTTGAATTATGTTTTTTAATAGACAATTTTAAATTTTAAATTTTTTTTCTTCACACATGGCATTTAGTTTAGCAAAATAGTGGTATTGGTGCCATGTGAGCATTTTTAACTGAGTTTTTAACAGACTTGACGATAAGGGGCAAAGTGAGACACAAAACATCGGTCAAGGGGGCAAAGTGGGTCACTTTAACTTTAAGGGGGTGAAGTGAGAATTGACCAATGTTTCAGGGGGCACTGTAGCAATTAAGCCTATTGAAAATAAGTTAAATATATAGGTTATATATTTTTTTCTTCAAAAACCACACTGGGATATAGCCCACTGTGGCCCTTGGCTATGGTGACGTGGAGATCCCATACCCTTTTGGAATTGGAGAAGGTTGCTACATTGACGACTGGTTTCAAATAAAATGTGTCAACTCAACCAAACCTTCCTTGAACGTCATCAATCTAGAGGTGCTAGAAATTTCTGTTAAAGGTACACTAAATGTAGCGAACCCAATTACCTTCTCGTCTAACTGCAATACTAACAAGCCAAATCTCCAAGCGGCCAACTTGGAGGGAAGCCCTTTGGTGTTCTCCCAGAAGAACATATTCACTGCAATGGGTTGCGGCGTTATGGCCACAATCACCTCAGACTCAAATGGCTCTACCATTTCAGCCGGTTGCAGTCCTGAATGTGACAACTTTTCGACAAATGAGAAAAGAAGGGTGTTGATTTCTGCCAGACCCCCATCCCTTGGTTTCTCTCTGCCTTCAATACTAGTTTCCAGGTTCATGATTCCACAACTAGTTCATGCAATTATGCATTTTTGGTAGACCAGGGCTGGTTCAAGTGGTTTGCCAGAAATTCAATAAATAATTTTTCTGCCATCCATCATATGGAACATGTTCCTGTGATGCTAGAATGGAGCTTATACCATTCGACGATCGATGTATTTGGAGCCGTTGTAGAAGTAAATCCCATAGTCGTAGATTCGGAGTCCTCCTTTTATTGCAGAAGTTATGGTGGCAGCTCTTCAATATATAAATCCTCAAGCAGGCTTGAATGTTCTGCAATGCGGGCTATGAGAGAAATCCATATCTTCTACAGGGATGTCAAGGTAAACAAACAAACACTGTCTTTCAATTTTGTACTCCTTTTTTGGGGTTGAATTTTGAATTAGTGAGCAGGTGATCTATATTTCACATGATTAATTTTGATCTTTTAATTAAATCATATTCCAGACGAAAATGAGTGCGAGATTGGGAACTCTTGTCCCGCAGACACCGTATGCAAGAATCATGTCCTGGGTCAATGTGCTCCTTATAGGTATGCCCTTGTCCCCTTACAATATGTACATTATTAAAGAAACCTATACTGTTAAATTTCTTTGACCCTTACTTATAACTTATATTTTTACATAACATATGGATTAGAGATTGTCTCTGCACGAAGAATGAACCGACGTGTAGAGAAAATCTTACTTATATTCAGTTTTATTCAACTTTAACAAAGTTGATTACAACTTCGATTTTAGTTTTGAAGTATCAAATATGAGACGTATAACCTAAAATTGAAGTCATCATAAAGTTTAAGCTCTAAATGGTGATTCTATACCATAGACAAACAATCATGTCAGCAAATGAGGTTTTCTCAATATGGTTCTTTAAAGAACGAATGTCCGGTATATAGAATAATTAATCTAAAACAACAAAAAATAACAAAACTGAAAATCCTTTCTTATTGTATTGGGCAATATATTCAGGTGATGGCATCCTGGCAGTGGTGGCGTGCTATTATTTCTACTCATTGGTGGCGCGTGTGGTGCATGATGGTGGATTCTTGGGGCTACTATATTTATCTTCTGGCGAAGAAGATAATGATTGATTTCGAAAATATTGAAGATATGAAAATGTTCAAATTATTAAGACCGTGGACGTAGTGTGAGCTTGGTTGTTCTCTCACCCCCTCCATTCTTGTGTTGGGTTTGTACTTTGTTGGGTTCTGCTGTGTTTATTTGAGCCTTTGCTTGTTTTGGGCTCGGTAATGTTTTACAATTGGGCCTACTTGTTCATATGGGCCTTTAATGTAGGCTTTGTTTTGTATATACTTTTTGAAAAATACGGTACTTCCTTCATTTCTACCAATAGGAGTGTGACATGTGTGCATAAGTTTTTCTTTTTGTGTTTTTAATGAATTGTTTTTGTATTTGTATTAAACTGTGATTTACAGGGAGGAGTATAAAAGCATCCACAATGGCCTCCCTAAACCACCTCCTTAGTTCGTCCAAAAAAAAAAAAAAAAAACCTCCTTAGACAAATTTTAGGGAGGAATTGTAAAAATACAACTCCAACCATGCTTCCTATCCACCTCCTAAAATACGGAGACCTCTAGGAGCTCCTAAATCTAAGGAGAGAAAAAGGACTCATAATGGCTCCCTATAATTTAATGCTGCTTTATTTAATGAGTATTTCAAACCTTTATTTAATGCTAACTATTTTTTATCTTATTTTTTAATAGAGATGGACCAATAAAAAAAAAAGTTAGCATTCATGACTCCCTAAACTAGAGACCATGATTGGAGTTTAAATTTTATAGAGAGTTCCTAAAATAACTTTTATATGTTTTTAACTAAAATTTAACTAAAAAATAGAGAGCATGATTGTGGATGCTCTTAGAGCGTATAAAAGTTATTTGTCTAAGGAGGTGGTTTAGGGAGCCCATTATGGATGCTCTAAGGAGACAAGTAGTATCCTCTCTTTTTTGAGTTAAAAGACTGAAATATTTCATTAAAAACTCACAAGACACAGAGCATCAAGCCAAACTGGTACATCTTCCAGCCAATACAAACTTGATTATAAATTCAAAGCATGCTCAGCGCCTTATAATTTTTTTTTTTTTGGGGCAGTTTTTGTAAATATAATTTTTTTGACTATCAATGGAACTTCTCGAAAAAAAAGTCCGCCTTTCACTCTCAAAGTTCCCTTCTTTTTTTTTTTTTTTTAATCATTTCGTTGTCAAGTATGGCTGCTTAGAAGACAAGCAGCAACAAGAAACAGCATGATTTTTATACGGTCCTTCACTTGTTGTGAAGATA
This sequence comes from Prunus avium, assembly GCF_965620075.1. Taxonomy (NCBI): domain Eukaryota; kingdom Viridiplantae; phylum Streptophyta; class Magnoliopsida; order Rosales; family Rosaceae; genus Prunus; species Prunus avium. The sequence continues at coordinate 30,998,647 of NC_142286.1, forward strand.
ACATAGGAAAACTTAAGGATGATTATATTTTCCAAGTATGATGGAGAATTGACCTGGTGGGTGTAATCAAATCAAAGGATGATTATAGGTTTTGAAAAACTTAAGGGAAAAGTATTCAAGCAATGCAGAAAACCAAGCACAAGGAAAGTGCAGAGAACTAACTACTATCTCTACACCTTCTTTACATTTGTTCTGCACAAGGTTGGGAGTTGAGATTCATTGGGTTTCCGAGCTAACTCCAAGCTTCCTACTAGAAATTGAGATAGATAAAAAGAAGAGGAAGAGGAAGAAGAAGAAGATGCAGAATGGTTGTTATGTTGCTTTCCCATATTACTCTGTTTACTCTGTTCTGGTGGTCTATGAGTAGTCCAGTACTAGCACAACCACCCATATCAAAGCCTAACTGTCAATCGAATTGGGGGGCGTTGAAATCCCATATCCTTTTGGAATTGGAACAGGTTGTTACATTAACGACGGCTGGTTCCAAATAATCTGTGACAACTCTACTGGAAATCCGAAACCTTTTTTGAACCGTACCAATCTGGAGGTGTTAGAAATTTCAGTGGAAGAAGGCACATTAAAGGTCAGAAACCCAACCATCAATTAATGTTTGTCTTCGTAACTCTTCCTCGATGATGTTTACTCAACTAAGAATAGGACTTTCCACAAAAACAAAACTAAGAATAGGACTCGGGCTGACCCACCAGAATAAGATGCCGGCGGCTCACTGTAGTGAACATAAAGTTTCTTTCAGTCAGAGTACGTATATCCGAACGTCAAATTCGGGACTCGGGTGAGTTTCCTTTCTCTTGCAGCTGAAGAAAGTAGCACGGCTTCCAACCCCAAGCTTGACGTCAATAGAAATTCTGAGCACCACCATTTTCTTGTGTGATGTTTTTCCTTTACTTTACGACTTTGTACACCCACCATCATGCGCCAATAAGAAATAGCAATAACCCCAACACCCACGCCAAGGCATGCACCAATAGATCTCATCTCATGAGTAGCTAGTTGAATAAATTTTGCTAGGTTTTGAACATGCCACATGCCTTGCCCGCATCGAAATACAAACCAAGCCAAAAGGGAACAAAGGTTTGTATAATTAGTTAGTACCAAAATTCTGCAATGTTTGAATTGGCTCTAATATATTATGATCTCAAGTCCGAATTGATATATCAAAGCTTAATTTGTAAGCCGGTTTGATTGGAAGTATTCCTGGTCCAAGTAACCAAATGTACCATTAACAAGTGTTGTCTTGAGTTTGGTAATTGATAGTGAAGTTCCAAAATCCGCAACTTTCGCTATGTAGTTTTTATCTAAAAGTATGTTTGTTGAGTTAATGTCTTTGTGAAAAACAGGAGAGGAAAGAGCTCCTGCAATTTCTGTGGCAATACATAACCACAGTTCCCTGTTGTGATTCAACTTGGTCTCCATAAGAAACACAACAGAGGGTCTCTTCATACAAATTCCTGTGTCTCCCTCCCTGCATAGGACTGAAGTTTCATAAATTACCCAGAAATCATTTTGCTCAACAAGGAATACATGGTTGTAATCAACTAATACTCTGTCCTTTCCACTAATTTACTCTCATTATTCAGATTATTGATAGTAGTATGCTTGCTCATTATTAATGATAGTAGCATGCCTACCTTACAGAACATATCATAATCCCAAACAACATATAATGTTTGTACAGCATCAAATTAAACATGGATTACAAGACCCAAGTGTTTTAATTAACTTGTTTACCATGTCACAGAAGATGATAGTGGAAACTCGTCTAATGGTGAACTGGGCCTAACATTCGAGGCTGACTCTGTTGAACTTGAAACAGCATCCCAGTGCTCATTTATGTCACTTAGAGCAGATTCAAACCCTTTGTAATTCTGTGGAACATTACAAGTGTTTTCAATCAACATTTGAATTGTTGGAAAAAATGGTTCACCTAAAGGATACAAAGGTTTTGGCGCTCAAAGGAAGAATTTGAAATTGCCTAAAAGCGACCGGTCGCTGGGCATTTGCGACCGGTCGTTTTGAAGCAGATTCAAGGTCTGGAGCTAAACCAAGGAGCGACCCGTCGCCAGTTCTTTGCGACCGGTCGCATGAAGCACGAGCGACCGGTCGCCTGACATTTGCGACCGGTCGCTTAGAAGCAGATTCAAAGTCTGGAGGGAAAACTTCTGGCGACCGGTCGCCCATTCCTAACGACCGGTCGCTCCAGTCGTGCTGTGATGTTTTGCTTACGTATTTTCAACTGTCTTTTCAATGGCTATCGCTTTCCACAAGTTTGCAGGTGCTTAATGGATCACTTCTGAGGTAAAAGAGGGTTGACTACCTGCTGGATAGTTGGGAGAGCACTCATGGCTAATTGGTTATCCTATTTTGATTAATCTCCTCTCCATTTTCTGGTTTAATGGAGGTGGCTGAGTGGGATTGTATTACCTACCTGATCTGACCCTTAGTCTAAGTGGTGACTAAAAGGAAAGAACGTGGAGGACAATCAGATATCCTATCTCTTGTCCATTGGCCTGTGTAGGTAATGGGATGAAGTAAGACAACACAAGGGAGAAAGCATGTTGAACATATGTAGTGGCAAAAGCTGGAAACAAGTTAGAGTTTCTAAGGGGAGAGCTTTGTTCAGAAAAACCAAGGGGAGAGCAAGAGAGTTCTCTAAGTGTATCAAGGTGTTGAGCAAGGGTGTGAGAGAAACAGATTGTGAGGGTAGTGTTCTAAGGGGGTTTCCTTTGTAAACCAAAGTTGTAACCTATCTTCATTAGTGAAATTTCTCAAGGTGATCACCAAAGAGGATGTAGGCAATTTGCTGAACCTCTATAAACACTTGTGTCATTTGTGCTTGGTTAATTTATGTGTGTGTGTGTAAGACTCATCCATCATTGAGTTCTTTGTCTAAAGTCCATCAACAACAAGATCTTAAAAGGGCAGTGAGTTAGTCATTCTAATTCTCAACAAGTGGTATCAGAGCTGTGTTTGGAAGCTGGAGCTAGTTCTTCTCTTGGAGTGCTAGTGTGTTGAAGATGGTAAGTGACATGGAAGCTGAGAGTGGTAGCAGTTCACAGCATCTGAAGCCACCACAGGCAGCAAGCATGAAGGTGGAGTTAAAGCCTTTCACAGGGAAGGAGAACTTCACTCTTTGGCAACGAAGGATGAAGTCAGCTCTTACACAACAACAGCTCCATGTTGTGTTGGTTGGCAAGGAGAAGAAGCCAGCAAGCATGACGGATGATGAGTGGGGAGTTCTTGACGAGTTAGCCAGAGGAGCTATCGAAAACTATCTCTCCGATGAGGTGCTCATCAACGTGATAAAGGATACAGCGAAGCAAACATGGGAGAAGCTCGAAGAGATGTTTGCAGGGAAATCGTTGTCCAACAAACTCTTCCTCAAGGAAGAACTCCTGAATCTTAAGATGGAGGAGGGAGGAAATCTAATGGAACATCTAAGTAGTTTCAATAGATGTGTTGCTGACTTGCAGAGAATGGATGTGAATTATAGTCCGGAGGATAAGGCTCTCATGTTGTTGACATCCTTACCTTCGTCCTATAAACACTTCCGAACCACTCTTATGTTCGGAAAGGTTACTCTTGATTTTGAGCCTGTGGTGCAAGACATCATGACACACCATAGGATGACTCAACGTTCGGGAGAAAACTCTCAAGGTGAAGGTCTAGTTGCAAAGACCGGAGAGAGAGGTCGTTCAAAGAGGCGTGAAGGCAAGAAAGGCAATAGAGGAAGGTCCAAATCCAAGGCGAAAGATGGTTGTTTCGAGTGTGGGTCAAAGGAGCATTGGAAAAAGAATTGCCCCATATGGAAGGAGAAGAAGAACAAAGGGAAGAATGCAACAAACACAGCGGAGGATGTCACGGAAAGTGATGGTGAGCTTTTGTGTGTTAATAGCAATGTTAAAACAAATGCATTGGCTAATTCTTCAAGGTGTTCCTCTTCCGATTGGATTTTGGATTCCGGATGCTCATATCATATGTGCTCAAACAAGGAGTGGTTTGACACGTATGAGAAAGAAGATAGCAGTGAAGTGATGATGGGGGATGGCTCAATGTGTAGAGTCAAAGGAACCGGTACAATCAAGGTGAAGATGCATGATGGGGCTGTTAGGACGCTTGGAATGGTAAGGCATATTCCAAAGTTGCGTAAGAATCTCATTTCCCTTGGAACTCTTGATAAGAATGGTTATTCATTCAAAGCAAATGGAGGGAAACTCATAGTCTCAAAAGGTTCACTTGTGATTATGAAGGGAGAGATTCAACCTAATTGTCTATATAGGTTGTGTGGTACAACAATCATAGGTGGAGCAGCTGTATCTACAAGTAAGGACTCGGAAGATGAAACTCAGCTTTGGCATTTGAGGCTAGGGCACATGAGTGAGAGGGGCATGCAGGAACTACACAACAGAAAATTGTTGAAAGGTGTTCAAAGTTGCAAGCTTGAGTTCTGCAGATTTTGTACCATGGGAAAGCAATCAAAAATAGCTTTCAAGCAGCGAAACAAAGAGGAAGAAAGCACGGGTGTGCTAGATTATATTCACACGGATGTATGGGGGCCATCACCGGTTAAATCGAAGGGTGGAGCTCGCTATTTCGTGACTTTCTTGGATGATTTTTCCAGGAAGGTTTGGGTCTACTTCATGAAGGAGAAATCTGAGGTCTTCACCAAATTCAAAGAGTGGAAGGCGGAAGTAGAGAACCTAACCGGAAGAAAGATCAAGATCCTAAAGAGTGACAATGGTGGTGAATATAAGGACAGCAAGTTCCTTGAGTTTTGCAAAAGTGAAGGCATTAAGAGGCACTTTACCGTGAAGAAGACACCCCAACAAAATGGAGCTGCGGAGAGGATGAACCGAACTCTCATGGAGCGTGAGAGATGTATGAGAATTCATGCAGGGTTGCCCGAATTTTTTTGGGCAGAAACGGTTAACCACGCTGCCTATTTGGTTAACCGATCGCCTTCAAGAAATCTTGAGTTCAAGTGTGCAGAGGAGGTATGGTCTAAAAGGTCAATCGATTATTCGAATCTTAAGGTGTTTGGGTGCAGTGCATATGCACTTATTCCTAGTGATGAAAGATCCAAGTTGAAGCCAAAGTCTCTTGAATGTATTTTCATTGGATTTGAGAGTGGTGTGAAGGGCTACAAGCTGTGGGATCCTGTGAACCACAAGAAGATACTCAGCAGAAATGTTGTGTTTGATGAGAAGACCATACCTATGAACAAAGTCAAGAATTCAGAGGCAAAGGAGGATGTTGTTGAGAAAGAAACAACCATTGAAGTTCCACTCAAGAAGGTGTCAAGAAAGACTTCACGGAAACAGCCAACTGAAGACGTTCAGGAGGAGGTGGAGTCTGACATTGAAGAGGAAGAAGCTGGGCAGCTTCAACAACACACTCAAGAAGAAGAAGAGGCTCAAGAACAGGTGGAGCCATCATCTATAGCTCGGTCCAGGCCCAAGAGAACAATCAAACCACCTCAAAGGTTTGGATGGGAGACGGATGCAGTTCACTATGCCCCTAAATGCTAGTGAAGAAGAACCAACCACGTTCCAAGAAGCTGTTGAGAACAAGGAACGGGAAAGTTGGATGGAAGCTATGATGCAAGAGATGGAATCTCTACACCAAAACTCAGTTTGGGAGTTGGTTCCTAAACCCAAAGGTCGCAAGGTTATTGGCTGCAAATGGGTGTTTAGGAAGAAAGAAGAAATGCATGAGAAAGGTGCCACCTTATTCAAAGCTCGGTTGGTGGCAAAAGGATTCTTACAAAAGGAGGGAGTTGATTATGATGAAATCTTCTCTCCGGTGGTGAAACATACTTCTATACGACTACTACTCTCCATAGTAGCACAAGAGGACATGGAGGTGGAGCAAATGGATGTGAAGACTGCTTTCCTTCATGGTGAATTGGAGGAAGACATCTACATGAGCCAACCTCAAGGGTTCATTGAAGCAGGGAAGGAAAATCTGGTTTGCAGGTTGAAGAAGTCTTTGTATGGGCTGAAGCAATCTCCAAGGCAGTGGAACAAGTGCTTTGATTCCTACATGATGAAGATTGGGTATAGAAGATGTGAATCTGATTGTTGTGTTTACTCTCATGCATTCAAGGATGGTAACTTCATCCTTTTGCTTCTTTATGTTGATGACATGCTAATTGCATGTAAGGACATGTCAAGAATCCAGAATTTGAAGACATTGCTTGGAAAGGAGTTTGACATGAAGGATCTTGGTGCTGCACAAAAGATCCTAGGAATGGAGATAAGGAGAGACAGAAAGGAAGGCAAGTTGTGGCTGTCACAAAGCAAGTACATTTCCAAGGTACTTGAAAGGTTTAATATGATGGATTGCAAACCGGTGTCTACTCCTTTGGCGGAGCATTTTAAATTAAGTGCAAAAGAATGTCCTTCTACGAATGTGGAGAAGGAGGAAATGAGTAAAGTTCCATATGCAAGCTTGGTAGGGTGTCTCATGTATGCAATGGTGTGCACACGCCCCGACTTAGCCCAAGCCGTTAGTGTGGTGTCAAGGTATATGACGAATCCTGGAAGGCAACATTGGACAGCAGCAAAATGGATTCTCAGGTACTTGAAGGGCACCAAAAGGCTTGGGATATTGTTTGAAAGACAACAAGGAAAGGCATGTGTGTCGGGGTATGTAGATTCTGATTATGCAGGAGATTTAGATAAGAGGAGATCCACCACAGGATATGTCTTCACTTGTGGTGGAGGACCGATTAGTTGGAGAGCAGTGTTACAATCGGTTAGTGCCTTGTCTACTACGGAAGCGGAGTATATGGCGTTAACGGAAGCTTCAAAAGAAGCGGTATGGCTGAAGAGATTGGCAAAGGAATTCGGGATAGCTCAAGACTTGGTGGTGATTCTAAGTGACAGTCAAAGTGCTATTTGCTTAGTGAAGAATCAAGTGTTCCATGGGAGGTCCAAACACATTGATGTGAGATACCACCGAATAAGGGATTGGGTGAATGATGGAGACATCACAATTATGAAGGTTCATACAAATGAGAACGCTTCAGATTGCCTAACAAAGCCAGTCACAGCAGCAAAGTTCAAGCATTGTTTGAGCTTGCTCAATCTTGTTACATGCTAAAGATTGAGGTGGAGTTCTTGAGAGTTATCAGGACGATTCTCAAGACATTACAGATGTCCTGGAAGGCAATGATATCCACAAGGAGTATTAGGCTCGCCATGGTGGAGATTGTTGGAAAAAATGGCTCACCTAAAGGATACAAAGGTTTTGGCGCTCAAAGGAAGAATTTGAAACTGCCTAAAAGCGACCGGTCGCTGGGCATTTGCGACCGGTCGTTTTGAAGCAGATTCAAGGTCTGGAGCTAAACCAAGGAGCGACCGGTCGCCAGTTCTTTGCGACCGGTCGCATGAAGCACGAGCGACCGGTCGTCTGACATTTGCGACCGGTCGCTTAGAAGCAGATTCAAAGTCTGGAGGGAAAACTTCTGGCGACCGGTCGCTCCAGTCGTGCTGTGATGTTTTGCTTACGTATTTTCAACTGTCTTTTCAATGGCTATCGCTTTCCACAAGTTTGCAGGTGCTTAATGGATCACTTCTGAGGTAAAAGAGGGTTGACTACCTGCTGGATAGTTGGGAGAGCACTCATGGCTAATTGGTTATCCTATTTTGATTAATCTCCTCTCCATTTTCTGGTTTAATGGAGGTGGCTGAGTGGGATTGTATTACCTACCTGATCTGACCCTTAGTCTAAGTGGTGACTAAAAGGAAAGAACGTGGAGGACAATCAGATATCCTATCTCTTGTCCATTGGCCTGTGTAGGTAATGGGATGAAGTAAGACAACACAAGGGAGAAAGCATGTTGAACATATGTAGTGGCAAAAGCTGGAAACAAGTTAGAGTTTCTAAGGGGAGAGCTTTGTTCAGAAAAACCAAGGGGAGAGCAAGAGAGTTCTCTAAGTGTATCAAGGTGTTGAGCAAGGGTGTGAGAGAAACAGATTGTGAGGGTAGTGTTCTAAGGGGGTTTCCTTTGTAAACCAAAGTTGTAACCTATCTTCATTAGTGAAATTTCTCAAGGTGATCACCAAAGAGGATGTAGGCAATTTGCTGAACCTCTATAAACACTTGTGTCATTTGTGCTTGGTTAATTTATGTGTGTGTGTGTAAGACTCATCCATCATTGAGTTCTTTGTCTAAAGTCCATCAACAACAAGATCTTAAAAGGACAGTGAGTTAGTCATTCTAATTCTCAACATGAATGGCCTCCAACTCCGTTGCGACCTCTCTCATTGTGGGGCGATTCCTTCCATTCATATTCAAGCATCTCATTGCAAGGTTAGCAAAAGTTATGATATCTGTTTGGGAGCCCTCCATCACAACCCCAGCATCAAGAATGCCAAATAGACGATCTTCTTGCATCGAAGTAATGAAATAAGTGGCAAGAGTTTTGTATTCATTTCCTTCTGACCCTGTTACTGCAGAAACTGGTTGTAGACCAGTCAAGAGCTCAACAAGGACAACTCCGAAACTATAGACGTCACTTTTCTCTGTAAATTGGCTTGATTGAAAGTATTCCGGGTCCAAGTAACCAAATGTACCATGTACAGCTGTGGTCAAGTGAGTCTGGCCGATCACAATTGATCTTGAAGTGCCAAAGTCAGCAACTTTTGCTCTGTATTTTGTTGTGAATTAATGTCTAACTCACTGCCCTTTTAAGATCTTGTTGTTGATGGACTTTAGACAAAGAACTCAATGATGGATGAGTCTTACACACACACACAGAAATTAACCAAGCACAAATGACACAAGTGTTTATAGAGGTTCAGCAAATTGCCTACATCCTCTTTGGTGATCACCTTGAGAAATTTCACTAATGAAGATAGGTTACAACTTTGGTTTACAAAGGAAACCCCCTTAGAACACTACCCTCACAATCTGTTTCTCACACACCCTTGCTCAACACCTTGATACACTTAGAGAACTCTCTTGCTCTCTCCCTTGGCTTTTCTGAAACTCTCACAGAAAACTACAACTTCTACTCCAGCCACTTCCTAATTATCCAACTTGTTTTCTCCTCTTATGTTATCTTACTTCATCCCATTACCTACACAAGCCAATGGACAAGAGATAGGATATCTGATTGTCCTCCACGTTCTTTCCTTTTAGTCACCACTTAGACTAAGGGTCAGATCAGGTAGGTAAAATAATCTCACTCAGCCACCTCCATTAAACCAGAAAATGGAGAGGAAATTATTCAAAACAAGATAACCAATTAGCCATGAGTGCTCTCCCAACTTATCCAGCACGTAGTCAACATTCATTTAACTCAGAAGTGACCCACAATGCTTCTGAAATCATGTGGAAAGCGATAGCCATCGAAAACACAGTTGAAAACACGTAAAGAAACGTCACAGCACGACTGGAGCGACCGGTCGTCAGGAATGGGCGACCGGTCGCCAGAAATTTTTCCTCCAGACTTTGAATCTGCTTCTAAGCGACCGGTCGCAAATGTCTGGCGACCGGTCGCTCGTGCTTCATGCGACCGGTCGCAAAGAACTGGCGACCGGTCGCTCCTTGGTTTAGCTCCAGACCTCGAATCTGCCAGAAAACGACCGGTCGCAACTTCCCAGAGACCGGTCGCTTTTAGGCAGTTTCAAATACTCCCTTTGAGCGCCAAAACCTTTGTATCCTTTAGGTGAGCCATTTTTTTTCCAACAATCTCCACCATGGCGAGCCTAATACTCCTTGTGGACATCATTGCCTTCCAGGACATCTGTAATGTCTTGAGAATCGCCCTGATAACTCTCAAGAACTCCACCTCAATCTTTAGCATGTAACAAGATTGAGCAAGCTCAAACAATGCTTGAACTTTGCTGCTGTGACTGGCTTTGTTAGGCAATCTGAAGCGTTCTCATTTGTATGAACCTTCATTATTGTGATGTCTCCATCATTCACCCAATCCCTTATCCGGTGGTATCTCACATCAATGTGTTTGGACCTCCCATGGAACACTTGATTCTTCACTAAGCAAATAGCACTTTGACTGTGTTGTGTAGATACAGCTGCACCAAAATGGATTCAGTTGCATCCTCAACTTGTGATACTCGCAAGTGCACGAGCCGTTCGGTAGTATAGCGTATGTAAGTGCGAGGTCGATCCCACGAGGATTGGTGATTGAATGATTCAATTCATTTTCCCTACACAAAACAGAAATGAAAAAGAAGGGAAATAAATAAAACAAGGAAGAAAGAAAATAACTAACTCAAGCAGATAAGTTCCCAAGTTCAATTAGATTAACGGATTGATTCTAGCTAATGTATGATTAAGCTATGGTGTGTGGTCATAACCTTGTGTTCCTAATTCCCTAATTTGATCATTTGTTGTCTAACCTAAAATTAAGCATTAGGAACCCATTAAGCATAGAAGAACAATTTAAACAACCAAGCATGTATCTAATCCCTGTTGTCGAATGTCCATACATACTCTTCCTATTCATAGTTCAATTCGAATTAAAGTATGGTGTCTACTCTTAATTCAAACCAAGATAGCTAACATGCAAGCCTAAATGGTGATCAATCATTCAAACTAGCATATTAACTTATAAGCATAATGAATAAGAACAAAAATCATAATTGAAACTTGGAAACTAATCAAACTTGAAACTAAAGAAAAGAATTTACATAACAATGAAAATTAAGTAGAACTTGGAAAACTTAAGGAGAATTTCAGCACAAATATTTCATTACTACAATTGAAAACTAGAAAATGAAACTAAGAGAATTTGAGGGAGAGAAGGGAAGGGAGCTCTAGAGAAGTGTTTGAGAGCTCCCCCCCCTTGGGGTGTGTTTACAAGCTTGGGAAACCTCACTATATATAGGCCTAAGGAAGCTGAAAATCTGAATTAAGTATGGCTAATGCATACAACACTTGTTTTATAAAATTTGAAATGGTTGATGCACTTCACTAATGCATACAACACTTCCATTATAAAATCTGAAATGGTTGATGCACTTCACTAATAAATCCCACCAGCAGCCCTAGCTCATCTTCATGTCACCATGACCAAGCTTCCAACCAGAAATAATAGCTCATCCTGAGGTCAGCATGACCAGCAACTTCAAGGGCTTACTAATTGGGCTTCCCTTAAGCAAATTAAGACTTTAAGCACTCAAACCTGAATTTCAGAATGTCTTCTTTCCAGCCATATATCATTTGGGCCAATCCAAGGTCGGAGGAGGAAGTTAAGGCCAAAACAAATTGCTAACTCATTTTGCGCGCTGATAAAATCCATCCTGAGCATGGCTCTGTGTTTGCTAGGTAACAGACTCCATATTTATCCAATGGGGCTGAATTTTGGATATGTTATATTACACACCCATTGGAACAACTTTCATGAAGAATGTGGCCTCATCCGAGCTATGTAGGTTGCTGAAACAAAGCTTGCAATATGACCTACGAAACTGGGCTGGCAGGGGACTGTAGCCAAAATTGAGTTTGTCTTTAAGCTCTTCATCCATTCATCCAAATTAGGCCCTAACATGCATGGATTGCATCATTTACTATCCAAAGCCCTCATTATTACCTAAAGCTCAATGAACTGAAAGATAAACACAAAAAGGATTAAAAGCACAAGTTTAACTCAAAAACATAACCAAATCATAAGCTAGAAGGGTACAAAATGATATGTAAATATGCACCGATCAAATACCCCCAAACCTAGATTTTGCTAGTCCTCGAGCAAAACAAAAGGAAAACAAAGATAAAAACAAACAAGAAGTTAACTAGACCACTTTCGTAGGTAACTCGATTGCATTGAGCATATGCAACAAGCCTTTAAACCTCTAGGCATCCCTAGTAGGAGGAGTTGTGTCTCCTGAGGGTTTAACAGATACGATACCCACAAACGTTTTACTGACTCTGTAAAACAAGGTAATTAGAAAACTTAAAAGATTTTTAGTCCTTAAGCAAAATAAAAAACAAAAACAAAAACAAATAATAATAATTACATTAACAAAAACAAAACAAAACAAAACAAAAAAAATTACAAAAATAAAAAGAACTCAAAACAATCTTTCCGAACATTTTCTGAAGAGAAATGACTCATGCACATGACTCAAAAGTTTTAACAATAAAAGCTCAATTTTAAACATTATTCACAAAGCGGCAAAGTTCAAAACATAATATGCTCAAAGTGTGGTAGTGTGATAGCCAAATGCAACAAATTCCCCAATCTTAGTTTTCACACAATTTCAAAAATCATACAAAGCACAAGTTCAACTTCAAATCTCACCAAAGTTGTCCTCTCACAAATGAATCACTCGGAAGAGGCCTATAATGCAACACTCAGTTATAAACATGAGATTAGAGTTAAACCATAAAGACTTAACTCGAAATAGAAAGATGAAGAACTTGCATTAATATGATCTCAAGAAGGATGCCAAACACTTAAAAGTAGAAAAATGAATGCAATTCAACCACATGACATTTAAAATCAATTTAGGTCTTTAACATAGGTTGTAATGGGGCCAAGGGTGTAAGGTGAGTAAGAAATGAAAGGTATGGATAAAACAAAGTCCAAGGAACTCAAAATATAAGAGCATAAAACAATTGTTTACAAGCATTCGAATCATCACAATGAGAATTTATTTTTCTTTTACATGATCAAAACTCCTTATACCTTCATTTACATTGATTCACTCCTTTCCTGAACAACCACCAATTTATTTTGAAGGCCCAAAAATGAAACCCAAAAATGAAATTTCATTCAACCACCACTTAATCACAACTTTTCTCTTTTCTTTCACCAATTGTGTGATATATATATATATTTTTTTTCTTTCGAAATGTAACACCCATTCCCTATGAGTTCCTTAGAAAGGTAAATATTTGTTTTTCGGGCTAAGGCGAGGAAATATAATTGGTAAATGAAAGAAAAGGTTTACATGTAGGCTCAATATGGTTAACAATGGAAAATCATGCTTAAGCATGCATAAGGTTAGCTTGAAAGGCACAAACGATCCAAAGAGGGCCTTAATATCACTTCTTAAATGTCGTGAAGTCAAATTGCATAAGAATAAATGACTTTTAAGTGTTCAACCAAATCAATGAATAATGAGATCAAACAACAACTTAGATGACAAGAAATTAAGAATATGTGTATAACACTCATGAATTGAAGTACAAGGCTCAAAAGCTCACTTTATATGGTTGGTTATATAAGTCTAATTTATACTTCATACAATTCTTTAGATCATGCAAATCCTTTAATTGGAAAATTATGAAACAAATGGCAAGTGTAAAGAAGGTTTCAAGCATATCATGCTAGAACAATGCCAATTTTTTTTTTTATTATTTATTTATATGAAATCCAATTTTCATTTAAGTCATGCAAACATTTATCACAATCTCATCAAATGTGTTCGGAAAGTGACTAAACAAAACAAGATTCAAAACAAGAAAGAAATTTAATTTAATTTTTTTTTTAAATTTTAAGAAAAACCAAGTTTACTTGCTAAACTCCAATACCCCCAAACCTAGAAATGAGCATTGTCCTCAATGTTTAAAAATTAGCCACAAACAATGTCATAACAAGAAATGAAAGGTACTAAAGTAAATATAAATCACAAAACACACTTGAATTAAAATACACAAATAAAATAAAATAAAATAAATAAAAATGAAAATTACAAAACAAACAAACAAACAAATAAATAAATAACGAAACAGTAAAACACTCAAAACAGTAAGCCCTAAACAGACAGTCTTACGCAAACTAAAACCCAAACGTTTGAAAGCCCAACCCCAAAGAAAGTTAACTCACTTTGAAACCAAAACAATGGTGAAAACCCGACCCACAATGAAATCCAAAGCCCACACGTTTTAATTTTAATTTTTTCTTAAAAAGATAAAACGTGAATTATGAGCGCAAAGCGGGATTTCTAAAAAGAGGGAATGTGGTCCCTGATGTCGTCTCATGGATAGTCATGGGCAGACTGAGCGAGACACGTGTTGACAGATAGAAGCGCCGCAGATTTCACAAGCAGAAATTACGGGCTCATGGAAAGGCGCGAAGGCTTTACTGAACGCGTCCGTTCAGAAAAGACATGTCGTGATAAATGAGTTGGGTATGGTTGGAAAGCGAGAAGGTTGTGGGACTCGAGGAATGCTGGAGATTCAGAAATGCTTAGACGCTGCAATGGCTAGGGTTTGTCAAAGACTATGTATATAAGAAGGAAAAAGATGGGGATAAAAACAAAACCACAAACTCAGAAACACAAAAGAGAAAAGAAGAAAAAAAAATCAGAAATCAAATGGCCCCATCCTACCCATTTTCGTTGGATCTCAACCTAGCTCCACCGACTCAGACATTGGGCCAAGCAGCGGCACCAGTATGGATGCCCTACTTTGGCTCCTCCCGGGGGCCTGTGTCTGTCAATGACTCACTACTCCTAGACAACGATGTTGCTATTGGAGTTGGCAGAAATTTAGTGACTCCCAAAGATATACGTGTGTTCGGGACAAGGGATGACAACCGGGTCACGAGTGATGCCCTGGCACTGAAGCGTGCAGAGTACAGCATGTGTCGCAAGTTTGGGTCATCGCCTACTTGCGAAGTCCCATGAGGTGGAGGTGCTCAAAGCTCAGTTGGCGGCGGAGCGAAGTATGGTTGAAGATTGTCAGAGTGCTATAAAAAGCTTGAAAAGGGAAAGGTCAAGGATAGTGGAGGTGAATCGACACCAGCTAGAAGTATTGCGGGACGAGAATAAAAACCTATCAAAGATGGTAGAGTTGTATTCTCGCGACATGCGAAAGCAGCTGGAGGACCTAGACCGACCGGGTAAACGCAAGAAAGCAGATCACGAGAGTAGTTACGCTCAAGCTAAGATTGCGATCTTTGGGAGCTCAAGTGATGAGCCCCAAGAGGCTGTGCGTGAAGACCCAGAAGTGGACATCCAGACGGCCAAACTAAAAGCTACTATGGTCGAGACACCGAGCGCCAAGAAGAAATGATTTCAGTTTTTATTTATTTATTTATTTTTAAAGTTTTTTTATTATTTATATTTATTATTTTTTTTTTATAGGAAAAATGTTATGCTATCTCAAAGAGACGATTGACCCTAAATTTAAAGAATGACAATCAAACAAAAACACGAAAACCCAAACATGAAATTTTTATTAGTTAAGTAAACACACAAATAGCTGCTTCTTCTTTTAAGAGAAAAACTTAAGGATGACCAGTTAAGGGCCTCAGAAAACACAGCCAGGGGTTCCGGGAAGGTTGGAGGGGTCACAATGGTCCCGCTTAAAACCCGAACTTTTTAGACACCGAAGGTGCCGCCCAAAGAACTCCTAGACACTGTATAGACTGCGGTTGCTCACTGGAGTTACCAAAAATTTAGCTCCTTCAAAGAATATCCTATGAGTTTTAAATTATAAAACCTAATAAAAACAAAATAAATAAATAAATAAATAAAAACTGAAATAAACACGCAATTCAAACAAGAATTTAAAAGAAGAGATGGGATTCTTGCACCAGGTGTCCAAGACGCATCTTTAATTTTGTCTCTTCTTCCAACTAAATTCTTGAGAAACCTGACAAACAAGAAGAAAACAATTGAAAAAAAATAAAATAAAATAACAACTGAAAAAAGCAAAAACACAAACATCAGAAAACAGGGAGGCAAAAGTAAGTGAAAGTGTAAGCATGCTCCCTTTTAAAAAAAAAAACGTGCTCGCAATTTGCGCCGGAAATGAAGGGATCCGAGAGAAAAGAGCACAGGATAGCACCCTCGAGATCCGAAGTGCTTTCGGCTCCCTCGTCTGTATAAGTCTATTTAAACTCATCTCGGTGAAGTAGAAGAGCACCCCGCATTTCTTCCTGCAAATTCAGAGAAAAACATCAAAAAATCCAAAAACAAAACAATGGCATCCTCATGCACTCACCTTGATGATCTTAACCTTGAATTGTCCCTTGCGCCACCGAATGCGCAGATAAGGGGTCCTCCAAACCATGTCTTCCCAAACTCCACATATCATCACGGTACGGCCTCAAACTTTGCTGAGATAATACCGAACTTTTCTGAGGCAATGCCGAACAAAGCAGCGCTGCTGGGAGGCATGATTGGTAACAAGCTCACACCGACAGATCATCTGCATGTGGCACAGAGGTCTGACAAGGCAGCGGTGGAGGAGTCCCACAATTTAACTGTACTCCACGCGATCTCGGCTACCAATTTGGGCATGCGATTGCTGGCGAGAACACGGGAGTGTGCCGCGATGAGCGAGGAAATAGCTTCCTTGAAGGCTATGGTGGCGGACTTGCAGAAGCGGCTCTATTGTGCCAATCAGCACGTGGAAGCACTGCAGAGAAAAAATGAGGACCATGTGGAGCTGCTGCAGATTCTGCAAGTAAGAGAAAACAGAGGCATGCCATGAAGATGAAGATGAAGATGAAGAAGTTGTTTTTATTTTTAATTTACTTGAATGTTTTTTTTTGTTTTGTTTTTTTTTTGTTTTAAACTTTTTATCTTTTTGAATGCAATGTTTGAATAAAAATGTGTTTTTAACACTCAGAAATAAACTAACTAACCACACCACGTAAATAAATAAACTAACCTAATAAAACAAAAAAAAACATAAAAGAAAACCAAGAAGTTCCAAATTGAATTTTTTTTAATTTTTGTTTTTATTTATTTATTATTATTTACAACTAACTGACCACACAAAGAAAAAAAACAACAAAGAAGTTCCAAATTGCAATTTACAAGGAAAAATAAAAACCCAAATTTCAAATTTCAAATTTTTTTTTTATATTTATTATTATTGTTTTTAAAACACACAAATATACAAGCAACTCACGGATGACCAGTTAAGGGCCTCAGAAAACACAGCCAGGGGATCCGGGAAGGTTGGAGGGGTCACAATGGTCCCGCTTAAAACCCAAACTTCTTAGACACCGAAGGTGTCGCCTATAGAACTCCTAGACACTGTATTGACGGAAGTGCTCACTGGAGTTACCATAAGTCAGCTCATATGAAAAATCTTTTTAAATTTTTAAATTTTTAAATTTTTTTAAATTTTTTTTAAAAAAAAGAAACAGAAATTTAAAATAATAACAAGTAAAGAGAAAGGATTGAAATGCTCCCCCTTGAAGCAATTAGGTCGAGCGTGATGCATTTGAAGGTCGCGACTTCTCCCACTACTCCACACTTCCTATCTTTGAAGTTGCCATCTCTCTCCATTTTTATTGAGCTATTTACATTGCTAAAACAAACACACACAAAAACTTGAAACGGAATTAAAGGATTACGAAATATATAAAAAAAAAAACTAAAAATGAAAGGGAAAAATCAACACAAGTCCAATTCCATGCTTCAAAGCAACAAGCATCAATGGGTTGTGTAAGCTGGGACTTAAACCCAGTTCTCTTGCTTGTTGGGCAATTGTCCTTTTCTGTTGGACTACAAACACAACTTGTCCATTAACGTCATTAACTTTAAAACTTGAAATTGTCTAGAAAAACATGAAAATGAAAAATAAAAATAAAACAAGTAGGGAAAAGAAATAGAACCAAACTATGTTGCCAATCCCCGGCAACGGCGCCAAAAACTTGTTGTGTAGATACAGCTGCACCAAAATGGATTCAGTTGCATCCTCAACTTGTGATACTCGCAAGTGCACGAGCCGTTCGGTAGTATAGCGTATGTAAGTGCGAGGTCGATCCCACGAGGATTGGTGATTGAATGATTCAATTCATTTTCCCTACACAAAACAGAAATGAAAAAGAAGGGAAATAAATAAAACAAGGAAGAAAGAAAATAACTAACTCAAGCAGATAAGTTCCCAAGTTCAATTAGATTAACGGATTGATTCTAGCTAATGTATGATTAAGCCATGGTGTGTGGTCATAACCTTGTGTTCCTAATTCCCTAATTTGATCATTTGTTGTCTAACCTAAAATTAAGCATTAGGAACCCATTAAGCATAGAAGAACAATTTAAACAACCAAGCATGTATCTAATCCCTGTTGTCGAATGTCCATACATACTCTTCCTATTCATAGTTCAATTCGAATTAAAGTATGGTGTCTACTCTTAATTCAAACCAAGATAGCTAACATGCAAGCCTAAATGGTGATCAATCATTCAAACTAGCATATTAACTTATAAGCATAATGAATAAGAACAAAAATCATAATTGAAACTTGGAAACTAATCAAACTTGAAACTAAAGAAAAGAATTTACATAACAATGAAAATTAAGTAGAACTTGGAAAACTTAAGGAGAATTTCAGCACAAATATTTCATTACTACAATTGAAAACTAGAAAATGAAACTAAGAGAATTTGAGGGAGAGAAGGGAAGGGAGCTCTAGAGAAGTGTTTGAGAGCCCCCCCCCTTGGGGTGTGTTTACAAGCTTGGGAAACCTCACTATATATAGGCCTAAGGAAGCTGAAAATCTGAATTAAGTATGGCTAATGCATACAACACTTGTTTTATAAAATCTGAAATGGTTGATGCACTTCACTAATGCATACAACACTTCCATTATAAAATCTGAAATGGTTGATGCACTTCACTAATAAATCCCACCAGCAGCCCTAGCTCATCTTCATGTCACCATGACCAAGCTTCCAACCAGAAATAATAGCTCATCCTGAGGTCAGCATGACCAGAAACTTCAAGGGCTTACGAATTGGGCTTCCCTTAAGCAAATTAAGACTTTAAGCACTCAAACCTGAAGTTCAGAATGTCTTCTTTCCAGCCATATATCATTTGGGCTAATCCAAGGTCGGAGGAGGAAGTTAAGGCAAAACAAATTGCTAACTCATTTTGCGCGCTGATAAAATCCATCCTAAGCATGGCTCTGTGTTTGCTAGGTAACAGACTCCATATTTATCCAATGGGGCTGAATTTTGGATATGTTATATTACACACCCATTGGAACAACTTTCATGAAGAATGTGGCCTCATCCGAGCTATGTAGGTTGCTGAAACAAAGCTTGCAATATGACCTACGAAACTGGGCTGGCAGGGGACTGTAGCCAAAATTGAGTTTGTCTTTAAGCTCTTCATCCATTCATCCAAATTAGGCCCTAACATGCATGGATTGCATCATTTACTATCCAAAGCCCTCATTATTACCTAAAGCTCAATGAACTGAAAGATAAACACAAAAAGGATTAAAAGCACAAGTTTAACTCAAAAACATAACCAAATCATAAGCTAGAAGGGTACAAAATGATATGTAAATATGCACCGATCAGACTGTCACATAGAATCACCACCAAGTCTTGAGCTATCCCGAATTCCTTTGCCAATCTCTTCAGCCATACCGCTTCTTTTGAAGCTTCCGTTAACGCCATATACTCCGCTTCCGTAGTAGACAAGGCACTA
Organism: Prunus avium; assembly: GCF_965620075.1. Classification (NCBI taxonomy): domain Eukaryota; kingdom Viridiplantae; phylum Streptophyta; class Magnoliopsida; order Rosales; family Rosaceae; genus Prunus; species Prunus avium. The sequence goes on from NC_142286.1 coordinate 31,018,042, forward strand.
ACCGATTGTAACACTGCTCTCCAACTAATCGGTCCTCCACCACAAGTGAAGACATATCCTGTGGTGGATCTCCTCTTGTCTAGATCTCCAGCATAATCAGAATCTACAAACCCCGACACACATGCATTTCCTTGTTGTCTTTCAAACAATATCCCAAGCCTTTTGGTGCCCTTCAAGTACCTGAGAATCCATTTTGCTGCTGTCCAATGTTGCCTTCCAGGATTCGCCATATACCTTGACACCGCACTAACGGCTTGGGCTAAGTCGGGGCGTGTGCACACCATTGCATACATGAGACACCCTACCAAGCTTGCATATGGAACTTTACTCATTTCTTCCTTCTCCACATTCGTAGAAGGACATTCTTTTGCACTTAACTTAAAATGCTCCGCCAAAGGAGTAGACACCGGTTTGCAATCCATCATATTAAACCTTTCAAGTACCTTGGAAATGTACTTGCTTTGTGACAGCCACAACTTGCCTTCCTTTCTGTCTCTCCTTATCTCCATTCCTAGGATCTTCTGTGCAGCACCAAGATCCTTCATGTCAAACTCCCTTCCAAGCAATGTCTTCAAATTCTGGATTTTTGACATGTCCTTACATGCAATTAGCATGTCATCAACATAAAGAAGCAAAAGGATGAAGTTACCATCCTTGAATGCATGAGAGTAAACACAACAATCAGATTCACATCTTCTATACCCAATCTTCATCATATAAGAATCGAAGCACTTGTTCCACTGCCTTGGAGATTGCTTCAGCCCATACAAAGACTTCTTCAACCTGCAAACCAGATTTTCCTTCCCTGCTTCAATGAACCCTTGAGGTTGGCTCATGTAGATGTCTTCCTCCAATTCACCATGAAGGAAAGCAGTCTTCACATCCATTTGCTCCACCTCCATGTCCTCTTGTGCTACTATGGAGAGTAGTAGTCGTATAGAAGTATGTTTCACCACCGGAGAGAAGATTTCATCATAATCAACTCCCTCCTTTTGTAAGAATCCTTTTGCCACCAACCGAGCTTTGAATAAGGTGGCACCCTTCTCATGCATTTCTTCTTTCTTCCTAAACACCCATTTGCAGCCAATAACCTTGCGACCTTTGGGTTTAGGAACTAACTCCCAAACTGAGTTTTGGTGTAGAGATTCCATCTCTTGCATCATAGCTTCCATCCAACTTTCCCGTTCCTTGTTCTCAACAGCTTCTTGGAACGTGGTTGGTTCTTCTTCACTAGCATTTAGGGCATAGTGAACTGCATCCGTCTCCCATCCAAACCTTTGAGGTGGTTTGATGGTTCTCTTGGGCCTGGACCGAGCTATAGATGATGGCTTCACCTGTTCTTGAGCCTCTTCTTCTTCTTGAGTGTGTTGTTGATGCTGCCCAGCTTCTTCCTCTTCAATGTCAGACTCCACCTCCTCCTGAACGTCTTCAGTTGGCTGTTTCCGTGAAGTCTTTCTTGACACCTTCTTGAGTGGAACTTCAATGGTTGTTTCTTTCTCAACAACATCCTCCTTTGCCTCTGAATTCTTGACTTTGTTCATAGGTATGGTCTTCTCATCAAACACAACATTTCTGCTGAGTATCTTCTTGTGGTTCACTGGATCCCACAGCTTGTAGCCCTTCACACCACTCTCAAATCCGATGAAAATACATTCAAGAGACTTTGGCTTCAACTTGGATCTTTCATCACTAGGAATAAGTGCATATGCACTGCACCCAAACACCTTAAGATTCGAATAATCGATTGACCTTTTAGACCATACCTCCTCTGCACACTTGAACTCAAGATTTCTTGAAGGCGATCGGTTAACCAAATAGGCAGCGTGGTTAACCGTTTCTGCCCAAAAAGATTCGGGCAACCCTGCATGAATTCTCATACATCTCTCACGCTCCATGAGAGTTCGGTTCATCCTATATAGACAGTTAGGTTGTATCTCTCCCTTCATAATCACAATTGAACCTTTTGAGACTATGAGTTTCCCTCCATTTGCTTTGAATGAATAACCATTCTTATCAACAGTTCCAAGGGAAATGAGATTCTTACGCAACTTTGGAATGTGCCTTACCATTCCAAGCGTCCTAGCAGCCCCATCATGCATCTTTACCTTGATTGTACCGGTTCCTTTGACTCTACACATTGAGCCATCCCCAATCATCACTTCACTGCTATCTTCTTTCTCATACGTGTCAAACCACTCCTTGTTTGAGCACATATGATATGAGCATCTGGAATCCAAAATCCAATCGGAAGAGGAACACCTTGAAGAATTAGCCAATGCATTTGTTTTAACATTGCTATTAACACACAAAAGCTCACCATCACTTTCCGTGACATCCTCTGCTGTGTTTGCTGCATTCTTCCCTTTGTTCTTCTTCTCCTTCCATATGGGGCAATTCTTTTTCCAATGCTCCTTTGACCCACACTCGAAACAACCATCTTTCGCCTTGGATTTGGACCTTCCTCTATTGCCTTTCTTGCCTTCACGCCTCTTTGAACGACCTCTCTCTCCGGTCTTTGCAACTAGACCTTCACCTTGAGAGTTTTCTCCCGAACGTTGAGTCATCCTGTGGTGTGTCATGATGTCTTGCACCACAGGCTCAAAATCAAGAGTAACCTTTCCGAACATAAGAGTGGTTCGGAAGTGTTTATAGGACGAAGGTAAGGATGTCAACAACATGAGAGCCTTATCCTCCGGACTATAATTCACATCCATTCTCTGCAAGTCAGCAACACATCTATTGAAACTACTTAGATGTTCCATTAGATTTCCTCCCTCCTCCATCTTAAGATTCAGGAGCTCTTCCTTGAGGAAAAGTTTGTTGGACAACGATTTCCCTGCAAACATCTCTTCGAGCTTCTCCCATGTTTGCTTCGCTGTGTCCTTTATCACGTTGATGAGCACCTCATCGGAGAGATAGTTTTCGATAGCTCCTCTGGCTAACTCGTCAAGAACTCCCCACTCATCATCCGTCATGCTTGCTGGCTTCTTCTCCTTGCCAACCAACACAACATGGAGTTGTTGTTGTGTAAGAGCTGACTTCATCCTTCGTTGCCAAAGAGTGAAGTTCTCCTTCCCTGTGAAAGGCTTTAACTCCACCTTCATGCTTGCTACTTGTGGTTGCTTCATATGCTGTGAACTGCTACCACTCTCAGCTTCCATGTCACTTGCCATCTTCAACACACTAGCACTCCAAGAGAAGAACTAGCACCAGCTGCCAAACACAGCTCTGATACCACTTGTTGTGAATTAATGTCTAACTCACTGCCCTTTTAAGATCTTGTTGTTGATGGACTTTAGACAAAGAACTCAATGATGGATGAGTCTTACACACACACACTGAAATTAACCAAGCACAAATGACACAAGTGTTTATAGAGGTTCAGCAAATTGCCTACATCCTCTTTGGTGATCACCTTGAGAAATTTCACTAATGAAGATAGGTTACAACTTTGGTTTACAAAGGAAACCCCCTTAGAACACTACCCTCACAATCTGTTTCTCACACACCCTTGCTCAACACCTTGATACACTTAGAGAACTCTCTTGCTCTCTCCCTTGGCTTTTCTGAAACTCTCACAGAAAACTACAACTTCTACTCCAGCCACTTCCTAATTATCCAACTTGTTTTCTCCTCTTATGTTATCTTACTTCATCCCATTACCTACACAAGCCAATAGACAAGAGATAGGATATCTGATTGTCCTCCACGTTCTTTCCTTTTAGTCACCACTTAGACTAAGGGTCAGATCAGGTAGGTAAAATAATCTCACTCAGCCACCTCCATTAAACCAGAAAATGGAGAGGAGATTATTCAAAACAAGATAACCAATTAGCCATGAGTGCTCTCCCAACTTATCCAGCACGTAGTCAACATTCATTTAACTCAGAAGTGACCCACAATGCTTCTGAAATCATGTGGAAAGCGATAGCCATCGAAAACACAGTTGAAAACACGTAAAGAAACGTCACAGCACGACTGGAGCGACCGATCGTCAGGAATGGGCGACCGGTCGCCAGAAATTTTTCCTCCAGACTTTGAATCTGCTTCTAAGCGACTGGTCGCAAATGTCTGGCGACCGGTCGCTCGTGCTTCATGCGACCGGTCGCAAAGAACTGGCGACCGGTCGCTCCTTGGTTTAGCTCCAGACCTTGAATCTGCCAGAAAACGACCGGTCGCAACTTCCCAGAGACCGGTCGCTTTTAGGCAGTTTCAAATACTCCCTTTGAGCGCCAAAACCTTTGTATCCTTTAGGTGAGCCATTTTCTTTCCAACATATTTCTCATCTAAGAGTATGTTGGTAGACTTGATGTCTCTATGATAAATAGGAAAGGAAGCTGCACCATGCAAGTAAGATAGAGCTCCTGCAATTTCTGTGGCAATTCGTAACCGCATTTTCCATGTAAGTGGGAAGTCTTCATTCTGCTCATGAATATAGTGGGAAAGGGTTCCATTCGGTATGAATTTGTAAACTAAGAGTGGAACTTCAGTCTCTAAACAACAACCTAATAATTGAACCACATTTCTGTGATTTATTTGTGAAAGAATCACAACCTCATTGATGAATTCTGAAAGTTGGCCTTCATTCAATATCTTAGACTTCTTTACCGCAATGATTCTTCCATCTGCGAACATTCCTTTGTAGACGGTACCTTGGCCTCCTTGGCCAAGAATTCTATCAATGTTGAAGTTGTCAGTGGACTTCTCCAACTCCTCTGATTTGAACAACTTGATTTTCTCAACATTGACTTCACCTGATGATAATTGTTGTTGTAACAATAAACCACCGTTTCGTTTGAAAAACTTTTCCTTGCGTTTAATGTTTTTCCGTTTTTTTTTGACTTTGTATGCATACCATGCACCCACGAGTAGCAACAATAGTCCGGGAACCGTGAAAACACCTGCATATGTAAATATACATGGAATTATAGTTGGATAAAACTATGCATACCGCATTTGTACCACTATGAGTTAGAGACTCACTTACAAATAGGTTCCACTTTACAATTATATCCCCCTTTTTTTCCCAACAAAAATAAACTTTTTCCATTCATTGTGAAATTAATTGCACAATAACCATTTATAATACAAACCTACACCATTTTTTTTCCCAAAGTCTCTCACCCTTCCACCGGAAAAAAAATAAATAAATAAATAAATAAATTCTACACCACCTAAATTCAAATTTCTTCTCCTTCACCATCAAGGCCTTGAGATGGTAATTCTCCTTCTTTTTCTAGGTAGCTGGGGTTTATGTAACTACGTAGCTACCAAATAGGTTTGGGTGTTGAGGTAGCCTACCTATCAAAGGAGAATATGATTTGTGAGTTTTCTGCATATGTACGTATACTAATTATGTCTTCCTATTAATAGATGTCTTCCATCTCTTCCTGAAATTGCTTCATCATTTTTTCTTTGCCGGAAAAGCGGAACAACTGCAATGTCATCACATTCCTCCAGCCCTCGTATGTCTATTTCAGCAAATCCTTACTAACAACAATGGATTGCTAAAAGAACTCTAACTATTATGAGATCGAAACAGCAAACATAAACCTCTTGGGAGAACTTTTGTGTGTATATAGAAGTCTGCATAGGAGAACTTTTGTGTGTATATATATATATATATATAGGGTGAGGATCCAGAGACACACAAAAAGCCACAAATTTATACACACATTTTCAACCTTTAGATTAAATCAGTTTTAATGGCTAAGATTGCATTTGAAAAAAAGGTCAATAATCTCAACTATATGATTAATTTTCCTTGGAAGAATATATATGGTTTTATTCTAGCCATAAGTATTTAAAAGTACGTACTTTTAATTTGTTTTCATTAAGGCTTATTATCACAAAAGGTCCCTAAGGTTTACGAAATTATCAGATTGCTCTTAATGTTTTTTTGTCACTTGTGGTCCTCAAAGTTAGTATGTGTGGTCACAAATGGTCCTTGCCGTTAGGTTCCGTCAAAAACTCCGTTAGTTTGCTGGCGTGGCATATATACATCTCTGATGTTCACACATCTATCACAAATGGTCCTTGTGAAATTTTTTAATTTTTTAAATTTAAAATTCATAAAATTTTGGTTTTCTTTTTTATATTATTTAAAAATATATATTGTATTTTAAATACATATGACACTATATTTTTTAAAATGTGGGCTCCACATATATGCCACACCAACAAACTAATGAATTTTTTTTAAAATAATTTAGTTTGTTGATGTGGCATATATGTGGAGCCCACATCTAAAATAATATAGTGTCATGTGTATTTAAAATACAATATATATTTTAAAATAATTTAAAATTCATGAGATTTAAAAAAGAAAACCAAAATTGTATGAATTTTAAATTTAAAAAATTTAAAAAATTTGCGAGGACCATTTGTGATAGGTGTGTAAACCTCATGGATGTTTTGTGATATATATATATATATATATATGCCACATTAACAAACCAACGGAGTTTTTGATAGAACATAACGGCAGGGACCATTTGTGATCACACATACTAACCTTGAGGACTATCAATGACACAAAAAAACATTAAGGATGCAATCTGATAATTTCGTAAACCGTAGGGACCTTTTGTGATAATAAGCCTTTCAGTAATATTATTTATCTTCAAGGCCAAAATAGGCATAGAGCATAAATAATAATTGAGCCTAGATTCAATAAGTATATAGTACAAGGGTCTTTCCCAACATTTTTAGCATGGAATTGGTCTATATTAATAATAATGAACTCTAAACAGTATAAGAGCATACCTAAAAGAACAATTCTGATTCGATAGGCCCGAGAGGGCAGAGGCTGCTCTGGCTTGTTGTAGCAACGCCCACCACCACCTCCACCAACAAAGTCACATGTAGCTCTAGTTACATTTGAGTAGCATGTATAACCACCGGCGACATTCTCACATATAGGACTGCCTCTGAAATTCCATGAAGCTATCACATCATGATCCATACACCGATTAAGCTTGCATTCATCAATATCTGAAATATAATAACAGAAAGACAAATGAACATGATGATGAATGGTGAAGTTGGCTCATTCCAGAACGAAGCTTTGGATAACGGAATGGAAGGGTTTTAATTAATTACGTACGTACCTTGACAAGGTTGGAGAAGATAAGGATTTCCTTCAAAGCCCCTCGGACAGAAGCAATGAACGCTTGACCGATTGTATGTCGAAGAAGTAGTGGCATTATATATTTTGCAATAGGGTGTTGAGTCGTTTTTAAAGTTATTTCCATAATACGGACGTACTTTTCTTCCGATAAATCCTTCAAATTCTTTGTGTGAAGTGTTATCTAAGCTGATGTTCCATTCCAGCACCACGGGAACTCTGTCCATTCCTTGGATAGCTCTGTAGCTTGATAAATTGTTCAAAAACCAATCTTGGTCAACAAGAAATGCATAGTTGCAGCCATCAATTTGATCTCTTTGCTGTATCTCAGTAGTGAAAACGCTGATATTTGGAGGAATGGTAGTCTGGCAACAGTTAGTTCCAAAGGTACCGTAGCGAAAAGTAGCACTATCTGTATTCTGATCGTCACAAGTTGAATTGCATCCACGAACAACATTCACATCTGATCTCATGGTAGCAAGACGGCTGCAGCTGACTGCAGTGAACATGTTTTTTCTGTCCAAGTACACAAAAGGGCTTCCCGTCAAATTTGGGGCTTGGCGAGTTTCCTTTCCCTTGCAAGCGCCGAAGAAAGTAACAGGGCTTTTAACCTGAAGGGTGCCGTCAATAGAAATGTTGAGCACCTCCATTTGGGCGCGCCTCAAGAAAGGCTTGTGCCCAGTAGACTCGTTGCAGTCTATCTGAAACCATTCATTAAAGTAACAATCTTTGTTTGGTCCAATGCCGAAAGGGTAAGGGATGCTGACATTAATTCCGCAGTGCGTCGTGCAATTAAGCTTTGCTATAGGCGGAACTAATTCTGATGATGACGCTGGTTTGGTTTCGGTAACTATGCTGCACCAAAACAACAAAACGAACATGATCACATGATGATGAACTAGCAATTGCATTGACATTATTAATTCCTTTGCCTCCTCTTTCTCTCTATATATGATATCTGACCTTAGTTGGTTACATGGAGCGTTTCTATAGAGAAGGTACCTTTTATATAGGGCTCGGGAGTTTCCAAAAGAAAAAAAAATTAGGCAATAACAACATATAGAAGATGATCGCCAAAATTCATCAGATGTTGAATTTGGGCCCGCATCCGTGGCTGACTCTGTTGAACATGAAACAACATCCAAATACTCATTTGTGTCGTTTATAGCAGATTGAACCCCATTGTAATTATGTTGAGCATTAGAAGATTTTTCAACCAACATTTGAATGGCCTCCAGCAGATTGAACCCCATTGTAATTATGTTGAGCATTAGAAGATTTTTCAACCAACATTTGAATGGCCTCCAACTCCGCCGTGACCTCTCTCATAGTGGGGCGGTTCCTTCCATTCAAATCCAAGCACCTCTTTGCAAGGTTAGCAACAGTTGTGATATCTGTTTTGGAGCCCTCCATCACAACCCTAGCATCAAGAATGTCAAATAGTCGGTCTTCCTCCATCGAAATAATGAAACAAGTGGCAAGACTTCTGTGTTCTTTTTCTTGTGACCCGGTTACTGCAAAAACTGGTTGTAGTCCGGTCAAGAGCTCAACTAGAACAACTCCGAAACTATAGACATCACTTTTCTCCGTAAATTGGCTTGATTGGAAGTATTCAGGGTCCAGGTAACCAAATGTGCCGTGTACAACGGTGGTCAAGTGTGTCTGGCCAATCACAATTGATCTTGAAGTTCCAAAGTCAGCAACTTTTCCTGTGTATTTCTCATCTAAGAGTATGTTGGTAGATTTGATGTCTCTGTGATATATAGGAAACGAAGCTGCACCATGTAAGTACGACAGAGCTCCAGCAATTTCTGTTGCAATTCGTAACCGCATTTTCCATGTAAGTGGAAAGTCTTCATTCTGCTCATGAATATAGTGGGAAAGGGTTCCATTCGGTATGAATTCGTAAACTAAGAGTGGAACTTCCGTCTCTAAACAACAACCCAAAAGTTGAACCACATTTCTGTGATTTATTTGTGAAAGAATCACAACCTCATTGATGAATTCTGAAAGTTGACATTCATCTATTATCTTAGACTTCTTTACCGCAATGATTCTTCCATCTGCAAACATTCCTTTGTATACGGTACCTTGGCCTCCTTGGCCAAGAATTCTATCAATGTTGAATTTGTCAGTGGACTTCTCCAACTCCTCTGATTTGAACAACTTGATTTTCTCAACATTGATTTCACCTGATGATAATTGTTGTTGTAACAATAAACCACCGTTTCGTTTGAAAAACTTTTCCTTGCGTTTAATGTTTTTCCTTTTTTTTAGGCTTATTATCACAAAAGGTCCCTAAGGTTTACGAAACTATCAGATTGCATCCTTAATGTTTTTTTGTGTCACTCGTGGTCCTCAAGGTTAGTATGTATAATCACAAATGGTCCTTGCCGTTAGGTTCCGTTAAAAACTCCGTTAGTTTGCTGACGTGGCATATATACATATCACAAAACATCCCTAAGGTTTACACATCTATCACAAATGGTCCTTGCGAAATTTTTTAATTTTTTAATTTAAAATTCATAAAATTTTGGTTTTCTTTTTTATATTATTTAAAAATATATATTGTATTTTAAATACATATGACACTATATTTTTGAAGATGTGGGCTCCACATATATGCCACACCAACAAACTAATGAAGTTTTTTAAAAATAATTTAAAATTCATAAAATTTAAAAATGAAAAAACCATTTATATAAGGATTTTAACCTTAAGGACCATTTATAATCCCTAAACCCTTGGTTTTTTTCATTTTTAAATTTTATAAATTTTAAATTATTTTTTAAAAACTCCATTAGTTTGTTGATGTGGCATCTATGTGGAGCCCACATCTAAAATAATATAGTGTCATGTGTATTTAAAATACAATATATATTTTAAAATAATTTAAAATTCATAAAATTTAAAAAATAAAACCAAAATTTTATGAATTTGAAATTTAAAAAATTTGCAGGGACCATTTGTGATAGGTGTGTAAACCTCAAGGATGTTTTGTGATATATATATATGCCACATCAGCAAACTAACGGAGTTTTTGACGGAATCTAACGGCAGGGACCATTTGTGATCATACATACTAACCTTGAGGACCACTAATGACACAAAAAAACATTAAGGATGAAATCTGATAGTTTCGTAAACCTTAGGGACCTTTTGTGATAATAAGCCTTTTTTTTATGACTTTGTATGCATACCATGCACCCACGAGTAGCAACAATAGTCCGGGACCCATGAAAACACCTGCATATATAAATATACTTGGAATTACTTTTTCTTCCGAATTACTTTTTTATTTAAGATGTGGGATAAAAAATTAAAAAATTAAAAAAAAAGTTACAGCATTCTCCAACAAAGTGAAATCCGAATGTCATTATTTTGAGGAAAGCTTGCTTTCATAATTAAAAGAAATAGAAAATTAGATAGAGATTTTCTGTTTAAACCGCCACTTCTCTTTGTTCACCCCATATTCTAAGTTCACCCCAACTTCTAATTCAAATTTTCACAATTTCTAAGAAAACCCCACTATCTTCTCAAACTACCCCTAAATACACACTCAGCAAAAAAATAAAAATAAATAAAACTCATCAACCTCACACCCCACACCCCACTGTCTTACTGCTCACCACTCTCACTTAAAGTTCATCTCAATTTCACATTACTTAAAAGAGATAAAAACAGTGTTGTCAAATGTGTAGCCGTATTATTTTATTATTATAATTATTATTTAAAATTGAGAATAAACTAGTTGGTTTTGAGAGAGAAATGTTGACAAAGCTAAATTGATATGTAAGTTACCATCATCAAACATGAAGAGTGGTGGGGTGTGTGTATAGATGTACTAGGTTAAGCATTAAGTTGGATGACCTTTTTTGTCTTTTTACACAATTATAAAAAACTTAAGAGCTTAATAATTTAAGTATAATGGCCATGAAAAACTCAATTAGATATTAACCCTTTTTTGGTTTTATATCTATTTTGAATTAATGGCCATGATGAATGTGTTAGATGATTTTTTGAGCTAGATAGGTTGACTTTTCTGAATGCCTATTTTACCCCCAATTATATCCCCCTTTTTGTTCCCAAAAAACAAATATATATATATATATATATTTGATGTGTATGAGGTTCGTATGATTTTTTATTCTAGCCATAAGTGTTTAAAAGTCAAATTCAAAATTTAAGAGTAACAATATTAATGATTTTTTATTCTAGCCTTAAGTGATTAAAAGTACGTACTTTTAATTTGTTTTCATTATTTATCTTCAAGGCCAAAATAGCCATAGAATAGAAATAATAAATGCAAATTGAGCCTAGATTCGATAAATATATACTACAAGGGTCTTTATTAATAATAATGAACTCTAATCTGAAATATAAATATAAATTGAAAAAAAGGTCAATAATCTCAACTATAATTTGTTTTATTCTAGCCATAAGTGTTTAAAAGTACGTACTTTTAATTTGTTTTCATTATTTATCTTCAAGGCCAAAATAGGCATAGAGCATAAATAATAATTGAGCCTAGATTCAATATATACTACAAGGGTTTTTCCCAACATTTTTAGCATGGAATTGGTCTATATTAATAACAATGAACTCTAAACAGTATAAGAGCATACCTAAAAGAACAGTTCTGATTCGGTAGGCCCGAGAGGGCAGAGGCGGATTTGGCTTGTAGTAGCAACTCGAACCACCACCACCATCATGGTCACATGTAGCTCTGGTTACATTTGAGTAGCATGTATAACCACCGGCGACATTCTTACATATAGGACTGCCACTGAAATTCAATGACTCTAGCACATAAGCTTGCATTCATCAATATCTGAAATATAATAACAGAAGGACAAATGAACATGATGATGAATGGTGAAGTTGGCTCACGGAATGGAAGGGTTTTAATTAATTACATACGTACCTTGACAAGGATGGAGAAGATAAGGATTTCCTTCAAAGCCCCCAGGACAGAAGCAATGAACGCTTGACTGATTGTATGTTGAAGAAGTGGTGGCATTATATATTTCGCAATAGGGTGTTGAGTCGTTATTAAAGAAATTTCCATCATACTGAAACTGATCTACTTGTCTTCCAATAAATCCTTCAAATGCTTTGTGTGAAGTGTTGTCTAAGCTGATGTTCCATTCCAGCACCACGGGAACTCTGTCCATTCCTTGGATAGCTCTGTAGCTTGATAAATTGTTCAAAAACCAATCTTGGTCAACAAGAAATGCATAGTTGCAACCATCAATTTGATCTCTTTGCTGTATCTCAGTAGTGAAAACGTTCATATTTGGAGGAATGGTACTTTGGCAACAGTTAGTTCCAAAGGTACCGCAGCGATAAGTAGCACTATCTGTACTCTGATCGTCACAAGTTGAACTGCATCCACGAACAACATTCTCATCTGATGTTATGTTAGCAAGCCGGCCGCAGCTGACTGCAGTGAACATGTTTTTTCTGTCCAAGTACACAAAAGGGCTTCCCGTCAAATTTGGGGCTTGGCGAGTTTCCTTTCCCTTGCAAGCGCCGAAGAAAGTAACAGGGCTTTTTGTAAGATTTCTTTAGTAAATAATCTAGATCTTTCACACAAACATGTAATACGTATAAAGACATGGAAGACATACCTGGAGCCATCTTCCTTGAGTACACAGCTTTTGAACTCATCCTATCCGTTGCGCAGCAATCCTAGCAATTTATCAGGGACGGCTCCAGAACTTCTGCTCTCTCTCAGAATCTGTTTCAGCTCTCTCTTTATGATGAGAATAGGTTTTGAGAATGTGTCTGATGAGAGCAGGGCCTTAAGCTTATATAGGGCTAGGTCAAGTCGTCTCTACTCATCACCGAGGGCCGACTTGACTAATCTTCCAAGCCCACTTAATCGGTTCACGCAAAAAGGAAACAAAAATAGGACTCCTTAATAGGCCCTAAAACCTTTCCTTATTTCACAAGGTTTTGGGCCTCAAGGTATAACTTAATTTAAACCCTTATCAAACCTGATGTGACTTAGTATCTAGTGCACCGATCTAATTAGGAAAACATAACATTCTCCCACTAGATCAAGCACTAGAATACTAAGCTTCTGTATTCCGAAAGGTTTGATAATCTTTATTGGCCATGAGTTTAAAACAGTTAAGTTCCCCTCAAGCTACCGTGAAGAGTGATTAGACAAAACGAACTATAGACAAACACTGCTCTCTTTATTAAAAACAGCCCATCTATAATCACATAATGCAATCTCAAAACACATGAAGCACCTACAACGTGAACCTTAATATGTACTGATCTTTAATGTGAATCTTTATGCAATTTCAGTACAAGTACCACTTTACGACTTAGCAAGAGTCAATCCGCAATGTTAATTAAAACAACAGTATCTCAAAAGAGACCTTAAACTCACATGCATAAACAAAATTGCATAATAAGTTTAAACAGCTAAATAGTCAAAATGGTAGAATTTAATAAAACTGTCAACCAAATTAACAACCATAAATGCAAATCCCTCAATCCAGAAAACAGCAAAATGAACAACAACAAACAAACTAGTAAAATATCATAATGGGAACAAGACTCCCACTAGATTGCAGCATCAAAGCTAGGAAAAATTCCCATACTCTCAACATGTCTCAGAAAAGCTTCTGAAGGCAAAAACTTTGTGAACGGATCTGCAATCATGTCTTGAGTTCTGATATGATCAAACCTGACTAGTTTGTCCGCTACCTTCTCCCTCACTATTAAATATTTCTTGTCAATATGCTGAAGTCCAGACGACATCTTGTTGTTTTCATGCAGTGGAAAACAGCCGCTGTGTTGTCATTAAATATCTATATTGGTCTAGAGATCAAGTCCACCACCTTAATGTCTTTAATAAAATTCCTTAGCCATACTGCATGAGAAGTGGCTTCATAGCAAGCTATGTATTCTGAAAACATGGTTAAACTCGAAACACCAACTTGTTTAGCACTCTTCCAAGCAACAGCTGCTCCTGCCATCTTGAAAAGAAAACCTGAAGTAGAGATGTAATCATCCTCTCTTTTCCAAGATTTGTATCAGCATAACCAACAAGCTCTAAATTTTCTATGCGTCTGTAAATCAACATATAAGCCTTTGTTCTCTGTAGGTACCTTAGAACCTTCTTTCCAGCTATCCAATGTTGCATTCCCGGATTTGACTGAAATCTCCCCATCTTGCTAATGCACAAGGCTAGGTCTGGCCTTGTACACACTTGTGCATACATAATGCTTCCAACTAGAGAAGCGTATGGCTTGTTCCTCATCTCATTTTCTTCTTCTTTATTCTTAGGGCAATGCTCTTTCTTTAAATCTCCTTTAGCCAATGGAACTTTCTGTCCAGAACACATACTCATGTCAAAAAGCTTGAGTACCCTTTCAATGTATGTTTTCTGTGATAGTCCCAGAAGGCCTCGAGCTCGGTCTCTCTGAATCTCAATGCCCAAAACAAAAACAGCTTCTCCCAAATCCTTCATCTCAAAATTATTTGAAAGTAGTTCCTTAGTATCCTTTAGTAAATTATGATCATTTGTAGCCAAGAGTATGTCGTCGACATACAGCACTAGAAAAATAAATCGACTCCCACACTTCTTCAAATAAATGCACTGGTCAGCTATGTTCTCTTCAAAACCATAAGATGAAATAGTTTGGTGAAATTTGAAATACCACCTCCTGCTTGCTTGCTTCAGTCCATAAATTGCCTTACCAAGTTTGCAAACCATATGCTCTTTTCCCTCCTTTGCAAACCCTTCAGGTTGCCTCATATAATTTTCTTCTTCGAGTTCACCATTCAGGAAGGCAGTTTTGACATCCATTTGATGCAAAAGTAGGTCATAATGCGCCACCAAAACCATAATGATGCGGGAAGAATCTTTGGTGGAAACTGTAGAAAACGTCTCAGTGTAGTCAATTCCCTCCCTTTGGGTAAATCCTTTGGCTACCAATCTAGCCTTAAATCTTTCGATTCTTCCATCTTTATCCTTCTTTATCTTAATACCCATTTCGAGCCTACCAATTTCTGGCTCTTATGAGGTTCAACTAATTCCCATACTTGATTATTCTTCATGCTTTCAACTTCATTCAACATCGCTTCCCTCCATTTGTCTGCATTCTGACTCTCTATTGCCTTTTAAAACTTGTACAATCAGTCTCAACAATTCGGGTACCATAATTTGGATAATAAAATCTAAAACCCTTTGACCTTGCGGGATAACCTATAAAAAGACAGCTAATCGTTTTAGGATCAAGCTTCTTCTCCTGAGGGATATAGATTCTAGTTTCAGTCTTGCAACCCTATACATGAAGATGTCTTAGGCTAGGCTTTCTGGTAGTCCAAATTTCGAAAAAGTGTCTTAGGTACGGAGTTACTATGCACTCTATAGTTTGTTGTTTTGATCGCCTCTCTCAAAAAACGTTGGCAACTCAGATTTAGAAATCTCGCTAAGAACCATGTCCTTCAAAGTTCGATTTCTTCTCTTAGCCACGCCATTCTGTTGCGGAATCCTTGGCGTTGTGTACTGAGCAACTATTCCATTTTTCTTGTAAATACCTTGCAAAAAGTCCAGCACGTCGTCCTCCTTCATCAAAACGTCCATAATATTCACCCCCTCTGTCCGACCTCACAATCTTAATCTTTTTCTCAAGCTGCCTTTCTACTTCAGTTTGGAAAACCTTAAACATTTCAAAAGCTTGAGACTTTTCTGCTATGAGATACAGATAACCAAAACGAGAGTGATCATCTATAAAGGTGATGAAAAAAACGATTTCCATCAATTGTTTGATGAAGGAACGGTCCACAAAAAATCTGTGTGAATGATTTCTAAGAGATCATTACTACGAGTTGCACATTTCTTCTTAGTCTTAGTGAGCTTTCCTTTAACACATTCAATACAAATTTCGTCATCACCAAAAGTCAGTGATGGCAAGATTTGTTCCTTAACTAGAATTTTCATTCTTTCTTTTGAAATGTGCCCTAAACGTCTATGCCATAACTTAGTGGATATTCCTTCACTTCTATTCTTTTCTCACTCGATTTAGCTATTAAAACTTCAACCTCTTTATTGTAATTACGACAATATAATCCTCCTTTATTGTCCTTGAATTCTGAGATGAAACCATTTTTAATTGAATCCAAAATAAAACCAAGTCTTAATAATCTTGAAATAGAAAATAAATTTCTCTTTATTTAGGGTATATAAACTGCATCATTCAACTCTAAAATAAATCTACTACACCTAATCAACTATTCAATTAAAACAACAGGCAGCTGTCTAATCCTCCTTGTCACAACGTGCCGCCGCCGCCATGAAAGTGTTGTTCTCCTTAGCAGGGAATGGGTCAAGTATCGCTATCTCCCTATTAGTGGTGGCATCAAAAAACTCAACATATGATTCAGGTTGGGCGTAGGTTTCACTGAATGCACTAGAAGATTCTTGTATCGAAGTAGCTTATTGATATTTCTTCCTCTCCCATAAGCGCATACATGTTAAGCTCATAATTTCATACATATACATGCCCAATTTACTTACTTCTTTTGCTTAGTTTCATATAATTCTGAGTTATTTGCCTCTATTTGTGTGTTTTGTAGGCCAATAGAGCAAGAGAGCATAATTCATGCAATTCAAGCATGTTAAGGCCTAATTTGGATGAATGGAAGAAGAGCTTAAAGACAAACTCATTTTTCCTACAGTCCAGTTTCGTGGGTCACATTGCAAGATCTGTTTCAGCAATCTACACAGCTCGGATGAGGCCGCATTCTTCATGAAAGTTGTTCCAATGGGTGTGTACTATAACATATCCAAATTTCAGCCCCATTGAATAACTCTGGAGGCCGTAACCTAGCAAACACTGAACCATGCTCAGGATGGATTTTTGTCAGCGAGCAAAACGAGTTAGCAATTTGTTTCGGCCTTAACTTCCTCCTCCGAGCTTGGATTGGGCCAATACTTGTGTGGTTGGATCATACACATTCTGAACTTCACAATGGACATCTTAAAGTCATCATTTGCTTAAGAGAAGCCCAAGTTGTAAGCCCTTGAAGTTGCTGGTCATGCTGACATGAGGATGAGCTGGTTGGAAGCTTGGTCATGGTGAGCTAGGCATGAGCTATTGTAGCTAGTTGGAAGCTTGGTCATTGTGACATGAAGATGAGCTAGGGCTGCTGGTGGGATTTATTGGTGAAGTGCATCAACCAATTCAGATTTTATAATGCAAGTGTTGTATGCATTAGTGAAGTGCATCAACCAATTCATCTTTTATAATGCAAGTGTTGTATGCATTAGCCATATTGAATTCAGATTTATCACTCCCCTCTCCCTATAAATACCACATCCATTCCACATTCAAGACACAACAAATCCTGGGATTCACAACCCCACAATTCACTCCAACCATCCTCAAACACTCTCACAATCCCAAACACTCCAACAATCACCAAAACAACTCCAGCTTTCTTCTCTTCCATTTCCCTACGAATTTCATCTTCCTTAGCCATCACCACTCACTCAAACTCATCCCAAATCACCTCCATATCCTTCATACATCTTTCTAGAAGTGGGGAAGCTCTTGGAGAAACATTAGAAGTGGAGAAGCACTTGGAGAAGCCTTGGACACCACAGGAACTTCAGAAAAAGGGTTCTTCTACTCTTATTGCATTCATTATGTTTTCTCATTTCTGTTCAAGTCTCTTTTCCATTATGAGTAGCTAAATCCATAACTAGGGCTTCGATGTAACCTAACATGAATATTCTGGGTTTATAAGTTTGGAGTTTCAAGTTTGATTCATGATTCATGTTCTTATTCATTATGCTTATAAGTTAACATGCTTGTTTGAATGATTGATCACCATTAGAACTTGTTTGTTAACTATCTTGGTTTGAATTAAGAGTATACACCATGCTTTAATTCGAATTGAACTATGAATAGGAAGAGTATGTATGGACATTCGACAACAGGGATTAGATACATACTTGGTTGTTTAAAATGTTCTTCTATGCTTAATGGGTTCCTAATGCTTAATTTTAGGTTAGACAACAAATGATCAAATTAGGGAATTAGGAACACAAGGTTAGGACCAAACACCATGGCCTAATCATACTTTAGCTAGAATCAATCTTTGAATCTGAATTAGACTTGTTACTTGAATCTTTATAACCCAGAATTGAATTGTTATGGTGATTCGAATGCCCTAGTCTCAAAATCTGTTTTCCAACTCTTAAAACCACTCTTTGTTACATTTGTTTACTTGTTTTTGTTTGCAATTTCATTTTGCTTCTTTTGTTCAACAATCACAACCACTCTTGTTTTAAATTCTGTTTTAGACATAACCTCCTACTTTCTTGAATTTGGTAATCTAAGTACATAACTAGTTTTAACTTCTCAGTCTTCGTGGGTACGACCTCGTACTTGTCTTGCTATACTACTAATTGCCCCGTACAATTGCGAGTTAACATAATATTAACAACAATACACCAAGCTTCATAGCGATCCTAAGACTTCTGAGACTGTCCTTTGTAGCCATGTATATCCTTATGGGTCCTCCATATGGTCGACGATTTCACTGCGCCTTAACCCTTTTCCGCTCCAGCTCATCTTCGTGCTGCTTCTTAATTAGCTATACTATATTCTTTACTAGAATACCATTCGTGACAAGTTGACACGAGTGACACCTATCAAAAGCCAAATGTTTCTCCTTTTTCCCAAACTTTTGGAGTTGTTCTACAAGATATATAAACGAACAAAACATGAGTGAAATCATAATTGATCTCATTCATTCCGAGAATATCCTTAAAATCAAACTTCCATCTTTTGAAGGTTTGACTAGTGAGTGTTTCAATTTCGCGAGAAATTGATCGAGGGAGTGTTCATAACTGTAAGGATTTGCAAACGAAAGCATATTACATATTACTTTCCTAGAAACCGATTCTCAATTTGTTAAGAGAAAACAGTTTAACTTCATTCACAAAACTAACAAATAATACATGCAAGCGTCTTTAGTTAAGTATCACACCTTTGTGGCAAGAGATTACTTATAGCTTACACAAATTACATGTTATCTTGTGCCATCACAAATAAATTACATGATAGATTCTATTTGTTAAAGAAACTTATCAAGCAATTTAGGTATGATGCAATTTTTGGTTATTTTCTTTAGGGTTTGAGTTTTTAGGTTTGGTTTTGTTATGAAAAGTTTGTTGATTCTCAGAACAAAAGCAAACATATATCTGGCTCAGAAAAATAACCAAACAAAACATAGTTCAACAAGGAAAAACCCTAAAATTGCAGTGAATAGTGTTTCTGCCGTGAACAGTACTTTAGGGGTTCTTAGTGTCCGTTTTTGACCCAAAACACCTTTCTGAATAGGGAATAACATAATTAACACAACCCACAGCTAAGCTGTGATATATGGGCATTTTTAGGGTTTTAAGGTGATCTGCTAGGTCAGAAACGTGTTTAAAGTTTTGAAAATATGAAAACCGAATCAAAACATGCTTTTTCCAGATTCTTTAATATTCTCAATATTTCAGAAAACATGTTCAATCAATTTTCAAAAATTAAACATAACCAAAAATAATATAGCATAACCAAATATGTAAACAGATATGTAAACAGATTAGGCATGCTTAAACAACGATTACAGATATGTGTGAACAACCTAAAGCTCTGATACCAACTGTAAGATTTCTTTAGTAAATAATCTAGATCTTTCACACAAACATGTAATACGTATAAAGACACGGAAGACATACCTGGAGCCATCTTCCTTAAGTACACAGCTTTTGAACTCATCCTATCTGTTGCGCAGCAATCCTAGCAATTTATCAGGGACGGCTCCAGAACTTCTGCTCTCTCTCAGAATCTGTTTCAGCTCTCTCTTTATGATGAGAATAGGTTTTGAGAATGTGTCTGATGAGAGCAGGGCCTTAAGCTTATATAGGGCTAGGTCAAGTCGTCTCTACTCATCACCGAGGGCCGACTTGACTAATCTTCCAAGCCCACTTAATCGGTTCACGCAAAAAGGAAACAAAAATAGGACTCCTTAATAGGCCCTAAAACCTTTCCTTATTTCACAAGGTTTTGGGCCTCAAGGTATAACTTAATTTAAACCCTTATCAAACCTGATGTGACTTAGTATCTAGTGCACCGATCTAATTAGGAAAACATAACACTTTTAACCTGAAGGGTGCCATCAATAGAAATGTTGAGCACCTCCATTTGAGCGCGCCTCAAGAAAGGCTTGTGCCCGGTAGACTCGTTGCAGTCTATCTGAAACCATTCATTAAAGTAACAATCTTTGTTTGGTCCAACGCCGAAAGGGTAAGGGATGCTGACATTAATTCCGCAGTGCGTCGTGCAATTAAGCTTTGCTATAGGCGGAGCTAATTCTGATGATGACGCTGGTTTGGTTTCGGTAACTACGCTGCACCAAAACAACAAAACGAACATGATCACATGATGATGAACTAGCAATTGCATTGACATTATTAATTCCTCTACGTCCTCTTTCTCTCTATATATGATATCTGACCTTAGTTGGTTGCATGGAGCGTTTCTGTAGAGAAGGTACCTTTTATATAGGGGTCGGGAGTTTCCGAAGAAAAAAATAATTAGGCAATAACAACTTATGGTAGAAATTTAATAGCGCAAAAGTAAAAGGGTTACAAATCAAATTTTGAATAAATGGGGGACTGACAGGACATTGCTTTGAAATTTCTCGTTCATTTCTCAGAATTCATTTAGTAATCTCCTAGCTTAGACTTTTTGATTAGTTTGACCGGGACGTTGCCAATATCCTTATTGCTTGAAATTGCTCCTTCATTCCTCAAAATAATTTAGTAACCCTCTAGCTTGGACTTCCTAATTATTTTACTGAGAGCCCATTTGATAACTATTTCAATTTTAATTTTTTGTTTTCATTTTTTGTGCTAGAGTATAGAGGAAAATAAGAGTGAGAATGGGAGTTGGGATGAGATTGAGAGAGAGAATGAAGATAACACCATTTCAATCTCTCATTCTCTCTCAAATAGATTTAGGAAGTGAAAACAAAGTGAAAACAATTTCAAATAGATTTTATAATTTTGTTTTTGTTTTCAATGTTGAAATATGACAGGGACGTCACTGCCGCTCCTAGGACTAGGTCCGCAGCGTCACCATCGTCACCCTAAATAGTCACAATATTAATTAATATTGTAGCTGCCATATTTGACTGATAACATATATATGGACGGCACCTTCTACAGTGCACCAGGTGAACCCATGCACCATTTGTCCTTTATGATGCTCCCAGATTTTAAAAAAAATTGGTTACCGGTTATACAAGTTATCAAGTTTCCACTTTTTGAAAATGCAATTGCATAAGGGTCATGCAATTATGCTCTTCCTGTTTGGCAATTGACATATGATTGGATAGTGATTTACAGTAGTTTGGATATGAGAATACCATAACATTGTAAGAGGATCCTAAAACTTATATAAGTTATAAGATTTGGGTAGCGGTTTACAAATTTTTGAACCATGATTACAACATTAGGGTTCACCTAATCCATAATGTTGTAAATACTCATTTACAAGGATATGGATCCACATTACAAGGAATTGGTAACTCCGAACCATGAGGATGTAAATTGGGTCCTTATTCTAGTAAAATAAGGGTTTACAAGATTAAGGGCTGATTTTACAATTTTGGGATACGAGGGTACCAAAACATTGTAAAAAGAATCCCTAAACTTGTAACTTATAAGTTTTTGGTAACAATTTACAAGGTTTTGCTCATGGATTACAACGTTAGGGTTCACCAAATTCATAATGTTGTAAATCATATATTTACAAAAATATAGATCCATATTACAAATGATTGGTAATAGTGGACATTAGGGATGTAAATTGGGTCCTTATTCTAGTAAACAATGGTTAAGGATGGATTTTACAATCTTCAGGAACATAACTATCCATAAAAGAGTAATACAAGACCTTAGTATTGTAAACATCCGAGTTTACAAGTATAAGGACCCAATTTACCTTCCGAATGTTCCCATTTACCCTAATATTGTACTACATGTCTTTATCTTTGTAAATTACGATATTACAATATTAAGGATGCATTTTACAATCATATGGAACATAACTGTCCAAAACCAAGTAAAACAAGACCTTAATATAGTAAACGTTTGTGTTTACACATATAAGGACTCAATTTACTTTCCTAATGTCCATAGTTACCTTAATATTGTATTAGACGTCCTTCTCTTTGTAAATTACGATGTTACAAGATTAAGGATGGGTTTTACAATCTCCTGGAACATAACTATCCAAAATAGAGTAATACGAGACCTTAATATTGTAAACATCCATGTTTACAATACTAAGGACCCAATTTACCTTCCGAATGTTCCCCTTGACCCTAATATTGTATTACATGTCTTTATCTTTGTAAATTACGATATTACAATATTAAGGATGCATTTTACAATCATATGGAACATAACTGTCCAAAACCAAGTAAAACAAGACCTTAATATAGTAAACGTTTGTGTTTACACGTATAAGGACTCAATTTACTTTCCTAATGTCCCTAGTAACCTTAATATTGTACTAGACATCCTTCTCTTTGTAAATTACGATATTACAAGATTAAGGATGAGTTTTAAAATCTCATGGAACATAACTATCCAAAATAGAGTAATACGAGACCTTAATATTGTAAACATCCATGTTTACAATACTAAGGACCCAATTTACCTTCCGAATGTTCCCATTTACCCTAATATTGTACTACATGTCTTTATCTTTGTAAATTACGATATTACAATATTAAGGATGCATTTTACAATCATATGGAACATAACTGTCCAAAACCAAGTAAAACAAGACCTTAATATAGTAAACGTTTGTGTTTACACGTATAAGGACTCAATTTACTTTCCTAATGTCCCTAGTTACTTTAATATTGTACTAGACGTCCTTCTCTTTGTAAATTACGAAATTACAAGATTAAAGATGAGTTTTACAATCTCCTGGAACATAACTTTCCAAAATAGAGTAATACGAGACCTTAATATTATAAAAATTCATGTTTACAATACTAAGGACCCAATTTACCTTTCGAATGTTCCCATTTACCCTAATATTGTACTACATGTCTTTATCTTTGTAAATTACGGTATTACAAGATTAAGGATGCATTTTACAATCATATGGAACATAACTGTCCAAAACCAAGTAAAACAAGACCTTAATATAGTAAACGTTTGTGTTTACACGTATAAGGACTCAATTTACTTTCCTAATGTCCCTAGTTACCTTAATATTGTACTAGACGTCCTTCTCTTTGTAAATTACGATATTATAAGATTAAAGATGAGTTGTACTAGACATCCTTCTCTTTATACGTTTATTGTGTTATTTAATTATAAATTAAATAGATGTTTACAAACTATTAACACATGACAAAAATTGCATGTTTTTCACCAAAAAAAAATTATTAAATTTGGGGTTACAAAACTATTTCGAATGGGAAGTGAAATCCTATGGAAAACGAAGCCAAACATTAAGAAAATAGGCATGCATGCATGTTTGCAATTTTAAACATACGGTTTGTCAATTGCATTATACTTGTCCAATTTCCTATACATTGTTTGTCAAATGCATTATGCTTGTTCAATTTCCAACTCACTGTTTGTCAATTGAGTTATTTCCTTTTCCTCCTAGGTGAGCCAATCTATCAGTGCCCTTTCCATCTTATGGTCACTTCCTTTCAAATTAACTCATTCAATCCATTCACATACAACAATAGACTATCATATTTGACATCATTATAGAATAAGTTTGTAGCATCAAACAAGTTACATAAGTTCAAATCTACCACAAAATATATAATCTCACTTATGAACGTATACCACAAAGACAAAATACTCATAATACAATTTATGTTTTCTTCCTTAGCCTTAGCCTCTTACTAATAGGGCGTGGTTCTGGTTCCGGCAAAGAGGTCTTGCGTTTTTGTGGTGATGCTTTGCCTTTCCACTACTACAAAAATTGAAATAGACGACGGGGAAACGCCGTCGTCTTTTACTTTTTCAAACCGTCGTTAAATCGACAGTCGTCTTTTTGAAAGTCAAACTACGACGGTAATTCACCGTCGTCTATTATATGTAAAAACGACGGTTTTTAAAAGAACCGTCGTCTATTACATGTAAAGACGACACTTTTTCTGAAAAAATCGTCGTTATTGAATGTAAAGACGACACTTTTTTTTATAGAACCGTCGTCTATTAAATATAAAGACGACACTTTTTCTGAAAAAACCGTCGTCTATTTAATGTAAAGACGACACTTTTTCTGAAAAAACGTCGTCTATTTAAATGTAAAGACGACACTTTTTCTGAAAAAACCGTCGTCTATTTAAATGTAAAGATGACACTTTTCTGAAAAAATCGTCGTTTATTATATCCAAAGACGTCTATTAAATCTAAAAAAGACGGTTTTGTTCCAAAAAATCGCCGTTTATTATCTGTAAAAATGATGTACTAATTTCATTTTAGATATCCTAAAAAATTATTTCTTTCATAAAACTTGAAGATTCAATTGTAATTACATTGTTTACCAATCTTGATTCCTACTATATCCATACAAAATACCATATTTATAACATTATAACCTATAATTACAAAATACCATATCCAAAGCATTAACCTATGGTTGTTGTATCTTCCACAATTTGTACTTGTTCTCCACATTCAGCTGTCATCTTGGAGTAGTGTTCTAAGTCATCTTGGTCAAATGGATCTTATATTCTTCTAAGTTGTCATCTTGGCCTTTGAGCTGCACTTGATATAAGCTGCAGCACCTATTTGCCATGTCATCTTACCTGAGCAATCAAAAACCACAATAAGATTACATTATCTTGCTGTCATTTTAACTAACAAAAAATATGCATAAGCTTATGCAGGAAAAGTTCATTTGTAACACAATATAGAAGAACATTTTGACTAACTTAGAGTTTCTTTTGTGACGTGGATGGCGAGCTCACCAAGAAGGCGCGATGGAGATCTGTCATCGAACCTCAAGCGACATCGAAGACCAAATCTGATGTTCTAGGATTTTCCCATCTCGCAAGGTCTCTAGATCTGTTTTCAAGGTCATCTTAACTAACAAAAAATATGCATAATCTATACAAGCATAAGCTTATGCAGGAAAAGTTCATTTGTAACACAATACAGAAGAACATTTTGACTAACTTAGAGTTGCTTCTGTGACGTGGATGGCGAGAGCTCACCAAGAAGGCGTGATGGAGATCTGTCATCGAACCTCAGGCGACATCGAAGACCAGATCTGATGTTCTAGGATTTTCCCATCTCGCAAGGTCTCTAGATATGTTTTCAAGGACATTGTCGTCGTTGACTGTGAATATGGCGTCGATGGCGGCTAGTGATGACTGATGCGAAGAACGATGGCGTTGATGGCGTCGCTGCGTCGATGGCGTTGACGGCGTCGTTGCTTCGATGGCGTCGATGGCTGGTAGGTACGTATGAGGAGTAGAAAGGTGAGAGATGGAGTGTTTTAGATAGCTTAGGAGGGTTTCAAGAAGAGAGGAGCTCAGGAGGTTTCAAGGAGGGAGAGATAAAGTTTTCAGAGACGGGGGAAAATCTGAAAATTTGTCGAGCGCGAATTCACTTAAGTGGCCTTTTTTTAGCGTGTTTTAAAAGACGATGCTTGTTAATGAGAGATAAGGTTTTCAAAGACGGGGGAAATTTTGAAAATTTGTCGAGCGCGAATTCACTTAAGCGGCCTTTTTTTAGCGTGTTTTAAAAGACGACGCTTTTTATAAAAAAATCGTCATCTTTACATATAATAGACGACCCTTTTTTAAAAAAAACCGTCATCTTTACATATAATAGACGACCCTTTTCATAAAAAACCGTCGTCTTTACATAATCCGTCATTCGTTTGTTTTAAAATTAAGTCGTTAATTATGATTTACAACGTCTTTAATTTCTTAATGCCGACGTGGTTTGTGGGTTTTATTAATAATATTTTATTCTATTTAATTCGAAATATTCATAATAAATTTAAAATAAATCCAAAAAATGCAACGTCAACTCCTATGAAGTCATTGAGATATTTTCTTCCCCCTTAAGCTTTAAAAAATTAAGTTTGAGTTATACAAATTTAAAATTACCACCAAAAAGAAAAATGTTTTCATGAGTCACAACATCACTTATACTTTAATGGTTTAGGGTTTAGGGTTTAGGGGGATAAAGGTTTATTTTTGGGGTTTAGGGTTTATGGTTAATATATATTAGGCCGTAAAACCATAATCCCTTTTCTAAAATTATTTAAACATATATATATAATTTAGGGTTTATGTTTTATGGTTTAGGGTTTAGGGTTTAGGGTTTAGGGTTTAGGGTATAGATGTAATAAGCGTCATGTTTATTTATATTGTTAACGACGGTTTTTTTGTTTTCCGTCGATGATTATCGAAGAGCGCATTTCTAAACCATGATTTCTTTAAAATGACGTTGTACACACATAACAACGTCATAGTTTTTTAAAAAGCGACGTAAAAAGTTTTTCAAACGACGCTATTTTTCAAACCGTCATCTTTACTTATAATAGACGACCCTTTTTATATAAAAACCGTCGTCGTCTTTACTTCATAATAGACGACCCTTTTTATAAAAAACCGTCGTCTTTACTTCATAATAGACGACCCTTTTTATAAAACACCGTCGTCTTTACATATAATAGATGACCCTTTTTTATAAAAAAACCGTCGTCTTTACATATAATAGACGACCCTTTTTATTAAAAAACCGTCGTCTTTACTTATAATAGACGACCCTTTTTATAAAAAACCGTCGTCTTTACATATAATAGACGACCCTTTTTATAAAAAAAACCGTCGTCTTTACTTCATAATAGACGACCCTTTTTATATGAAAACCGTCGTCTTTACATATAATAGACGACCCTTTTTATATGAAAACCGTCGTCTTTACTTCATAATAGACGACCATTTTCATATAAAAAGGGTCGTCTTTACTTCATAAAAGACGACCCTTTTTATAAAAAACCGTCGTCTTTACTTAATAATAGACGACCCTTTTTATAAAAAAACCGTCATCTTTACATATAATAGACGACAGTTCTTTCAAAACAACCATGTCTTTACCAAAAAAAGGACACTTGATTTTTAAAAGACGACGCTTGTCATACCTGCTGTCGTTGTTTTTTGGTCAGATTTTAACTCTAAAGAAAAGCTTTTTAATAAGACGACGCTTTTTTATTTGTGTGCGTCGTTATAAAACAATTCTCAACAGTATCTCCATTTTTTAGTTGTTTAAGTCACTTATCCACGACGGTTTTTTGTTACCGTCGTCTTTTTAAAAACAACGACGGTTTTTTGTTCTACCGTCGTCTTTTTCTGGTCGTCTTTTGCCCTTTTTGTAGTAGTGTTCCCTTTAATTGCAGCTGCTTTTTCTTTGGAATGCACCGCCCCTCCTTTAAATTTTGTTTTCACCACAGCTCCTTTTCCCTTTGTGTTAGGGGGTGGTGACTTGGTTGTGGTCTCCTCCACTAATACCTCATCTTCCTCGTCCTCCTGGTCATTTTCCGGGTCATTTTCGTCCTCGTCCCCATTTTCCTCGACCTCCTCATCCTCCTCATCCTCCTCACCATCTGTTCGGTTCATTTTTACACATGATTTTTCATGTTATTCACCCACTATTTTGAGTTAGTTCTTGACATTTTATAGCTTTTTACTTCCTTTTTGTGTTTTCTTAGATTTTACCTTGGTTAGAATGAAAATGAGCTAAAAGTGCATTATTGGTTATAAATTCTGATTTTGTTCATTTTCGTAGGTCAACTTCTTGGCCTTGGATCAGCATGCTCTGGTGCTCGGATGGGGTGAAGATCTTCATGAAACATGTTCCAATGGATGTTAACTACAACATATCCAAATTTGAGCTCCATTGGACAAGTATTTCCTATCCAACTGATCCTATATGTTACAGCAGCTCTGGAATTCCGATTTTGGCCAGCTTTCACCTCCTTTGTGTCATCTTAATTTCTTGTTACCATAACTCTTGGTAACAAGGAATTACCTTTGTAAAAGAGATATTTTCTGAAGCATTTGGCATCTTTGTGAAGTCAAGGCTTCATCATGACAAAGGGGACAAGGCTTAAGGCTTTAACAAAAGTAATTGTTTTATATTAAAAGATATTTTGGAAAAGCTGGAAAGGAGGAGAGAGGAGTGCAAAGAGCATCAGCCATTGCAATCAGAATGAATTCCACAATTTGCAGAGATTTTTGGAGCTGGAGATGAAGCTTGGAGCTAGGGAGCTCAAGGAGGAAGACAAGGGCAACAAAGCAAGAAGTGGAAGAGATTTCCACCATTGAAGACCTTGAGCTCCCATGTTCACAAAATCTGTAACTTCTTTCTAGTTTTGTTTTGAGTTTGTATTTGAAATAAGTATGAGGAACTAAACTCCATAGCTAGGGCTTAGGTTGAAGCCCTAAACATGAATACCTTATTGTTTTGATGCTTTGAGTGTATGAATTTCTAGATGTTGTTGATGAACCCCATTCACTAATTGAATCTTATGATATGTGTTTGCTTCCTTTGCTTAATCACCTTAGGTTGTATGCATGTAGCTAAAGTTGAGAAGTTGTGTAAGATAACCAAGAACATAATTTCTAATTAGCAACAAATGATTGAACTTGTTTAAGTGAGCATCATGTGAATTGGTTTCTTGACAACAATTGATGAATTCCAATTCACTAAATTAATCTATCCTTGATGTGTGTTTTCCTTGATTGATTACCTTTGAAAGCATGCTTCTTGAGGTTGTTGGGATTATGTGTATCTTCATGTTTTCCTAAGCAATAAATGGATGGAGTAAGAACCATCCATGTGAATTGGTTTCTTGAATACCTAATGTAAACACCATGCTATTAGGATTCTTGTGATGTTCATATTCTCTTTGAACTTAATGGGTTTTCCTTGTAATTGAATCAAAGTACTAAGCACACCTAGATTCGATTATAGGGAAGGCACAAGTATTGTAGCACTTGTACTGCACTTTCCTTATCAATGCGTCTTGAGCCACTCGTACTGGTCTTGATTGCAAACATCTTCAACAACACGTTTAGAGTTCATCACTTGAGTATTCATGAACTTGGGTAGAATTGTTTAGGGTGGATTCCGAAACCCTAGTGTTTGTTACATTTTTATTTCACATTGTGATAATTCATCTCTGCTATTCTCATTTAAATTCAAAGTCCATTTACTTTCATGCAATAGAAATAGGTCACTTGAACCAAACCAAACCCCCCCCCCCCCCCCCCCAAATGTGTGTGTGAGTTGTGTGTTTGATACGTTGTGTGTCTTGTTTACTATATTCTGTTTATTTTCGTAACTGTTTTGGACTTTTGGTCCGCGTTGTGGTCTTTGTTTTTGTGTGCTGAATCCAACCGTATAAAGAACGTGAAATTTGGATAAAAGGTTGGAAAGTTATAGGCAAAACACTAGACAGAGGTCGAAACTGGAAAAACAGAGAAACGAATCTGCCCAAAAACGACCGGTTGTTACTGTTCAGGCGACCGGTCGCACATGAATTTGCCCAAAAACGACCGGTTGTGTTTTTCTTTAGTTTTCTTGTGTTGTTTCATTTCTTTTACACTTCTTTACTCATTTCTAGTTTCCCTTTTTCATTTGTGCATTTGTGGTGTGTTAGATAAGTGTTCTTTACGTACTCAAATTAGAACTTATAGGAAGCCAACAAGTTCTTCGTGGGATCGACCCCGTACTTACATAATCTATACTTCGATAGATTCGTGCACTTGCGGGTATTTTTAATTGGTTGTTTGCACATTAATTTGTGTCCTTTTAGGAATGCAACACCATCCTCGCAAGTGCACATTGTAAACAATAGCGCACATATTGAAAAATAGTAAAGGGTGCAAGTAAAGGATCTTGCCCACAAAGATTGGTTGTTAACGTTGTAAAATGGATCCATAAACATGTAAGTTACACGATTTAGGTAGTGATTTACAAGTTTTTGTACCACGATTACAATGTTAGGGTTCTCATAATCCTTAGCGTTGTAAATCCTTATTTTACAAGGATATAGATCCAAATTACAAAGAATAAGTAAGTCCGGACCATGAGGATGTAAATTGGGGTCCTTATTCTAGTAAAATTGGGGTCCTTCTCCAAAGTCTACCTTTACCTTATCATTGTAAGAGGGATCATTTCAATTATAAATTAGGATATTATAACGCTATGGATAAGGAAGAACCTCAAACCTATAATCATGGTGCAAAAAATCATAAATGAGAACCCAAATCTTGTAATGTACGAGATTAAGGATCTCCGTTACGAGTTTTTGGAAAACTTACGTCCAAAGCACTGTAATACGAGTCCTTAATGTTATAAACCATTGTATTTACAAGAATAAGTACCAATTTTACATCTCCAAGGTCCACAATTACCTTAACCATGTAATAGAGATCCATTCTATTGTAATTTATGACATTACAAGTTTATGGATACACTTTACAAGTTTATGGAACATGGAGGTCCAAAACATTTACTTCTCTAAGGTCCCCCCTTACATTAACATTATAAGAGAGATCATTTCTAATGTAAATTATAGTATTTCAAGATTATGGATTATAATGAACCTCAAAGTTGTAATTTATTTATTTATTCAGTATGCACTTACCATTACTTTTTTGACAACTGCTTTATGGTATGCAATTACCTTAGCCTGTTTGGCAATTGCATTACGGTATGCAATTACCGTCGCCTGTTTGGCAATTACATTACGGTATGCAATTACCATTGCCTATTTGACAATTGTATATACAGTATGTGAAATATGTTCAAATTTCTCCAAAGCCTTTGTACTTGGTTGTATAAAATGGGTCATTTAGGGTTGTAATCTTGGTGCAAAAATGCGTAAATTGGAACTCAAATCTTGTAATCCACGAGATTAATGATCCATTTTACATGTTTATGGAACGCTTATATCCAAAAATTTGTAGTTTATGAATGCACTTTATAAGTTTATGGAACTTTGACGTCCAAGTAATTGTAAAAAGGGTCTTTGATATTGTAAACCGTTGTGTTTACAAGAATAAGGACCACATTTACTTCTCCAATATCCATCCTTACCTCAAAGAAACAAAAGTGTTAGTTCATAGAACACTAACTAATGCTTTGGTTTGTTTAGAAACAAACAAGAGCTTTTGTTTGATTTTTTTTTTTTGAAGTGTCAAAATTATATTTTTCTATGCATACACAATGTTAATGGGACGATTGTTTCAATTGGCACATAAACTATGATATAACAGTCAAATTTACTTTAAAAGCTTATTCTCAATGGTACTATATCCTCATCAAAGCCAACATAAACTTCATTCATGTAATTGAAAGTATTGTTCAATACATTCACTTTACATAACCAATAATTATAAATCTAAAATCTCAAGTCATTATGTATATAATAAAAAAAATACAATCTCCAGATACAATGAAAATATTACAAATTCAAGTAGCCAAATAAATAGACTCCAAAATAGTATATATTAGTCTTGTACTTGGCCTAATTCTTTACCCCAACTTGAAAAACAATCACAAAGCTATAAATAAAATGAATGGGAAACATAAAGCAATGTGTTAATATGAAAACAATTACAAAGTCATCATTGTAAACAAAAAAAGAACAAACCTGCAACATAATTAACTTGAATAACATAAAGTAATATGCCAATTTGGGGTAGAGATTTGTTATTTTCTTTTTTCTTTTTTTTCTTTTTTGGATTGTATAACGATCATCAATCTTATAGGCTTTGAATATCCAACAAAAAGTGCAAAGAAAGCAACCAAAAGTTGAGACCAGCTTCAACCATTATCTCCAAGGCCATGTACAATTGCCACTCAGGCAGTCTGTTTTCGCAACTTGACATGGCTGAAGAATAACAACAATAGAAATAGAAAGAAAAGAAAATTGAACTGCAATTCACTACAGAAAGAAAAAGACTAGGACTTTCCCTCGTCACTCTTGTCTTCAATTCTGCCCCATGCCTTAAGTCAAGCTCATACTTCCTTTATTTTGCGACAACATAGCCGCCTTATGTTGCCAATTGACAAACATGCACTATGTAATTGTTAATCCTTTTTTATTTATTTATTTATAAAGAAACAAATATGTTAAAACAATAAAATGTAGTGCTTTTAACCATTCTAATCACACAAAACCTAAGGAAAATATTATTAAAAATATATATAAATATTAACATATCAATTAACTTTTACTTTCATTGCAAGTGTTAATATCTTAGTCACAAGTAAATAACAAACATTGATGAACATGCGGTAATTGAAATGCAATTGAATTTACAAAATCCAATTGGCAGACAGAAAGCAGGTAATTGAATATATGAAATCTAATTTCTCTGGGCATATATGAAGCAAATCCTACAAAATTCTCACCCAATAACAAAGATTTTTCTTTTTCGATAACAAAAATATCAGACTAGTAGAAAGTCAACACCTTTTTTTCTTTTCAAAACCATGTATACAAACAACAAGCTAAAAAAACCTTAGCAAAACATTAAGAAATAATTTTCTTTTCTTCTTTTGGTGTAAACCAAATATTTCATAATTGAAAAATACATAAGAAATCTTACTTTTTTGTCATTACATAAGCAATTTTACTAAGTTGTTAATTATTCTCGTAGTCCTTTGGGTTCAAGCACCAATAGAGGCTCTGCAACACCAGCACCCACCAACTTGTTAAATACAAAATCAATTATACTAATTCATATTAAGGGCTAATTAAAGAAAGTAATCTTGATGGAAGAGAAAGACATAAAATTGACCTCCCAAATGGTCCAATGGAACAAACTCTTTGGGGTTGCAATGGTGAGGGAGAGAGATACACGCTTATGATGTGGCATGAGGAATTGTGGCTGAATGTGCGGTCAAATATAGTTTAGAAGAGCTTAAAACACAAAAAAAGGGGAAAAGAAACACTACTACAATAATGTAAAACAACGACATTAAATACACGACGCAAAATGAAAAAACTGTCGTGGTTTAAAAAATATTACAAACAACGACTGGTGTTATAACAACCGTCGTTGTGCAGTCCTAAAACCTTAGTTGATTTTAATAACACGACGGTTGAAATAAGGGTACCGTCGTCTTTCAAATTCGGAAAGAAGTCACCGTCGTCTTTCCAAGACGCGCTAATAAAAATTTCGCGTAAGTGAATTCGCGGCCATTCGCGAACCTCTCGAGTTCGCGTCTTTTCAGTCTGTCATAAAGCTCCTGATAATTGTGAAGCTCCAACCCTAGCCTCCTTCCTTTTGAAATTCGCGGCCCTTCGTGCTCTTCGTCTTGTGGATCTCGTTGAACCTCTCCTTCAATATTGGCTTCGCCACCTTCCCACTCACGATCCGCCTCTCTTGGCTCAAATACTACAACAACCGTTCTGTCATAGGTAAATTTGGCGACTACTTCGTACAGAGATTTGACGAGCAGCGAGTGACGAATCCAACAAGGTATTTGTGTTTTCAAAGGAATATGAGTATGATTATCTGTGTTGGCTCAGGTCCAATGGAGGGAAATTCGTTTTGAGAATTGAAGACACGGATTTGGAGAGATCTGTTAAGGAATCTGAAGAGGCTGTGCTAATCGATCTCTCTTGGCTTGGTCTGTGTTCTCTGTCATGACTCTCTCTCTCTCTATCTCGCAGATCTGCTGCTCCACTCTCCAGCCTCTGTAAGTTCCTCCTCCTCCTTCTTCTAATTTAATTTTTTATTTTGAGGCAAAGGAAATTGACAAATCTTAGAAGACAAGAACGAGTGTAAGTTTCAATTTTCTATCTGATTTCCACCATCTATATTATTTTTTGGTTACTTTGATTTTGAATGTGTGATTTTTTGAGCAGTTGATGGAATCGAAGGCTAAACCTAGGCTACTCGTGAAGCCTCTTGGAGAACCCTGTATTCTGTTCTCACACTTTCGATTTTCTTATTTTAATTTGGGGATTTAGCTTTCTGTATGACATTTCAATTTTTTTTTTCATAATTTTTTCAAGGTACCCATATGTGACTGGTACATCTGTGTTTCTCTGATTTGAACTGTTGATAGGCTTACATGGATTTTGAAATTGTCCATGTTGATATGATTTGAACTGTTGATACTCAAACTGTGTTAACTAGTCATTACCTAATTAGTTGAGGGTTTTATGCTTAATATTCAATCGATATGCTACTAATCATCAGCATTTGAGCTTTTGTTGCTCCTGAAATTCTGATACAATATTGGTATTCTTTACAGAGTATAAACACATTGTCACATTATAGTAGGTGTTGTCTCTCATTATTGACTCCATAATGGTTTGCAAATGTCTTGAATGTAGTAAACTTTTCTAATCCATGATTTTCCATCATAGTAGGTGTCTCGAGATGTTCTACTTCTGATGATTGTCATGTGATCTCATCATATGATAGAGCAGCTCTCAAACAGGTATTATTAATTGCCATACTACTCTACATTTTCTTCGGTGGAACCATTATTTTAAGTTAGCTGTAGATATGCTTGGTATTCTCAGCCTTATGAATTACTATACTGCTATACTGATGTTTATCTCATTTAAGGATTTTGCTTAAATTTCCCTCTATCACACTCTCTAATTCTTTGAAAATTGATCAGGTATTGACTAGTAAGAATCAAATTTTTATTGCAGATGGGTACTGGTCATTTTTCACCTATTGGTGGCTATCATTCTGGAAATGACATGGCGCTTATTTTTGGATGTTGCACGTTTTAAGTATCCTCCTCATTGGGTGTCCCTGAAAATTCTTTGGGATGTCATGAATAATGTTGACTTATCTACTGGGGAACGCAGAGGGTATGCATTCTTGTGTGCCAGTGAATATTACAGCTAATGGCAATTAAATTGGATATGCATGTTGGAAGCAATTTCTGTATATTTTGCATTATGAGATGCATTGAATATTTTGCCCAGGTTCATGTATATTTTGCTAAATTAGATCTTGCTGTAAGCTAATGTTTGGTTCAGACATACTACAGCAGGTTGCTGTTAGCTAATGTCTGTAGATTGTTATCTCATAGAGACATTGACAGTTAAACTTTTTTTGTGATAAGGTTAAAACAAAATGAATTGTCAAAGTTGATATGTACATCTGAATTTAATATTACTCTGCACTGCTCACAGGTCAATTTTGGGAAACAATTTTGAAGGGAGTCTACCTGCAGAACTTTTTAATTACTCCCGTCTTGAGTATTTGTAAGTACACCGTCCCCTTCTGTTTCATTAACCCACTTTTTCAGAAAAAAAGGAAAAAGAAAAAAGAAAAATCAGCAGCTCTGTTTTTGTGATGAATTTTTTGTGTCTATTTTGCAGAATGATCAGTGACGTAGCAAACTCTAGTTTCCAATTCCCACGATTTGCAAACCTGAGCAATATATACACTCTGTAAATGTTTTTATTGCATGTCGCACACATCTATTCATTTTTTAAGAGATTTAATACAAAAACATGTACAGAGCAAACAGTTGAATTAATTCATGTTCACTGGCCAGAGTTAAACTTTTAACAAGTTTTATTATGCTCTGCAAGAGTCTTTGTGCTGGGACAAACCCCAACATTTCTTTAAGTTGCATAATTTCTTATGCAGTCAGCATCACTAGATGTAAACATCTCATGTTCATGATTTATCCACTCACTCACCTCTTCTCATGGTTTCTATAGGATATTAAGGAACTGTTCCATCACCAGTGAACACCAAGATGACAGCTGAATGTGCAGACCAAGTACAAATTGTGGAAGATACAACAACTATAGGTTAATGATTTGGATATGGTATTTTGTAATTATAGGTTAATGCTATGGAGATGGTATTTTGTATGAATATAGTAGGAATCAAGATTGGTTAACAATGTAATTACTTTTGGATCTTCAAGTTTTATGAAATAATTTTTTTTAAATACTAAATAGAAGATTTGGACCTGAATTTATTGTTCATAATGCATTATGGTTGTTTTTCTAGTTAAAATCGTTGTAGAGCTATTGAAAACTTAAATTATAAAAAATAAAAAATAAATAAAAAACCTAAAATGTAAAATCACGACGTCATTTTTACAATTAATAAATGACGGTTTTTGGAACAAAGCGTCATCTTTAGATTTAATAGACGTCGGTTTTTAAACAAACCGATGTCTTTGGATATAATAGACGACGGTTTTTATTAAAGAACCGTCGTCTTTACATATAATAGACGACGGTTTTGAGTAAAAGCGTCGTCTATTTGCATAGAATAGACGACGATTTTGAGTAAAAGCGTCGTCTTTACATATAATAGACGACGGGGATTTACCATCGTGGTTTTATACATCAAAAGATGTCGGTCGATTTCACGACGGTTGAAAAACCAAATACACGACGGTGGATTACCGTCGTCTATTTCAATTTTTGTAGTAGTGAAAATACTCACAACCTACCTTTTCCAACAATAATCCATGATTAGAATAATGAGAAAGGGTCAGATGACACTATTATGCGCAGCTCAGCTCAACTTTGCCTTTGCAATCAAATCAGCCCATGCTTTTGGGTAATTTCCTTTCCTTATAAACATACCAGGAATTGACAAAACATAGCAAATTATGCTATAATTGTTATGAAAAATTCTAATTGTAACACATGCAGGTGTGATCTGAGGGTGTTAAGTGCTGCAAATGAATTTTTCAACACAATATTGAAGCATCATGGGCTAATGGATTGTTTCTCATAAATCAACACCAACCCATGCATTATTGATGAACAAGGCAGGCTTAGAATCTTACCCTACCATGATTTCCACTCATCTTCTCATGGCTGTACCATTTGCCCTCCCAGCATGTGCAAGTTGATTAAACTAAACTAATTGCATATATTTAAGTACCCCAAAATCAAAATCACAAATTTAATTACACTGGTTTAGTATGTTTGTGGGGTTTCTTTTGTTACAGGGTCTAATAATGGAAAAGATTCAAGCTTCTGTTGCAACAGATGGGAAGAAACATAAACAGTTAATTTATGTTGGGGATGGAGCTCATGATTTTTGTGCAGGTTTGAAGCTTGACGAAGGAGATTTTCTGATGCCAAGGAGGGATTTCCCTATCTAGGACTTAATTTCTGCCAATCCATTGTTTACCAAGGCAAAAATTTACGAATGGAATGAGTGTGATGAGCTCTGGGCTGTCTTGCTCAACACAGTTAATACATTCTTCACTGAAATGGGGTTGTCTTGCTAAACTCATATGGGGTTCTCTTGCTTTCATTCAAGTACTCAATCCTAATTTGAGGATTTTAAAGTGAGGTTGATCATAAGCTCACTAACCCTAACCCCAAATCAATTGATTAAAAGTTAGCTCCAAAACTGAAGATCCCTAAATTGACCCATAGAAGCATAACTAGAGAGAAAGAGGAAGGAAAAGACTCACCTGATGACAGATCGATTTCCAGAGCACAGAGAATGATGAAGCGAATAGATAGAGACGGAGAGTGAGAGCGAGAGCGAGAGAGTGACTTCAAGATCGACAAATTGATATCCAATAGTTGCCGTTGTTCGAACCAAGAAGCCCAACTGAAGAAGAGAGAGCAACAATGGAACAAAGACTGACAACGCCAAGAAGAAGAAGAGAGAGGGGAGTCGCAGGAGTCTCTGAGCATTCTTGCTTTCGTTTTGTTATTGTTTCAGATTTCTTTATTTTCTATTGTTTTTGTTTTGGTTTTCTTTTACCTGGAGCAACCCATTTAACCAGTCACTTACTATCAACGGTGTAGATTACCCCACATCCCACAATAGCTTATCCAATGGTCTATAATAGTGGCGCATTCATGCGCAGGGCGCACCGTAGAATTTTCCATATATGGACTAGGAACAACATATCAACTTGATATTACCTTGCAATTAGTCCCAATGCGAATTATGATGTTACATGTCTTTCAAATCAATCAGAAAGTCACGTTAATTCGTTTAAATGTGGGTCAACCCCAAATCCTAGTTACTAGAATCTATTAATAGGGAGAAACTTTCATATAACAGGGATAACACTTTTTGCTATTTCCGATCAATAACACAACACTACTACAAAAAAGGCAATAGACGACGGGAATTTACCGTCGAGTAGCTGGTTTTCAAAGCGTCGAGAAATCAACTGACATCTTTTCAAAAACAAAACCATGACGATAAATCCCCGACGTTGTGAAATTATACAACGTCATGCACAAAAAACAACCGACGTCTTAATAAGGAAAATGAGCGGAAAAAATCGACTGGAATAAGAATACACGACCCTTTTCAAAGATCAACGCCGTTTAAAAAGTACAAATATGACGTAGTTTGATAAAATACTGCTGTAAAAATGACATACCACGACAGTAATTTAAAAGAACTCGACGTTTTCAATGACCCTAGAACGGCTCAGTTTTCTTTTCACGTCGACTACCAAACAACGGATGACGTTATAAATATATACTACGACACATTTGCTTACAGAACCGTCGTTATTAGTCATCTTCCCACTTCCTTTGTTTAATAAAACATGACGTGGTAAACCATTATTAACGAGGTAAATATGAAGATCAACGTCATGCAAAAACAAAAACCGACGTCTAACTAAAGAAATGAGCCAAAAGAATCGACTGAATTAAGAATACACGATCCTTTTCAAGGATCAACGCCGTTTAAAAGCCCCAAATATGACGTAGTTTGATAAACTATTGATGTAAAAAAAAATATATATATACTACGACAGTAATTTAAAATAAATCGACGTTTTTAAAGATTGTTCCATGACATATGAACAAATAAGAGACGTTTCAATTACCCTAGACGGCTCCGTTTACTAGTCAAAACAACGTTATTAATATATACTACGACACATGTGTATACAGAATCGTCGTTATTATTACTCTTTCAACTTCCATTGTTTTATAAAACATGACATGGTAAACAAAAAATTAACGTAGTAAATATATGAAGAACGAAGTTATATATAAATTTTACGACGTAGTTGTTGTGTAGGGCATGGTGATTTATGTTATCTTGTGTGGATTAAAAATGCTTTTGCAGAATCACATTATCATGCACTCCTCTCTTTCTTCTCTGTTTCCAAGTTGTTGTTTGCCAAGATGTCCAACTCAACATATGTGATGAAAAGAAAATGATGAAATTGAAAAGTAAAAGATTCTCAAACAAAAAATTTCTTTGCAACTTAGTCTTCACGATGGAAACAAATTGAAGGG
Organism: Prunus avium; assembly: GCF_965620075.1. Lineage (NCBI taxonomy): Eukaryota > Viridiplantae > Streptophyta > Magnoliopsida > Rosales > Rosaceae > Prunus > Prunus avium. The sequence continues at coordinate 31,057,507 of NC_142286.1, forward strand.
TACTTTTCTTCTGGTAACGTGTGTGGAAATTGTATGTGTAGAGCTGTCATGATTTTCTGTCTGATATGTCTGGTAATAGAGAATTCGAGTGTTTCCTACTCTTTTCTAGGTACCACAAAATATAAATTCATGAAAAGATAATGCAGTTTACTAGCTACTCGACTTAAGAGATCACAAAAGGAAATGCAGTTGAGTTCATAGTAATGTCCTCATATATGCTCAGTTAATTATTGTGGACGTAAATATTATGAATTACAAAACATACACTGTCCAAAAATAAAATAAAATTCAAGTCTACCCTAAACCCTAAAGCCAGACCTCACCTATGACCTTTTGGATTGGAAGTTGAAACTGCACTCACATTTTGTAGCGTGGTCTTTCTAAACACAACGACGGTTTTTGGTTCCACCGTCGTTGTTTTCTAGTCGTCTTTTTCACTTTTTGTAGTAGTGATAGTGTTAAAAGCTAAAGATGCATAAGCTCTTCCAACTGTCCAAATTACAAGGCCCTATCGATAGGCCATGAAGTGAAGGGTATCAATTGTTGGCTAGGACTTATGTTATGATTGAGCTGTGTGGAAAAAGTAAACCTAAGCAGCCAAACTTGACCGTAATCAATTCTACTAATCGTTTGTGTAGGGCATGGGGATTCTGTTATCTTGTGTGGATTAAAAATGCTTTTGCAGAATCATATTATTATGCATTCCTCTTTTTCTGCTCTGTTTCCAAGTTGTTGTTTGCCAAGATGTCCAACTCAACATATGTGATGAAAGAAAATGATGAAATTGAAAAGTAAAAGATTCTCAAACAAAAAATTTCTTTGCAACTTAGTCTTCACAATGGAAACAAATTGAAGGGTACTTTTCTTTTGGTAACGTGTGTGGAATTGTATGTGTAGAGCTGTTATGATTGTCTGTCTCTGGTAATAGAGAATTCAAGTGTTTCCTACACTTTTCTAGGTACCGCAAAATATAATTTCATGAAAAGATAATGCAGTTTACTAGCTACTTGACGTATTTATAATTTGGTAAATTTGTGAAAGAATCACAACCTCATTGATAAATTTCGAAAGTTTGCCTTCATCCACTATTTTAGACTTTTTCACAGCAACAATTCTTCCATCTGTCAACATGCCTTTGAAAACAGTTCCTTGGGCTCCCTGGCCAAGAATTCTATTAATGTTAAAATTGTCAGTGGACTTCTCCATCTCCTTCGATTTGAACAACTTGACTTTCTCAACGTTGTGTTCACCTGACGATAATTGTTTTTCTAGCAGCAAACCACCATTTCGTTTGAAAAATATTTCCTTGCGTTTGATGTCTTTCCTTTTCTTTATGATTTTATATACATCCACTACAAGAAAAAAGATCAGTAGTGACCAATTTCCTTGTGACCACATGAATAATGGTCACAAATACAGGGAATTTAATGACTAATAATACTACGTGGTCACTAAAATAATTTACCCCTATTTTTTAATTTTTAATGACCAAATTTTCTGATCATTATTTAAATTAGTCATTGAAAATAACTTAAATTATATAGTTAGTGACGAACACATATGCCAAGTAGCCTTACTTCTCTCATTTAATACATCAGTGACCAATTAACCTTTTTTAAACTTCTTTATTTATATTTTTCAGAACGCACTGGCTCAGAGCGAGACGAGCGATATCCGAACGAGACCAGCGCGAGCTCAGAGCCAGCAAGACAAGAGCGAGAGACCAGAGCGAGCGAGACCATCTTCTTCATCGAGCGAGCATCCTCTTTGTCGTCCTTGTTGTCTCTGTGGTTTCGATTTCTAGGTTTTCTCCCAATATCATGTGAGCTTTCTATTTCTCTTTGGTTTCAATGTAAGTTTTGATTTCATTTGAGTTTGATTTGAGTACGATTGTGACTCTGATTCTGATTCTCTATTCTCTATTCCCTAATTCCCTAATTCTCTATTCACTGTGATTTTGAGTTCCACTGTGATATCAATTTTCCTAACTATGATTTTGTTTTGGGTATATTTTGTGTTTTGGGTTTACTTGATGAAAATATTATTGCATTACTCTTGTATGCTTTCAGAAATTCAGTAATGTTTTTGTCGGGTAAGAAAACTTTATGCTTATTATAGGCTGTTTTTAGATTTGAATAGAAGATAAAAAAAAAGGGTTCTAGTTGCTTTGACGACTATATGGCTCGGGATTTTGTTTTCATTGTTTATGTAGGGAATTAGATCTAGTTCATTGAAACATTCTTTTGGCATCAATCAAAATGGAGATATAAGTCAAAGTGGGTTCTGTTAGTTTCTTCTTGGTGTGTTCATGTTTGTTTCTGAGGATTCTGAGATTAAGTATCAAAGAAGGATTTTGGGTCTTGGAATATTATACATTACCGTTAGTAGGGCCTTGTCTTAGAGGGGAAAAAAAAAGATGCATTTGGTAGCCTGTAGTTGGCTTTTATTAGCCTTAACTTTGATGAACAATGTGCTATGGACTTTCAGTGTATGTCTAAACCAATTTCAAGGGCTACTATATAGTTCTGATATTTTTCACCGATTTTAGTTTTGATTTCTCTTTGAATTTCGATTCTGAGGTGTGATTCCAAAAAGCTTGATGCCCTAACTTCCTAATTTGTGTTGCAGAAGTTTCAATTTTGAGAAACAACCTTGAGGCTAGTAAGATCCTATTTTGAAATCAACTTTTGAGACCATTAGCTTCTCTGGTAAGAAATCTTCGATCTCTGGCTGTTTGATTCCTAATTGGTTTTCATCTTCATTCTTGCTTTTTCTTTACTCTTATTCCTATTGCGTTGTGTTCTACTTGATTGTAATCTGAAATGCTATTGGGGTTTGTAGATTTTAAATGCATACCAAGTCCATTAGCCTCAGAGGTCCTCCTGATACGAAGCCTTTTCACTGAGCTGATGAACATCCTATATACCATAGAAATAGTAAACATACTGTCAGCATTATTTACTAGAAAGTAACAGAAAAAGGAAACTCCGGGAATGTCAAATTAGATGTTACTAAGCACATTGCTCTCTTTATTTTTTTAGGTTCACCATCCCATTTTCTTTTTAACAAAACTCATAATTAGAGGTAGAAGCATACACCCAAGGAACATCTCCTACAAGCATCCAGTCTCCTTCTTTATCTTCATAAGTGAGTACAAACTTAGAGGATCCATCCGGAAGCATAGAAGTGTCTCAACAAATATCTGTCTGTCTATCTGCATTGATTGTCTTTGGTCCACAGCTGCTGCTGTATGCACCACCTAATCCTTAAATTAATAATTTTTGGTGAATCACCATTAGAGAACTCATCTAGATGATTAAATTTGGCAAAATCATGGGCATTTGGGAATTTTCCTCACTTACTTTGGGAAGCCCTGACTTCTATGTTGGTCTGTCCCCATCTAATTGTATGGCCCACTTCAATGTGGGCCCAAGCTGCACGTTTGTGGGGCACTCTTTACCAAATAGGCTTTGAGAAAAAGTCACAACACTTTGAGAAAAAGTCACAACAATAACAATGTATATACAAATATTTTTGGTTTTGAATAGCTTGGTTAACCAAGCTATTCAACCTTGCAGCACTAATAGGTGGCCATCCCACAACTTGACTGTTTTCATAACACAAAATATAACAATCAATGATCCAAAATACAAAACCAGAGATACAAAGCATTCAAAACACGCTCTGCTTATCTGGTATAAGAAATCTTCGATCTCTGGCTGTTTGATTCCTAATTGGTTTTCATCTTCATTCTTGCTTTTTCTTTACTCTTATTCCTATTGCGTTGTGTTCTACTTGATTGTAATCTGAAATGCTATTGGGGACTCTATTAGTGGTTACTGATTAACATATGCTATTGGGGACTCTGTTTGATTCCTCATGTGAATATGTCTATTGAGGATCACATGAAGAGAAGAAACTGCATTACAATTTGCATCAGAAATTTCTAGCATACGGGTCCGAGGAGGAGGCACTTGAGCATCGACCTCAAACAGTGGGAGAGGATGATTGGAACTATCTGGTTCAATTATGGCAAAACGATGAGTGGAAGGTGAGACACTATCTAGTTCCTCTTCTTGACATTATGCTCATGCCTTCATTCATTTAGTGATTCCATTTTGAGAAAAGTTCTGGTAATTGATATTTTTATGTCTCAGTGCTCTCTTCCCTGGTTAGACAGTTTTGTCCAAGGCATTATATAAACCTGACTGAGCATATTTAGATAGGCTACTTAAAATATACTAATCCTCACCTCAGCTTGGTTATACTTCAGCTTAGTTATACATTCCTAATGGTGTTCATTACTTTTAGTACTTCAGTTCAGTTATACATCTAATGCTCATTACTTTTAATACTTATTTTTGCAGAAAAGTAGTGCAAAAAATAAGGAAAATAGAAAGAAATTGAAGATCACACATTGTGCTGGGACAAAGGCCTTTAGTCGTATTAGATATGAAAATGTAAGCTTCATTTGACCCTTGCAATCTACTTACATTGAAATTTTTGAAGTTATAATTTATGAAATGTGTAAATAACATGATGGTGGTCTATGACTACATGAAATAGAGAAATTTCCTAATTTCCAGTTATCCTCGACTTCATCATCAATGAGTTCCTAATTTCCAGTTACTTCAGACAAGTGACAAATAAACTTTAAGCTACTAATTAATTAGAGATGCGCTAGCTAGCTCTTGAGTTTAATTATTCTTGCATTTAGTTAATTCCCGGTTTAGTGCATCCCAAGTAAGAACTGACATTATTCTTTGTTTGATGCAGGTCTGATGGATAAAGGGCAGAAGACAATTTACTAGTGATGAATCTTATGTTATTTGTTTTTGGGAATCGCTTGACCTTTAGGTTGAACTTAAATATGTAGCATTTTGTTTTTGAAACATTTTGTGAATTTGTTGGAAGAATGTTAGATGTATGGATTGCTTCTTTTTTTTTTGTGAATTATTTGATGCCATAAATTTTATCTACAGCACTGTTTAAAAGAAATTAATTGTGATTTCATATTGTAATACAATAAATAAAGAACATGGAGAGGTAAACCTAATTAGTTACCAATTTTTTGAAATACATTAGTGACCAAGCAAAGTAGGTCACTAATGTGGGCACGTGACCAAGTTTCAGTGACCAAAAGGCATGTTTTGGTGACCAAATTATAAGCCCTTTAGTGACCAAAGTTGTGGTCCCTAATAGCGTGTGACCAGACAGGGATAGCCACTGATTCTTTGTGTTGTAGTGACCAATAGTTGACATTGGCCACTAAGTAGAATTTGTGACGAGCTCCTAGTGACCACCCAGTGACCACCACTACTTGGACACTGATTGCATTCAGTGACCAAAAAGGGTAGTTTCTGTGACCAAGTGGGTGGCCACTAATACCTGTTTTTCTTGTAGTGATGCCATGCACCATACCATGCACCAAGAAATAGTAACAACAATCCAAGACCCATGCCAAGACTTGCATATACAAATATACTTGAAATTATAAATGGATAAAACTATTCAACATATAACAGAGTTGAAAAACAAATGGTTTCCACCTCTTGAACGAGCCCTTGAAACAGATACAATGTTTTGACATCTATTTTAAAAATTGCTGAGAAATGAAGGGAAATATATGACCATACCTAGAAGGATGGTTTTGATTCGAGAGGTCACTGGCAGCCATCTCCTTTCCCCTGTGGATAAGTGGCACAAAAATTATGTTGAAGATAAATGTGAACCTCCCAACACAATTTCACCACCACTAATTAAATAATGGGGTTTTATTATTTTAGGTTCGACCCATTCGAGACGCAAGTCTCTTAATTACAATCCCTTGCTTCAAGGGAAAACCCTTTGATTCCATCATAAAGAAACAGAACGTGTGTGTTTGGTTTTGCGGTTGCCCCTAAGTCGAACATCAGGGTGCCTACGTATCCCTTGCAAGAATCAAGCCACTCGTAGTTCAAGGAATTGAAATGAATGAATGACTCATTGCAAAAGGAAAGATTTGTGTGAATTTGATTAAGAAAGGGTTTGAGTGAATTTAGCTGAATAAACCAGAGATTTGATTTTGATGTGTGTTTTGGGGCGAATTTGGTTAAGAATAACCACGGATTCTGTTTGGCTTTGAGATTTGGGCGATTGCATCCAGATTGAGTCTCTAGATTGCCTACGTACCCTTTCGAAGGGATCAAACCAACGTAGTTCGGAAAATGATTTGGAAATTAATGGGTAAGTGTGGCTCACTAATTGAGAATTTGTGTCTTTGGGACAATTTGGAGATTTTCATAGGTAGATGACCTATGGGAAAAATTGGAAATTAATGGGTAAGTGTGGCCCAATAATTTAGAACTTCTGTTTGAGAGATTTGAATTTAATCTCATTGGAATTTTCATGGGTAGATGACCCATGAGGAAAATTGGATGGTTTTGTACCATCTTTCTTTTTGTCAATGTCCAAGAAAAATAATGAGCCGTTTTGATTAACCCACTAATTTTTCATGAAATTGACATTTGCATTTGGGCCTGAACATGGCTCTGAGGATTTTAAAATTGATCCATTAACCACATAATAGGCCATTTGGGCCTCTGTATACTTAATGAGTGTTTATTTGACCACTCATTAAATACTTTGGGCTTTTGAGAATTAATGGGCAATTTTGATAACCCAGTAATCTGTTTCTAGGCCTTGACATTTTTCATCAGTTGGATCATGAGCAAGTGCCTACATTAGAGAGACCTTGAAACCCAGCTGCCTTGCTTGCTGTTTGGGATTCTTGAGGGCACAGTGAAGAGACCTAAGAGCATCCACAGTGGGGGGTGTAAATTCGGGGGTGTAAAGCCACTTTTACATCCCCTTTACACATCCGGGGGGTGTAAATATGTTTTTTGCTCCAGTGGGGGGGTGTAAATTCGGGGGTGTAGCCGTGGGTCCCAGCCTTTTATGTTGACTTTTCTTCATTTTTCTTCTCTTTTCTCGGGTGGGTCCCGCCTGCAAGGGATGTAAAAATGGTTATAAATATACATTTTATTTTACATCCCCATGGTGGTGATGTATATTTACATCCATTTACATCTCACCATTGGAGACAATTCCGGTGACTCGGGGTGTATATTTAACATACACCCCCCCACTGTGGATGCTCTAAAAGACTTTGGATGATGAAACCGTGAAGGAAAAGTTATGGCCTTGCTTTGTTCCAGCTAGTCCCCCACAGCTTGGTGCCTTTAACAAATGTCTTTTAATTTTATCAAGACACCCAAGGATAAAATTCCTTGTCCAAATAGAGTCAGAATTAACCTCCTTGTTGATTTGGAACCCCTGGATCATCCAGGAAAGTTAACCCCTTGTCCATATAGGATTGGGCTATATGTATTTCTTTTATTTATAAAAGAAAACATGTGCACCATAACTTTAAATCATCAGCAAACGAACACTTGATATTCTTCCTTTGTTTTCCTTTCCAGACCAGCTCGTACAGCCACCTGTTGCATCATCAAAAGAAAAGACAAGCTCTGGGATTTCACGTGGTAACCTATGCCCACAAACTTCCCTTTCTCTTTTTTTCTTTTGTTTGTTTCCATGTGGCTGACTTCTTTCTTCTCTTTTGTATGTAGAGACTGTGCTGCTAGATTGAAGGCTTTGGAGATTTCTTTATTTGGTGGAGAAAACCATCTGTCCTTTTGCTTTAGAAACCAAAGAGAAAACTTGTGGTACTTGCTTTGCCAACTCCTTTTTTTGTTTGCTATTGCTGTACTTTTACCATTGCTCGTTTCCTTTTCTTTTACTCAATTTTCAGTCAGAATAAAACCAAAGAACCATTCAAGAGAGGGAGGCCCTCTGTTTTTTTTTTTTTTCATTACTTTTTTTTTGCTGTCCCTTGTTTTGTCTTTTGCAAACAAACACAACAAACAGAACCACTACTTTTTTTTTGCTCCATTCTTCCTCTGCTGGCTATCTTCTTCTTCTTCTTTTTATTTTCTCTTTGTTGACTTGCTGGCAGCAAACACTCATGAGGAGGCAATTCAATTGCCATGCAGCCCTTTTGGTTTTAGATGCTTCAAACCAGTTTTACGCAGAGACTTGTGATTACAAGCTTTCGTTCTTTGATTTTGATTCCATGGTGGGTTCATCTCTACCTCCATGATTTCCTCAACTCTCCACGATTTGAGACATCCCCTGCATTTGGAAACATATTTTGAGTTGCCTGCTGGAAATACGATAATTGAAATCATCTTGGAACTACGCCGGTTTGATCCCATCAAGGGTACGTAGGCAGTCTAGCATCCCACTAGACGCAACCGCAACCAAATTCGAATCCTTGGTTCATCTTAACCAAGTTCGCCGAAACACTTTTCCAAGTGCAAATGTCAGTTTCATGAAAAATCAATGGGATAATTAAAATTACTCATTATTTTTCTTGGATATTGACAATAAGTTAATGGGCCACACTTACCCATTCATTTCCAATTTTTCCCATGGGTCATCTACCCATGCAAATTTCAATGAGATTAAATTCAAATCTCTCAAACACAAATTCTCAATTAGTGGGCCACATGTGTTCATCACACACGTTGGCTGAACTTCCAGCTTTCTTCATCTTCTCCTTCCAGATTGGACAATTCCGCTTCCAATGATCCTTAGACCCACACTCGAAGCATCCTTCATTGTCCTTGAACTTAGCATTCCTCCCGTTGCTTCTCTTGCCATCACGCTTGCTTGAACGGTTCCCTACGAATAGACCCGTATCTTGAGAGTTCTCCTCCGAACGTTGGGACATCCGGTGATGCGTCATCACATCTTGCACCACCTCCTCAAAGTTCAAGGTACTCTTCCCGAACATAAGCGTCGTTCGGAAGTGCTTATAAGACGGAGGCAAGGATGTTAGAAACATAAGTGCCTTATCCTCCGTATCATACTTCACATTCATTCTTTGCAAGTCAGCAACACATCTATTGAAGCTGCTCAAATGCTCCATTAGATTACCTTCCTCCTCCATCCGAAGATTTAGGAGTTCTTCCTTGAGGAAGAGCTTGTTGGACATAGAGGTGTCAAACGGGCCGTGCCGGGCTGGCCCGTCCCATTTAAACTCGTGCTTTTAATATTTTCGTGCCGTGCCGGGCCGGCCCATTTAATTTATCGGGCCGTGCCGTGCCGGCCCATTTAATGAAATCATTGATCCCGGCCCGGCCCAAAGCCCATGTCCATATTCAAAAGGGCCGGGCCGGGCTCGTGCCGTGCCCGTGCTCGTGCTCGTGCCATACTTGGGCCCAAGAACCAACCCATTTAATTTGAATTTTTTTCACTTGAATTTTTTTTTCCACTAGATAATTCAAATTATAAACATTAAAAATATAATTAGAGGTAAGAAATTATGAACTATTTGAAAACATTAATCAATCAAACATCCAAACAATATGAAGGGGCGGAGGGCAAAAAGTGTCCAACTCCACAAAGTCCACTTGAACTTTTCATCTGTAAACAACTTATTATTTTATATGTGAAGAAATATTTTGCTTTGATTATAGGATAAGCGTATATGTCATATGTATTTATTAGATATCAAGTCCAATGTTGTTTAATTAATTTGTAGTTGATATGTTTAATTAGATGTAATTTGTAGTTGTAATTTGTAGTTGATATGTATTGATATATATATATATATATATATATATATATATATATATATATATATATATATATATATATTTAACATATAAATAATGACATTAGATGTCAAATTATTGCATTTTGACTTTTTGAGAAGAAGAAAAAATGCTAAATGGGCCGTGCTTGGGCTCGTGCCTGGGCTCATGCCGTGCTTGAAGCTGGCTCGGGCCAAGCCCGGCCCATGTCGGGCCATGGCCCGGCCCGCTCCATTGGACCTATTTCTTGATCCCGGCCCGGCCCAAGTTTTCGTGCCGTGCCGAGCACGGCCCATTAATATTCGTGCTCGTGCCGTGCCGTGCCTCATTTAAACAAGCTGGGCTCGTAACGTACTGGGCCGGCCCGTCCCGTTTGACACCTCTAGTTGGACAGCGACCTCCCTGCAAACATCTCTTCGAGCTTCTCCCATGTTTGCTTCGCTGTGTCTTGCATCACGTTGATGAGCACCTCATCAGTGACGTAGTTCTCGATGTCTCCTCTAGCCAACTCGTCTAGAACACCCCACTCCGAGTCTATCATGGTTGCTGGCTTCTTCTCCTTGCCTCCCAAGACAATGCTGAGATTTTGTTGTGTAAGGGCTGACTTCATCCTCCTTTGCCATAGAGTGAAGTTCTCCTTCCCTGTGAAAGGCTTCAACTCCATCTTCATGGTGACAGATTGTGGTTGCCTCTGCTGCACAGACCTACCTCCATCTTCACCTTCCTTGTCACTTGCCATCTTCAACACACTAGCAACTTGCTGCTCCAACACAGCTCTGATACCACTTGTTGTGCAAATTGAGAAACAAAACTCAACTCACCCTCCCGAATGTGTTGTGAAAATGGACAAACACTTTCACTCACTCCCCTAATGATCTTGTTGTTGATGGACTTTTGTGACACACACAATGATGGATGAATCACACACACACACTTGAGACAACAACCAAGCACAAAGTGACACAAGAATTTATAGAGGTTCAGCAATTGCCTACATCCTCTTGGTGATCCCCTTGAGAAATTCACTTCATGAAAGAATAAGTTACAACTTTGGTTTTACACAGAAAAAAACCCCCTTAGAACTCTATTCTCTCCCCAAGCTCTCTTTTCTCTCACACCCCTTGCTCAACACTTTGATGCACTTGTGAACACTCTCACAACCCTTGGTGTTTCCCTCCTTGGTGTCTAGACTCTCAAGACCCCAACTCAGCTCCTAACTTGAACTGATTGCTCTCCCTCACGTTCTCCCTTGGTGAGTTAACCTCCTTTGAACACAATAGCACCCAGCTACTTGACCACCTTGAGATTAACCACACCTAACTTCAACTTGCTTTCTTATCTTATAATGTCTTGCTTTATCTCCATTACCTACACAAACCAATGGACACAAGATAAGGCACCATCTTGTCTTCCACGTTCCTTCCTTTAGTCTCCCACTTAGACTAAAGATCAGATCATGCAAGTAAACAAATCCCACTTCAGCCACCTTCCACAAAACCAGAAAAATGGAGAATGGATTCTCCAAACCAAGACAACCAATTGGCAATGAGTGCTCTCCCAACTATCCAGCAGGTAGTCCACCTTCCTTTACCTCAGAAGTGACCCACTAAGCCTCTGAAATCTTGTGGAAAGTGATAGCCATCGAAAACACAGTTGAAAACACGTAAGAAATCGTCACAGCACAACTCGGACGACCGGTCGCCAGTTCCTGGCGACCGGTCGCTTTTGGTCTGAGGCTTCAGTTTCGATTCTGCTTCTTTACGACCGGTCGCAAATGGCACGCGACCGGTCGCTCATGTTTCCTGCGACCGGTCGCAAAGAACTAGCGACCGGTCGCCCCATGCATTTGCTCCAGACTTCGAATCTGTGTAAAAACGACCGGTCGCCCAAACCTTGCGACCGGTCGCTCACTCCTTCACTTGCATACTAAATGTGAGCCATTTTCCAACAGAATGATCTTGTTGTTGATGGACTTTGTGACACACACAAGTTGGATGAATCACACACACACACTTGAGAAACCAACCAAGCACAAAATGACACAAGTATTTAGAGGTTCAGCAAATGCCTACATCCTCTTGGTGATCCCCTTGAGAAATTTACTTCATGAAAGAATAAGTTACAAATTTGGTTTTACACAGAAAAACCCCCTTAGAACTCTATTCTCTCCCCAAGCTCTCTTTTCTCTCACACCCCTTTGCTCAACACTTTGATACACTTGTGAACACTCTCACAACCCTTGGTGTTTCCCCCTTTTGGTGTCTAGACTCTCAAGACTACAACTCAGCTCTAACTTGAACTGATTGCCCTCTCTTTCTTCCTCCCTTGGTGAGATAACCTCCCTTTGCACACAATAGCTCCCAGCTACTTGACAACTTTGAGATTAACCACACTTGTTGTCTTGCTTCCTCTTCCCTTTAATACACAAGCCTTTGGACTTCAGAAGAGACTCCTTCTTTCCTCCCACGTTCTGCCCTTGGTTACCTAACATGGACCATAACTTGGGCAGACCAAAGGCTAGGCATTGATAGCTGCAACTTCAGCCACCCTATCTAGAGCTATAGGATAGGTACTCCTTGAAGCAAGTCAACAAACATCCTTCAATGCTCCCTCAAACCTCCCAACTGATTGCCAACCTTCATTTAACTCAGAAGTGACCCCTAGGGTCCTTGGAAATCGGTGGGAGGCGATAGCCATTGAAAATAGAGTTGGAAACTCGAGGAAAACTGAAACAGCATCTCTGGGCGACCGGTCGCAAGCACTGGGCGACCGGTCGCTTTTACACAGAGTCTTCAGCGTACGAGTTTTGTCTCCTGCGATCGGTCGCCAAATCCTTGCGACCGGTCGCTCGTCGATTTTTCTCCAGACTTCGAATCTGCTTCTAAACGACCGGTCGCTATTCCCTTGCGACCGGTCGCTTCCTGCGACACTTGCATCCTAAATGTGAGCCATTTTACAACAGAGTCAACCTTTGGGGAAAATACCATGAGACGACTGATATTGGATGGCTCTGATATGTTTTTAATGAACCTTTTAAATAATTCGATTAACGAACTATTCAAGTTCTCCAAGCTCAAACTCCATTCAAGCACAACCGGAACGCTTTCCATGTCCTTGACGTCTCTAAAATTCGATAAATTTTTCCGAAACCAATCTTGCTCCACAAGGAATGCATAGTTGTAAGCAGCAAACATTCGGTCATTTCCACTAGTAGAACTTTCTTCAGATTCAGATTTTATCTGAGTCTCAATCACACTGAGATATTGGGGAAGAGTAGTCTGGCAACAGTTAATGCCATTGCATCCATGGTTGTGTCCAGTTTCAGCACTCTTATCACAAGTTGACATGCAGCCGCCAACAACACGCTCGTCACGGTATGACCTTACCAAGGCAAAGAAGCCACAACTCACTGCTGTGAACCGGTTGTATTTCTGAGAGTATACGAAAGGACTTCCCGTCAAATTCGGTGCTTGGGGGGTCATCCTTCTGTTGGAAAAGAAAGTAACAGGGTTTTTAACCAGAAGCGTGCCTTGGATAGAGATGTTCAGCACCTCAAGCTTGGCAACCCTCAAGAAAGGCTTGTGAGGGCTGGTAGAGTTGTCGCAGTGTATTTCAAACCAATCGTACAAGTAACAGCTGCTGCTAGGTTCCAATCCCGAAAGGGTACGGGATGCTAACATCTCCGCAATGCGTTTCGCAACTAGGCTTTGCTATTGGCCCTAATTGATCTGGTTCTGCTGCTGGTGTGCTTATGCGCCATAACAACAAGATGGTCATATGAAGGAGCAATTGCATACTGCACTAATGAATTGGTCTTCTACCTTCTTCCTTCCTCTTTCACTTAGTTATTTACTAAGTATGAAAAGTATATATGGATCTCTTTTCTGACAAATAAAGTTGTCTTTAACCTCTGATGTTGAGGTTCCTAATTACCTCCTGATGTGTGTGTTTGTTCTTCAGCTTCTTGTTGTTCTGGTCATTGGGTTGTTTTGTATGTGTTTGTTTTTAAGATCCTTCTTGTTCATTTGTCTTTTGTTGGGGGATATCTCCTCTTTCCGAACCCTGAGCCGTATTTGTGTCTTTTCTCGATGGAAAGAGGTCCCAGTGTGTAGTTAAGACTGATGAAAATTGCCGATTATAATTAATTAATTTCACAACTCTGCACAATTGGTTTCATATAATAAATAAATAAATCAATACAGATGTTATAAAAATATTGGATATTGACATTAATGATTGAGTTGCAGTTTTTGAGGTATATGGCTGGTGATCACCGAGAAAATCCAGGGCTAGAACAGGGGATTGCAGCCCATTAAATTTGAACTCATTAATTCAAGTTTCACTATTATACACAATATAGAGGCCTAAATTATAAAATAAAAAAACATACATGAAATGGACTTTAGAAACACACCAAAAACTCATTTACAACATAACAAAGAGGCTTTGAACTTCCTATAAATTACAAAATTGCCATCAATTTTCTTAAAACAAACCCAATCCCAAAACTTCACAAAAAAATCTCAAACATTCAAAATAAGCCTAGCCCACATTTTTATAAAAAAATCAAAACAAAAACAAAAAAAATTAATAATGGGGAAAAAGACGAGTCACGCAACCCAAGGAGTCGTCATGACTGTTAATACACATACAAATCACACAACCCAACATGACTGTTAATGCACTTCTCATGAGTGTTAATATACATTCTACGACTGTTAATGAAATACAATACGGAGTGGGCTCTAGAAGAGTGTCCCTCAAATAACTTATTTGAGGGATCCTCACCTGAAGCTCACTATATATATATATTGGACCATCATTCGAAGCTGACCATGTTCTTGTGGGACCTATGATAACATCCAATGCTCGATGGAATCTTTTTTCGAAAATTCACTCCGCTCATACTTTTGTGGAGAATATTCAGTCTTTTCTGAAATTTCAAGGGCCTCCAACTCCGCTGTGACTTCTCTCATTGTAGGGTGGTTCCTTCCATTCGAAGTCAAGCATCTTCTGGCAAGGTTAGCAATTAACTTGATCTCTATTTCAGAACCCTCCATCAAAACTCGAGCATCAAGTATGTCAAATAGATGATCTTCCTGCATTGAAATATTAAAATATGTGGCAAGACTTCTATATTCTTGATCTTCTACTTCTGTCGACCTTGTTATTGCATAAATTGGTTTTTGTCCCGTCAAAAGCTCAACAAGGACAACACCAAAGCTATAGACATCACTTTTTTCCGTGCATTGGCTAGATTGGAAATATTCAGGGTCCAAGTAAACAAATGTCCCATGCACATGTGTGTTGAGGTGAGTTTGGTCAATCGCAACTGATCTTGAAGTTCCAAAATCAGCAACTTTTGCTCTATATTTTGTTGGAAAAACAATAATTAGTGACTAATAAAAATGATTATATATTAACAGTATATAAATACCAACGAAATTGAATATTTATAACAAATTGTAATTTGAAATACAGTAAACAATAAATAAATGAAACTGACTTGGATTTGAGATAGAGGCTTGAAGATTTGATGCAATGTCCTAACGACAGTAATTTCACCACTTCTCGGTGCTTGAAGTTCTACAGGTGACTGCCTCCCAAGATTCAACTATTTATATTCTAGGCCCTAGCACTAGGACTTAGAATCTGGCGAACTTTGATTATTTTTCTCTCAGACAATAGACTTCTGAAACCTTATCAGAAGAGTAACAACTGTTAAAAAACAGTTAATTAAACTAATTTGAATTAATTAAAAATTATTAATTCGAAACTAAACCACTTCTTGGTGCTTGAAGTTCTACAGGTGACTGCCTCCCAATATTCAACTATTTATATTCTAAGCCCTAGCACTAGGACTTAGAATCTGGCGAACTTTGATCATTTTTCTCTCAGACAATAGACTTCTGAAACCTTATCAGAAGAGTAACGACTGTTAAAAAACAGTTAATTAAACTATTTTGAATTAATTAAAAATTATTAATTCGAAACTAAAAAATTAATTTAAATCTGAAGTGCCCCAGGGTCCAAGGTCCATCTTTTTTATAATTAAATATTATCTATAATATTCAATGCCCAAATTGAATTTGAAGCCCAATTGGCTTCTATTTGGCCCAAGTTTCAATTACTTAAGTGTGGGACTACCACAGTTATGAAGACTTCACTTTTTCTTCTTTCTACCAATGCGGGACAAGAGTCCTTGAATTTCATTCAAACTTCCAACTTATTTTTCATCTAAGAGTATGTTGGTCGACTTGATGTCGCGGTGATAAATTGGAACGGAAGCTGCAGAGTGCAAGTACGAAACTGCTGGTGGATATAATGGGAAAGGGTTCCGTTTGATATGAATTCGTAAACCAAAAGTGGAACTTCAGTCTCCAAACAACAACCCAACAGTTGAACCACATTTCTGTGTTGATTCGTGAAAGAATTACAACCTTATTGATGACATCTGAAAGTTTGCCTTTGTCCACTATTTTAGACTTTTTCACAGCAACAATTCTTCCATCAGCCAGCATACCTTTGTGAACAGTACCTTGACCTCTCAGGCCAAGAATCCTATTCATGCTAAAATCGTCGGTGGACTTCTCATTAACTTCACCCGATGATAATTGTTTTTCTAACAACAAGCCACCATTTCGTTTGAAAAACATTTTCTTGCGCCTGATGTCTCTCTGTTTCCTTATGACTTTGTATGCCCCACCATGCACAAATAAGTAGTAATAACAATAGTCCAATGCTAGTCCCAAGACCTACATAATTATGCAAACACATTTGTATACCTGTGAAATGAATTCCATAATCAACCAAATGAAGGAGAGTAAGTATATATAGGAAAGCATATATTTACCTAAAAGAATAGGCCTAAGTTTGATTGATCGAGAGGTTGGAGGCCTGTTTCTGAAGTAGCATGAATACTCACCCCTAGCATAAAACTCACTGGTAGCGCCAGTTATATTTGAGTGGAGCATTTGTTACCCCCAACAATATTCTCACATAAAGCGTTACTAATGTTCCATGTGTTGGAAAAAATGGCTCACCTAAAGGATACAAAGGTTTTGGCGCTCAAAGAGAGAATTTGAAACTGCCTAAAAGCGACCGGTCGCTGGGAAGTTGCGACCGGTCGTTTATGGCAGATTCGAGGTCTGGAGCTAAACCAAGGAGCGACCGGTCGCCAGTTTTTTGCGACCGGTCGCATGAAGCACGAGCGACCGGTCGCCTGACATTTGCGACCGGTCGCTTAGAAGCAGATTCAAAGTCTGGAGGGAAAACTTCTGGCGACCGGTCGCCCATTCCTGACGACCGGTCGCTCCAGTCGTGCTGTGATGTTTTGCTTACGTATTTTCAACTGTCTTTTCAAGGGCTATCGCTTTCCACAAGTTTGCAGGTGCTTAATGGGTCACTTCTGAGGTAAATGAGGGTTGACTACTTGCTGGATAGTTGGGAGAGCACTCATGGCTAATTGGTTATCTTATTTTGAATAATCTCCTCTCCATTTTCTGGTTTAATGGAGATGGCTGAGTGAGATTGTATTACCTACCTGATCTGACCCTTAGTCTAAGTGGTGACTAAAAGGAAAGAACGTGGAGGACAATCAGATATCCTATCTCTTGTCCATTGGCTTGTGTAGGTAATGGGATGAAGTAAGATAACACAAGGGAGAAAGCATGTTGAACATATGTAGTGGCAAAAGCTGGAAACAAAAGAAGTTTCTTGTGAGAGTTTCAGAAAAGCCAAGGGAGAGAGCAAGAGAGTTCTCTAAGTGTATCAAGGTGTTGATCAAGGGTGTGAGAGAAACAGATTGTGAGGGTAGTGTTCTAAGGGGGTTTCCTTTGTAAACCAAAGTTGTAACCTATCTTCATTAGTGAAATTTCTCAAGGTGATCACCAAAGAGGATGTAGGCAATTTGCTGAACCTCTATAAACACTTGTGTCATTTGTGCTTGGTTAATTTATGTGTGTGTGTGTGTAAGACTCATCCATCATTGAGTTCTTTGTCTAAAGTCCATCAACAACAAGATCTTAAAAGGGCAGTGAGTTAGTCATTAATTCACAACACCATGGCCAGAAAAAAAAACCGTATTTTGGAAAGTCAGCATTATAACACTCCTTAAGGACCTTGCAAGGTCCTTAAGGAATTGCATTCATCAATATCTGAAATGGAATATATTAGCCAACGCCAAAGGAAAACGAAAAACATAAGAATTATATTTCTATATGGATATTACTTGCCTCCTTTCCTGGAAGGAGATTCTCCTACTTGGTGCATATCTTAGTTTGACGCATTTGCAAAAATAATTCATCAAAAATACAAAAAGAAAAACTTCTACACACATGTCATACCGCCATTGACAAAAATGTAGGAGTTTCTACTTTCAAAGTAAGAGATAAGTATTTTCCTTTATGTATTCATTACTATTTATAAATAAAGTGCAATTATCAAACGAAAAATAAAATTAGTTCAGATCAAGCATTTTGTGTACATAGTAGCTCAATTGTGGATCTGATATTTTTCTTAATAACGAGGACAAGTTGTTCGATGAAATGCCTCAAGAAACTGAGGAAAGGACAAGCAATGTTTGACGGCTTCATTCTCTTCCATTTAATATTAATTAAGAAAAAGTCGAATGGACAATAACAATTGACAAGCTTGGAGAAGATATAGGGACTTCCTTCAAAGCCGAATGGACAATAACAATTGACCGTTGAAGGATTATTGTATGTCATTAGACATAAAGCAATAGGGTCTTGAGTCATTATAAACTCTTAGAATGCTCATTCACTGAATCTTTACTTCTCAGATTATTACTGATAGTACGTAGCATACATTACCTTACAGAACATCATAATCTAAAACAACATATAATTGTTGGAAAAAATGGCTCACCTAAAGGATACAAAGGTTTTGGCGCTCAAAGGTAGAATTTGAAACTGCATAAAAGCGACCGGTCGCTGGGCATTTGCGACCGGTCGTTTTGAAGCAGATTCGAGGTCTGGAGCTAAAACAAGGAGCGACCGGTCGCCAGTTCTTTGCGACCGGTCGCATGAAGCACGAGCGACCGGTCGCCTGACATTTGCGACCGGTCGCTTAGAAGCAGATTCAAAGTCTGGAGGGAAAACTTCTGGCGACCGGTCGCCCATTCCTGACGACCGGTCGCTCCAGTCGTGCTGTGATGTTTTGCTTACGTATTTTCAACTGTCTTTTCAATGGCTATCGCTTTCCACAAGTTTGCAGGTGCTTAATGGATCACTTCTGAGGTAAAAGAGGGTTGACTACCTGCTGGATAGTTGGGAGAGCACTCATAGCTAATTGGTTATCCTATTTTGATTAATCTCCTCTCCATTTTCTGGTTTAATGGAGGTGGCTAAGTGGGATTGTATTACCTACCTGATCTGACCCTTAGTCTAAGTGGTGACTAAAAGGAAAAAACGTGGAGGACAATCAGATATCCTATCTCTTGTCCATTGGCCTGTGTAGGTAATGGGATGAAGTAAGATAACACAAGGGAGAAAGCATGTTGAACATATGTAGTGGCAAAAGCTGGAAACAAGTTAGAGTTTCTAGGGAGAGCTTTGTTCAGAAAAACCAAGGGGAGAGCAAGAGAGTTCTCTAAGTGTATCAAGGTGTTGAGCAAGGGTGAGAGAGAAACAGATTGTGAGGGTAGTGTTCTAAGGGGGTTTCCTTTGTAAACCAAAGTTGTAACCTATCTTCATTAGTGAAATTTCTCAAGGTGATCACCAAAGAGGATGTAGGCAATTTGCTGAACCTCTATAAACACTTGTGTCATTTGTGCTTGGTTAATTTATGTGTGTGTGTGTAAGACTCATCCATCATTGAGTTCTTTGTCCAAAGTTCATCAACAACAAGATCTTAAAAGGGCAGTGAGTTAGTCATTCTAATTCACAACAAGTGGTATCAGAGCTGTGTTTGGCAGCTGGAGCTAGTTCTTCTCTTGGAGTGCTAGTGTGTTGAAGATGGCAAGTGACATGGAAGCTGAGAGTGGTAGCAGTTCACAGCATCTGAAGCCACCACAGGCAGCAAGCATGAAGGTGGAGTTAAAGCCTTTCACAGGGAAGGAGAACTTCACTCTTTGGCAACGAAGGATGAAGTCAGCTCTTACACAACAACAGCTCCATGTTGTGTTGGTTGGCAAGGAGAAGAAGCCAGCAAGCATGACGGATGATGAGTGGGGAGTTCTTGACGAGTTAGCCAGAGGAGCTATCGAAAACTATCTCTCCGATGAGGTGCTCATCAACGTGATAAAGGATACAGCGAAGCAAACATGGGAGAAGCTCGAAGAGATGTTTGCAGGGAAATCGTTGTCCAACAAACTCTTCCTCAAGGAAGAACTCCTAAATCTTCGGATGGAGGAGGGAGGAAATCTAATGGAACATCTAAGTAGTTTCAATAGATGTGTTGCTGACTTGCAGAGAATGGATGTGAATTATAGTCCGGAGGATAAGGCTCTCATGTTGTTGACATCCTTACCTTCGTCCTATAAACACTTTCGAACCACTCTTATGTTCGGAAAGGTTACTCTTGATTTTGAGCCTGTGGTGCAAGACATCATGACACACCATAGGATGACTCAACGTTCGGGAGAAAACTCTCAAGGCGAAGGTCTAGTTGCAAAGACCGGAGAGAGAGGTCGTTCAAAGAGGCGTGAAGGCAAGAAAGGCAATAGAGGAAGGTCCAAATCCAAGGCGAAAGATGGTTGTTTCGAGTGTGGGTCAAAGGAGCATTGGAAAAAGAATTGCCCCATATGGAAGGAGAAGAAGAACAAAGGGAAGAATGCAGCAAACACAGCGGAGGATGTCACGGAAAGTGATGGTGAGCTTTTGTGTGTTAATAGCAATGTTAAAACAAATGCATTGGCTAATTCTTCAAGGTGTTCCTCTTCCGATTGGATTTTGGATTCCGGATGCTCATATCATATGTGCTCAAACAAGGAGTGGTTTGACACGTATGAGAAAGAAGATAGCAGTGAAGTGATGATGGGGGATGGCTCAATGTGTAGAGTCAAAGGAACCGGTACAATCAAGGTAAAGATGCATGATGGGGTTGTTAGGACGCTTGGAATGGTAAGGCACATTCCAAAGTTGCGTAAGAATCTCATTTCCCTTGGAACTCTTGATAAGAATGGTTATTCATTCAAAGCAAATGGAGGGAAACTCATAGTCTCAAAAGGTTCACTTGTGATTATGAAGGGAGAGATTCAACCTAATTGTCTATATAGGTTGTGTGGTACAACAATCATAGGTGGAGCAGCTGTATCTACAAGCAAGGACTCGGAAGATGAAACTCAGCTTTGGCATTTGAGGCTAGGGCACATGAGTGAGAGGGGCATGCAGGAACTACACAACAGAAAATTGTTGAAAGGTGTTCAAAGTTGCAAGCTTGAGTTCTGCAGATTTTGTACCATGGGAAAGCAATCAAAAATAGCTTTCAAGCAGCGAAACAAAGAGGAAGAAAGCACGGGTGTGCTAGATTATATTCACACGGATGTATGGGGGCCATCACTGGTTAAATCGAAGGGTGGAGCTCGCTATTTTGTGACTTTCTTGGATGATTTTTCCAGGAAGGTTTGGGTCTACTTCATGAAGGAGAAATCTGAGGTCTTCACCAAATTCAAAGAGTGGAAGGCGGAAGTAGAGAACCTAACCGGAAGAAAGATCAAGATCCTAAAGAGTGACAATGATGGTGAATATAAGGACAGCAAGTTCCTTGAGTTTTGCAAAAGTGAAGGCATTAAGAGGCACTTTACCGTGAAGAAGACACCCCAACAAAATGGAGCTGCGGAAAGGATGAACCGAACTCTCATGGAGCGTGAGAGATGTATGAGAATTCATGCAGGGTTGCCCGAATCTTTTTGGGCAGAAACGGTTAACCACGCTGCCTATTTGGTTAACCGATCACCTTCAAGAAATCTTGAGTTCAAGTGTGCAGAGGAGGTATGGTCTAAAAGGTCAATCGATTATTCGAATCTTAAGGTGTTTGGGTGCAGTGCATATGCACTTATTCCTAGTGATGAAAGATCCAAGTTGAAGCCAAAGTCTCTTGAATGTATTTTCATCGGATTTGAGAGTGGTGTGAAGGGCTACAAGCTGTGGGATCCAGTGAACCACAAGAAGATACTCAGCAGAAATGTTGTGTTTGATGAGAAGACCATACCTATGAACAAAGTCAAGAATTCAGAGGCAAAGGAGGATGTTGTTGAGAAAGAAACAACCATTGAAGTTCCACTCAAGAAGGTGTCAAGAAAGACTTCACGAAAACAGCCAACTGAAGACGTTCAGGAGGAAGTGGAGTCTGACATTGAAGAGGAAGAAGCTGGGCAGCATCAACAACACACTCAAGAAGAAGAAGAGGCTCAAGAACAGGTGGAGCCATCATCTATAGCTCGGTCCAGGCCCAAGAGAACCATCAAACCACCTCAAAGGTTTGGATGGGAGACGGATGCAATTCACTATGCCCTAAATGCTAGTGAAGAAGAACCAACCACGTTCCAAGAAGCTGTTGAGAACAAGGAACGGGAAAGTTGGATGGAAGCTATGATGCAAGAGATGGAATCTCTACACCAAAACTCAGTTTGGGAGTTAGTTCCTAAACCCAAAGGTCGCAAGGTTATTGGCTGCAAATGGGTGTTTAGGAAGAAAGAAGAAATGCATGAGAAGGGTGCCACCTTATTCAAAGCTCGGTTGGTGGCAAAAGGATTCTTACAAAAGGAGGGAGTTGATTATGATGAAATCTTCTCTCCGGTGGTGAAACATACTTCTATACGACTACTACTCTCCATAGTAGCACAAGAGGACATGGAGGTGGAGCAAATGGATGTGAAGACTGCTTTCCTTCATGGTGAATTGGAGGAAGACATCTACATGAGCCAACCTCAAGGGTTCATTGAAGCAGGGAAGGAAAATCTGGTTTGCAGGTTGAAGAAGTCTTTGTATGGGCTGAAGCAATCTCCAAGGCAGTGGAACAAGTGCTTTGATTCCTACATGATGAAGATTGGGTATAGAAGATGTGAATCTGATTGTTGTGTTTACTCTCATGCATTCAAGGATGGTAACTTCATCCTTTTGCTTCTTTATGTTGATGACATGCTAATTGCATGTAAGGACATGTCAAAAATCCAGAATTTGAAGACATTGCTTGGAAGGGAGTTTGACATGAAGGATCTTGGTGCTGCACAAAAGATCCTAGGAATGGAGATAAGGAGAGACAGAAAGGAAGGCAAGTTGTGGCTGTCACAAAGCAAGTACATTTCCAAGGTACTTGAAAGGTTCAATATGATGGATTGCAAACCGGTGTCTACTCCTTTGGCGGAGCATTTTAAGTTAAGTGCAAAAGAATGTCCTTCTACGAATGTGGAGAAGGAAGAAATGAGTAAAGTTCCATATGCAAGCTTGGTAGGGTGTCTCATGTATGCAATGGTGTGCACACGCCCCGACTTAGCCCAAGCCGTTAGTGTGGTGTCAAGGTATATGGCGAATCCTGGAAGGCAACATTGGACAGCAGCAAAATGGATTCTCAGGTACTTGAAGGGCACCAAAAGGCTTGGGATATTGTTTGAAAGACAACAAGGAAATGCATGTGTGTCGGGGTATGTAGATTCTGATTATGCAGGAGATTTAGACAAGAGGAGATCCACCACAGGATATGTCTTCACTTGTGGTGGAGGACCGATTAGTTGGAGAGCAGTGTTACAATCGGTTAGTGCCTTGTCTACTACGGAAGCGGAGTATATGGCTTTAACGGAAGCTTCAAAAGAAGCGGTATGGCTGAAGAGATTGGCAAAGGAATTCGGGATAGCTCAAGACTTGGTGGTGATTCTAAGTGACAGTCAAAGTGCTATTTGCTTAGTGAAGAATCAAGTGTTCCATGGGAGGTCCAAACACATTGATGTGAGATACCACCGGATAAGGGATTGGGTGAATGATGGAGACATCACAATAATGAAGGTTCATACAAATGAGAACGCTTCAGATTGCCTAACAAAGCCAGTCACAGCAGCAAAGTTCAATCATTGTTTGAGCTTGCTCAATCTTGTTACATGCTAAAGATTGAGGTGGAGTTCTTGAGAGTTATCAGGGCGATTCTCAACACATTACAGATGTCCTGGAAGGCAATGATGTCCACAAGGAGTATTAGGCTCGCCATGGTGGAGATTGTTGGAAAAAATGGCTCACCTAAAGGATACAAAGGTTTTGGCGCTCAAAGGTAGAATTTGAAACTGCCTAAAAGCGACCGGTCGCTGGGCATTTGCGACCGGTCGTTTTGAAGCAGATTCGAGGTCTGGAGCTAAACCAAGGAGCGACCGGTCGCCAGTTCTTTGCGACCGGTCGCATGAAGCACGAGCGACCGGTCGCCTGACATTTGCGACCGGTCGCTTAGAAGCAGATTCAAAGTCTGGAGGGAAAACTTCTGGCGACCGGTCGCCCATTCCTGACGACCGGTCGCTCCAGTCGTGCTGTGATGTTTTGCTTACGTATTTTCAACTGTCTTTTCAATGGCTATCGCTTTCCACAAGTTTGCAGGTGCTTAATGGATCACTTCTGAGGTAAAAGAGGGTTGACTACCTGCTGGATAGTTGGGAGAGCACTCATAGCTAATTGGTTATCCTATTTTGATTAATCTCCTCTCCATTTTCTGGTTTAATGGAGGTGGCTAAGTGGGATTGTATTACCTACCTGATCTGACCCTTAGTCTAAGTGGTGACTAAAAGGAAAAAACGTGGAGGACAATCAGATATCCTATCTCTTGTCCATTGGCCTGTGTAGGTAATGGGATGAAGTAAGATAACACAAGGGAGAAAGCATGTTGAACATATGTAGTGGCAAAAGCTGGAAACAAGTTAGAGTTTCTAGGGAGAGCTTTGTTCAGAAAAACCAAGGGGAGAGCAAGAGAGTTCTCTAAGTGTATCAAGGTGTTGAGCAAGGGTGAGAGAGAAACAGATTGTGAGGGTAGTGTTCTAAGGGGGTTTCCTTTGTAAACCAAAGTTGTAACCAATCTTCATTAGTGAAATTTCTCAAGGTGATCACCAAAGAGGATGTAGGCAATTTGCTGAACCTCTATAAACACTTGTGTCATTTGTGCTTGGTTAATTTCTGTGTGTGTGTGTAAGACTCATCCATCATTGAGTTCTTTGTCCAAAGTTCATCAACAACAAGATCTTAAAAGGGCAGTGAGTTAGTCATTCTAATTCACAACAATAATAGTGTACAGCATCAAATTAAACATATTTTACAAGACCCAAGTGTTTTAATTAACTTGTTTACCATGTCTCAGAAGATGATCGTCAAACTTCATCAGATGTTGAATTTGTGCCCGCATCCGAGGCTGACTCTGTTGAACTTGAAACAACATCCAAATACTCATTTGTGTCGTTTATAGCAAGTTCAACCCCATTGTAATTATGTTGAGCATTAGAAGATTTTTCAACCAACATTTGAATGGCCTCCAACTCCGCCGTGACCTCTCTCATAGTGGGGCGGTTCCTTCCATTCAAATCCAAGCACCTCATTGCAAGGTTAGCAAAAGTTGTGATATCTGTTTTGGAGCCCTCCATCACAACCCTAGCATCAAGAATGTCAAATAGTCGGCCTTCCTCCATCGAAATAATGAAACAAGTGGCAAGACTTCTGTGTTCTTTTTCTTGTGACCCGGTTACTGCAAAAACTGGTTGTTGTCCGGTCAAGAGCTCAACTAGAACAACTCCGAAACTATAGACATCACTTTTCTCCGTAAATTGGCTTGATTGGAAGTATTCAGGGTCCAGGTAACCAAATGTGCCGTGTACAACGGTGGTCAAGTGTGTCTGGCCAATCACAATTGATCTTGAAGTTCCAAAGTCAGCAACTTTTACTGTGTATTTCTCATCTAAGAGTATGTTGGTAGATTTGATGTCTCTGTGATATATAGGAAACGAAGCTGCACCATGTAAGTACGACAGAGCTCCTGCAATTTCTGTTGCAATTCGTAACCGCATTTTCCATGTAAGTGGAAAGTCTTCATTCTGCTCATGAATATGGTGGGAAAGGGTTCCATTCGGTATGAATTCGTAAACCAAGAGTGGAACTTCCGTCTCTAAACAACAACCCAATAGTTGAACCACATTTCTGTGATTGATTTGTGAAAGAATCACAACCTCATTGATGAATTCTGAAAGTTGACCTTCATCTATTATCTTAGACTTCTTTACCGCAATGATTCTTCCATCTGCAAACATTCCTTTGTAGACGGTACCTTGGCCTCCTTGGCCAAGAATTCTATCAATGTTGAATTTGTCAGTGGACTTCTCCAACTCCTCTGATTTGAACAACTTGATTTTCTCAACATTGATTTCACCTGATGATAATTGTTGTTGTAACAATAAACCACCGTTTCGTTTGAAAAACTTTTCCTTGCGTTTAATGTTTTTCCTTTTTTTTATGACTTTGTATGCATACCATGCACCCACGAGTAGCAACAATAGTCCGGGACCCATGAAAACACCTGCATATATAAATATACTTGGAATTACTTTTTCTTCCGAATTACTTTTTTATTTAAGATGTGGGATAAAAAATTTAAAAAATTTTAAAAAAAGTTACAGCATTCTCCAACAAAGTGAAATCCGAATGTCATTATTTTGAGGAAAGCTTGCTTTCATAATTAAAAGAAATAGAAAATTAGATAGAGATTTTCTGTTTAAACCCCCACTTCTCTTTGTTCACCCCATATTCTAAGTTCACCCTAACTTCTAATTCAAATTTTCACAATTTCTAAGAAAACCCCACTATCTTCTCAAACTACCCCTAAATACACACTCAGCAAAAAAATAAAAATAAATAAAACTCATCAACCTCACACCCCACACCCCACACCCCACTGTCTTACTGCTCACCACTCTCACTTAAAGTTCATCTCAATTTCACATTACTTAAAAGAGATAAAAACAGTGTTGTCAAATGTGTAGCCGTATTTTTTTTTATTTTAATTATTATTATTTTAAATTGAGAATAAACTAGTTGGTTTTGAGAGAGAAATGTTGACAAAGCTAAATTGATATGTAAGTTACCATCATCAAACATGAAGAGTGGTGTGTGTATAGATGTACTAGGTTAAGCATTAAGTTGGATGACTTTTTTTGTCTTTTTACACAATTATAAAAAACTTAAGAGCTTAATCATTTAAGTATTAGGGTGAAGAAAGAAAAGTGTGGGGTTTAAATAGAAAAACTTGTTGGAAATTTGGCTCACCTAAGGATACAAAGTCCTCTTTTTTGTGCTATGGATTTCTACCTAATTCCATGACATGGTTGACTCATTTCTAGAAGAATTTTGGAGTTGCCCATGTGAGTAAATATTGGCTTGCCATCTTTGTCAAAAATAGGTGACTTGTTTGGTGGCACAAAATGGTGGAATGTTTTGTAGCCATCCATGGTTAAGTTTGGTAGCCAACATTTGAATAGTGTGAGGTTGCATTCACACTCTTGCATATTTGGCTATATAAAGGGGTTTAGCATGTAAGAATAATATCATGGCTTAAGAGTTCTCTAGTGTATCAAAGTGTAGAGCAAGGGGTGAGAGAGAAAAGAGAGCTTGTGGAGAGAATAGAGTTCTAAGGGGGTTTCTTTGTAAACCAAAGTTGTAACTTATTCTTTCATTAGTGAATTTCTCAAGGGGATCACCAAGAGGATGTAGGCAATTGCTGAACCTCTATAAATTCTTGTGTCATTTTGTGCTCGGTTGGTTTCTCAAGTGTAGTGTGTGTGATTCATCCATAATTGTGTTTGTCACAAAGTCCATCAACAACAAGATCAAGGGGAGGGTGAGTTGAGTTTTGTGCTCAATTCACAACAAGTGGTATCAGAGCTGTGTGTTGGAGCAACAAGAAAGTGCTAGTGTGTTGAAGATGGCAAGTGACAAGGAAGCTGAAGTTGGAAGTAGCTCTATGCAGAGGCTACCACAATCTGTCAGCATGAAGGTGGAGTTAAAGCCCTTCACAGGGAAGGAGAACTTCACGCTTTGGCAAAGGAGGATGAAGTCAGCCCTTACACAAAAAAAATCTCAGCATTGTCTTGGGAGGCAAGGAGAAGAAGCCAGCAGCCATGACAGATGCGGAGTGGGGTGTGCTAGACGAATTGGCTAGAGGAGCCATCGAAAACTATCTCACAGATGAGGTGCTCATCAACGTGATGAAGGACACAGCGCAGCAAACATGGGAGAAACTCAAAGAGATGTTTGCAGGGAAGTCGCTGTCCAACAAGCTCTTCCTCAAGGAAGAACTCCTAAATCTTCGTATGGAGGAGGAAGGTAATCTAATGGAGCATTTGAGCAGCTTCAATAGATGTGTTGCTGACTTGCAAAGAATGGAAGTGTTGTATAATACGGAGGATAAGACACTCATGTTTCTTACATCCTTGCCTCCGTCTTATTATGTTCGGGAAGAGTACCTTGAAGTTTGAGGACGTGGTGCAAGATGTGATGACGCACCACAGGATGTCTCAACGTTCGGAGGAGAACTCTCAAGATGCTGGATTGATCGCAGGGAGCCGTTCAAGCAAGCGTGGAGGCAAGGGTAGCAACAGGAGAAATGCTAAGTCCAAGGACAATGAAGGGTGCTTCGAGTGTGGATCTACGGATCATTGGAGGCGAGATTGTCCAGTTTGGAAGGAGAAGCAGAACAAGATGAAGAAAGCCGAAAGTTCAGCAAATGTGTGTGATGATGACATTTGTGATGAGCTCTTGACGGTTACGGAGAAGAGTAACGGGGAAGTCATGGCAAGTTCTTCGGGTAAGAGTTCAAGTTCTTCTTCAAGTTGGATTTTAGATTCCGGGTGCTCATATCATGTGTGTGCAAATAAGTAGATGTTTGACACATATGAGGAAAAGAAGGCATGCAAGATTATGTTGGGAGATAAAACTACATGTGAGGTTTTGGGCATAGGGACTGTGAAGATCAAGTTGCAAGGTGGTGAAGTTTGGAGTCTTAGTGAGGTAAGGTTTGTACCTGCACTAAGAACGAATCTACTCTCTCTTGGCTCTTTGGATAGACAAGGGTGTTCTTACAAGGCCGAAGGAGGGAAGCTCATGGTCACACAAGGTTCTGTGGTAGTTATGAAAGGGGAGATTCAACCAAACAACACATACAAGCTTGTGGGTGGTACATTTGCAGGTGGTGCAGAGAATGGTACCAAGGAAGAGTAGGCAACAAGTCTTAAAGTCAAAGAGCCAGTTCAACATAATGTAGCTTCAGGTTTGCTCAAAAGAAGCTGGGCAAGAAAGGTTAGTCAAAGTTGTGTGACTAACGGTTCATTATCAAAGGTGCTTGATTTCAAAGGTGTAGAAAGTGAAGTCAAGACAAGGGATGATGAGGAGAATGTTGTTGAAGGGAAACTTCTTGCCAAGGAGGTCATGGAAGAAACTCCATTTGAGGTGGAGCTTGACACAAGGGTTGAAGAAGGAGGGCAACAACATCAAACTCACAAAAGGGTTCTACTTGAGGTGGAGCCATCATCGAGTGCAAGGTCCGGGCCCAAGGAATCCATCAAACCGTCCCTAGGTTTTGGATGGATGGACCAAGAAGTTCCAGCCACGTTTCAGAGTGCTATAGGGAGCATGAAGCGGGAAAGTTGGAGAGGTGCATTGATGAAAAGAAGTGTGTTCTTAAATCCAAAAGCAAGGTTGGCTATGTGGGGATTTAGTGAACAAAGGTTTGGTATGTGGTTTGCATATCAAGGCATGTCCAAGATTCAAGGTTCCAAGAAGGCAAGGAGCAACGAATTTGGCATGGGGGATCTCTCTTCCGCACAAGAGGTCCAAGTTACTCAAGTTTAGACTTGGGTGGAGCACCTTCCACCAAAGGTACATTGAGGCAAGAGGTTAATTGCCATGGTGGAGCTCTTGGAAATTACTAGAACGATTTCTAAGAGGTTGAAGAGGTTCTAAAGGACAACAATGGTTCACGGGGTGATTAATGGTTCGCCAAGGTGGAGATTGTTGGAAATTTGGCTCACCTAAGGATACAAAGTCCTCTTTTTTGTGCTATGGATTTCTACCTAATTCCATGACATGGTTGACTCATTTCTAGAAGAATTTTGGAGTTGCCCATGTGAGTAAATATTGGCTTGCCATCTTTGTCAAAAATAGGTGACTTGTTTGGTGGCACAAAATGGTGGAATGTTTTGTAGCCATCCATGGTTAAGTTTGGTAGCCAACATTTGAATAGTGTGAGGTTGCATTCACACTCTTGCATATTTGGCTATATAAAGGGGTTTAGCATGTAAGAATAATATCATGGCTTAAGAGTTCTCTAGTGTATCAAAGTGTAGAGCAAGGGGTGAGAGAGAAAAGAGAGCTTGTGGAGAGAATAGAGTTCTAAGGGGGTTTCTTTGTAAACCAAAGTTGTAACTTATTCTTTCATTAGTGAATTTCTCAAGGGGATCACCAAGAGGATGTAGGCAATTGCTGAACCTCTATAAATTCTTGTGTCATTTTGTGCTCGGTTGGTTTCTCAAGTGTAGTGTGTGTGATTCATCCATAATTGTGTTTGTCACAAAGTCCATCAACAACAAGATCAAGGGGAGGGTGAGTTGAGTTTTGTGCTCAATTCACAACAAAACTCAATTAGATATTAACCCAAAATGTGTAGATGATTTAAAACCCTTTTTTGGGTTTATATCTATTTTGAATTAATGGCCTTGATGAATGTGTTAGATGATTTTTTGAGCTAGATAGGTTGACTTTTCTGAATGCCTATTTTACCCCCAATTATATTCCCCTTTTTTTTTTCTTCATATATATATATATATTTGATGTATATGAGGTACGTATGATTTTTTATTCTAGCCATAAGTGTTTAAAAGTCAAATTCAAAATTTAAGAGTAACAATATTAATGATTTTTTATTCTAGCCATAAGTGATTAAAAGTACGTACTTTTAATTTGTTTTCATTATTTATGTTCAAGGCCAAAATAGCCATAGAATATAAATAATAAATGCAAATTGAGCCTAGATTCGATAAGTATATACTACAAGGGTCTTTATTAATAATAATGAACTCTAAACAGTATAAGAGCATACCTAAAAGAACATTTCTGATTCGATAGGCCCGAGGCGGCTTTGGCTCGTCGTAGCAACGGAAACCACTATTGTCACCAAAAAAGTCACATGTAGTTACATTTGAGTTGCATGTAAAACCACCAACGAAATTCTTACATATAGGACCACTGGCATTCCATGAAGCTAGCACCATTACATAAAGATCATCCATACACCGATTAAGCTTGCATTCATCAACATCTGAAATATAATAACAGAAAGACAAATGAACATGATGATGAATGGTGAAGTTGGCTCATTCCAGAACGAAGCTTTGGATAACGGAATGGAAGGGTTTTAATTAATTACGTACGTACCTTGACAAGGTTGGAGAAGATAAGGATTTCCTTCAAAGCCCCTCGGACAGAAGCAATGAACGCTTGACTGATTGTATGTCGAAGAAGTAGTGGCATTATATATTTCGCAATAGGGTGTTGGGTCTTTATTAAAGTTATTTCCATCATACATAACTACTTTTCTTCCAATAAATCCTTCAAATTCTTTGTGTGAAGTGTTGTCTAAGCTGATGTTCCATTCCAGCACCACGGGAACTCTGTCCATTCCTTGGATAGCTCTGTAGCTTGATAAATTGTTCAAAAACCAATCTTGGTCAACAAGAAATGCATAGTTGCAACCATCAATTTGATCTCTTTGCTGTATCTCAGTAGTGAAAACGCTGATATTTGGAGGAATGGTAGTTTGGCAACAGTTAGTTCCAAAGGTACCGCAGCGATAAGTAGCACTATCTGTACTCTGATCGTCACAAGTTGAACTGCATCCACGAACAACATTCTCATCTGATGTTATGTTAGCAAGACGGCCGCAGCTGACTGCAGTGAACATGTTTTTTCTGTCCAAGTACACAAAAGGGCTTCCCGTCAAATTTTGGGCTTGGCGAGTTTCCTTTCCCTTGCAAGCACCGAAGAAAGTAACAGGGCTTTTAACCTGAAGGGTGCCATCAATAGAAATGTTGAGCACCTCCATTTGAGCGCGCCTCAAGAAAGGCTTGTGCCCAGTAGACTCGTTGCAGTCTATCTGAAACCATTCATTAAAGTAACAATCTTTGCTTGGTCCAATGCCGAAAGGGTAAGGGACGCTGACATTAATTCCGCAGTGCGTCGTGCAATTAAGCTTTGCTATAGGCAGAGCTAATTCTGATGATGACGCTGGTTTGGTTTCGGTAACTATTCTGCACCAAAACAACAAAACGAACATGATCACATGATGATGACCTAGCAATTGCATTGACATTATTAATTCCTCTGCCTCCTCTTTCTCTCTGTATATGATATCTGACCTTAGTTGGTTGCATGGAGCGTTTCTGTAGAGAAGGTACCTTTTATATAGGGCTCGGGAGTTTCCAAAGAAAAAAAAAATTAGGCAATAACAACTTATGGTAGAAATTTAATTGCGCAAAAGTAAAAGGGCTACAAATCAAATTTTGAATACATGGGGCACTGACAGGACATTCCTTTGAAATTTCTCGTTCATTTCTCAGATTTCATTTAGTAATCTCCTAGCTTAGACTTTTTGATTAGTTTGACCGGGGCGTTGCCAATATCCTCATTGCTTGAAATTGCTCCTTCATTCCTCAAAATAATTTAGTAACCTTCTAGCTTGGACTTCCTAATTATTTGACTGAAGGTCTGTTTGATAACCATTTGAATTTTAGTTTTTAGTTTTTATTTTTTGTGCTAGAGTATGAAGATGACACCATTTTAATCTCTCATTCAAATAGGTTTCTGATTTTAGTTTTAGTTTTTCAGTTTTGTTAACGTAGACTAACTATATAATATCATTCATGACAGAAATATGACAGGGACGTCACTGACGCAACTAGGACTAGGTCCGCGTCATAAACTACCAGCGTCACCCTAAATAGTCCCAATAATCGCCAGTTATATTTTTGCAGCACGCCATGGATTAATATATACTGAACTTATCTAACTATTAAATTGATTCTAGTCGAAATACTAAAGTTAATATTTGGTCTGGCACGATGGATTAATCTGTAACTAAACTTAAAATTTGATCCTAGGCTTTTTTTTTGACTTTTGTGGAAAAGTTGCTAAAGGGAACATTGGTTTATTGCTAGATTCGAGCTCATAGGGCTGTGATTTGGGGAGTACCATAGTCGTTATTGTGTTTTGTACCTCATTTATGTGGAGGACTACCGTAGTCGTGATTATCTGTTGAAAACATATATTGGGTCTGAATATGAATGTGATTTTTGAAATTGAGCCTTTCAACTTTTATTAATGATATATCTATCGTTTGGCTTGGCCAAAATAAATAAAATGAAATCTAAAATAATTATTATGTTGGTAGTTTGTCAATGACACAATAATTATGCTTGGTGGTTCGTCTACTTTGTGGGTAGGTCGGTGTAGCTGCGAGGCTTTCATTTCACCAAGTCTTCTAAAACCATCAATTAATGTTTGTCTTCGTAACTCTTCCTCGATGATGTTTACTCGACTAAGAATAGGACTCGGGCTGACCCACCAGAATAAGATGCCCGCGGCTCACTGCAGCGAACATAATGTTCTTTCAGTCAGAGTATAGACCAAACGTCAAATTCGGGACTCGGGTGAGTTTCCTTTCTATTGCAGCTGAAGAAAGTAACACGGCTTCCAAACCCAAGCTCCACGTCAATATTAATGCTGAGCACCACCATTTTCTTGCGTGATGTTTTTCCTTTACTTTACGACTTTGTACACCCACCACCATGCGCCAATAAGAAATAGCAATAACCCCAACACCCACGCCAAGGCATGCACCAATAGGTCTCATCTCATGAGTATGCATGTATTTAGACATGATGACTTCAGCATTCATATGTTTTGACAACATCAAAGCTGTGTCGTTACTCCATAGAAATTATGCACACAATCTGGTTTTCCATAAAGGAAGAGCCGGAGGCTTTATAGTTGACTCTTTGCAGCAAATTTATCATCACCAGACCCGGAGGGTTAAAGTTTATTTACAAAGCATGCAAGTGGTCGAAGTTGATAGTACTTATACACACATTATTTTGGTTATTTGACAGGATGTAATTATACAGAAAATAGCTTTTATCTTCGTTGAAATTATAGAATGTATATTAGAATTTACTGGAAAATTTTGAGATTCTCAACTTTTAGTTTCGTTCTTGGACAGAATTTACCAATTTGTAAGATGAATAACCAGTCAAATAATATGGGTAGAATATTTTCAGATGTATTTCATTCTCCGAAAGGAGGTATTTATAATACAGGTTACAAACCCTAGTAGGGTTTAATTAGGAAATAAGTGGAATCCTAATTACATAATATCTACACAAAAGGAAAAATAAATAAAACCCAAATAGAATAGGATATGCTCTACTCGCCAACACTCCCCCTCAAGTTGGAGCAAAGACGTCATGCATGCCCAACTTGTCAAGCGAGTTGAGAAAGATAATCGTAGAAACAGCTTTCGTAAGAACATCAGCTAACTGATACTCTGAACGGATGAAGGGGAAGGACACAATCTCCGCATCCAACTTTTCCTTAATGAAATTTTGATCAACCTCCACATGCTTTGTACGGTCATGTTGTACAGGATTATGAGCAATTGCAATCGCAGCCGTATTGTCACAATATAACTCCATGGGTTTATTAGGCCCAAAACCAAGGTCTTTCAACAATCTTCTCAACCATAGTAACTCAGATACACCATGGGCTATTCCCCGATACTTGGCCTCAGCACTAGATCTAGACACCACCTTTTGTTTCTTGCTCCTCCACGTAACAAGATTGCCACCCACAAACATAAAATACCCAGATGTCGA
The DNA here is from genome assembly GCF_965620075.1 of Prunus avium. NCBI lineage: Eukaryota > Viridiplantae > Streptophyta > Magnoliopsida > Rosales > Rosaceae > Prunus > Prunus avium. The sequence goes on from NC_142286.1 coordinate 31,092,040, forward strand.
ACGCCTATCTGTGGCTGAACCTGCCCAATCAGCATCTGTATACCCTTCTACATTTGTATGGCCATACTTGGAGAAAATTAACCACTTGCCAGGAGTTACTTTCAAATACCTTAAAATACGAGTCACAGCCCCCATATGATCTACACTAGGAGAGTGCATAAACTGACTCACTATATTTACAGCATACGCAATATCTGGACGAGTATGAGCCAAATAAATCAACTTCCTCACAAGTCGTTGATAACGTTCTTTATCAGTTGGAACTTGATCGGGATACAACCCCAACTTGTGATTCTGCTCACTAGGAGTATCAATGGGTTTACAATCCAACATTCCAGTTTCTGCAAGCAAATCCAAAACATACTTTCTTTGGGACAAAAAAATACCATGCTTAGATCTGGCAACTTCAATCCCAAGAAAGTATTTCAAGTCACCTAATGATTTCATCTCAAATTCAGACGCAAGATATTTCTGAAGACTCTGTATTTCCACCTGATCATCTCCAGTTACAATCATATCATCAACATAAATTATTAAAGCTGTCAATTTACCTCTGCGACGTTTCAGAAACAAAGTATGATCCGAGTTACTTTGTACATACCCAGACTTCCTCATAGCTGCAGCAAACCTCCCGAACCAAGCTCTTGGAGACTGCTTTAGTCCATATAATGATTTCCGTAACTTACACACCATACCCTCCTTAGAGGTTACAAGGATACCCGGTGGAGGATCCATGTATATTTCTTCTTTGAGGTCACCATGGAGGAATGCATTCTTGACATCAAATTGTAATAGCGGCCAATCATGATTAGCAGCTAAGGACAAGAGTACGCGTACAGTGTTGAGCTTGGCTACTGGAGCGAAAGTCTCCGTGTAATCCACTCCATAAGTCTGAGTATACCCTTTTGCTACCAATCTTGCCTTGTAACGGTCAATAGAACCATCAGCCTTATGCTTCAAAGTAAACACCCATCTGCACCAAACTGCCTTTTTCCCTTTTGGCAAAGGAACTAACTCCCAAGTAGCATTCTTGTTCAAGGCTTCCATCTCAATATGCATTGCATCTACCCAGTTTTGATCAGATAGAGCATCCTGCAACTTAGTTGGCACACATACACTAGATAATTGATACAAATATGATGCATATGACTTAGATAAACGATGAGTTGACATATAATGGTTAATGGGATATTTGGACTTGGCATATATATCAGGAGAATATTGTATTTTAGGTTTCCCACGGGTAGTGCGTGGGGGCAATGAATAAGTAGGCACATCACTAGAAAGCACCTCATTATCATGAGTTGATTGGGGCAGTGGCAGGGCAGAGGGGGGTCTTGTATCAATTTCATCTGTACGAGAGTCAATAGTATCACTGTTATGTCCTTCTGAGAGAGGCTCGAAAAATTCCAAAATATCACCTGGCGACCGGTCGTGACATTCCTGGCGACCGGTCGCTTCACTCGTATCGTCATTGTCGTCGCTCGTTGAGGCAGGCGACCGGTCGTTTCCTATGTGCGACCGGTCGTTTTCAGGCAGATTCGTTAGCGACCAGTCGTTCACTTTTATGCGACCGGTCGTATCTAGGCAGATTCGTTCACGACTGGTCGCTTCCTCCATGCGACCGGTCGCTTCCTGTTCTTCAAAAAATCCTTCTTCATGTTCTTCAGAAATTCCTTCTTCAGGTCCAACATCTTCCATATTTTTTACTCCGAAACTCTTCAATTCACTCCCCCTCTCCCCCTGAATTGGAGAGGAGGGAGATACATAACAAGGCACTTCTTCATGGAAAGTCACATCCAAAGTAACATGCACCTTCTAGGTAGGTGGATGATAACACTTATAACCCTTATGAGTAGAAGAATAACCAATAAAGACACATCGCAGAGCACAAGGATCAAGTTTACTCCGTTGATGAGAGTAGACATGAACATAAGCAACACACCCAAAAACTTTAGGGGGCAACTTGGAAACGGAGACAGGGGAAACATGATCACCAAACACATCATGCGGAGTCTTGAAATCAAGAACCCGGCTAGGAGTACGATTAATCAAATAGGCAGCAGACAGAACAGCATGCCCCCAAAGGTGATGGGGAACAGACATATCCAACATGAGTGAGCGGGCAACTTCAAGCAAGTGTCGGTTCTTTCTTTCAGACAAACCATTTTGTTGAGGAGTAAAAGGGGTTGTCGTTTGGTGAATAATCCCTTGAGTACGGAAGAAAGACGCTAAAGTATTATTCACATATTCACCTCCGTTGTCTGTCTGAAATACTTTGACCCGAGCATGAAACTGAGTAGACACCATAGTACAAAACTCTGGAAGGATGGAAACAACATCATGTTTATTTTTCAGCAAGAAAACCCAAGTAAGTCGGGTACAATCATCAATAAATGTGACGAACCAACGAAATCCGTTCGAAGTAACGCGAGCCGGACCCCACACATCAGAATGCACTAAATCAAAAGGCTTTGCAGCTTTACTGTCACTTAAAGGAAATACAGTGCGATGACTCTTGGCCAAAATACATGTCTCACACTTAAAACTGGACTCATCATAGGAGCGGAATAAAGATGGAAACAGACGCTTAAGGTAGCCAAATGACGGGTGTCCCAAGCGACGATGCCATAACCAAATTTGTTGTTTGTCTTTGACACTGCAACTTTGAACAGTATTAACGACACGATCACGAACTGGTGCAGAAGGCAATGTCAAATAATATAACCTTCCTATCCGTTTACCATGCCCAATCATCTCATGAGTCCTAAGATCCTGAAAAGAGCAATGGGTAGGATAGAAAGTAGCAGAAGCATTAAGTGTATCAAGTAAGCGACCAACAGATAACAAGTTACAATGGATATTGGGAACTAATAACGCATGAGACAAGGACAGAGTTGGGGTGAGAGAAATGGTGCCCTCGCCAATAATTAGAGAGGGCAAGCCATTAGCACTAGTTATGTATGGGTTACGAGTGTTACTAGACAACTCATCAAAAAATTTAGCATCATAAGTCATATGATCAGAAGCACCAGTGTCAATTATCCAAGTATTAGAGCCAGTACCTGGAATAGAGTCAGAAACACGCAAATTCGCAGAAGCAGCAACAGCACCAACAATGGAATTATCACCCATGATTGTAGCAGAAGCCCAACAAATCACGCAGAGTATACAACAGAACACAGCACAGACACAAATCCGGCAGATGTACGAAGACAGTAGAGGCACACAATAGAGGCACGAACACAGTAGAGGCACGAACACAGTAAAGGCAGATGCACACAGCGGAACACGGCAAAAGCACAGGAAATAGAGGCACGAACACGACAGAGCACACAGCGGAACACGACAAAGGCGCAGGCACAAGAACCCTAAAGAAATTAGGGCACACAGTAGAACACGGGTGGGCACAACACACACAGGTCACCAGAAAGTCGGCTCTGATACCAAGTCAAATAATATGGGTAGAATATTTTCAGATGTATTTCATTCTCCGAAATGAGGTATTTATAATACAGGTTACAAACCCTAGTAGGGTTTAATTAGGAAATAAGTGGAATCCTAATTACATAATATCTACACAAAAGGAAAAATAAATAAAACCCAAATAGAATAGGAAATGCTCTACTCGCCAACATAACCCATTTCTCTGTTTCTCATCTTGTCTTCATCAATCTTCACTATCATAATCCAATATTTTGAAATTTGTCATTATTTGTCAATTTGCATATTGAGAAAGACAGGTCCATCAACTATGCATTGATATTGATTAAGAGAACGATGCTTGACAATAAGAACAAAAAAATTTGGTGGAAGATGATCCTACATGATTTTTGTACATAATATTTGGATTTATATTCGATTGTGGGTGGATTTATATTCGATTTGGGTATGATTGATTGTATTTGTCCGTAATATTTGGTATGGGGGTATGATCTTATGGTTAAATTTATTTATTTTTCTCCATGTCTCTGTCTTTTGTTTCTACTTGCAGCATTATATTTCTTTATTTTTCAGTAGGTGAAATTTTATACAAGTTCTACATTGCAGTTTTGGAAACTGCATTGCAGTTTTGGTAATTACAATTGGATTTTTGCTCTCTCCTTGGCCTTCAACCTCACCAATTTGAAGAGTAGAGGCTACCCAGATGAGGAATTGGGTGGGCAAGAGAAGAGTAGAACTACCCAAGAGAAACGGAACTCAAAATTGGACTTTTGGAAACTGCATTGCAGTTTTCATTTAATTACAATTTGATTTTTGCTCTTTCCTTGGCCTTCAACCTCACCAATTTGAAGAGTAGAGGCTACCCAAATGAGGAATTGGGTGGGCAAGAGAAGAGTAGAACTACCCAAGAGCAAGGGAACTCAAAATTGGACTTTTGGAAACTGGAAACTGCATTGAAGTATCGGAAACTCAGTTGTGTTATCTACCCCAAATAGGGATTCTAATGATTATGACAGTGATGATGTTCCAGGGGATATTGTAATTGACCACGAACCCTTTACAAGAGGAATGCCTCCTATTGAGTCATTTGTTGATGTAGTTGATGAGAATCGAACACAATACATGAGAGATGACTGTGAGGATATTTGGATTGATAAAGATTAGGAAAATGTATCACATTAATTTCTGTTATTGTATGACATTATGTTATTTAATTAAGAGATTTGAAGGCTTGTATGCTTTATTAAATAACATTAAATAACATAATGCAATTATAAGATTGCTTCTTCTCTTAATGTATGACACGAACCCTTTATATTGAGGAGATGAAACAGACTTCTTATTGTATGACATTATTTATCATGCGATTAACCTAAGAAGCACGACACGGGGATACGGTAAATTTTCAAAAATTAGGATACGATACGTCAGGGATACGGTTATTAAAAATATATATTAATATATATTAATAAATATATATATAACTTAAAACAAATATTAAATAAAAAAATTGAAAATTATAAATATAGGTGTGTATAGCTTTTAATGATATATATTAATACATATATGTTTGGGTGAAAAAGAAACAATAATAAATATACGCCTGTATAGCTTAATGACATATATTTATTTAATATATATATATCATTAAAGATCAAACAAATCCTGTTTTAGCAAACGACGTCGTCACTTGAGATAATAAAAATTAGGTCAGTCGACATCTTCTTCTTCCTCGCTCGCGCCGATCTCTCTCTCTCTCTCTCTTCACACGCAGCGCCCAGGGGCTCCTCAACAGCCCCTCAACGGCAAGCTTCGCCCAGAGCAACGTATCTGAAAAGTCAGATACACGTGTCTGGAATACACGTATCCGAAAAGTCAGATACACGTGTCTGGAATACACAGCTATACATATCCGAAGCGTTTCAGACCGTATCCAAAGCGTATCGAACCGTATCTGAAGCGTATTCGAAGCGTATCATATCCAAACGAGTATCTGATATGGGATACGCCACTAAATTGGCGTGTCCATGCTTCTTAGCGATTAACATACTGTTTTAACCATTAGCAATGGTTATGGGTACTCAAAAGAAGAAGTCTGTTTTCTCACCAAAAAAAAAAAAAAAAGAAGTCTGTTTCATCTCCTCAAAAGAAGAAAGCTGTCTCACAAGTGAGGAAAAAACAAGATGTCTCACTTGTTCAAAAGAATCAAAAGAAGCAAGCTTTCTCACTTGATCAAAACCTGCTCCCTGCTTCTGAACCTCAAAAGAAGCAAGCTTATCCAGAAGCTCCAACTAATAAAGAAGATTCAAAAGCTCAAAAAAAGACAGTTGAATGTAAGGAAACAACTGAAACTGTTACAAGTACAAGTACCACTACTGCAAAGAGAGTGCGTGGGATCAATACAATGTATCGCATTGTGAAGCGCAAAATACGAGGTGTGAAAAAAGTTGTGGAGTTCACTAAACAAGGGCAACCACGTGGGGTGGCAGGAAAAGAGATGCAATCTTATATTGGGGTATTAACACGCACAAAGGTCCCAATTGACGGAAAATTCTACGGTGGGCGTGGCGCATGGATGCGCCCACTGTTATAAGCCATTGGATGAATAGTTGGTGATGTGGAGTTATCCACACCGTTGAGTTAATTACCGGATAAATCGGTTGTTGTAGGTAAAAAGAATAAAAAAAGCAGAAACTCTCCTTTTCAAGTCGAGTTAGGGTAAGGTTTCTCTTCTCTCTCTTTCCTCTCCTCCTCCTGTGACGACGAGACAGCGACTCCTCTCCTCTCAGGTATCTCTCTCTTTCTTCTCCATAATTGTCTCTCTCATCTCTATATCTCATGGTCTCTCAATTTCCTTCCCAGGCTTCGTTTCTAAACCAAACCCATACCAAAAATCTCAGCCCCAATCTAAACCCCCATTTTGCTCAATCCCTGCCGTCTATCTCTCTCTCTCTCTCTCTCTCAATCGTTTCAGCCTTCACTCTCCGTCTCACTCGATTCTCTTTCTCTATAGCTCTGGCGTGCTCTCTCTCTCTCTCTCTCTCTCTCTCTCTTAGATATGAGCACCAAACATGGGTGGGCACAAATCTGTGCGTGATGGGAATCCTTTGAAATAGAAAGTTTGGGGTTTCAATTTTGTTAAATTGAAACCATCTTAGCCAGAAAGTTTAGTGATGGGCATTCTTATGGGCATCACTCTCCCTATGCCAAAAGATAATTTTAATTATTCAAGGTTTGAGTTTTCTAATTTATATTGTAAGTTTTAGGTTTTAATTTTGGGCTATGGTCTGTGCAGGTTTTGATCTTTTTAATTTGTATTTGGACCATTAATTTGGAGACAAGGTGATGATTTCATATTAGTGTTGAACTAGATGCAGATTTAGTAATGTCAGCTTCTCTTGCTTTGCTAACTCTCTCTGATTCAAAACTTCACTTCACAGGCGCTCCTCTATCTCAGCTAGCTCCCTTTCTCATATCAATATCAAGTACGAATGTGGTTGCTTCCTCCAATTCCTCTGTATTTCAACTTGAATTTATAGAATTAGGTTTTGTTTGCTGTAAATTTGGGGCTTTTGTTCTCATTGAGCTGTAGGAGGTTTGTGGGGTAAATTGAAATGCTTGATAGAGGATTTTAAGGGGATGCATGATGTTGCAGATATTATTTTGCCTTGTGTTATAAAATATCTCAGCTGCTTGGTCTTTTAACATTCTCCTTGGCTCAGAATCATTTTTGGGCGTACTTGTGATCATGAAATGAAATCTTGGTTGATGGGGGTCAGATTATTTTTTTCCTTAGGAAGGATGGGGTAAATTAGTTCCTCTGTTTTTCATTGGTGATGTTACTTCTTGTAATAAACTACCAATTAGCTTATTTCAACAATGTTAAAAGTGGTTTGGTTGCTGTTGATGTAATTTTTTTGTAATAAATTCTGATGAAATAGGCAATACATTCATTATAATTGCTTTCTTTTGAGATGATTGGTTTTCTATGGTGTGGCCCTTTTTCGGGTCTGCAATATATAAATTTATGATAATCTGGTTGCATTCTCTCTCTCTCTCTCTCTCTCTCTCTCTCTCTCTCTCTCTCTCTCTCTCTCTCTCTCTCTCTCTGTTTTGGTATGTTTTTAGCGTGAAATTACATCTTTTTCTCTTTTGAATATAAATTTGGTCTGTTTTTAGTTGGTCAAGTATTTATAAGCTCGAAACCAGTTAAAGTTCGAATTGTGAATGATGAGATTTCCATTTAATTTGAGGGATAAGTGATTCATGACCCTGCAATTATAGTTTTAGGAGCTAAATGCAAGGATATATAATTTTTATTGCTCAAAATTTAGGATTTTTTCTATTAAATTAGGCTTGTCGAATTAGGGTTTCTAAATTGAATTGGGGGTTGAGGTAGATGATTTTTTCTGTTAAATTAAGGCCATCAAGGTGGTTGAGAGTTAGTTTTCAATTTTGATTTTAATTTCAAGGAGCTGTTTGATCGTTCTGCATATTATAAAGTTCTGATGGCGATCTGTTTTTTTTTTAGCGAAATTGATGAGAATTCTGGCCGAATAACCGAAGAGATAGAGAAGTGCAAAGAGCAGAGTCTTGAGAAGAAGAGAGGCTTAGAGGAAGCCAAAGAACAAGTTGAGAAAGCTGCTTATGTAGTTTTAGAGATGCTCAACAACAGAGGATAGATTGTAGAGTGAATGTATTGAACAATACTTTCAATTACATGAATGAAGTTTATGTTGGCTTTGATGAGGATATAGTACCATTGAGAATAAGCTTTTAAAGTAAATTTGACTGTTATATCATAGTTTATGTGCCAATTGAAACAATCATCCCATTAGCATTGTGAATGGGCATTGTACCATAAAGTTGTATTTTCATATTAGTGTATGTATATTGCCATGTTATTGATAGTCTTTTCAATTTTGAGAAAGTATATACAATATGTGATTTGTCAATGTAATTGACAAACAGCCAGTTCCATTTGCATTCCAGTCGTGCAATTGACAAACAAAGTAGTACTATTTGCATTCAAGTCGAGCAATTGCCATTATCTGTGCACAATTAATTGAAAATGTAAATATAATATGTGATTTGTCAATGTAATTGACAAACAGGTAGTGTAATTTGCATTCCAGTAGTGCAATTGACAATCAAAGTAGTCCTATTTGCATTTCAGTCTTGCAATAATTGTTATCTTTGCACAATTATGAAACATAGAATCTCTCACTAATGATAAATCCTTCATAATTAATTGTATGTTCAAAAGGTTGTAATCTATGTGCAAAAAAACTTAGTAGAATTCATAAAAACATTGCTTAATAGTGAGTGACCGGTTAAATGGGTTGCTCCAAGTTAAAAAAAGGAAAAAAAAAGAAGAGAAATCTGAAAAGAAAGAAGGCTTTCCTGCGACTTCTATCTCTTCCTCTTCTTGGCACTTCTATCTTTTTTTCTTCGCACGACTCGTGTCTCTTCTTCTCTCTCTTCTTTAGTTGGGCTTGTTAAAATGAAGGTTTGATTATTCAAGAATAGAAGAAAGGAAGGGAAGAGAGAGAGAGAACAAAGAGAGCAATAGAAGAAAGAAATCAAAGCTTCTGTATATTTCTCAATCATCTGAGCAGTACAATTGTAAGCTTATATATTCTTAGCTTAGCTTTTGCTTACTGTAATTTGTTTGATGCTATAGACTTATTATATAATGATGTCAAATATGATCGTGTATTGTTCTATCTCAATGGGTTCAATTAGTTAATTCCAAAGGAAGTGACCATAAGATGGAAAGGGCACTGATAGATTGCCTCACCTAAGATGAAAAGGTAATAATGTAATTGACAAACAGTTAGATCGAAAATGCAAAGGAATAATGCAATTGACAAACAGTTAGTTGGAAATTGCAAACGAATAATGCAATTGACAAAAAATTCGTTGTAAATTGTTCCATAGAATTGTAAAACCCATCCGTAATCTTGTAATATTGTAATTTACAAGGATAAAGACATCTAGTACAATATTAAGGTAACTAGGGACATTAGGACAATAAATTGAGTCCTTATACGTGTAAACACAAACGTTTACTATATTAAGGTCTTGTTTTACTCGGTTTTGGACAATTATGTTCCATATGATTGTAAAATGCGTCCTTAATCTTGTAATATCGTAATTTGCAAAGATAAAGACATGTAGTACAATATTAGGGTAAATGGGAACATTCAGAAGGTAAATTGGGTCCTTAGTATTGTAAACATGGATGTTTACAATATTAAGGTCTCGTATTACTCTATTTAGGATAGTTATGTTCCAGGAGATTGTAAAACCCATCCTTATTATGGTAATTTCGTAATTTACAAAGAGATAGACATGTATTACAATATTAAGGTAACTAGGGACATTGAGAAAGTAAATTGGGTCCTTATACGTGTAAACACAAACGTTTACTATATTAAGGTCTTGTTTTACTCCGTTTTGGACAGGTATGTTCCATATGATTGTAAAATGCATCATTAATCTTGTAATATCGTACTTTATAAATATAAAGACATGTAGTACAACATTAGGGTCAAGGGGAACATTCGGAAGGTAAATTGGGTCCTTAGTATTGTAAACATGAATGTTTACAATATTAAGGTCTCGTATTACTCTATTTAGGATAGTTATGTTCCAGGAGATTGTAAAACCCATCCTTATTATGGTAATTTCGTAATTTACAAAGAGATGGACATGTATTACAATATTAAGGTAACTAGGGACATTGAGAAAGTAAATTGGGTCCTTATACGTGTAAACACAAACGTTTACTATATTAAGGTCTTGTTTTACTCGGTTTTGGACAGTTATGTTCCATGTGATTGTAAAATGCATCCTTAATATTGTAATATCGAAATTTACAAAAATAAAGACATGTAGTACAATATTAGGGTAAATGGGAACATTCGGATGGTAAATTGGGTCCTTATACTTGTAAACTCGGATGTTTACAATACTAAGGTCTTGTATTACTCTTTTATGGATAGTTATGTTCCAGAACATTGTAAAACCCATCCTTAATCTTGTAATATCGTAATTTACAAAGAGAAGGACGTTTAGTACAATATTAAGGTAACTATGGACATTAGGAAAGTAAATTGAGTCCTTATATGTGTAAACACAAACTTTTACTATATTAAGGTCTTGTTTTACTCGGTTTTGGACAGTTATGTTCCATTTGATTGTAAAATGCATCATTAATCTTGTAATATAGTAATTTACAAAGATAAAGACATGTAGTACAATATTAGGGTAAATGGGAACATTCGGATGGTAAATTGGGTCCTTATACTTGTAAACTCGGATGTTTACAATACTAAGGTCTTGTATTACTCTTTTATGGATAGTTATATTCCAGAACATTGTAAAACCCATCCTTAATCTTGTAACATCGTAATTTACAAAGATAAAGACATGTAGTACAATATTAGGGTAAATAGGAACATTCTGATGGTAAATTGGGTCCTTATACTTGTAAACTCGGATGTTTACAATACTATGAATTAGGTGAACCCTAATGTTGTAATCATAGTTCAAAAACTTGTAAACAGCTGCCCAAATCTTGTAACTTATAAGTTTTAGGATCCTCTTACAATGTTATGGTACTCTCATATCTAAACTACTGTAAATCACTATCCAATCATATGCCAATTGCCAAACAGGAAGGGCATAATTGCATGACCCTTATGCAATTACATTTTCAAAAAGTGGAAACTTGATAACTTGTATAACCGGTAACCAATTTTTTAAAAAATCTAGGAGCATCATAAAGGACAAATGGTGCATGGGTGCACCTGGTGCACTGTAGAAGGTGCCCCCAATTGACATTCAAACTTGGAACAATGTGGATAACGATACAAAAAATAAGATTTGGGAAGCTGTGGAGGTATGTCAAATGATTTATTTCTTATATTATAGCTTTCTGAAAATCTATGTTATAGCTTACTGAAAATCTATTGTATAGCTTTTGCTTTCTTAAGTCTCCTATCTTCATGTATTATCTAACATTTGTGGTTTACATGTGCATACTAAGATGGCGTTTGTGTTAGCTCCTCAAAGAAAAAAAATGGTCCTCCAATCAGCATCACGTAAATGGAGAGAGTTCAAGTCTAGATTGACCAACACCTACATTCTTCCTTTCAAAGACAGCGTAGAGAAACTAAGCAGACCCCCTGAAAATATAAATTCATTGAGCTACCTACCTGGAATGCCTTCGTAGTATCTAGGCTAACTAAAGAGTTTCTGGTATGCTTGAATGTTCCTTATTAATTTATTGTAATTGTATTCTAATTTTTTAGACTTTGTATGACTTCCTTTCACTCTATACTTTGTAGCAACTACATAAAGAGCAGCAAGAGAGGCGTGCACAGTTAAAATATAATCATCGTATGTCACGGGGAGGATATGTTGGGACAATGGATGTTTTGGTATGTACGCATTGTCATAATACAGTTCATAATGCATTATTGCTCATATTGAAGCAGCAAATGATGTTTTCTTGTAGTTACAAACAATGCCTGAGGAGGACATAGATCGATCAACATTATGGAAGAAAGGACATGAAGCTAAAAATGGGAAATTTCCAGATGAGAAGATAGCAGAGAAAGCTATACTAATTGTGAGTTAGAGTGCGGCAATAAGCTAAGCAATTTTTGCCACTTGGATTTTATTTCAACCTTATTTGTTGTACAATCTGTTTTGTTGTATTTAATTTACTAATTGTGATGTTTATATTTACAATATGTTTTGTTGTATCAGGATGATTTAAAGAAACAAGTACTTGAAGGGTCTCTGACCGTATCAGGTAGAAATGATATTCTCACAATGGCATTGGGGAGTCCAGAGCATAGTGGACGAGTTAGAGGGGTGGGAGCTTATGTGAATCCAAGCTCATATTTCAACGAACCAGTACGACACGGCAAACATGTAAACGAGATCATTAAAGAGACAGTAAAGCAACTTATTATTGAAGAGGAGCGAGCTAAGGGGCATGCTTTGGCGAAAGAAATGGTGGCTGTAGAGAGAGGATATTGGGTGGATAAGATGACTCAATTAGAGGATAAAATTGAAAGATTTTCTGAGGCACGAGGTAGTCCAATTCTCCCTAATCTCTTGACTCCCCCTACACATCTTTCCGACAAAGGTAGTTGTTCAGCTGCAAAGGTTCCCGATGAAAATAATGTGGAACCAAAAGCTTGCAATGATAAGAATCTGACTTTAAAGGTATATCTCACATTACTAAGTTTTAGAAAGCATTAATGTGTCTGTTCTAATCTTGTATGTAGTAACATACAATTTTTTTTTCTCTACATAGAACAAAGCAAAATGCTTGAATTTTACACAGCCAAGAGTATAGCATTACAAAATCTGCAACCAATGCCATCTTCACTAAAGGTATTGTGCCGGTTTGCCGAAAGAACTCTGAAGTTGGCGGGGGAAACTATAAATTTCATCATGGAAGCGGAAGTGTTTGGGTCACCTCGTTCAACCCATATTTTATATGAAGACATTCTACAATTTGGTGAAATGTTAGAGATATCAGGCACATGCATAGTGATATACATGAGGTAATAGGCTACATTTAATAATATATATATTTATTGTAACAAACTGATTTTACAATGCACAGGTACTTACATGAGGTGCTGAAAACGTCAAACATGTTAAGCATGATTGGGTTTGTTGACCCTGCTGTAATTGGTGCTCTAGGGTGTGGAGACGTTAGTCAAAGATCACGTGTCTTAGCAACTCGGTTTTCATCAGCACATCCTGACCAGATTTTCTTAATTCCTTACAACTCCGGGTCAGTCTAAAATGCTATCTACTAGGTTTATCTAATTACTTAGAAATAAAATAATTTGAAAAAGTGAATTGGTTGCCTTATGATGGATTTATTTCATATTCTACTACGTTGGCAGAAAACATTGGATGTTCACTATTGTTAATGTGGACAAAGAGACCATTTATTTCATGGATCCCCTAAATAGGATCATCATTGACGAGGAATGGAAACAAGTTGTAAACACGTATGTTTGTCAAAGTTATTTTTATTTAATTCGACTTCAATTGAAAGTTTTATGAAATTATTTTATCTATTAACTTGTCATTCTCTTTGTTGGTGAAGTGCCATTAAAGTGTTGAATGTGAAAAGGAAAAGGAAAGGAAGAAAAACACCGCAGTGGATATTTTGATGGTAAGTCCCCATCTAATATAGGATAAATGATCCATTTGTTATTTCTTGTGTAAGCTTAAATTGATTGTTAATCATGTCTTACAACTAACCAATAATTATGTGTAGGGAACTCCTAAACAACCAACAAATACGGAGTGTGGATATTTTGTGATGCGTTATATGAAGGAGATTGTTGAAGATAAAAATTTGGAATTTGCATCTAAGGTACTAAATATCCATATAGCATGGTAGAATAATACATTTAATTTGAATGGAAACTAAATCTTTGATTAAGACTACTTTTTTATTATGAGACTTGGCTAAGTCTTATTTTTGATATCTTGTTACAGTGGAGTAAAACAAATGATTGTACATATACACAAAATCAAATTGATGAAGTACGGAATGAGTGGGCAGATTATGTGATGACCAATTATGTGTAGCTCAGACCTCAAAGTGGACAAGGTTTTTTTGCTCAGAATAGTGGACAAGGTTATCAACCATTGTTTTGGTTTCTTTTGAACATGATTACGTGGCAATCACTTTGATTGTCATTTTGTGAATGGTAGAATTTTCACATAGAATGTACAAAGTTTTAGATTCTGTTGTTGGTAGCTTTGGGATGTATGTACTAAATTCAAAGCTTTAGATTGCCTGTACACCTCAAATTGTTGTAATTGAACCAGTTTTGGAATTGTATGGTTCGAATACTCATATTGAAATATGAATACATCATTGTTTTGCCTATATATTTGTTAATTTTGGAATGCAACAATACTAATTTTTTTAAAAATCATATTATGTACTGAAGGAATATCATTATTACAACGGTCACCTTCTTAACTACAACGGTTACCCATTCGAACCGTTGTAGAAATCCTCTTATTACAACGGTTTGAACCAACATCCGTTGTATAATAAGAACATTTACAACGGTTATTCTGAAAACCGTTGTGCAAAGTTATCGATGACCGTTGTGGAAAGAACCATATTACAAAGGTTATTGAGAAAAACCATTGTTGAAGGTGCTTACTACAACGGTTATTATAAAAACCGTTGCAGAAATGTACATATTACAACGGTTATTGAGAGCAACCGTTGTTGAAAGTTCAATTTTACAACGGTTAATTTGAACAACCGTTGTAGTAAGCCTAATACTACAACGGTTATGTTCATTAACCGTTGTAGTAAGGGTTATACTACAACGGTTAATGAGCAAAACCGTTGTTGAAAGGGCCATATTACAACGGTCGCTCTTTTACACCTGTTTTATATTTGAGAATTGACAACGGTTTTTCAGGAAAACCGTTGTTGAAAGTGACATATTACAACGGTTTTTGACCGTTGTCATAAATAGGTAGAAGAGACGACACTCCTAACCTCAACAGTTTTAGAAGACTTTCAACAACGGCTAAAAACCGTTGTCTATTAACTTTATTGTAGTAGTGCTTCTTTCTACCAATATGGGACAAGAGTCCTTGAATTTCATTCAAAGTTATAAAGACTTCACTGATGAGCACATAAACTATCACATTTATTATCCCTAAATATATTTGTTAGTAATTGATTTTCTTACAATTTTAGTTAATTAGGTTTGTTTTTCACTTTTGCACTTGCTTACATACCCATTACATAATTGATGATGATTTCATTATTTTATCTTAAGGTTGAAGAAGATCATTGGATGCTAGTAGGCAAATGGGTGCAACACTTAACCAAAAGAAAGGATTGAATAACAAAAGCAAGTAGAAGTGGAGCATCAATTGAAGAAAAGAAGAAATATTAAGATGATGGTTACGGTTGTGCATTGAAGAAGATGAAGAATTTGGAGAATGGAGTCATCAACACTATGGAATAAGTAATGGAAGCAAATTGGCAATTGGTTTGATGGCAAGTGGAATACATATTAAATTCATGAATGGAGGGATTTAATGAATTTAGAATTGCTCCCATTTTCCTATAAATAGGAGGAGCTTTGGCATTGTAAAATCACACCAAGCTCACAATCTTCTCTTGAGCTCTCTCTCCTTCCTCCATATCTTTCTAAGTTTTAATTTCTGTTTTTAGTTTTATTTTATTATGGGGAACTAACTCCCTAGCTAAGGCTAGGGAGAAAGCTTTTAATATAAGTGTGTAATTTTTATTAGTTTGATCCAAACTTAAGCTTTAATGTGAATTTGTAGTTTTTGTTCAAATGGAATTTGTAGTTTTCTTTTTAATTAATTGATGAATGTTTGATAATCTATTTCATGGGTTCAATCATGTTTTTCCCATTGTGTAGTAAAAACTTTCATGTTTTTAAAAGAGAAGAGAATTACTAAAGATTAATAGAATTTTGATGAAGATTATTTTTTGATAGTTTGTTGCCAATGGTACAAGTTATGCTTAGAATACTTCTAAAGGAAATTAAAAAGAACTTTAATTATTTTGAACAACTACAATGGAAAATATTTTGTGGATCAAATTATTAAGAGTTGCATGCTTATGTTAAAAGTGGAACCCCAATGCCTTAGTGTTTTAATCAATTAAATTTTCTCTAAATCAAATCTTGCATAAATCAACCTCTCAATCACACTTGTTCTTTTTCATCTCTGTTATTTTCTTTACACTGCTCTCTGTGGATACGACACTCGGACTTCCGAGCTACACTGTTATACGACACCTCCCTTGGGTTTTGCGAAGTGGTGCGAACATTCACTTTTTCTTCTTTCTACCAATATGGGACAAAAGTCCTTGAATTTCATTCAAACTTCCAACGTATTTTTCATCTAAGAGTATGTTGGTCGACTTGATGTCGCGCGGTGATAAATGGGAACGGAAGCTGCAGAGTGCAAGTACGAAACTGCTGGTGGATATAATGGGAGAGGGTTCTGTTTGATATGAATTCGTAAACCAAAAGTGAAACTTTGGTCTCCAAACAACAACCCAACAATTGAACCACATTTCTGTGTTGATTTGTGAAAGAATTACAACCTCATTGATGAAATCTGAAAGTTTGCCTTTGTCCACTATTTTAGACTTTTTTACAGCAATAATTCTACCACCAGCCAGCATACCTTTGTAAACAGTACCTTGACCTCTCAGGCCAAGAATCCTATCCACGCTAAAATTGTCGGGGAACTTCTCTAACTCTTTCGATTTGAACAACTTGATTTTCTCAACATTAACTTCACCTGATGATAATTGTTTTTCTAACAACAAACCACCATTTCGTTTGAAAAACATTTTCTTGCGCCTGATGTCTCTCTGTTTCCTTATGACTTTGTATGCCCACCATGCACAAATAAGTAGTCCAATGCTAGTTCCAAGACCTACATAATTATGCAAACACATTTGTATACCTGTGAAATGAATTTCCATAATCAACCAAATGAAGGAGAGTAAGTTTATATAGGAAAGCATATATTTATACCTAAAAGAATAGGCCTAAGTTTGGTTGACCGAGAGGTTGGAGGCCAACAGTTCTTCGTGGGATCGATCCCGTACTTACATAATCTATACCTCAATAGATTCGTGCACTTGTGTGTATTTTTAATTGGTTGTTTGCACAACAATGTTTTAATTGGTTGTTTGCACACTAAAGGAAGATAAGCTCAACATCCATGTTCCAAGCACCAATCACATGTTCAATGGCATCCTTTCTACTCAAGTGAGAAGGCTACCTAATCCTGAATATGTGCCTTCTCCATCTAATCCACGTACCTAATCCTAAAATTACTTTTGAAATCTACTCATGTGCGTAAAAAGAAAAGAATATGAAAGGGGTTGATTAGATGGCAAAGAGATTTGAAGAAACTTCATGTTCGGCACAAGGAGGCGATTAAGCCATAACCCCCCAAGTGACCAAAGTATGTTGGAAGTCTGGCCAAAGACTTTAAACTTAGCGCTTCTTGGGAGGCAACCCAAGGTGAAGAAAAGAAGTTTGTTATCGTCCTAATCGCTTCAAAGTGGAGTTTCTCTAGACTCATACTTGCTTTATTTATTTATTTATTTTATTTATTTTTTTGTATTTTATGTATTTCATTGAATCATTTTGCTTTGCCTTTCTTTTTCTTCCCAACTTTTCTTTATAACATTGTTTGATCTTAACTCTTCATCATTCATAAATAGTGTTTCATATAAGTTTGGGAAGTGATTTTGATTCATGATTGCACAATCAGAAACTTGACTTGAATGCTTATTTCATTTCTTAACATGTGATTACAAATATAAACTTGAAAATGCATACATAAATTTCTGGATCACATGTTTCTTTTCGCATTCTGAGCCACCTGAGGCATCTGCTAATTGCCTCTATTTGCTCTTGCTTGTAGAACCTGCAATAGCTCTACATGGTCCTCATTTCTCTTTTGCAGCATTTCTACATGTTGGTTGGCACAGTAGAGCAGCTTCTGCAAGTCTGCCACTTGAGCTTTCAAGGGAGCCACCTCCTCACTTAAAGCTGCACACTCCCTCGTTTTCACTAGTAATCGCATGCCCAAATTTGTAGCCACCGAGACCGCTTGGAGCACAGTTAAATTGTGGGACTCCTCCACTGCAACCTTGTCAGACCTCTGTGCCACATGCAGATGATCTGCCGGTGTGAGTCTGCTGACAGTCATGCCTTCCGGCAGTACTACTCTACACGGCACTGCCTCAGAGAAGTTTGAGGCCGAGCCATGGTGATAAGAGGAATTTGGGAAGACTGGGTTTGGAGGAGCCCTTATCTTGGCATTCGATGGCGCAAGGGATAACTCAAGATTGAGATCATCGAGGTGAGTGGATGAAGATGTCATTGTGTTTCTTGATTATTTGATATTTTTCTTTGAGTTTTCAGGAAGAAATGTAGGGTACTCCTACACTTAACCGATGCACGGTTTAAATAGATATCTGCTAATGAGGGAGTTGACACCATTTCGGATTTCCCGAGCATTTTGCGGTCGCGTCCAATTAAAGGGGAGCATTTCTACTTTTACTTTACTTTCTTTTTCTCTCTGTTTTCTGGTGTTTTGTGTTTTGCGTGTTTTTTTTCGTTTTGTCGCCTTTCCTTTATTTCAGTTTGGGAAGTGTGTTTTGTTTTCTTTTCCTTTTTCTTTCTTTTTTGCAACTTTATTTTTTTATTTCTGGAAAAAAAAAAACACACAACACCAATAATGCAATAGAAATCACTTCTTCACAGTGCTCGGTGTCTCGACCATAGGAGCTTTTAGTTTGGCCCTCTGGATGTTTTTTTTCTGGGTTTTCACACACAGCTTCTTGGGGCTCATCACTTGAGCTCCCAAAGATCACAATCTTCACTTCAGCAAAACTTCTCTCACGATCTAGTTGCTTGCGTTTACCCGGTCGGTCTAGGGCCTCCAGCTGCTTTCGCATGTCTTGAGAGTACAACTCTACTATCTTTGATAGGTTTTTATTCTCTTCCCGCAATACTTCCAGCTGATGTCGATTCACCTCCACTATCCTTGCCATCTCTGATAGGATTTTAGCCACCTGCAAAACAGAGGTTAAAACGCTATATATACTCGCAATAGAACAAGGCTATTATTAGTATAGCAAAGGTAAATACGAGGTCATTCCCACAAAGACTGAAGTCAATTGAAAAAGATGTACTAAATACTTACTTGTAAATCAATGAATTATTATTTTTGGATTCAATGCGAATAAAATAAAACACAAATTGGGAAGAAAGTTTTGAAGGATTATTAATTGGGTGAGAAAATCAGGAAGATAAGACACTAAGGCTAGGTGTCCACCACAAGCAATCCAATATAGCACTTATGTTCATTCATCCATTAAGAGGTAATTCCAGGTTGAAGATTGGTTACCTTACGTTTATTCTCCCTATGGCATTTAGGCTAGAATAATTCCTACAACATGCAATCTCCCTATGGCATTTAGGCTAGATATAAACATGAAGAGTACGATGAGCACGAGTAACCAAATCAATCATGTAATTCTTATGGCATGGCATTTACCGTAAGTAATCACACCTTTTAATTGCAAGAAGCATACTCAAAATCAGTGTGGCATTCACTAAATTTTGCATCATATAACTTAGTCATATACCATAATGGTGATCAAGCATCAAAGCACATAACCAGTATAACACTCGGCAATTAAAAGTTCAAACACAAAATCACATTAATGGATAAATAAACATACAGTAATATATCATCATGCTAGGGCTTAACCCCGCCCTAGATTAAGGTTTAGTTACACATGAACATAATTAAAAACACAGAAAATAAAATCATAAGAGTGACAGAAGAAACCCTGAAATACAACGTCGCACGCCAACTCCTAGAGCCGTATTCTCCTCTTGATGAATGGGTCGTCAAAAGTCCTCTTTTCTGACCTAGGCTTTTCTTTTTATATGATCTCTCTACCTTTTCCTAGTCCTAGTAAGCCTCAAATAACTTAACTTGCAAGGCATGAACAGCCAAACAAATTGTAACCAATAGGAAATAAAAAAAATAAAAAAAATAAAAAAAATAAAAAAAATAAAAAAAGTACAAGTCAGCTTTCCTAATTCTTTGCAGCTTACAGCAGCTATTCCGATTCTGGGCTTTTGGTGGGCTTAATCTTCACCAAATTGAACGCGTAAGATCTCATTGGAAAGGTATTGACGTCAGCTACAATTTGTATGACAAATAGTTTCCAAGAAAAATCCCATAAACTTGACTAAAATCGTCCTCAAGCCCAACAGCTCCAATCTGCCCGTATGGCACATGCCCTGAAATTAATAATTCATTCTGAACAGTTGGCTGGTCCAATAGCTCTCAAACTTTGACATAACGTCTCTTGACCTCTTAGCTTTCATCTCCAAGTGGTCTCAACCAAAATCTCCTAGTGAAAAGTAATTTCTCCGTTTTTGGCATTTTAGAGTTCCTGAAAACACAAAAGCTAGGATATGTGAAGATCTCTATAGAATAATCAACTTTTGCATATAATATCTGGATGAAAAGAGTAAATTTATGTGATTTATAAATGACTTATCACTCTCCCTTTTCAAGCTTTTTATAATACTCTGACATTCCTCAACCAAACTCCGCTCCGCCGCCAACTGACCCTTCAGTACCTCCACCTCATGGGACTTCGCAAGTAAGCGATGACCCACACTTGCGACTGTTGCCGTACTTTGCACGCTTAGTGCCAGGGCATTGCTCACGACCCGGTTGTCATCCCTTGTCCCCAGCACACGTATATCTTTGGGAGTCACTAAATTTCTAGTCACTCCAAGGGCAACATCGTTGTCCAGGAGTATTGAGTCATTTACTGACACGGGCCCTCGTGCGGAGACAAAGTAGGGCATCCATACTGGTGCCGCTACTTGGCCCCATGTCTGAGTCGGTGGAACTAAGTTGAGATCCAACGAAAATGGGTAGGAAGTGGCCATTTGATTTCTCACTTTCTTTTCTCTTTTGTGTGTTTCTGCGTTTGTGTTTTTCACTCTTTCTCTTTGCACTTTATAGACTTAGTTTTTGCTAAACCCTAGCCACTGTGCTTCTGAGTTTCGTGCGCCCCTACGGCTTATCTCCTTCTGTCGCCGCACCCGTTCCCCAACTCCTTGCATTAAACTCTTGCTTTCTTTTATTTTGTTTTCTTTTTAGTTTTGAGTCATTTTGTTTTCAAGTCACTTTCCGAACATATATGATGAGATTGTGATGAATGTTTACATGACTTGATTGAAAATGTTTATTAAAAAAAAAAATTATTATTCACTAAATGGCATCGTTCTAGCATGATATGTTTGAAACCTTCTATGCACTTGCCATTTGTTTCATAATTCTCCAGTTGAGGGACTTGCATGATCCAAAGAATTGTATCAAGCATGAATTAGACTTGTATATCCATATAATGTGAGCTTTGAGCCTTGTGCTTCAATTCATGGGTGTTATACACATATTCTTATTTTCTTGTCATCCGAGTTGTTGTTGATCTCATTATTCATTGACTTGGTTGAGCACTTAAAAGACATTCATTCTTGTGCAATTTGATTACATGACATTTGAGAAATGATATTAAGGCCCTCTTCGGACCGTTTGTGCCTTTCAAGCTAACCATATGCATGCTTAAGCATGCTTTTCCATTGTAACCACTTTGAGCCTACATGTAAGCCTTTTCTTTCATTTAACCAATTGTTATTCCTAGCCTCAGCCTGAAAAACAAGAATTTACCTTTCTAAGGAACTCATGAGCCTTAATTTGGATGTGTTTTTCATGCTAAGTTTGGGAAGGGTTATTACTTATCGAAAAAAAAAGAAGAAGATAACTTCACTCAATTGGTGAAAGAAAAGAGAAAAGTTGTGGTTAAGTGACAATGGATTCAAATTTCAACTCCAAGTTTCTTTATTGGCCTCAAAATAAATTGATGGTTGTTCAAATGGAAGAAAGGAGTGTGAATCAAAATAAGTAGAGGTATAAGGCTTTGCGGTCTATTTGATCACATAAAAAAAAAGAAAAAAAAAAGAGAGCTTAAGCATGATGTTTCAAAGTCTTGTAATCAACTGTTATATGCTCTTACATTGTGAGTTCCTTGGACTTTGTTGTATCCATTTCCTTCATTTCTCACTCACCTTACACCCTTAGCCCCATTACAACCCATAGTAAAGACCTAAATTGATCCTAAATGTCATGTGGTTGATTTGCACACATTTTTCAACTTTTAAGTGTTTGGCATCCTTCTTGAAATCATAGTCATGCATGTTTTTCATCCTTCTATTGTGAGTTTAAGTCCCTTATGGTTTAACTCTATTCTCATATTTATCATTGAGTGATGCGTTGTAACCCTCTTCCGAGTGATTCATTTGTGAGAGGACAACTTGGGTGAGATTTGAAGTTACATTTGTGCTTGGTATGATTTTCAAAGTTGTGTGGAAACTGAAATGGGAGAATGAGTTGAATTTGGCCATCACACTACTACACTTTGAGCATGTTGTGTTTTGAACTTTGCTGCCTTGTGAATGATGTCTAAACTGAGCTTTTCTTGTGAAAACTTTTAAGTCATTTGCATAAGTCGCTCTCTCTTCAGAAAGTGTTCGGAAAGATTTGTTTCGAGTCTTGTTTTAGTTTCTGTTTTGTTCGAGGACTAGCAAAAGATAAGTTTGGGAAGTTTGTTCGGTTCATTTTTACACATGATTTATCATGTTATTAACCTAATATTTTGAGTTAGTTCTTGACATTTTATATCTTTTTACTTCCTTTTTGTGTTTTCATAGGTTTTACCTTGGTTAGAATGAAAACGAGCTAAAAGTGCATTATTGGTTATAAATTCTGATTTTGTTCATTTTCGTAGGTCAACTTCTTGGCCTTGGATCAGCATGCTCCAGTGCTCGGATGAGGTGAAGATCTTCATGAAACGTGTTCCAATAGATGTTAACTACAACATATCCAAATTTGAGCTCCATTGGACAAGTATAGCCTATCCAACTGATCCTACATGTTACAGAAGCTCTAGAGAATTGTCTTGCTCCAGTTTTTACCTCCATAAGTGTCATCTTGATTCTTCTTGTTACCATACCATTGGTAACAAGAAATTACTTTGGTTGAGAGATATTTTCTGAAACAAAGAGCATCTTTGAGAAGACAAGAACAAAAGAACCCCATCATGGCAAGGGGACAAAGGCTAAGGCTTTAACAAAGGTGGTAGTTTTATATTAAAAGTAAAAGCTGGAAAGGAGGAGAGAAGGGAGCAAAGAAGGAGGCCGCCATTGGAATCTGAATTCCATTCTATCATTCTACAACTTTGCAGAGATTTTTGGGAGCTTAGAGCTAGGGAGCTCAAGGAGGAAGACAAGGGCAACAAAGCAAGAAGTGGAAGAGATTTCCACCATTGAAGACCTTGAGCTCCCATTTTCACAAAATCTATAAACTCTTTCTAGTTTTGTTTTGAGTTTGTATTAGAAATAAGTATGAGGAACTAAACTCCATAGCTAGGGCTTAGGTTGAAGCCCTAAACATGAATACCTTATTGTTTTGATGCTTTGAGTGTATGAATTTTTAGATGTTGTTGATGAATCCCATTCACTAATTGAATCTTATGATATGTGTTTGCTTCCTTTGATTAATCACCTTAGGTTGTATGCATGTAGCTAAAGTTGAGAAGTTGTGTAAGATACCCAAGAACATAATTTCTAATTAGCAACAAATGATTGAACTTGTTTAAGTGAGCATCATGTGAATTGGTTTCTTGTTGTTAATAATATGTTAACTCGCAATTGTACGGGGCAATTAGTAGTATAGCAAGACAAGTACGAGGTCGTACCCACGAAGACTGAGAAGTTCAAATTAGTTATGTACTTTAGATTACCAAATTCAAGAAGTTAGGAAGTTAAATCTAAAACAGAATTTAAAGCAAGAGTGAGTTTGAAAACAAATGCAGCAAGATTAAAATGAACTTTGAAGTGAGAATGCTTGTGATTATAGAAAGAAATGAACAAACTGAAATTGCAACGGAAAGCAAGTAAACAAAAGTAACAAAGGGTGATTTTGAAAGTTAAAACACAGGTTTGGAGACTAGGGCATTCGATTCACCATAACAATTCAATTCTGGGTTATAAAGATTCAAGTAACAAGTCTAATTCAGATTCAAAGATTGATTCTAGCTAAAGTATGATTAGGCCATGGTGTTTGGTCCTAACCTTGTGTTCCTAATTCCCTAATTTGATCATTTGTTGTCTAACCTAAAATTAAGCATTAGGAACCCATTAAGCATAGAAGAACATTTTAAACAACCAAGTATGTATCTAATCCCTGTTGTCGAATGTCCATACATACTCTTCCTATTCATAGTTCAATTCGAATTAAAGCATGGTGTATACTCTTAATTCAAACCAAGATAGTTAACAAACAAGTTCTAATGGTGATCAATCATTCAAACAAGCATGTTAACTTATAAGCATAATGAATAAGAACATGAATCATGAATCAAACTTGAAACTCCAAACTTATAAACCCAGAATATTCATGTTAGGTTACATCGAAGCCCTAGTTATGGATTTAGCTACTCATAATGGAAAAGAGACTTGAACAGAAATGAGAAAACATAATGAATGCAATAAGAGTAGAAAAACCCTTTTTCTGAAGTTCTTGTGGTGTCCAAGGCTTCTCCAAGTGCTTCTCCACTTCTAATGCTTCTCCAAGAGCTTCCCCACTTCTAGAAAGATGTATGAAGAATATGGAGGTGATTTGGGATGAGTTTGAGTGAGTGGTGATGGCTAAGGAAGATGAAATTCGTAGGGAAATGGAAGAGAAGTTTGCTGGAGTTGTTTTGGTGATTGTTGGAGTGTTTGGGATTGTGAGAGTGTTTGAGGATGGTTGGAGTGAATTGTGGGGGTTGTGAATCTCAGGATTTGTTGTGTTTTGAATGTGGAATGGATGTGGTATTTATAGGGAGAGGGGAGTGATAAATCTGAATTCAATATGGCTAATGCATTCAACACTTGCATTATACAATCTAAATTGGTTGATGCACTTCACTAATGCATACAACACTTGCATTATAAAATCTGAATTGGTTGATGCACTTCACCAATAAATCCCACCAGCAGCCCTAGCTCATCTTCATGTCACCATGACCAAGCTTCCAACAAGCTCAATAGCTCATGCCTAGCTCACCATGACCAAGCTTCCAACCAGAAACAATAGCTCATCCTGAGGTCAGCATGACCAGCAACTTCAAGGGCTTACGAATTGGGCTTCCCTTAAGCAAATTAAGACTTTAAGCACTCAAACTTGAAGTTCAGAATGTCTTCTTTCCAGCCATATATCATTTGGGCCAATCCAAGGTCGGAGGAGGAAGTTAAGGCCAAAACAAATTGCTAACTCATTTTGCGCGCTGATAAAATCCATCCTGAGCATGGCTCTGTGTTTGCTAGGTAACAGACTCCATATTTATCCAATGGGGCTGAATTTTGGATATGTTATAGTACACACCCATTGGAACAACTTTCATGAAGAATGCTGCCTCATCCGAGCTGTGTAGATTGCTGAAACAAAGCTTGCAATATGACCCACGAAACTGGACTGGCAAGAGGCTGTAGGAAAAATGAGTTTGTCTTTAAGCTCTTCTTCCATTCATCCAAATTAGGCCTTAACATGCTTGAATTGCATGAATTATGCTCTCTTGCTCTATTGGCCTACAAAACACACAAATAGAGGCAAATAACTCAGAATTATAGGAAACTAAGCAAAAGAAGTAAGTAAATTGGGCATGTATATGTATGAAATTATGAGCTTAACACACCCCCAAACCTAGATTTTGCTAGTCCTCGAGCAAAACAAAAGAAAAACAAAGGTAAAAACAAAACAAGAAGTTAACTAGACCACTTTCGTAGGTAACTCGATTGCATTGAGCGTATGCAATAAGCCTTTAAACCTCTAGGCATCCCTAGTAGGAGGAGTTGTGTCTCCTGAGGGTTTAACAGATACGATACCCACAAACGTTTTTCTAACTCTACAAAACAAAATGGTTAGAAAAACAACTTTGAAATCAACTAATGAAAATGAAAGAAAGTTTTAGTCATACCTTCAACACCATAGAGTTGCCAAGATAGGTCATCAATCAGTGTGTACAAGTGGAAGCTATAGCTCAAAGGCACACAGTTTCAAAGCAAGCACACTCAAACCTTGAATAGAGAACATGCTTCGACTCTAATTCTCACAGATAACACTCAATCACTCAGAACCTATGTTTTAATTCTCTCAAGAAAGCATAAGTAAGTGTATGAAATAGAAGCACAAATTTGGTTAGATCTCATGAAAGGAATTAAATACTAAGAATAGAGATACACACATACTTACCAGCACCCATGAATACATCCTCAAAGATCAGCTAGGTCTTTCACAATGTTGTAATGAAAGGCTAAGGTTTAGGGGAAATGGAAGAATTGGAAGAAAAAACAAATAACTTAAGAACATACCAAGGTTGCATGCTTCATTAATCTGCAAGGCATCATTGATTTAGATTGGCATGGCAGCAAACTTCATGGTATCACCTGGCATAGACTTTATTTTTCACACTTAGATCAAATCGAAACACTTTCATCTTCGTTGATTTGATCTGCGTCTTCATTAACTTCATTGCACAGATTTACACCAAATTTCATTTAGGTACACGGCAGCAACTTCCTTGCATCAAACTTTATCTTGGCACACCTTGGTATATTTCTAAGTTATAGGGTATGGCTACAAGAGGTTAAGTATCTCAGATTGAGATACAAAGGTAGGGAAAATGATGAGGGTGATAAAAGAAAAGGCTTTGAGTGTTTGGCTTCAAGAGGGCTAATGGAACACACATATGGGTAGGGTGAAAAGAAAGCATATAGAATGGTTATACACACATAGCCTAGCATCACTTCAATGAGTTCATTCATGAATGAGAGCAAGCATATGATATCTGCAAAAGAGAATCATCCTTAGTATTCGATCAAAATGAAATGATGAGATCAATTAGAGTGAATTGAAGAAAATAAGTATGGATGAGAAATAGAACACTTTAAACCCTCTCAAGAAAGCAATTAGGCTCGATATAGCTCACTAGGGTAGTCTCCACTATTTTCCTTCAAGAATTTGAGCATGGTACTTTAGCCACCAGAATTCTAAGAGCCAAAGCTTTGTGAAGTGCAAAATTCTGATATGAAAACCTCAATGGCAGCTCCATAGCATCGATTGTATGACATTTAGAAAAAAAAATTAGTGACAAATGAACGAAAATTGAAACACAAATGAATGAAATTTGAAAACCTTCCCCCCAGACCTGAATTAAACATTGTCCTCAATGTGAAAGCATACAAAAGATGATTGAGAACAAACAAATGATAAAGGGAAAAGTTTAGAAGAAGGTTTAGGAAAAAAAAAAAAAAATTGAATATATAAGCAACTCATGGATGACCAGTTAAGGGCCTCAGAAAACACAGCCAGGGGATCCGGGAAGGTTGGAGGGGTCACAATGGTCCCGCTTAAAACCCAAACTTCTTAGACACCGAAGGTGTCGACTAAAGAACTCCTAGACACTGTATTGACGGAGGTGCTCACTGGGGTTACCAAAAGTTAGCTTATATGAATTTTTTTTTTTTTATTTATTTAAATTTTTAAATTTATTTATTTATAAAAAGGAACAGAAACTTAAAAATAAAAACAAAACAAGTAAAGAGAAAGGATTGAAATGCTTCCCCTTGATGCGATTAGGTCGATTGCTACCAAGCACCTTCTTCTTGAACACATGGGTTGCCTCCCAAGAAGCGCCTTAGTTACTGTCTTGGCAAGACATTGTGCAATCAGCTAAGTTGATGGTACGAAGGGAAGTTGATCTACCACATGGCCAGTTTGGATGCCAGCTGAAACTCCCTCATAGAATGGCTTTAAACGTTGTCCATTTACTTTGAAAGTCGAGCCATCTTTAGGGTTTTGAATCTCCACAGCTCCATAGGGAGAAACATTGACCACGGTGAATGGGCCTTGCCATCTAGACTTCAATTTTCCTGGAAAGAGACGCAAACGTGAGTTAAACAAAAGAACTGACATACCTTTGGAGAACTCTTTCCGTTGAATGTTTCTGTCATGGTAACTCTTGGTTCGTTCTTTGTAAAGCTTTGCATTCTCATAAGACTCATGTCTAATTTCTTCCAATTCATTGAGCTGAAACTTTCTTGCATGGCCTGCCTTGTCTAGATCAAAATTTAACTTCTTGATGGCCCAAAAAGCATTGTGTTCAAGCTCCATTGGCAGGTGACAAGCTTTCCCAAACACAAGACGATAAGGGCTCATTCCAATGAGAGTCTTATATGCAGTCCTATAAGCCCATAATGAATCATTGAGCTTAGCTGCCCAATCTTTCCTTGTATTGTTCACCACCTTCTCCAGGATGTGCTTAATTTCTCTATTGCTTATTTCCACTTGACCAGAAGTTTGCGGATGATATGGTGTAGAGACTCGATGGGTGATGTTGTACTTCTTCATGAGTGCTTCGAATGGCTTGTTACAGAAGTGGCTGCCTCCATCACTAATGACAGCCCTTGGAGTACCAAACCTTGTGAAAATATTATCCTTCAAGAACTTCAGCACCACCTTATAATCATTGGTTTTGGTGGCTATGGCTTCCACCCATTTAGACACATAATCAACAGCAACAAGTATGTAAGTATAACCAAAGGAAGATGGGAATGGTCCCATGAAATCAATACCCCACACATCGAAGAGCTCCACAACAAGTATGTTATTCAATGGCATTTCATTCCTGCGACTTATGTTCCCCATCCTTTGGCACCTATCACACTTAACACAAAAATTAAACGCATCTTTGAATAGAGTGGGCCAAAAGAAACCAGATTGCAGAATTTTAAGTGCTGTTTTCTTAGCTCCAAAGTGACCTCCACAAGCCAATTCGTGGCTATGCCTAAGTATGCTTTCTTGCTCTTCTTCTGGAACACATCTTCTGATGAGTTGATCCGGGCAATGCTTGAATAAGAAAGGTTCATCCCAGACATAATGTTTCACCATGGAAAAGAACTTCTTCTTGTCCTGAGAAGTTAGATCATTTCTAAGAACACCACAAGTAAGATAATTAACAAAATCAGCATACCATGGCTCTTTGACTTGGGCAGCATATAGTTGTTCATCAGGGAAAGTCTCATTCAAGGGTAGCATAGCTGCTCCTTTTTCTTCAACCACAATTCTGCTCAAATGATCAGCTACCACATTCTCACATCCCTTCTTATCTCGAATCTCCAAATCGAATTCTTGCAGCAAGAGAATCCATCTAATCAAGCGTGGTTTGGCATCCTTCTTAGTGAGCAAGTATCTAAGAGCTGCATGGTCAGAATAAACAATTACTTTAGAACCAACAAGGTAAGAACGAAATTTTTCTAAAGCAAAAACCACAGCAAGCAACTCCTTCTCTGTTGTGGAGTAGTTGATTTGAGCATCATTCAAGGTCCGGCTAGCATAATGAATCACATGGGGCAGCTTGTTCTTCTTTTGACCTAAAACTGCACCAATAGCAAAGTCAAAGGCATCACACATTATTTCAAATGGTAAAGACCAATCCGGAGCTATGATAATAGGGGCTGAAGTTAGCTCCCTCTTCAAGGTAGTAAAAGCTTCCATGCAAGCTTCATTAAACTCAAAAACAGCATCCTTAGCAAGGAGATTACACAATGGCCTTGTAATGCTTGAGAAATTTTTGATGAACCTTCTATAGAATCCAGCATGACCTAGAAAGCTTCTAATTCCTTTAACAGAGGTAGGGGGTGGAAGATTTGAGATGAGGTCGATCTTGGCTTTATCCACTTCGATTCCCTTGCTTGAAATCACATGGCCTAGCACAATGCCTTGTCTCACCATGAAGTGACACTTCTCCCAATTCAAAATCAGATTTGTTTCCTGGCATCTTTTAAGCACTAGAGACAAGTGGTGAAGACAATTATCAAAAGAGGAACCAAAAACTGAAAAATCATCCATAAATACCTCAATGAATCGTTCCACCATATCTGAAAAGATTGACATCATGCATCTTTGGAAAGTTGCTGGGGCATTGCACAAACCGAATGGCATCCTTCTATAAGCAAACGTACCAAATGGGCATGTGAATGTGGTTTTCTCTTGGTCTTCCGGAGCAATGGGAATTTGATTATAACCTGAAAAACCATCAAGAAAACAATAGTAAGCATGGCCAGATAAACGTTCAAGCATTTGATCAATGAAAGGCAAGGGGAAATGATCTTTTCTAGTGGATGTGTTCAACTTCCTGTAATCAATGCAAACTCTCCAACCAGTGACAGTTCGTGTAGGAACTAGCTCATTCTTCTCATTCTTCACAACGGTGATTCCGGACTTCTTTGGAACAACTTGCACAGGGCTCACCCACTTAGAATCTGAAATTGGGTAGATGATTCCTACATCGAGTAGCTTTAAAACTTCAGCTCTAACCACCTCTTTCATGTTGGGATTTAGCCTCCTTTGGGCATCACGAGATGGTTTGCTGTCTTCTTCCATTAAAATCCGGTGCATGCACATGCTTGGACTAATTCCTTTGATGTCTGCTATGGTCCACCCAATGGCTGTTTTATGCTCTTTTAGAACTTTAATTAAGCTCTCTTCTTCATGTGAGGAGAGACCTGCAGCAATTATAACAGGGAGAGTTTCGTTAGCACCCAAATATGTATATTTAAGATTATTGGGAAGAGGTTTAAGTTCTAGCTTTGGTGGGATGACAATGGATGGCTCCAATTTCGTGGATGATGGTCCAAGAGGCTCGATTGGTGGCCTAAAGGATGGTGGGTATGGCGGAAACACTTCTAAGGCAGCCACCACTTCTTGGAACTCCGGTTCACAAAGATCTTCCTCTTCTTGTGTTAAGACAGCTTCTAGAGCATCATTAGACTTTCTCTGCAAAATTTTGGAAGAAACCTCATGATCCACAACATCAATTGAAAAGCAAGAATCAAGAGAGATAGAAGGTTGAGATAGAGCATTAAGCATTTTAAATTCAACAGTTTCACCCAAAACAGTCATGGAGAGGGTGCTATCTTTCACTTTGATGATTGTGTCTGCAGTGGCCATGAATGGTCTGCCTAGGAGAATGGGATCAACACGATCTCCATTTGGATTGTCTTCCATGTCCATCACTACAAAATCAGTAGGGAGAATTAGTGTATTAACTTGAACTAGAATATCTTCTACAATACCTTTTGGATATTTTATAGAATGATCAGCTAGTTCAAGTCGCATTGAAGTCTTCTTCATCCCTTCTAAGCCAAGCTCTTGATAAACTGAATATGGCAAAACATTGATGCTTGCTCCCAAGTCCAACATGGCTCTTCCAACCTTCTTGCCTCCAATGTTAATGGGAATGTCAAAGCTGCCAGGATCATCTAGTTTTGGTGGAAGCTTCCTTTGCAATACAGCACTTACATTCTGGTCGAGCTTTACTCCTTCATTTGGAGCGAAATTGAGCTTGTGAGTTTTCAAGTCCTTGATGAATTTTCCATATGCAGGAATCTGTTCAATAAGATCAAGCAAAGGCAAATTGATATTAACTTTACTCAAAATATCATAAATCTCTTTAAAAGCCTTATCTTGCTTTGCTTTCTTAAGACGGCCTGGAAATGGAATCTGTGGAACATATGGAGCGGGTGGCACGTATCTATCTTCTTGAAGATGTGGTGGCACAAATTTGTCATCCCTTTTATGCAATTGGAATTGATCGGATTTCTGAGAATCTGATTTGGCCTTAGGAGCAGATTGAGAAGTTTTGAGTTGTTCTCCTTCCGTAGCCATGGTCTCCTCGTCTTTATCTTCTACAATCACAACATCATTTGAAAGATTAGAATCATCTTTATTATCAATGATCTTACCTGATCTGAGCACATGAATGGCCTTGGCTTCTGGGTTCTTTGGATTGATCTCAGTTTGGCTTGGCCATTTCCCAGGCACTCTTTGAGTTATTTCAGCAGCTATTTGGCCTAATTGGACTTCCAACTTGGAGATGGCAGCTTGTGTAGTTTGCTGAAAATTGGATTGGTTGATTGCCATCTGCTTCACTATATCTTCCAATGATGATGATGATTGTTGTGGCCTTTGGAATGAAGGGGGATTTGCTTGATTCTGGGTATTTCTCCATGAAAAGTTTGGATGATTCCTCCAACC
Organism: Prunus avium; assembly: GCF_965620075.1. NCBI lineage: Eukaryota > Viridiplantae > Streptophyta > Magnoliopsida > Rosales > Rosaceae > Prunus > Prunus avium. Next base: position 31,124,299 of record NC_142286.1, read on the forward strand.
TGGATTATAACTTTGAGAGTATGGATCATTTCTTGGACCTTGGTTGTAGGAATTTACCAACTTAGCTTGCTCTTGCACAAATTCTGGATATCCAGCCCCAAGTGGACAAGCTGTGGTAGCATGGTCATGAGATTCACAAATGCTACACACTTCCTTCGGAGGGCTTCTTGAGTTTAATGCAAGAAGAGCATCTAGCTTTTGTTCCAGTTTTGAAATCTGCACACTAGAAGCATCATTAGAACCACTAATAACACGTTTACCTCTTGTATCCGTATGTTGGGTCTCCATTGCTATCTCCTCAAAGAGTTCGTACGTTTCTTCTGGAGTTTTGGTTTTAAAAGAACCACCTGCAAAATTGGTGACTATATTATGACTAGAAGGGGTTAGTCCTTTATAAAACATACGCATTTGAAGCTTCAATGGAATCCCATGATGAGGACATTGGTTGAGCAACCCATTGAATTTCTCCCATGCTTCACAAAACGATTCATCATCTTGCTGTGCAAATAACAAGATCTTGTCCCTAAGCATGTCGGTCTTTTGCGTGGAGAAGTATTTTTCTAGGAACTTCTTTTGAATGGCAGACCATGTAGTGAGTGAACCAGGCTTCAAAGAATTCAACCAATACTTCGCCTTATCCTTTAAAGTGTATGGAAACACTCTCATTCGAAGTTGATCTTCTGTCACACCTGTCAAGGGAAAAGAACTCACAACATTAAAAATATCCTTTATATGAGTCAATGGATCTTCATTAGGTAAACCATAAAAGGAAGGCAGCATATTAAGATGAGAAGATTTAAGCTCATAATTTCGAGCTACAGTGGGCAGCAAAATGCTTGAAGGAGATGCTGGAATTGTTGGGATATCAAGTTCTCCCATGAACTCAATGGCAGCCATCATTTCTTCTTCTTCTTGGTCTGAACTTGCTTCCGAATTTGAAAGTGAAGAACCAGGAAGTTCAGTGTGGAGAGCAAGACTTGTAAATGTAGCAAGAGCTTGCTCTTTTGCAGTTGACAACTCCCTTTCTAGACGATTCTGAATTTCAGAGGTCACTCGTCTGGGTTGCAATGATGGTCCTGCGTTCAAAGATCTAGAACGTTGGAACGAAGACCTCACTTGTTCAAGGAATGGCCTGTTAGACATAAACTACCTGAAACAGAAAATTAGATTAATTAGAAACACTAAAAAGAATAGGGTAACCTTGGGCACATAACCAGGGAAGAACTTTCGTTCAGTCCCCGGCAACGGCGCCAAAATTTGTTGTTAATAATATGTTAACTCGCAATTGTACGGGGCAATTAGTAGTATAGCAAGACAAGTACGAGGTCGTACCCACGAAGACTGAGAAGTTCAAATTAGTTATGTACTTTAGATTACCAAATTCAAGAAGTTAGGAAGTTAAATCTAAAACAGAATTTAAAGCAAGAGTGAGTTTGAAAACAAATGCAGCAAGATTAAAATGAACTTTGAAGTGAGAATGCTTGTGATTATAGAAAGAAATGAACAAACTGAAATTGCAACGGAAAGCAAGTAAACAAAAGTAACAAAGGGTGATTTTGAAAGTTAAAACACAGGTTTGGAGACTAGGGCATTCGATTCACCATAACAATTCAATTCTGGGTTATAAAGATTCAAGTAACAAGTCTAATTCAGATTCAAAGATTGATTCTAGCTAAAGTATGATTAGGCCATGGTGTTTGGTCCTAACCTTGTGTTCCTAATTCCCTAATTTGATCATTTGTTGTCTAACCTAAAATTAAGCATTAGGAACCCATTAAGCATAGAAGAACATTTTAAACAACCAAGTATGTATCTAATCCCTGTTGTCGAATGTCCATACATACTCTTCCTATTCATAGTTCAATTCGAATTAAAGCATGGTGTATACTCTTAATTCAAACCAAGATAGTTAACAAACAAGTTCTAATGGTGATCAATCATTCAAACAAGCATGTTAACTTATAAGCATAATGAATAAGAACATGAATCATGAATCAAACTTGAAACTCCAAACTTATAAACCCAGAATATTCATGTTAGGTTACATCGAAGCCCTAGTTATGGATTTAGCTACTCATAATGGAAAAGAGACTTGAACAGAAATGAGAAAACATAATGAATGCAATAAGAGTAGAAAAACCCTTTTTCTGAAGTTCTTGTGGTGTCCAAGGCTTCTCCAAGTGCTTCTCCACTTCTAATGCTTCTCCAAGAGCTTCCCCACTTCTAGAAAGATGTATGAAGAATATGGAGGTGATTTGGGATGAGTTTGAGTGAGTGGTGATGGCTAAGGAAGATGAAATTCGTAGGGAAATGGAAGAGAAGTTTGCTGGAGTTGTTTTGGTGATTGTTGGAGTGTTTGGGATTGTGAGAGTGTTTGAGGATGGTTGGAGTGAATTGTGGGGGTTGTGAATCTCAGGATTTGTTGTGTTTTGAATGTGGAATGGATGTGGTATTTATAGGGAGAGGGGAGTGATAAATCTGAATTCAATATGGCTAATGCATTCAACACTTGCATTATACGAGTACACACCCATTGGAACAACTTTCATGAAAAATGCTGCCTCATCCGAGCTGTGTAGATTGCTGAAACAAAGCTTGCAATATGACCCACGAAACTGGACTGGCAAGAGGCTGTAGGAAAAATGAGTTTGTCTTTAAGCTCTTCTTCCATTCATCCAAATTAGGCCTTAACATGCTTGAATTGCATGAATTATGCTCTCTTGCTCTATTGGCCTACAAAACACACAAATAGAGGCAAATAACTCAGAATTATAGGAAACTAAGCAAAAGAAGTAAGTAAATTGGGCATGTATATGTATGAAATTATGAGCTTAACATTTCTTGACAACAATTGATGAATTCCTCTTCACTAAAATAATATATCCTTGATGTATGTTTTCCTTTGATTGATTACCTTTGAAAGCATGCTTCTTAAGGTTGTTGGGATTATGTGTTTCTTCATGTTTTCCTAAGCAATAAATGGATGAAGGAAGAATCATCCATGTGAATTGGTTTCTTAAACACCTAATGTAAACATCATGCTATTAGGGTTCTTGTGATGTTGATATTCTCTTTGAACTTAATGGGTTTTTCTTGTAATTGAATTGAAGTACTAAGCACACCTAGATTTGGTTATAGGGAAGGCACAAGTATTGTAGCACTAGCCCTGCACTTTACGTATATTAGAGAGAATCAATGCGTCTTGAGCCACTAGTCCCGGTCTTGATTGCGAACATCTTCATCAATATGTTTAGAGTTCATCACTTGAGTATCCATGAACATTGGTAGAATTGTTTAGGGTGGATTCCGAAACCCTAGTGTTTGTTACATTTTAATTTCACAATTTGATTTTCATTCTTGTCATTCTCATTTAAATTTAAAGTACATTTACATTCAAGCATTAAAACTAGGTCACTCAAATCAACTCAAACACCCCCTCCCCCCCCCCCCCCCCCAAATGTGTGTGTGTTTTGTGTTGTTGGAAACATTGTGTGTTTTCTTCATTGAATTCTGTTTATTTCCGTAACTGTTTTTTACTTTTGGTCTACTCTGTGTTCTTTGTTTTTCTGTGCTGAATCTAACCATATAAATAACTTGAAATTTGGACAAACGGTTAGAAAGTTATAGGTCAAAAACTGGACAGAGGTCGAAACTGAAAAACAGAGAAAACGAATCTACCAGAAAACGACCGGTTGTCACTGTTCATGACCGGTCTCCAGCCACTGTTCATGCACTGTTCACATGTGATACAGTGGTGATAAAAGAGTGATAGAAAGTGCTGTTTGTGTTTTTCTTTGGTTTCTTGTTTTGTTTCTTTTCTTTTACCTTTCTTTACTCATTTTTAGTTTCCAATTTTTTTTGTGCATGTGTGGTGTGTTAAATAAGTGTTCTTTACATACTCAAATTAGAACTTGTAGGAAGCTAACAGTTCTTCGTGGGATCGATCCCATACTTACATAATCTATACCTCAATAGATTCGTGCACTTGCGGGTATTTTTAATTGGTTGTTTGCACATTAATTTGTGTCAGTTAACAATACAACATGAGCTAGCTAAAGTTATTAGCTTAAAATTTAATGATCATTTTTTTTTGGTACTTACAATTTCTATAGTCTTTCTAGAAATAAAAGTAAACATTAAATTATATAAACCACGCTAGTTCATAGCTCCATAGACTAATTTTCAATAAGTTTTAACATAAACCAAATAGGGTTTAACACCATAGTGCATTGAACATCTAAGGCTTTTTACCTAGATTGACCTTAGGCCCCGTTTGGGATTGCTTTTTTTGGCCAAAAACCTGCTTCACTTTAAAGTTAAGCAGTTTAAGGTGTTTGGTAAAAATAAACCAAATAGGTTCCTTCATGCATTCATATCATACATGAAAAATTATTTTATGTAAAAATATTGACTAAGTATGAAAAAATGGGTTTTCAAAATAATCATTTTCTCAAGATAATTTTTGGCGGCTTTTATTCCTCACACATCAAATAAGAAAACTTGATTTTATGAAATTTTAGTACGAAGTATATATTGACTTAATGAGCCATTATTTTTAGCCTAAATCGTATTTTACACTAAAACCGATTTTTCATAATTTGATTTGGTGGGAATTTGATTTTCTAGTATTTTTATTTGAATCCAAATAGGAGGTACTTACTTATTTACATTGTAAACCTAAGTAAATGGATTAATATAAAAATAAATAAAAGTAAAATGACTGTAGCCCTTAGTGTGGCTCCGCCCTTGGCTGCGGTGACGTGGAGATCCCATACCCTTTTGGAATTGGAGAAGGTTGCTACATTGACGACTGATTTCAAATAAAATGTGTCAGCTCAACCAAACCTTTCTTGAACGTCATCAATCTAGAGGTGCTAGAAATTTCTGTTAAAGGTACACTAAATGTAGCAAACCCAATTACCTTCTCGTCTAACTGCAATACTAACAAGCCAAATCTCCAAGCGGCCAACTTGGAGGGAAGCCCTTTTGTGTTCTCCCAGAAGAACATATTCACTGCAATGGGTTGCGGCGTTATGGCCACAATCACCTCAGACTCAAACGGCTCTACCATTTCAGCCGGTTGCAGGCCGGAATGTGACAACTTTTCGACAAATGAGAAAAAGAAGGGTGTTGATTTCTGCCAGACCCCCATCCCTTGGCTTCTCTCTGCCTTCAATACTAGTTTCCAGGTTAATGATTCGACAAGTAGTTCATGCAATTATGCATTTTTGGTAGACCAGGGCTGGTTTAAGTGGTTTGCCAGAAATTCAATAAATAATTTTTCTGCCATCCATCATATGGAACATGTTCCTGTGATGCTACAATGGAGCTTATACCATTCGACGATCGATGTATTTGGAGCCGTTGTAGAAGTAAATCCCATAGTCGTAGATTCTGAGTCCTCCTTTTATTGCAGAAGTTATGGTGGCAGATCTTCAATATATAAATCCTCAAGCAGGCTTGAATGTTCCTGCAATGCGGGCTATGAGGGAAATCCATATCTTCTACAGGGATGTCAAGGTAAACACACAAACACTGTCTTTCAATTTTGTACTCTTTTTTTGGGGTTGAATTTTGAATTAGTGAGCAGGTGATCTATATTTCACATGATTAATTTTGATCTTTTAATTAAATCATATTCCAGACGAAAATGAGTGCGAGATTGGGAACTCTTGTCCCGCAGACACCGTATGCAAGAATCATGTTGGGCATTATGAATGCCACTCACCACATATAGCATGTCCTGGGGTTAATGTGCTCCTTATAGGTATGCCCTTGTCCCCTTACAATATGACATTATTAAAGAAACCTATACTGTTAAATTTCTTTGACGCTTACTAATAACTTATATTTTTACATAATATATGAATTAGAGATTGTTTCTGCACAAAGAATGAACCGTGTAGAGAAAATCTTACTTAAAATCAGTTTTATTCAACTTTAACAAGATTTATTATTTATGGTATAGAATGGTCTTTTAAAGTTTCGATTTTAGATTTGAAGTATCAAATCTGAAACATAAAACCTAAAATTGAAGCCATCATAAAGTTTAAGCTCTAAATGGTGATTCTATACCATAGACAATCAATCATGTCAACAAATGGATCAACTTTGTGTTGAAATGAGGTTTTCTCAACACGGTTCTTAAAGAACGAATGTCCTGTATATAGAATAATTAATCTAAAACAACCAAAAAATAACAAAACTAAAAATACTTTCTTATTGTACTGGGCAATATATTCAGGTGATGGCATCCTGGCAGTGGTGTGGGGCTATTATTTCTACTCATTGGTGGTGGATGTTGTGGTGCATGATGGTTCATTCTTGGAGCTACAAAATTTATCTTCCGGCGAAGAAGATAATGATTGATTTCGAAAATATTGAAGATATGAAAATGTCCGAATTATTAAGACCGTGGACGTAGTGTGAGCTTGGGTCTTCTCTCACCCCTCCATCCTTGTGTTGGGTTTGTACTTTGTTGGGTTCTGCTGTGTTTATTTGAGCCTTTGCTTGTTTTGGGCTCGGTAATGTTTTACAATTGGGCCTACTTGTTCATATGGGCCTTTAATGTAGGCTTTGTTTTGTATATACTTTTTGAAAACTACGATACTTCCTTCATTTCTGCCAATAGGAGTGTGACATGTGTGCATAAGTTTTTCTTTTTGTGTTTTTAATGAATTGTTTTTGTATTTGTATTAAATTGTGATTTACAGGGAGGAGTATAAAAGCATACACAATTGCCTTCCTAAACCACCTCCTTAGACAAATTTTAGGGAGGAATTGTAAAAATACAACTTCAACCATGTTCCCTATCCACTTCCTAAAATAGGGAGACCTCTAGGAGCTCCTAATGGCTCCTAAGGAGACAAGTAGGTGGTTTAGGTAGCCCATTATGGATGCTCTAAGAAGACAAGTAGCATCAAGCTAAACTGGTACATCTTCCAGCCAATACAAACTTGATTATAAATTCAAAGCATGCTCAACGCCTTATAATATATATATTTTTTTGGGGCAGTTTTTGTAAATATAATTTTTTTGACTATCAATGGAACTTCTCGAAAAAAAAGTCAGCCTTTCACTCTCAAAGTTCCCTTCTGTTTTTTTTTTATCATTTCGTTGTCAAGTATGGCTGCTTAGAAGACAAGCAGCAACAAGAAACAGCATGATTTTTATACGGTCCTTCACTTGTTGTGAAGATAACATAGGAAAACAGCATTGATATTATATTTTCCAAGTTTGATGGAGAATTGACTGGGTGGGTGTGTTGTGAAAATGGATAAACACTTTCACTCACTCCCCTAATGATCTTGTTGTTGATGGACTTTGTGACACACACAAGGATGGATGAATCACACACACACACACTAGAGAAACCAACCAAGCACAAAGTGACACAAGTATTTTAGAGGTTCAGCAATTGCCTACATCCTCTTGGTGATCCTCTTGAGAAATTCACTAATGAAAGAATAAGTTACAACTTTGGTTTACAAAGAAACCCCCTTAGAACTCTATTCTCTCCCAAGCTCTCTTTTCTCTCTCACCCCTTGCTCAACACTTTGATACACTTGTGAACACTCTCACAACTCTTGGTGTTTCCCCCTTTTGGTGTCTAGACTACTCAAGACTCAACTCAGCTCTCTCTTGAACTGATTGCCCTCTCTCTCTTCCTCCCTTGGTGAGATAACCTCCCTTTGAACACAATAGCTCCCAGCTACTTGAAAACTTTGAGATTAACCACACATTTTCTGTTTTGCTTCCTCTTCCCTTTAATACACAAGCCTTTGGACTTAGGAGAAGGCTCATCTTTTCCTCCCACGTTCTCCCCTTGGTTTCCAGACTTGGACCACAACTTGGGCAGAACAAAGGCTAGGCATTGACAGCTGCAACTTCAGCCACCCTATCTAGAGCCATAGGGTAGGTACTCCTTGAAGCAAGTCAACAAACATCCTTCAATGCCCCCTCAAACCTCCCAACTGATTGCCAACCTTCATTTATCTCAGAAGTGACCCCTAGGGTCCTTGGAAATCGGTGGGAGGCGATAGCCATTGAAAATAGAGTTGGAAACTCGAGGAACAAACAGAAACAGCACCTCTGGGCGACCGGTCGCTTTACACAGAGTCTTCAGCATTTCAGATTTTCTTCATGCGACCGGTCGCCAGCTCCTTGCGACCGGTCACTCGTCGATTTTTCTAAAGACTTCGAATCTGCTTCTAAACGACCGGTCGCTATTCCCTTGCGACCGGTCGCTTCCTGCGACACTTACATTGTAAATGTGAGCCATTTTACAACAGGGTGTAATCAAATCAAAGGATGAGTATAGGTTTTGAAAAACTTAAGGGAAAAGTATTCAAGCAATGCAGAAAACCAAGCACAAGGAAAGTGCAGAGAACTAACTACTATCTCTACACCTTCTTTACATTTGTTCTGCACAAGGTTGGGAGTTGATATTCATTGGGTTTCCGAGCTAGCTCCAAGCTTCCTACTAGAAATTGAGATATTACTTTGTTTACTCTGTTCTGGTGGTCTATGAGTAGTCCAGTACTAGCACAACCACCCATATCAAGGCCTAACTGTCGATCGAATTGCGGGGGCGTTGAAATCTCATATCCTTTTGGAATTGGAACAGGTTGTTACATTAACGACGGCTGGTTCCAAATAATCTGTGACAACTCCACTGGAAATCCGAAACCTTTCTTGAACCGTACCAATCTGGAGGTGTTAGAAATTTCAGTGGAAGAAGGCACATTAAAGGTCAGAAACCCAACCATCAATTAATGTTTGTCTTCGTAACTCTTCCTCGATGATGTTTACTCAACTAAGAATAGGACTTTCCACAAAAACAAAACTAAGAATAGGACTCGGGCTGACCCACCAGAATAAGATGCCGGCGGCTCACTGCAGTGAACATAAAGTTTCTTTTAGTCAGAGTATATCCGAACGTCAAATTCGGGACTCGGGTGAGTTTCCTTTCTCTTGCAGCTGAAGAAAGTAGCACGGCTTCCAACCCCAAGCTTGACGTCAATAGAAATTCTGAGCACCACCATTTTCTTGCGTGATGTTTTTCCTTTACTTTACGACTTTGTACACCCACCACCATGCGCCAATAAGAAATAGCAATAACCCCAACACCCGCACCAAGGCATGCGCCAATAGGTATCATCTCATGAGTAGCTAGTTGAATAAATTTTGCTAGGTTTTGAACGCCAAGCCAAAAGGGAACAAAGGTTTGTATAATTAGTTAGTACCAAAATTCTGCAATGTTTGAGTTGGTTCTAATATGGGCTTGTCCAATATAGGTCCCTACGATTTCTATTTCCTAGACATATACCCATCATCCTATAAATCTATGTGTAAAACCCAATTTCAAACTTAAATAACCAGTAGGATATAAGAGATCATAGTATTCCTATGTTTTTACATCATTGCCATCAAACTTCATATTTAATTTATAATTTATTCCATGCATTTCATTACCTACCATAATTGTAATTAAAACTCCCTATTAATAGCATATCAATCATCCCATTTCTTTTGGTTGCTATACCCTCTAACATATCACCCCCTAAAATTACAAACCAAAAATATATATATATGTAAATTACATATCCAATAATGTACATATGAAAAAATATATATATATATAGGTATATTATTTACCAAAAAAAAAGAAAAGAGGTCAGTTACTTTGTAATTGAAATTTCAGTACATTTTTCAAAAATTAAAAATAGGTACACAATAATTTATAGAAAATAGGTGCATTGTATAATTGAAATTTATGCACATTTTTGTATAAATTAAAAATAGGTACCTTATTTAGAAGAAAAAAATAAGTTCATTATATTAGGTAAATTGTTTTACTAGGTATACATTATTAGAGAAAAAAAAAAGGTACATTATTTAGAGAGAAAAACTAGATACAAAATTTAGAGAAAAAAAATAGGTTCATTATACTAGGTACATTATTAGAGAAAAAAAATAGGTACAATATTTAGAGAAAAAATAGGTTCATTTAAAAAAAATATTTTTCACAAAACAAATAATAAATAGATTATCAAATTATTTTTCAACATAATTAAAATATTATTCATAAAAGTATAATAAAATAGATTACTAGTCGTATAATTCATAAAAGGAAAACAACATTAATTCCTAAATTTAATATTGAATGTAAATTACTAATAAGTTAAATAGATCACTAGTAGTAATTCATAAAAAACAACATTAATTCAAAAATAGATTACTAATACGTTAATGTTGAATTTAATATTTAATTTCAAATAAGTTTCTAAATTAATTCCTACATCCATTACAACCATTTGGTAATCTTTCCAAATTCAATGTGTGTCATTAGTTACACCACCCATAACACATTAAGTCATAAATAGGGATAGTTTTGGAATCCGAAAAATACAATAAATCAGATTTTAAGTTATATTAGGTAACTTGCTTAGTTGGATCCTAGTCATCGGGTATTATTTGAAAATTTTGGGTATTTTAAATAGAAAACTAAAAGAAAGAGTGTAGGTGATTTAAAATGAATTTTATGGGTTTAAGCTCAATTTACTATTCTAATATATTATGATCTCAAGTCCGAATTGATATATATGATCTATCAAAGCTTAATTTGTAAACCGGTTTGATTATTGGAAGTATTCCTGGTCCAAGTAACCAAATGTAGTTTTTATCTAAAAGTATGTTTGTTGAGTTAATGTCTTTGTAAAAAACAGGAGAGGAAAGAGCTCCTACAATTTCTGTGGCAATACATAAACACAGTTCCCTGTTGTGTTTTAACTTGGTCTCCATAAGAAACACAACAGAGGGTCTCTTCATACAAATTCCTCTGTCTCCCTCCCTGCATAGGACTGAAGTTTCATAAATTACCCAGAAATCATTTTGCTCAACAAGGAATACATGGTTGTAATCAACAAATACTCTGTCCTTTCCACTAATTTACTCTCATTATTCAGATTATTGATAGTAGTATGCTTGCTCATTATTACTGATAGTAGCATGCCTACCTTACAGAACATATCATAATCCCAAACAACATATAATGTTGTACAGCATCAAATTAAACATGGATTACAAGAAGTGTTTTTAATTAACTTGTTTACCATGTCACAGAAGATGATAGTGGAAACTCGTCTAATGGTGAACTGGGACTAACATTCGAGGCTGACTCTGTTGAACTTGAAACAGCATCCCAGTGCTCATTTATGTCACTTAGAGCAGATTCAAACCCGTTGTAATTCTGTGGAACATTACAAGTGTTTTCAATCAACATTTGAATGGCCTCCAACTCCGTTGCGACCTCTCTCATTGTGGGGCGATTCCTTCCATTCATATTCAAGCATCTCATTGCAAGGTTAGCAAAAGTTATGATATCTGTTTGGGAGCCCTCCATCACAACCCCAGCATCAAGAATGCCAAATAGACGATCTTCTTGCATCGAAGTAATGAAATAAGTGGCAAGACCTTTGTATTCATTTCCTTCTGACCCTGTTACTGCAGAAACTGGTTGTAGACCAGTCAAGAGCTCAACAAGGACAACTCCGAAACTATAGACGTCACTTTTCTCTGTAAATTGGCTTGATTGAAAGTATTCCGGGTCCAAGTAACCAAATGTACCATGTACAGCTGTGGTCAAGTGAGTCTGGCCGATCACAATTGATCTTGAAGTGCCAAAGTCAGCAACTTTTGCTCCGTATTTCTCATCTAAGAGTATGTTGGTAGACTTGATGTCTCTATGATAAATAGGAAAGGAAGCTGCACCATGCAAGTAAGATAGAGCTCCTGCAATTTCTGTGGCAATTCGTAACCGTATTTTCCATGTAAGTGGAAAGTCTTCATTCTGCTCATGAATATAGTGGGAAAGGGTTCCATTCGGTATGAATTCGTAAACCAAGAGTGGAACTTCAGTCTCTAAACAACAACCTAATAATTGAACCACATTTCTGTGATTTATTTGTGAAAGAATCACAACCTCATTGATGAATTCTGAAAGTTGGCCTTCATTCAATATCTTAGACTTCTTTACCGCAATGATTCTTCCATCTGCGAACATTCCTTTGTAGACGGTACCTTGGCCTCCTTGGCCAAGAATTCTATCAATGTTGAAGTTGTCAGTGGACTTCTCCAACTCCTCTGATTTGAACAACTTGATTTTCTCAACATTGACTTCACCTGATGATAATTGTTGTTGTAACAATAAACCACCGTTTCGTTTGAAAAACTTTTCCTTGCGTTTAATGTTTTTCCGTTTTTTTATGACTTTGTATGCATACCATGCACCCACGAGTAGCAACAATAGTCCGGGACCCATGAAAACACCTGCATATGTAAATATACATGGAATTATAGTTGGATAAAACTATGCATACCGCATTTGTACCACTATGAGTTTGAGACTCACTTACAAATAGGTTCCACTTTACAATTATATCCCCCTTTTTTTCCCAACAAAAATAAACTTTTTCCATTCATTGTGAAATTAATTGCACAATAACCATTTATAATACAAACCTACACCATTTTTTTTCCCAAAGTCTCTCACCCTTCCACCAGAAAAAGAAAAAAAAAAACTCTACACCACCTAAATTCAAATTTCTTCTCCTTCACCATGAAGGCCTTGAGATGGTAATTCTCCTTCTTTTTCTAGGTAGCTGGGGTTTATGTAACTACGTAGCTACCAAATAGGTTTGGGTGTTGAGGTAGCCTACCTATCAAAGGAGAATATGATTTGTGAGTTTCCTATTAATAGATGTCTTTCATCTCTTCCTGAAAAAGCAGAACAACTAATAAATGCAAATTGAGCCTAGATTCGATAAGTATATACTACAAGGGTCTTTATTAATAATAATGAACTCTAAACAGTATAAGAGCATACCTAAAAGAACATTTCTGATTCGATAGGCCCGAGGCGGCTTTGGCTCGTCGTAGCAACGGAAACCATCAACGAAAAAGTCACATGCAGTTACATTTGAGTTGCATGTAAAACCACCAACGAAATTCTTACATATAGGACCACTGACATTCCATGAAGCTAGCACCATTACATAAAGATCATCCATACACCGATTAAGCTTGCATTCATCAATATCTGAAATATAATAACAGAAAGACAAATGAACATGATGATGAATGGTGAAGTTGGCTCATTCCAGAACGAAGCTTTGGATAACGGAATGGAAGGGTTTTAATTAATTACGTACGTACCTTGACAAGGTTGGAGAAGATAAGGATTTCCTTCAAAGCCCCTCGGACAGAAGCAATGAACGCTTGACTGATTGTATGTCGAAGAAGTAGTGGCATTATATATTTCGCAATAGGGTGTTGGGTCTTTATTAAAGTTATTTCCATCATACATAACTACTTTTCTTCCAATAAATCCTTCAAATTCTTTGTGTGAAGTGTTGTCTAAGCTGATGTTCCATTCCAGCACCACGGGAACTCTGTCCATTCCTTGGATAGCTCTGTAGCTTGATAAATTGTTCAAAAACCAATCTTGGTCAACAAGAAATGCATAGTTGCAACCATCAATTTGATCTCTTTGCTGTATCTCAGTAGTGAAAACGCTGATATTTGGAGGAATGGTAGTTTGGCAACAGTTAGTTCCAAAGGTACCGCAGCGATAAGTAGCACTATCTGTACTCTGATCGTCACAAGTTGAATTGCATCCAAGAACAACATTCACATCTGATCTCATGGTAGCAAGACGGCCGCAGCTGACTGCCGTGAACATGTTTTTTCCGTCCAAGTACACAAAAGGGCTTCCCGTCAAATTTGAGGCTTGGCGAGTTTCCTTTCCCTTGCAAGCGCCGAAGAAAGTAACAGGGCTTTTAACCTGAAGGGTGCCATCAATAGAAATGTTGAGCACCTCCATTTGGGCGCGCCTCAAGAAAGGCTTGTGCCCAGTAGACTCGTTGCAGTCTATCTGAAACCATTCATTAAAGTAACAATCTTTGTTTGGTCCAACGCCGAAAGGATAAGGGATGCTGACATTAATTCCGCAGTGCGTCGTGCAATTAAGCTTTGCTATAGGCGGAGCTAATACTGATGATGACGCTGGTTTGGTTTCGGTAACTATTCTGCACCAAAACAACAAAACGAACATGATCACATGATGATGACCTAGCAATTGCATTGACATTATTACTTCCTCTGCCTCCTCTTTCTCTCTATATACGATATCTGACCTCAGTTGGTTATGGAGCTTTTCTGTAGAGAAGGTACCTTTTATATAGGGCTCGGGAGTTTCCAAAGAAAAAAAAAATTAGGCAATAACAACTTATGGTAGAAATTTAATATAGCACAAAAGTAAAAGGGTAACAAATCAAATTTTGAATAAATGGGGGACTGACAGGACATTAATTGCTTTGAAATTTCTCGTTCATTTCTCAGAATTCATTTAGTAATCTCCTAGCATAGACTTTTTGATTAGTTTGACCGGGACGTTGCCAATATCCTCATTGCTTGAAATTGCTCCTTCATTCCTCAAATAATTTAGTAACCTTCTAGCTTTGGACTTCCTAATTATTTTACTGAGGGCCTGTTTGATAACCATTTGAATTTTAGTTTTTAGTTTTTATTTTTTGTACTAGAGTATAAATAGATGAAAATAAGAGTGAGAATGGGAGTTAGGATGAGATTGAGAGAGAGAATGAAGATGACACCATTTGAATCTCTCATTCTCTCTCAAATAGATTTAGGGAGTGAAAACAATTTCAAATAGGTTTCAGATTTTTGTTTTTGTTTTTCAGTTTTGTTAACGTAGACTAACTATATAATATCATTCATGAAAGAAATATGACGGGGACGTCACTGACGCAACTAGGACTAGGTCCGCGGCATAAACTACCAGCGTCATCCTAAATAGTCCCAATAATCGCCAGTTATATTTTTGCAGCACGCCATGGATTAATATATACTGAACTTATCTAACTATTAAATTGATTCTAGTCGAAATACTGAAGTTAATATTTGATCTGGCAACGATGGATTAATCTGTAACTAAACATAAAATTTGATCTTGGGCTATTTTTTTTACTTTTTGTGGAAAAGTCGCTAAAGGGAACATTGGTTTATTGCTTGATTCGAGCTCATAGGGCTGTGATTTGGGGAGTACCATAGCCGTGATTATCTTTTGTACCTCATTTATGCGGAGGAGTACCGTAGTCGTGATTATCTGTTGGAAACATGTATTGGGTCTGAATATGAATGTGATTTTGGAATCGAGCCTTTCGACTTTTATTAATGATATATCTATCGTTTGGCTTGGCCAAAATAAATAAAATGAAATCGAAAATAATTATTATGTTGGTAGTTTGTCAATGACACAATAATTATGCTTGGTGGTTCGTCTACTTTGTGGGTAGATTCGGTGTAGCTGCGAAGCTTTCATTTCACCAAGTCTTCTAAAACCATCAATGAATGTTTGTCTTCGTAACTCTTCCTCGATGACCCACCAGAATAAGATGCCCGCGGCTCACTGCAGCGAACATAATGTTCTTTCAGTCAGAGTATAGACCAAACGTCAAATTCGGGACTCGGGTGAGTTTCCTTTCTATTGCAGCTGAAGAAAGTAACACGGCTTCCAAACCCAAGCTCCACGTCAATATTAATGCTGAGCACCACCATTTTCTTGCGTGATGTTTTTCCTTTACTTTACGACTTTGTACACCCACCACCATGCGCCAATAAGAAATAGCAATAACCCCAACACCCACGCCAAGGCATGCACCAATAGGTCTCATCTCATGAGTAGCTAGTTCAATAAATTTTGCTAGGTTTTGAACCGTAAAGCACATGACACGCCACATGCCTTGCTCACATTGAAATACAAACCAAGCCAAAAGGGAACAATGTTAGCGAGATCCTAGTTTAATTAGGAGATTTATTTCCTAATCTATTAGGACTCTATTTCTTTCCTTTTGTATAGATATTGTGTAATTAAGATTTTATTTTATTTTTCCTAGTTTAACCCTACTACGGTTACACCCTTATATTATAAATATCTCCTTTTGAAGAATGAAATATTATTTGTTATCAGTTGAATTGAATTTTCCTTAAAAAAAGGTTCTAATAAGGCCCAATATGTTCTTCATTGCCTTTTATAAACTCTTATAATTTGAATAAAATTAATTTATGAATAAAGGGCACACTCTTATAGTTTTGCCCTGGGCCTTCAATCACCCAGGGCCGGCCCTGTCAAAGACTTACAAAAACCCTTGATCTTCGCCGTGGAAAGAGCATTATTTCTTGAGCATATTTCATTGGCTATAAATTGAGAATTCATAAAAGAGGAAGACCAAATTTGGCTTCTCACCGCAACAGTTTTCATGTCATTTTTACTTTGGATGCTAAGAAAAAGAAGTATATGCGGTAGTTTAATATTTGGTTATGAGATTGAGAGAAGTGAGGCCCTGATTGTTTTATTTTAAGCATTTACAATGGAAAAGAATATCACAGACCTTTTCCTTCCATTCCATTTTCTTCAGGTCCAGCAATTGGGTTGAACCAAAAAAATTTACAAAAAAAAATTGGGTTGTGTTTGTCTAAGCCCACGTCCAGCAATTCTTCCTCAAATGTTGTTAGAAATCAATGTAGAGAAGGAAGGTGGAAATAACCATAGTATTAAATATCGATAATATCCCCGATAATATCTGATTTTTGAGGGTCCGATATTTTAACAACTAACCATAGTGTTATCGTCAATATATCGATATTATCCCGATAATATCGGGAAGATATTTTCAACATTTTTATGAATGATTTGGGCAATATATCGAGATATTATCGATAATATCCCGATAATATCCCGATACGAAACCCAAAAATATTTATAGACCTGGTATTTGTGAAAACCATTTTACTCCTTCAACACCTTAACCACCATATCACTTATGTTTTTGTGAAAATACTAAAATATTTATATATATATATATATACATGGTTTTGTTTTGAATTCTTTTTGCAAGAAACAAATTTTCACATGAGATGAGTAGTAACTATGGTTATACTCATAACCAACCATTTCCCTACCCTTCATATCCCATTCCTGTTGGGATGGAATCAAGCGACTCATGGAAAGAATCTGAGACTCAATCTTCAAATGATTTTGCTTATGGACAACGTCAACCAATCTCGGATCCATATGGGTGGCGTGTTAACAATTACATGCAAAACTATTTTGGGGATTTATCATTTGATGACTACTCTTCAAAATATACTTACTCTACACATAGAGATGATGAAGATAGTTAAAATTTTGAACCTCATAGGAACTCTATGTGGTACTAAGTCACTCATGTATCTTACCATGCAATGTATAAAATGTAAAATATTGTAGTAATTCATTATATATAAATGATTATGGTGTGTTTAATCTTCTTTCATTAATTACTACATATTTTCTACACTTACGGTGTTTGCCAGCTCGCTATATAATCAACTTAAATCAGTTAAATCCATCATGCAATGCATTTCCTTCCAATTTTTTGTGATAAACTAATAGATAATTGACTAAATAAACATCCTGCAAAGTTTCAATAAAAATTTCCAAGTTTTTCTTACAATTTCCGTGGTTTTTATTCAATTTTTTCCGATACCGATAATATCCCGATATTTCCTGCGATATTTCCGTGTTTTTTGACTTCCGATATTTCCGATACCTCCGATATTTAAGACCTTGGAAATAAGTATCTCTGACTCTGAACACAATATATAAAACATCTTTTCTTTTAATTTTTTTTCTGAAAAAGGTTGAGATTTGAAAATCATTTGCTTTCTAGCTTCCTACTAGTCATATAGAAAATTAAAGAGAGAAGGAAGAAGGTAAAGCAGAACGATGGATGTTGTCCTGTTTCTAAGTCATATCACTCTGTTCTTGTGGTGTATGAGTAGTGCAATGCTAGCACCACCATCAGAAGCAGTACCCTTATTAGCAAAACCTAATTGTCAATCGCACTGCGGTCAAGGGCGGAACTAGGAATTTTTCAACTGGTGAGCTAGCAAAAGTTATTAGCTTAAAATTTAATGATTATTTTTTTTTTTGTACTTACAATTTTTATAGTCTTTCTAGAAATAAAAGTAAACTTTAAATTATATAAACCACGCTAGTTCGTAGCTCCATAGACTAATTTTCAATAAGTTTTAACATAAACCAAATAGGGTTTAACACCATAGTGCATTGAACATCTAAGGCTTTTTACCTAGATTGACCTTAGGCCCCGTTTGGGATTGCTTTTTTTGGCCAAAAACCTGCTTCATGTTCGGTTCATTTTTACACATGATTTATCATGTTATTCATCTAATATTTTGAGTTAGTTCTTGACATTTTATAGCTTTTTATTTCCGTTTTGTGTTTTCATAGGTTTTACCTTGGTTAGAATGAAAATGAGCTAAAAGTGCATTATTGGTTATAAATTCCGATTTTGTTCATTTTCGTAGGTCAACTTTTTGGCTTTGGATCAGCATGCTCTGGTGCTTGTATGAGGTGAAGATCTTCATGAAACTTGTTCCAATGGATGTTGACTACAACATATCCAAATTTGAGCTCCATTGGACAAGTATAGCCTATCCAACTAATCCTACATGTTACAGCAGCTCTAGAGAATTGTCTTGCTCTAGTTTTTACCTCCATAAGTGTCA
Source organism: Prunus avium (assembly GCF_965620075.1). Lineage (NCBI taxonomy): Eukaryota > Viridiplantae > Streptophyta > Magnoliopsida > Rosales > Rosaceae > Prunus > Prunus avium. The sequence goes on from NC_142286.1 coordinate 31,142,947, forward strand.
TCTTGATTCTTCTTGTTACCATACCATTTGGTAACAAGAAACTACTTTGGTTGAGAGATATTTTCTGAAACAAAGAGCATCTTGGTGAAGACAAGAACAAAAGAACCCATCATGGCAAGGAGACAAGGCAAAAGGCTTTGGCAAAAGAATGAGTTTTATATTAAAAGTGAGCTAGAAATGATGGGCAAAGGAGAATGAATGTGCAATCTGCAATTGAATTCTATCATTCTACAATTTTGCAGAGATTTTTGGGGAGCTTAGAGCTAGGGAGCTCAAGGAGGAAGACAAGGGCAACAAAGCAAGAAGTGGAAGAGATTTCCACCATTGAAGACCTTGAGCTCCCATTTTCACAAAATCTGTAAACTCTTTCTAGTTTTGTTTTGAGTTTGTATTTGAAATAAGTATGAGGAACTAAACTCCATAGCTAGGGCTTAGGTTGAAGCCCTAAACATGAATACCTTATTGTTTTGATGCTTTGAGTGTATGAATGTTTAGATGTTGTTGATGAATCTCATTCACTAATTGAATCTTATGATATGTATTTGCTTCCTTTGATTAATCACCTTCGGTTGTATGCATATAGCTAAAGTTGAGAAGTTGTGTAAGATACCCAAGAACATAATTTCTAATTAGCAACAAATGATTGAACTTGTTTACGTGAGTATCATGTGAATTTGTTTCTTGACAACAATTGATGAATTCCTCTTCACTAAAATAATCTATCCTTGATGTATGTTTTCCTTTGATTGATTACCTTTGAAAGCATGCTTCTTGAGGTTGTTGGGATTATTTGTTTCTTCATGTTTTCCTAAGCAATAAATGGATGAAGTAAGAATCATCCATGTGAATGTTGTGAATTAGGACCAATTCACTCCCCTTTAGACCTTGTTGTTGATGGACTTTGGACAAACTCAATGATGGATGAGTCTTACACACACACAGAGAAAATTAACCAAGCACAAATGACACAAGTGTTTATAGAGGTTCAACAAATTTTGCCTACATCCTCTTGGTGATCCCCTTGAGAAATTTCACTAATGAAGATAGGTTACAACTTTGGTTTACAAATGGAAACCCCCTTAGAACACTACCCTCACAATCTGTTTCTCTCACACCCTTGCTCAACACCTTGATACACTTGAGAACTCTCTCTTCTACTTGACTCACTAGTTTCCAGCTACTTTGCCTCTCACACTTTGCTGTCTTACTTCCTCCTCCCTCAAATACACAACCCCTTGGACTTGAGAAAAGCTCCATCACATCTTCCCACGTTCTGCCCTTGTTTTACTGAAATAGATCACACCTTGGGCAGACAAAGGGCTAGACAATGACAGCTACAAGTTCAGCTACCCTATAAAGGACCATAGGGTAGGTGCTCCTTGAAACAAGCCAACATTCTTCCTTAATTGGCTCTCCTTACTTCCCAGAAACTTGCCACCTTTTATTTAAGTCAGAAGTGACTTAAAGTGTCCTTGCAAGTGGGTAGAAAACGATAGCACACTAAAGAAACTGTTGAAAAAATAGTGAAGATTCGCACAGCACGTGTTGGGCGACCGGTCGCTTTTGCACAGAGTCTCCAGACTTCGAATTCTCTTCCTGCGACCGGTGGGCGACCGGTCGTTTGCCACCTGGGACTGGTCGCAAAGAGCTGGCGACCGGTCGCTCGTCGACTTTGCTCCAGACATCGAATCTGCCTTAAAACGACCTGTCGCTTGAAAAGGGCGACCGGTCGCTTCCTATTCTGTCTCCGAAGCTTGTATCCTTTATGCGAGCCAATTTTCACAACAATCTCCACCTTGGCGAGCCTAAAACTCATTGTGGACATCATTGCCTTCTAGGACGTCTGTAAGAGCAACTCCACCCATTTGCCCCTTGCCATGGCAAGGGGGGGGCTAGGGCAGCCACTATTCACGTGAATAGTTGTCGCCCTTGCAAATAGTAAATTTTGTGTTTCCACCCATTGCCATGGCTAAGGGCAATTACTATTCATTTTTTTGTTTTTTTCACAATTTTTTTTACCTCAATAATTAATTTGGATAATATTTTCGGATAAGATTTTTGGGTTCTTACATGTCAATACTATTCATATCTCATAATCGGATAAAATTTTCAATTTCAAATTTTAGATAAATTTAAAAAAAAATTGGCTGGTATTTATAGAAAAAAATTCATTAATTTTTGGGTATTTTTTAAAAAAATTTCCGAATTTTTTCTAGTATTTTATTGCAAAAAAATTGGCTGCCGTTGGATTGGAGGAAAAAACAGATCGGAGAGCCCAGACGACGCCATGTGGCAACAGAAAAAAAAATCACATGAGCGGTACTGTAGCACGTGGGGGCACTGTAGCGATACTGTAGCAGCACTGTAGCACAGCCTGCGTTTTGGACCTCGGGCTGAACTGGCCTTCGGGCCAGCCCGAGTTGCGTGGGACCCACTCCAGCCCTTGCTTGGGCTCACCGCTGGAAACCCATTTTTGCTAAAAACTCCCCCAGCCCGAGGCAAGGGGGCCTCGGTGGAGTTGCTCTAATGTCTTGAGAATCGTCCCGATAACTCTCAAGAACTCCACCTCAATCTTTAGCATGGAACAAGATTGAGCAAGCTCAAACAATGCTTGAACTTTGCTGTTGTGACTGGCTTTGTTAGACAATCTGAAGCGTTCTCATTTGTATGAACCTTCCTTATCTTGATGTCTCCATCGTTCACCCAATCTCTTATCCGGTGGTACCGTACATCAATGTGTTTGGACCTTCCATGGAACACTTGATTCTTCACTAAGTATATAGCACTTTGACTGTCACTTTGTATCACCACCAAGTCTTGAGCTATTCTGAATTCCTTTGCCAATTTCTTCAGCCACACCGCTTCCTTTGAAGCTTTCGTTAGCGCCATATACTGCGCTTCTGTAGTAGACAAGGCACTAACCGAATGTAACACTGCTCTCCAACTAATCGGTCCTCCACCACAAATGAAGACATATCTCGTGGTGGATATCCTCTTGTCTAAATCTCCTGCATAATCGGAATCCACATAACTCGACACACATGCCTTTCCTTGTTGTCTTTCAAACAATATCTCAATCCTCTTGGTGCCCTTCAAGTACCTGAGAATCCACTTTGCTGCTGTCCAATGTTGTTTGCCCGAATTCGCCATGTACCTTGACACCACACTTACGGCTTGGGCTAAGTCGGGGCGTGTGCACACCATTGCATACATGAGACACCCTACCAAGCTTGCATATGGAACTTTGTTCGTTTCTTCTTTCTCATCATCCGTAGAAGGACAATCTTGAGCACTTAATTTAAAATGTTCCCCCAAAATTGTGTTTGTGTATTTACATTGTTTGAAGCGTGGTGTATTTGGTCATCGCTTTTTGTCTGCTTTTGTACTTGATTTTGGATTTTTATCCACCCTGTGTTCTTCGTTTTTGTGTGCTGAATCCAACCGTATAAAGAACGTGAAATTTGGACATACGATTGGGAAGTTATAGGTTAAAAACCGAACAGAGGTCGGAACTGCAAAAATAGGGCAAGCGACCGGTTGTCACCATTCATCGACCGGTCACCGACGATTCTGTAAAAAACCGACTGGTCGTTACCGTTCACCGACCGATCGCCAACGATTCTGTAAAAAACCGACCAGTCGTCATTGTTCACCGACCGGTCGCCAGCCACTGTTCACGCACTGTTCACAGATGATACAGTGGTGATAAAAGGGTGATAGAAATTACTGTTTGTGTTCTTCCTTGATTTCTTGTTTTGTTTCATTCCTTTTACATTTCTTTACTCATTTTCAGTTCCCATTTTGCATTTGTGCATGTGTGGTGTGTTAAATTAGTGTTCTTTACGTACTCAAATTAGAACTTATAGGAAGCCGATAGTTCCTCGTGGGATCGACCTCGTACTTACATAATCTATACCTCAATAGATTCGTGCACTTGCTGGTATTTTTAATTGGTTGTTTGCACATTTACTTGTGCCGGTTAATAATACAACAATTCACTTTAAAGTTAAGCAGTTTAAGGTGCTTAGTAAAAATAAACCAAATAGGTTCCTTCATGCATTCATATCATACATGAAAAATTATTTTATGTAAAAATACTGACTAACACTACCAAAAAAATGAGTATTTGGGGCATTTAATAGTCGCCTCTAAAAGCACTTGTAGAGGCAGATATCTTGCAAAACCGCCCCTAATGAGAAGGAGGGGCATAAAGAGAATGGGCCCCTAATACAAGCGCCTCTATTGTTAATAGGGGCAGAAAATCTCAAAGATCCGCCCTTACTATTTGTGTTGCCATGTTGGTAGATTACATTAAGGGCATGTTTACGTATCAGTAATGGGTATGGGAGGAAAGGGAATGATTTCCATTCCTGACTTCCCCTGCGTTTACTTGCAATCAGGAATAAAAAAATAAGTGGGCCCCACCTCAAAATCCGTAATCACATCCCCTAAAAACTGGGTATCAAATCACCTAGGGGGGAGTAGTCGATACGATTCCCATTCTTGTTTTCTTTTAATAACTTCCAAAAATACCTTTACTACTTTACCATAATTACAAAACACTCCAAACCCTAAAATAAAAATAAAAACTCATGCTAAGAAGTACCAAGACGCTCCAACTTCATTTTCACGTTATCGTTGTAGACACAACCTCCCATTAGCAGCAGCAACGCCTTGTTATGTAAATCATTCTATCTATCTATCTTCTGTCTTCACATTCATCACAAAACATAGTACGGTCATAGATAAAGACTTTTGTGGAGATTATATATCTCTTTTTTTGGTAGTATGAAGATTATGCAGGTCATTATTATTTGATTGTTTACTAGTTACGTAGGTGAAAGATATATATTTATTGGAGTTTATTTTTTCGTTTGAAATTGGATCTTGACAAAGGTGTTATTAACATTATCATTGAACTAGCCTCTTGTTGTGCATCTTGTTCAACATATTGATTCCTCATGTTTACACTGCCTTACTAGTTTTCTACTGGATTAGTTTGGTCTCCTTAGACAATTTGAGAATTATACATGTGCTGTGGTGAAAATGTGCAGGGCATTTTAGTAATCAAATTAATTTGGATTCTGATTCATGAAAATTAGTAAACAATAACAATGGGAATCAACCCCATTCCTTTTCTAATTCCATATGTTTAGTAAACAGCTTAATGGGAATGATTCTTCCCATACCGATTCAGTAGTTCCCCGATTCCTAAATTCTCTGATTCCTTACTTTCTTCATTACTGATACGTAAACATGCCCTAAAGGTCTTTATTACAGGCGCAAACATCCGCCCCTAATACTTTCAATTATTAATTTTAAAAAAAACACAAAACACAAAAGCCGCTCAACTCAAACACAAATTTTGTGTTTTGAATTCAAAATTTACAAAAACGATCCAAATTATTCTTCTTTCCCCTTTTTCTCTTCCATACAAGTTTGAATTTCAAACCCACATCCACTCAACTCGAACACAGCTTTACAGAGGAAATCTATAAGCGTTTCTTCTTATTTTACTGCAGCACACGAAGCATTTCAACGATTCCTCTTTTCTAGATCAGCAACTGTTAATTAACAATATATCAACAATTAATAGACTAACATTAACCAAAATTTTAAACAAAAAAAGAACAGTCGTATAATTTGTATGAACAAACCTTGAGGAAAAATCAATCAAATGATTAAAATTATTCAATAAATTATTCACCATTCCACTCCAAATTCTTCAAAACCTGTGGAATGTACCTGCAAAAATGAAAACTTAAAAAAGAATAATAAAAAAACATGGATTAAAGAATACAAATTGAGTTTTTCTTTTCTCTATTGCAAAGCTTTCTTGTGCTCTTTCTTTCACTTTCTCAGATACACCAAGTGAATATTGCAAGGGAGAAAGAATAAGAAGAAATGGGAAAGAAAAGATGACGAAGAAGGAAGAAAAGAAGAGAGAACGATTTCAGAGCTAGACAAGAGCAAAAATGAAGGAACAAAGAGAAGAACTAAGAAATAATGAAAATGAAAAAAAAAATGAGATGAAGGGTTGTGCGGCGCTGGAAGAAGAGGAAGAGAGAAATAGGGGAAGTGGGTGCGTTGGTGTTGGAGAATTAGGGTTTAGATTAATCTCTCTTTTTTTATTTACTTAAATCAGCCCCTGAAAAGAAATAATTAAATTTAAAAAATAAAAACATTCATCCGCGCCTAATAAAAGTCATTAGGGGCCAATCTTATTAGCCTCTAATAATTGAACTTTATAGGGGCATCGTTTAGCGCCCCTATAGGTAATAAAACTAATAGAGGCATTTACTATGCACCCCTATTATTGTTATAGGGGCATGTTCATATTTCCGCCCCTAATAAACATTAATAGAGGCAGATCCTTATTTCCGCCCCTAATTTACTGCCCCTAATACTCACGTTTTTGGTAGTGTAAGTATGAAAAATGGGTTTTCAAAATAATCATTTTCTCAAGATAATTTTTGGCGGCTTTTATTCCTCACACATCAAATAAGAAAACTTGATTTTATGAAATTTTAGTACGAAGTATATATTGACTTAATGAGCCATTATTTTTAGCCTAAATCGTACTTTACACTAAAACCGATTTTTCATAATTTGAATTGGTGGGAATTTGATTTTCTAGTATTTTAATTTGAATCCAAATAAGGGGTACTTCCTTATTTACATTGTAAACTTAAGTAAATTGAGTAATATGAAAATAAATAAAAGTAAAATGACAAAGACATTTACTTAAATGTTGAAGATGGAAATAAGGTAATCTGTACATTTGTACACCGCTACTAGCTAGGCTAATATTGAAAATAAGTTAAAATATATAGGTTTTATATTTTTTTCTTCAAAAACCACATTGGGCTACATCACACTGTAGCCCTTAGTGTGGCTCCGCCCTTGGCTGCGGTGAAGTGGAGATCCCATACCCTTTTGGAATTGGAGAAGGTTGCTACATTGACGACTGATTTCAAATAAAATGTGTCAACTCAACCAAACCTTTCTTGAACGTCATCAATCTAGAGGTGCTAGAAATTTCTGTTAAAGGCACACTAAATGTAGCAAACCCAATTACCTTCTCGTCTAACTGCAATACTAACAACCCAAATCTCCAAGCGGCCAACTTGGAGGGAAGCCCTTTTGTGTTCTCCCACAAGAACATATTCACTGCAATGGGTTGCGGCGTTATGGCCACAATCACCTCAGACTCAAACGGCTCTACCATTTCAGCCGGTTGCAGGCCTGAATGTGACAACTTTTCGACAAATGAGAAAAAGAAGGGTGTTGATTTCTGCCAGACTCCCATCCCTTGGTTTCTCTCTGCCTTCAATACTAGTTTCCAGGTTCATGATTCCACAAGTAGTTCATGCAATTATGCATTTTTTGTAGACCAGGACTGGTTCAAGTGATTTACCAGAAATTCAATAAATAATTTTTCTGCCATCCATCATATGGAACATGTTCCTGTGATGCTACAATGGAGCTTATACCATTCGACGATCGATGTATTTGGAGCCGTTGTAGAAGTAAATCCCATAGTCGTAGATTCTGAGTCCTCCTTTTATTGCAGAAGTTATGGTGGCAGATCTTCAATATATAAATCCTCAAGCAGGCTTGAATGTTCCTGCAATGCGGGCTATGAGGGAAATCCATATCTTCTACAGGGATGTCAAGGTAAACAAATGTCTTTCAATTTTGTACTCTTTTTTTTGGATTGAATTTTGAATTAGTGAGCAGGTGATCTATATTTAACATGATTAATTTTGATCTTTTAATTAAATCATATTCCAGACGAAAATGAGTGCGAGATTGGGAACTCTTGTCCCGCAGACACCGTATGCAAGAATCATGTTGGGTATTATGAATGCCACTCCCCACATAGCATGTCCTGGGTTAATGTGCTCCTTATAGGTATGCCTTTGTCCCCTTACAATATGTACATTATTAAAGAAACCTATAATGTTAAATTTCTTTGACGCTTACTAATAACTTATATATTTACATAATATATGAATTAGAGATTGTTTCTGCACAAAGAATGAACCGACGTGTAGAGAAAATCTTACTTAAAATCAGTTTTATTCAACTTTAACAAGATTTATTATTTATGGTATAGAATAATCTTTTAAAGTTTCGATTTTAGATTTGAAGTATCAAATCTGAAACATAAAACCTAAAATTGAAGCCATCATAAAGTTTAAGCTCTAAATGGTGATTTTATACCATAGACAATCAATCATGTCAACAAATGGATCACTTTGTGTTGAAATGAGATTTTCTCAACACGGTTCTTAAAGAACGAATGTCCTATATATAGAATAATTAATCTAAAACAACAAAAATAACAAAACTAAAAATACTTTCTTATTGTATTGGGCAATATATTCAGGTGATGGCATCCTGGCAGTGGTGTGGGGCTATTATTTCTACTCATTGGTGGTGCATGTTGTGGTGCATGAGGGTTCATTCTTGGATGGAGCTACAAAATTTATCTTCTGGTGAAGAAGATAAGGATTGATTTCGAAAATATTGAATATATGAAAATGTCCGAATTATTAAGACCGTGGACGTAGTGTGAGCTTGGGTCTTCTCTCACCCCTCCATCCTTGTGTTGGGTTTGTACTTTGTTGGGTTCTGCTGTGTTTATTTGAGCCTTTGCTTGTTTTGGGCTCGGTAATGTTTTACAATTGGGCCTACTTGTTCATATGGGCCTTTAATGTAGGCTTTGTTTTGTATATACTTTTTGAAAAATACGATACTTCCTACATTTCTGCCAATATGAGTGTGACATGTGTGCATAAGTTTTTCTTTTTGTGTTTTTAATGAATTGTTTTTGTATTTGTGTTAAACTGTGATTTATAGGGAGGGGTATAAAAGCATCCACAATGGCCTCCCTAAACCACCTCCTTAGACAAATTTTAGGAAGGAATTGTAAAAATACAACTCCAACCATGCTCCCTATCCACCTCCTAAAATAGGGAGACCTCTAAGAGCTCCTAAATCTGAGGAAAGATAAATGACTCTTAGTGGCTCCCTATAATTTAATGCTGTTTTATTTAATGAGTATTTCAAACCTTTATTTAGTGCTAACTATTTTTTATCTTTTCTTTTTTAATAGAGATGGACCAATCAAAAAAAAGTTAGCATTTATGACTCCTAAACTAGAGACCATGATTGGAGTTTAAATCTTATAGAGAGTTCATAAAATAACTTTTATATATTTTTAACTAAAATTTAACTAAAATAGAGAGAGCATGATTGTGGACGCTCTTAGAGCGTATAAAAGTTATTTGTCTAAGGAATCAAGTAGTATCCTCCTTTTTTTTGAGTTAAAAGACTGAAAAACATCTTCCAGCCAATACAAACTTGATTATAAATTCAAAGCATGCTCAGCGCCTTATAATATATTTTTTTTTTGGGCAGTTTTTGTAAATATAATTTTTTTGACTATCAATGGAACTTCTCGAAAAAAAAGTCAGCCTTTCACTCTCAAAGTTCCCTTTTTTTTTTATTTATCATTTCGTTGTCAAGTATGGCTGCTTAGAAGACAAGCAGCAACAAGAAACAGCATGATTTTTATACGGTCCTTCTCTTGTTGTGAAGATAACATAGGAAAACAGCATTGATATTATATTTTCCAAGTTTGATGGAGAATTGACTGGGTGGGTGTAATCAAAGGATGAGTGTAGGTTTTGAAAAACTTAAGGGAAAAGTATTCAAGCAATGCAGAAAACCAAGCACAAGGAAAGTGCAGAGAACTAACTACTATCTCTACACCTTCTTTACATTTGTTCTGCACAAGGTTGGGAGTTGAGATTCATTGGGTTTCCGAGCTAACTCCAAGCTTCCTACTAGAAATTGAGATAGATAAAAAGAAGAGGAAGAGGAAGAAGAAGAAAATGCAGAATGGTTGTCATGTTGCTTTCCCATATTACTCTGTTTACTCTGTTCTGGTGGTCTATGAGTAGTCCAGTACTAGCACAACCACCCATATCAAGGCCTAACTGTCAATCGAATTGGGGGGCGTTGAAATCCCATATCCTTTTGGAATTGGAACAGGTTGTTACATTAACGACGGCTGGTTCCAAATAATCTGTGACAACTCTACTGGAAATCCGAAACCTTTTTTGAACTGTACCAATCTGGAGGTGTTAGAAATTTCAGTGGAAGAAGGCACATTAAAGGTCAGAAACCCAACCATCAATTAATGTTTGTCTTCGTGTTTCCCTCTTTTCGGCCGGGTAGGCCGACGGAAGGAGTTTTTGGTCATTCTTCTCTTGAGATGCATAGGCGTGCCACCACCAAGCCACTTGATGGCTTGGATGGAAAGATCGTGTGAATGTGTTTGCGCTTCTAACTTTTAATCAAACGATTGATCGGCCAAGCAAGGAACCTCCTCTTGGCCTAGGTTCTTTTTCTTCCTTGAGGTCAAGGATGATTGAGCTTTGTATGAATATTTTTAGGATTTTTGTGATAAGTGTAATAAAATGTAAATGCAGTAAACGAAATGACAAAAATCTAAATGCGAGAAATGTAAGTGCGATAAATGAAATGACAGAAATGTAAATGCGATAAAATAGATTAAAGCGATAAAGACTTGAATTAAATTCGAATGTAAAGACAACTGAAATTAAATTGCAAGAATGTAAGCTTACACTAGGAAAACGAAGAACTCGGATAATCTGAAAAACTTGAAAGATAAAATTCTAGACTATGAATTGAAAAGTACAGGATGAAAAGATAGATTTTGTGTGTTGAGTCGGAGGTCCTTCTTTCTTCATCTGATGTTCTATTTATAGAGCTCCTCAGCTCATGGGTTTGGCCATTCAACTAACTCTGCCTTGGAAATCCTCCCGATGTTAATGCCTTCCGGAGCTCGAGGCGTGAACTACCCGATGTCTCGGAAATCTTCCTAATGTTAATGTTTTCCTGAGCTCTAGGCACGAGCTACCCGATGTCTTGGAAATCCTCCCGATGTTAATGCTTTCTTGTCTTTGAACTCCGCCACTTGTAGGAAAACATCTGCTGGAAACATCTGCTGGAACTTCTGAACTTAGTTTCCTAGGCTGAGCTTTGGACTTGATTTGACACTTGGTGAGAAGTTGCGCACTTGGAGCTTCTAACTTGGTTAAGGCTATCACCAACGTTAAGTGACATGTGAACTCCCAATATTTGGATGCTGACCGTGTGGGTTCCTCACTCAACCAGACATCTTAGCCTTTTACTTGATCTTGCATGAATGTTGGTCTGGCGTTGGTAGCATTTGACATTAGGCTTTGATTAATTTTATAAAAAATAAAATAAGACAAAGAACCTTTCAGCCAACACTTTGGCCAACTTTCTCAATACTTTGGCCAACTTTCTTCCTATAATATACATATATTGAGATAAAGAACTTTTTAGCCCATCTTATTTCCAAGAATTCCAAGCTTGGCCGCACCTTGTCCTCCACCCAACTCCTTGCAGCCAACCTCTTGCAAGCCACAATTTGCAGCCAACAAATTGCAGCCAACCATCCAAGCATTCCCACGTGGGTCATCTCATGTCCAAACCATCTTTTAGCCAAGACTTCCAATTTCCAGCCAACTCCTTGGCATAAGATGCCAAGACTTCGACTTGGATCTTGCCAACTCTTTGAAGCCACCATTTTGCAGCCAGCACATTGCAACCCACATTTTGCATCCCACATGTTGCAACTCACAACTTTGCATCCCACATGTTGCAACCCACAACTTGCATCCCACATGTTGCAACCCATCACTTTGCAACTCACAATTTGCATTGGGAGTCACTTGTTGTCGACATGTACCTATCCACTTGCAACATAAACAAATAAAAAGAAAGAGAAGTTTCTTTCTCAAGATGGGCAACACCAACGGCTAAAGGAAGAACCCAAAGCTTTTTCACATATTATGGTGCACATGTCTCAAACCCATTAGACTCTTCCCATAAAATAATGCCAAAACCACCCCAAAGCAAATTTGAATTAAACATCTCAGCATTTCTTCCTTAATCTGCTCCACTTGTTATTCCACACCAATATTCCAAGCCTTCCTATGTGATTTGCTGCTTCCTCACTCTTCTTCAAGACCCAAAACCGAGGGCACTGTTCAGAAATCCAGAAGTCATATTTCGGAAGCTCCAATCAGAAAACTTCCTTCATGAAAGTTGTTCATCTACTCGAGAACTAAAGTCTGTGAAATTTGTGGATTTTTCTGAATTTTTCTGATGCCTCAAAACGAGTTCGCAGCTTCTGTGCTCATCCATGGCTGGTGAGTCTCTGCAGATTCGGTTTCTGCATTTGGTTTCAATATATGATTCCCGGATGGTTGTGATTGCTTCACGGAATTTGCTCGAAATTGTTTTGTTTATAACATATCCAAATTTGAAGATCATCCAACCGTGGTAGTGTCCCCTGCCTTCGTTTTGCTGAAGTGTGGTCTTGGAACCCATTTGATTTAGCTTGGATTTGGAGACCACATCCAAACACTTCGTAACTCTTCCTCGATGATGTTTACTCAACTAAGAATAGGACTTTCCACAAAAACAAAACTAAGAATAGGACTCGGGCTGACCCACCAGAATAAGTTGCCGGCGGCTCACTGCAGTGAACATAAAGTTTCTTTCAGTCAGAGTATATCCGAACGTCAATTTCGGGACTCGGGTGAGTTTCCTTTCTCTTGCAGCTGAAGAAAGTAGCACGGCTTCCAACCCCAAGCTTGACGACTTGTGTGATGTTTTTCCTTTACTTTACGACTTTGTACACCCACCACCATGCGCCAATAAGAAATAGCAATAACCCCAACACCCACACCAAGGCATGCACCAATAGGGAAGCCAAAAAGGGAACAAAGGTTTTGAACGCCAAGCCAAAAAGGGAACAAAGGTTTGTATAATTAGTTAGTACCAAACTAATTATACATTATGATCTCAAGTCCGAATTGATATATATGATCTATCAAAGCTTAATTTGTAAACCGGTTTGATTATTGGAAGTAACCAAATGTAGTTTTTATCTAAAAGTATGTTTGTTGAGTTAATGTCTTTGTAAAAAACAGGAGAGGAAAGAGCTCCTACAATTTCTGTGGCAATACATAACCACAGTTCCCTGTTGTGATTCAACTTGGTCTCCATAAGAAACACAACAGAGGGTCTCTTCATACAAATTCCTCTGTCTCCCTCCCTGCATAGGACTGAAGTTCCATAAATTACCCAGAAATCATTTTGCTCAACAAGGAATACATGGTTGTAATCAACTAATACTCTGTCCTTTCCACTAATTTACTCTCATTATTCAGATTATCGATAGTAGTATGCTTGCTCATTATTAATGATAGTAGCATGCCTACCTTACAGAACATATCATAATCCCAAACAACATATAATGTTTGTACAGCATCAAATTAAACATGGATTACAAGACCCAAGTGTTTTAATTAACTTGTTTACCATGTCACAGAAGATGATAGTGGAAACACGTCTAATGGTGAACTGGGCCTAACATTCGAGGCTGACTCTGTTGAACTTGAAACAGCATCCCAGTGCTCATTTATGTCACTTAGAGCAGATTCAAACCCGTTGTAATTCTGTGGAACATTACAAGTGTTTTCAATCAACATTTGAATGGCCTCCAACTCCGTTGCGACCTCTCTCATTGTGGGGCGATTCCTTCCATTCATATTCAAGCATCTCATTGCAAGGTTAGCAAAAGTTATGATATCTGTTTGGGAGCCCTCCATCACAACCCCAGCATCAAGAATGCCAAATAGACGATCTTCTTGCATCGAAGTAATGAAATAAGTGGCAAGACCTTTGTATTCATTTCCTTCTGACCCTGTTACTGCAGAAACTGGTTGTAGACCAGTCAAGAGCTCAACAAGGACAACTCCGAAACTATAGACGTCACTTTTCTCTGTAAATTGGCTTGATTGAAAGTATTCCGGGTCCAAGTAACCAAATGTACCATGTACAGCTGTGGTCAAGTGAGTCTGGCCGATCACAATTGATCTTGAAGTGCCAAAGTCAGCAACTTTTGCTCTGTATTTATCATCTAAGAGTATGTTGGTAGACTTGATGTCTCTATGATAAATAGGAAAGGAAGCTGCACCATGCAAGTAAGATAGAGCTCCTGCAATTTCTGTGGCAATTCGTAACCGTATTTTCCATGTAAGTGGAAAGTCTTCATTCTGCTCATGAATATAGTGGGAAAGGGTTCCATTCGGTATGAATTCGTAAACCAAGAGTGGAACTTCAGTCTCTAAACAACAACCTAATAATTGAACCACATTTCTGTGATTTATTTGTGAAAGAATCACAACCTCATTGATGAATTCTGAAAGTTGGCCTTCATTCAATATCTTAGACTTCTTTACCGCAATGATTCTTCCATCTGCGAACATTCCTTTGTAGACGGTACCTTGGCCTCCTTGGCCAAGAATTCTATCAATGTTGAAGTTGTCAGTGGACTTCTCCAACTCCTTTGATTTGAACAACTTGATTTTCTCAACATTGACTTCACCTGATGATAATTGTTGTTGTAATAATAAACCACCGTTTCGTTTGAAAAACTTTTCCTTGCGTTTAATGTTTTTCCTTTTTTTTATGACTTTGTATGCATACCATGCACCCACGAGTAGCAACAATAGTCCGGGACCCATGAAAACACCTGCATATATAATATATATACTTGGAATTATAATTGGATAAAACTATGCATACCGCATTTGTACCACTATGAGTTTGAGACTCACTTACAAATAGGTTCCACTTTACAATTATATCCCCCTTTTTTTCCCAACAAAAATAAACTTTTTCCATTCATTGTGAAATTAATTGCACAATAACCATTTATAATACAAACCTACACCATTTTTTTTCCCAAAGTCTCTCACCCTTCCACCAGAAAAAAAAAAAAAAAAAAAAAAAACTCTACACCACCTAAATTCAAATTTCTTCTCCTTCACCATCAAGGCCTTGAGATGGTAATTCTCCTTCTTTTTCTAGGTAGCTGGGGTTTATGTAACTACGTAGCTATCAAATAGGTTTGGGTGTTGAGGTAGCCTACCTATCAAAGGAGAATATGATTTGTGAGTTTTCTGCGTATGTACGTATACTAATTATGTCTTCCTATTAATAGATGTCTTCCATCTCTTCCTGAAATTGCTTCATCATTTTTTCTTTGCCGGAAAAGCGGAACAACTGCAATGTCATCACATTCCTCCAGCCCTCATATGTATATTTCAGCAAATCCTTACTAACAACAATGGATTGCTAAAAGAACTCTAACTATTATGAGATCGAAACAGCAAACATAAACCTCTTGGGAGAACTTTTGTGTGTATATAGAAGTCTGCATAGGAGAACTTTTCTGTATATATATATATATATAGGGTGAGGATCCAGAGACACACAAAAAATTGCATTTGAAAAAAAGGCCAATATATAATCTCAACTATATGATTAATTTTCCTTGGAAGAATATATATGGTTTTTTGCTAAGATTATTTGAGGTTTGCTAACATATATGTGAGGTTAAAAACTTGTGTCAATAGGTTTTTTGGTGCCACATAGATCCACCCCATATATATATATTTGGTGTATATGAGTTACGTATGATTTTTTATTCTAACCATAAGTGTTTAAAAGTCAAATTCAAAATTTAAGAGTAGCAATATTAATGATTTTTTATTCTAGCCATAAGTGTTTAAAAGTATGTACTTTTAATTTGTTTTCATTAAGGCTTATTATCACAAAAGGTCCCTAAGGTTTACGAAATTATCAAATTGCTCTTAATGTTTTTTTGTGTCATTTGTGGTCCTCAAGGTTAGTATGTGTGATCACAAATTGTCCTTGTCGTTAGGTTCCGTCAAAAACTCCGTTAGTTTGCTGACGTAGCATATATACATCTCTGAGGTTTACACATTTATCACAAATGGTCCCTGTGAAATTTTTTAATTTTTTAATTTAAAATTCATAAAATTTTGGTTTTCTTTTTTATATTGTTTAAAAATATATATTGTATTTTAAATACATATGACACTATATTTTTGAAGATGTGGACTCCACATATATGCCACACCAACAAACTAATGAAGTTTTTTAAAAATAATTTAAAATTCATAAAATTTAAAAATGAAAAAAACATTTATATAAGGATTTTAACCTTGAGGACTATTTATAAACCCTAAACCCTTGGTTTTTTTCATTTTTAAATTTTATGAATTTTAAATTATTTTTTAAAAACTCAATTAGTTTGTTGATGTGGCATATATGTGGAGCCTATATCTAAAATACAATATATATTTTAAAATAATTTAAAATTCATAATATTTAAAAAGGAAAACCAAAATTGTATGAATTTTAAATTAAAAAAATTAAAAAAATTTGCAGGGACCATTTGTGATAGGTGTAAACCTCATGGATGTTTTGTGATATATATATGCCACATCAGCAAACTAACGGAGTTTTTGATAGAACATAATGACAAGGACCATTTGTGGTCACACATACTAACCTTGAGGACTATCAATGACACCAAAAAAAAAACATTAAGGATGCAATCTAATAGTTTCGTAAACCTTATGGACCTTTTGTGATAATAAGCCTTTCATTAATATTATTTATCTTCAACGCCAAAATAGGCATAGAGCATAAATGCAAATTGAGCCTAGATTCATTAAGTATATAGTACAAGGGTTTTTCCCAACATTTTTAGCATGGAATTGGTCTATATTAATAATAATGAACTCTAAACAGTATAAGAGCATACCTAAAAGAACAGTTCTGATTCGATAGGCCTGAGAGAGCAGAGGCGGCTTTGGCTTGTAGTAGCAACTCGAACCACCTCCACCACCAAAGTCACATGTAGCTCTGGTTACATTTGAGTAGCATGTATAACCACCGGCGAAATTCTCACATATAGGACTGCCACTGAAATTCCATGAAGCTACCACATCAGGATCGATACACCGATTAAGCTTGCATTCATCAATATCTGAAATATAATAACAGAAAGACAAATGAACATGATGATGAATGGTGAAGTTGGCTCATTCCAGAACGAAGCTTTGGATAACGGAATGGAAGGGTTTTAATTAATTACGTACGTACCTTGACAAGGTTGGAGAAGATAAGGATTTCCTTGAAAGCCCCTCGGACAGAAGCAATGAACGCTTGACCGATTATATATTTTGCAATAGGGTGTTGAGTCGTTATTAGCTTTATTTGCATAATACGGACGTACTTTTCTTCCGATAAATCCTTCAAATTCTTTGTGTGAAGTGTTGTCTAAGCTGATGTTCCATTCCAGCACCACGGGAACTCTGTCCATTCCTCGGATAGCTCTGTAGCTTGATAAATTGTTCAAAAACCAATCTTGGTCAACAAGAAAAGCGTAGTTGCAACCATCAATTTGATCTCTTGGCAGTATCTCAGTAGTGAAAACGCTGATATTTGGAGGAATGGTAGTCTGGCAACAGTTAGTTCCAATGGTACCGCAGCGATAAGTAGCACTATCTGTACTCTGATCGTCACAAGTTGAATTGCATCCAAGAAAAAAATTCACATTTGATCTCATGGTAGCAAGACGGCCACAGCTGACTGCAGTGAACATGTTTTTTCTGTCCAAGTACACAAAAGGGCTTCCCGTCAAATTTGGGGCTTGGCGAGTTTCCTTTCCCTTGCAAGCACCGAAGAAAGTAACAGGGCTTTTAACCTGAAGGGTGCCATAAATAGAAATGTTGAGCACCTCCATTTGGGCGCGCCTCAAGAAAGGCTTGTGCCCAGTAGACTCGTTGCAGTCTATCTGAAACCATTCATTAAAGTAACAATCTTTGTTTGGTCCAACGCCGAAAGGGTAAGGGATGCTGACATTAATTCCGCAGTGCGTCGTGCAATTAAGCTTTGCTATAGGCGGAGCTAATTCTGATGATGACGCTGGTTTGGTTTCGGTAACTATGCTGCACCAAAACAACAAAACGAACATGATCACGTGATGATGAACTAGCAATTGCATTGACATTATTAATTCCTCTGCCTCCTCTTTCTCTCTATATATGATATCTGACCTTAGTTGGTTACATGGAGCGTTTCTGTAGAGAAGGTACCTTTTATATAGGGCTCGGGAGTTTCCAAAGAAAAAAATAATTAGGCAATAACAACTTGACAAATCATCTGTCTGTCTATAATATAATTATAATGTATTTATTAATATTAAATCATGTGTCTTTCTGTAATATAATGTATTAATTAATATTGTAGCTGCCATACTTGACTGAGATGTCGGGCCTTTTTTCACGTGGTTCTAGCATGGGCAAACGTAACGGACCTTTCATTAAAAACAAAAAAAAAGTCACGGACACCTCGATTAGGGATTTGCTTTCTGTACGCTTGCTTTCTCATACCACTCGTGGCTTCAGCTGCGCCAGCAGATTACAGGAAGTCGTGACCATTCTTGCAAAAATGCCATTCGCTCGTTCAAATATTTACAATTAACTTTTTCTCTAATCAAAATCCCTTTACAAACACAAAAGGAAAAGTGTATTCTGAATCTGAAGAAGGAAACTCAAAATGGATTGAAAAAAATAAGGTCTTAGTTCAAGATATCGTTTTTCTATTTCCAACTCAAAAAACAGGAGTAGAAATGAAAACAACTCATAAGACCAATGAAAGTTTTATAACAAAATAGTGATTTAAAGTTGATGTGGGTTAGGCAAGTTAACAAAGTTTTATAACAAAATGGTGATTTGAAGTAGGCAAGGACGGTGAACTTGCCGTCTTGCATCCAAGTTTGAGTCTCCCTTCCCATAAATTAGATTAATTTTAAATACTTTAGACTATGATTTGTATTTATTTATATAAAAAAGTGATTTGAATTGCTTTATAATTTGAAAACTTATAACACACACAGGTAAATAAGGTGGATCTTGAGGGCATTATGGCAATTTAGGAGAGAAATAAACTCCTGCTTTAACCATATAATTAACTGTAGAAGATACTTGTGGAGGAAAGAAGTGCTTATTCTTTAATTTTATTGTGTGGAAAATCAGTCATCTAATCAATTTATAGTAAAATTTAATAGTGCAAAAGAAAGAGGGTAACAACTAAAATTCTGAATAAATGGGGGATTGACAGGGGCGGCTTGTAGGACATTGCTTTGTCATTTCTCGATCGTTTCTTATCGAGAGTACTCAAGAAGTTTTTTTGAATTTTTTATTCATCGCCAGAGATGGCTCGCCAGAGATGGCTTAGAACCAATAATTCATTATCTAATGGATTTTTCTATTTTAATACTGTTGAAGATAAATGTGAGCCTCCCAACACAATTTCACCACCACTAATTAAATAATGGGGTTTTATTATTTTAGGTTCGACCCATTCAAGACGCAAGTCTCTTAATTACAATCCCTTGTTTGAAGGGAAAAACCCTTTGATTCCATCATAAAGAAACAGAACGTGTGTGTTTGGTTTTGCGGCTGCTCCCAAGTCCAACCTCAGGGTGCCTACGTATCCCTCGCGGGAATCAAGCCACTCGTAGTTCTAAGAACTCGCAATGAAGATGACACATTGCAAAAAGGAAAAATATGTACGAATTTGATTGAGACAGTGTCTGAGTGAATTTAGCTGAATAAACCAGGGATTCGATTTTGATGTGTGTTTGGGGTGAATTTGATTAAGAATAACCAGGGATTCTGTTTGGATTTGAGATTTGGGCGGTTGCATCTAGATTGAATCTCTAGATTGCCTACGTACCCTTTTGAAGGGATCAAACCAACGTAGTTCGGAAAAGATTGTTTAATTTGCATGGTTTTGTACCACTTGGGATTTTGGCGTGGTTTTGTACCACTTGGGATTTTGGTGTGGTTTTGTACCACTTGGGATTTTGTGTGGATGCGGTTGCGTCTATTGGGATACTAGACTGCCTACGTACCCTTGATGGGATCAAACCGGCGTAGTTCCAAAAAGATTTGTATGAAGATTTGATTGGTGGGAATTTGATTGCGGTTGCGTCTATTGGTATACTAGACTGCCTACGTACCCTTGATGGGATCAAACCGGCGTAGTTCCAAAAAGATTTGAAATTAATGGGTAAGTGTGGCCCAATAATTTAGAATTTGTGTAAAGACGGATATTTGATTTGTGGGAATTTGGTTGATGTAACCAGTGATTCAAATTTTGTTGTGGTTGCGTCTAGTAGGATGCTAGACTGCCTACGTACCCTTGACAGGATCAAACCAACGTAGTTCCAAAAATTTGGAAATTAATGGGTAAGTGTGGCCCAATAATTTAGAATTTGTATCTTTGAGACAATTTGAAGATTTTCATAGGTAGATGACCTATGGGAAAAATTGGAAATTAATGGGTAAGTGTGGCCCACTAATTGAGAATTTGTGCCTGTGAGACAATTTGGAGATTTTCATAGGTAGATGACCTATGAGAAAAACAGGAAATTAATGAGTAAGTGTGGCCCACTAATTGAGGATTTGTGTTTGAGAGATTTGAATTTAATCTCATTGAAATTTGCATGGGTAGATGACCCATGGGAATAACTGGAAATTAATGGGTGAGTGTGACCCCAATAATTTAGAATTTGTGTCTTTGAGACAATTTGGAGATGTTGAAATTTCATAGGTAGATGACCTATGAGAAAAATTGGAAATTAATGGGTAAGTGTGGCCCACTAATTGAGAATTTGTGTTTGAGAGATTTGAGATTAATCTCAACAAAATTTGCATGGGTAGATGACCCATGGGGAAAATTGGATGGTTTTGTACCATCTTTCTTTTTTGTCAATGTCCAAGAAAAATAATGAGCAATTTTGATTAACCCACTAATTTTCTAAAATTGACATTTGCATTAGGGATTTGGTGTGGTTTTGTACCACTTGGGTCTTCACTTGGCGATTTGGGAATTAATGAGACTCTTTTTATTTGAGCCCATTAATCCATAATTTGTGAATTTGAGACTTTGTATCAATTATTCACCAACTGGAATTTTTTAATGACCAAGCCCGTTGTATTTGAGAATTGAGGCAGATAAACCTGAATGCCATAAGCATTTTATTGATCCTTCGTGCCTTTGCTGCCATTTTGCTTAGCTTGGTGCTGCAAGTAGTGACCTTGCGTCTTCGTCCCTTGGAATACAAAAGAGCACAAGTGCCTGGACTCTTTGCTTTCATTTGTTGCAGACACCAACAGTGATGTGAGGGACTTGAAATAGCCTTGGTTTCAAACCTTCACATTGTCTTCTATCTGTGTGAAGCTCAATGCTTGCTTCATATTGTAAAACATATTCCTGAGCTTACTGGACATTTACAAAGAATGGGCCCTCTCAAACAATCACACCTCTGAATATTTTTTTATCGTCTCTGACTTCTTGACGTCAGTACAAGCCAGCTACTCTGTGAGTCTGTTGCTAAAGCTTTATTTGAGCCTTTTGGTTTGAGGGCTTCCGAATGCTTATTCAAGTGAAATGGTGTTAAAGCAATTTGAGCAATCACTTTACCTTGTGGCTTGATTTTCCCTTCCGCTTGTCATTGGGATGGGGCCTTTTGCTTCTCCATGAAGCAAAAGAAAAGTATTGTATCTCCTCGATTTATCTTATTTTTCCATAGTTCTGCTGCTTCCTATTTAGAAGCTTGATAACTTGAACCGTGGAGGATGAACTTAGAGAAATCTGCACTTCCCTTGGATTGATTAGCATGAGTTTGCACCCAAACTTTCTGTATTTGGATTGATGCAGCTGGCAGCTTTGGGTTTGTTAGCTTTTGTCAAACTTGCCAATTCTTTCTTCTCTGGTCTCTTGCATACGACTTGTTGGAGGGGATAAGAATTTGGCAAAAACACATGTTGCATCGAACCTTTTTTGTTTCTCCTTGCTTGTAAACAATCAAAGAGAACCCAATATCAAATTTTCTTTGATAGCCAATCAGCCGTATGGCCCGTTTTCTTCCCAGTCAAAAGAGAGGTCATTCGACATGCGGCCTTCCTTTTTAATTCTTTTTAACCTATAGGCTTTTCCCTTTATTGTTTGTAACAAATCAATTATGGGATGCCATATTTGAGAATGTCGCAGAGGCACAACGTCATGGACCAGGCAAAACATCTCCCCAGTTGCAGAATTTTTCCTATCTCTATCCAAGATTGTTTTCGGGGTGCAAAACCCGATACTTTGATTTCAAGGTTTAATACCCAACGACGGACTTTGCATCCAAATAATTTCTGGGGTACTCACCCATGGATTTGCATCCAAAATATCTTCGGAGTTACTCACCCATGGATTTGCATCCAAAATGAATTTCAGGGTTTCTCACCCAATAATGGATTTCGTATCCAATGATATTTCGGGGTTTCTCACCCATGGATTTCTCATCCCAAATAAATTTCAGGGTTTCTCACCCAATAATGGATTTCGTATCCAATGATATTTCAGGGTTTCTCACCCAATAATGGATTTCGTATCCAATGATTTTTCAGGTTGCTCACCCATGGATTTGCATCCAAATGATTTCGGGGTTTCTCACCCATGGATTTGCATCCAAATGATTTATTAAAAGGTTGCCACCCAACATGGATTGCCATCTATTTATTTGATTTGTGGGTTTTATACCCAAGCATGGGGGACTTCAAGAGAGGAGCCTTGATTGCCTCTGTCATTTTTTCTTCAGCATGGCTCCATGTTGTGCCTTTGATATGGATGGTTGCATGTGGAATTGCCTCTGCCATTTTTTTCCTTCAGCATGGCTGTGCTCTATTCTTCCCCCAAGCCTTGCCGCATCTTTTTTTCAATTTTTGTATCCCCCTCTACAGCCTGCCGGCTGCCTTTGTGGCTGTGTCCAGCCCTCTCTTTTATTCCATAGCCTTGCCTTTTTGTAGGCTCGCCGCAGTCAAACTCCTATTTTTTTAAAACTCCTTTTGGATTTGCACGTGGGATCAACCCACCTTTGAATTATTTTATCCCTTGGCTTTGAAACTTGAAAAGCTTATTGGATAATTGGCTTTACTCTTTTTTGAAACACTTATCATCTTGCTGGACGTGGGCTTTGACAAACACAGTCCAATTTTTTTTATTTTTTGTGAATTTTTTTAGTTCAACAAATACTCCATCCGAGAATTATCAATATTGATCAAAGATGTTCCTATTAGTAGTCTCCTAGCTTAGACTTTCTGATTAGTTTGGCAGGGATGTTGCCAATATCCTCATTGCCTTGAAATTGCTACGTTCCTCAAAATAATTTAATAACCTCATTAACTTGGACTTCCTAACTAGTTTACTAAAGTTAATATAGACTAACTAGACTATATAATATCATTCATGAAAGAAATATGACAGGGACGCCACTGCTGCTCCTAGGACTAGGTCCGCTGCGTCACCATCGTCACCCTAAATAGTCACAATATTAATTAATATTGTAGCTGCCATATTTGACTGATATATGGACTAGGAACAACATATCAACTTGGTATTATCTTATACAATTAGTCCCAATGCGAATTATGATGTTACATGTCTTTCAAATCAATCAGAAAGTCACGTTAATTCGTTTAAATTTTTTTTCCTTGTGTGGCCCCAAATTCCAGTTACACTAAAATCTGTTAATAGAGAGAAACTCTCATATAATGGGAATAACACTTTTTACTATCCCTAGTCAATAATGCAATGACATTCCACATGTCATTGTGTTATTGATCGGGAATAACAAAACAGTGCTATCACCGTTATATATAAGCTTTGTTGCTGCTAGCAAGTTGGCTTGAACTCTAATGCACACTAACTTGCCATAGCCACATGCCTTATCCAAACAAAAAAAAAACTCCGGCAAAATTTAGTAACCTTCTAGCTTGGACTTCCTAATTATTTTACTGAGGATCTGTTTGATATTCATTTCAATTTTTATTTTTATTTTTCATTTTTTGTGCTAGAGTATAGAGGAAAATGAGAGTGTAAATGGGAGTTAGGATGAGATTGAGAGAGAGAATGAAGATAACATCATTTCAATCTCTCATTCTCTCTCAAATAGATTTAGGAAGTGAAAACAATTTCAAATAGATTTCAGATTTTTGTTTGTGTTTTCACTTTTGTTAATGTAGACTAAGGGCTAGTTTGTCACTTTTGTTAAGATGAATGATGGGAAGTAGAAGAACGAGGAGAAACATAAGCAAGCGTGAAAACATATGGAGTTATTTTTGGAATTCTGACATTTTCATTAAACTCTAGTGCCTCTCCAAACTGATTGCCGCATAATCAGAAAATAAAAGCATCACTATACCAGTTTTCCCTTAGGCCCTGTTTGGTTCACGGAATGGATTTGATGGGAAATCATTTCCCATGTCATTTCCCAAGGGATGGAAAATGGTGATTCCTTTCCTATGTTTGGTTATGCCGGGAAAGTAACCCAGAAATATCATTTTATTTCTTTTCCTATGTTTGTTTTGAGTAGGAATGGAAAGCGAATTTTGATGAGGTTGGTGTAGTACTAGTAGTTGTTATGTGCCATAACAATAGAAGAATGAATATCATATGTTGAACTAGCAATTGCTTTCTTGCCATAAGTATTCCTCTTCTTCTTTCTCTGATATCTCATCTTAGTTTTGTGACAACTACATACTGCATATAGGGAGTCTGCAAAGAAAAAAAACATCAGGCAACAATGTGAAAATCGTGTGTAGGGCTCGTCAATGGGCCGGGCCGGGCTAGCCCGGCCCCAATTTCATGGGCTTGGGCCGGGCTTTAAAGAGGATAGAGAAAATATCGGGCTGGGTTTTTTTAGAAAATTCAAAGCCTAAGCCCATCTCATGAGTCGGGCTTGAAAAAGCCCATCGGGCCGGGCCGGGCTAAGCCCAACGGGCCGGGCCGAAATGGGTCTAAAAAATAATAAGTGTAAAAAAAAAAAAAAAAAATTATGCTACAACAAAATTGAAAATTTAAATTTATGTATGCATTTTCATGTTTTTGTATGTAATCACATTTTCACGTTGTCTTGAGCATATTTCCTTGATAGATTTACATAAAACAAAAGAAAATACTCTAATAGATTTACATAAAACAAAAGAAAATACTAACAACTATAAATTTAAGGATAAAACTTGTATTAATTTTGTGCTCATCATTTGGTGATGTGTTAAAGAAAAATATGATTATATTTGGTGGTATGATTATGTTTGGTGATATGATATGTTGTTTGTCTTATTATATATATATATATAATTGTTGTATTAATAAATGACACAAATTAATGTGCTAATCATCCAATTATAAACTAGGAATGAGTAGAATTCAATGGAAACAAACACAATTTTTATAACAAGTAACACACAAAAAAAAATTAAAGAGGGAGATTTGTCATTCAAGTGATGTAATCCTAATTCTAAACCCTTATTTATACATAATTATATATGTATGCGGGCCTAACGGGCCGGGCTTTTGTGGGCGGGCCGGGTCGGGCTTTCATGGGCTTAATCGGGCCGGGCCGGGCCCTCTCAAAGCCCATAACGGGCCGGGCCGGGTTTTTTTCAATGGGCCGGGCGGGCCCCGTAAGCCCAGGAGCCCGCGGGCCAAATGATGAGGCCTAATCGTGTGTTCGTCTGTAACTAGAGAAGTCAAAGATTTCGTCCAATATAATAAATAGCTAATACAACAAAATCAAAAAAGTGAACGAAAATACATTGAAGTCGACTTTACGTGAAGGTCCATCGCTTACACGCTCAGTATTTTTTTTCTTTCTATTTGCTTTAACTATTGCAGAAAGTTCAAAGTCTTCTTTGATTCTTTAAAGTGATTAATATTTATATTTATCTACTTTACCTGGCTCTCTGCTTTTCCATGACATAATTATCACAATTTTGTTTCTACTATTATAAAGTTATGCAATAATTTTTGGTGTCATAGACTTCATCAAAAATTATTACGACAAACTTAAAATGGCATTATGTGACACTACTATTACTCTAAACTTAAAAATGTTTATTAGCTGTGATTAAGAGAAAAGAACCAACAGGAGTTGGTCCAATGTTTCTGATGTTTTCGTAAAAAAAAATCAACAGGAGTTGGTCCAAGTGGAAGGGGCTTGGATCCTTTAAACAAGAGGTCCTGGGTTCGATCCCAGGCGCTTGCGAATAGAGCAGACTTTGTTGGGAGAGGTCCCCGCTTTGCGCCCGACAGTACCTCGAGGGTTAGTCCCGCAATCGCGTGGGGATACCTTGGTTTTCACCAAAAAAACCAAGGTGGTTGGTGTGAGTGGTTCGGCACTCTCATTCCTTAAGAGAGGTCAGGGGTTCGATCCCTGCTCTCGTACGGAGTCACCACTTTGGCCAACACATTACCCCTTACGGGCCGACCCGGTGTGAGTGGGGATTAGTCTGGGTTGTGGTTAAGGCTTAAAGGTGTCACCCATAGTTGGGGCCCATCCAGGACCACCTCATGGTTCAGACCAAAAAAAAAAAATGTTTATTAGCTGTGATTAAGAGAAAAGAACGATCACTCAAATCTAGAGGGAAAGGGATTTGAACTCTAATCTAGAGCGATCACACTACTATTACTCTAAACTTAGCAATCTTTATTATCTATCATAGACTTCATAGCCAATTGACCTATCACACACTACTAAGGTGCCATGAGATTTTAAACTTGAGACCCGTAGTATGCAAGTGGCCCTTTACCACAGGGCTTTACCCATTAGTTTTAATATTATAGTTAAATGAACATTGTTCCACCGTCCATAATCAGGTTAACCCTAGGGCCAAACATGTTTGTAGTGCATTGCAAAACTAACAAAGCTAAATTATGTTACTGCACACATTATTTGTTGTAGAGAATTGCATGTTGAGTTGGAGTGTTCTTGGTAATTGCTTCACTTTTCAAATAATACTTTACATGAAGAATACTACCATAAGTATACCCATAAATATTTGTATGAAATTGTCGTTCTGATTGGCAAATAGATTGCAAAATCACCATCTTGCATTTTTGTTACAACAAGTAAAAGTAATCTTTGCCTCTCACATGCTTTCATAGTTAGTAAAATACATAACGGAAAAAGTACGTATTTTATTCGGCAAAATTTTGTGAAATTACAACTGAAAATTTGGGCCACTATATAATATTTTAATATAATTTATTTAAATTTTTTAACATATATTTTTTTATTCAATAATATGTGAAAATTATGTGTATAATACGTGAATTTTGTGTGTATTCTTGAAAATTTTGTAAAAATATGTGTATTAAACATGAAAAATACGTATGTACAAGTACAATATGAGTATTGTATGTTTGCTTTTAAAAAACATGTATTTTATCGAGTCTTTAAGATGTGTATAGAAAACGGATGTATTATTGAAAAATACGTATGTGTATAATACAAGTATGAAACGTGAAAATGTTAACTTATTTGAGGAATCCTCAACTGAAACTATATATATATATATATATTGTGGACCATCATCCGAAGCTGACCGTGTTCCTGTGGGACCTATAATAACATCCCAATGCTCGATGGAATCTTTTTTCGAAAATTCACTCCGTTCATACTGTTGTGGAGAATATTTCTTTTCTGAAATTTCAAGGGCCTCCAACTCCACTGTGACTTCTCTCATTGTAGGGTGGTTCCTTCCATTCAATTTTCAAAGTCAAGCATCTTCTGGCAAGGTTAGCAATTAACTCGATCTCTGTTTCAGAACCCTCCATCAAAACTCGAGCATCTAGTATGTCAAATAGACGATCTTCCTGCATTGCAATATTAAAATATGTGGCAAGACTTCCATATATTCCTGATCTTCTACTTCTGTCGACCTTGTTATTGCATAAATTGGTTTTTGACCAAAGCTATAGACATCACTTTTTTCCGTGAATTGCCTAGATTGGAAATATTCAGGGTCCAAGTAAACAAATGTCCCATGCACATGTGTGTTGAGGTGAGTTTGGTCAATCGCAACTGATCTGGAAGTTCCAAAATCAGCAACTTTTGCTCTATATTTTGTTGGAAAAACAATAATTAGTGTCTAATAAAAATGATTATATATCAACAGTATATAAATACCAACGAAATTGAATTTATAACAAATTGTAATTTGAAATACAATAAACAATAAATAAATGAAACTGACTTGGATTTGAGATAGAGGACAATAATTTCACTCCTTCTCGGGGCTAGCACTAGGACTTAGAATCTGGCGAACTTTGATTATTTTCCTCTCGGACAATAGACTTCTGAAACCTTATACTTGAAGTTGAAGCCCAATTGGCTTCTACTTGGCCCAGCTTTCAATTACCAAGTGTGGGACTACCACAATTATAAAGACTTCACTTTGTCTTCTTTCTACCAATGTGGGACAAAAGTCCTTAAATTTCATTCAAACTTCCAACGTATTTTTCATCTAAGAGTATGTTGGTCGACTTGATGTTGAGGTGATAAATGGGAACGGAAGCTGCAGAGTGCAAGTACGAAACTGCTGGTGGATATAATGGGAAAGGGTTCCGTTTGATATGATTCGTAAACCAAAAGTGGAAACTTCAGTCTCCGAACAACAACCCAACAGTTGAACCACATTTCTGTGTTGATTCGTGAAAGAATTACAACCTTATTGATGAAATCTGAAAGTGTGCCTTTGTCAACTATTTTGGACTTTTTCACAGCAACAATTCTTCCATCATCCAGCATACCTTTGTGAACAGTACCTTGACCTCTCAGGCCAAGAATCCTATTCATGCTAAAATCGTCGGTGGACTTCTCATTAACTTCACCCGATGATAATTGTTTTTCTAACAACAAACCACCATATTTCGTTGGAAGCACTACACCAAATTGGAGCTTTTACGACTTGAGATTTGCGACACGCTTTTTGTGCGTGTCGTTAATATCTAATATTTACGGCATATGACAAAGCACGCCTTAAAAAGGTGATAAAGCGTGTCGTTAATAACTGATATTTACGACATATAAAAGCACGCCTTAAAAAGGTAATTTGTGTGTCTTTTAACGGCATGTTTAGATATACGTCATAAAGTCTAAATTTTTTTTATCTATTACGGCGTGCAACTAAGTACGCCCTGATTGTTTTTGTTTTTTTTTTTCGCTTTTTAACGAAACCCCCTAATTATATTTGAAAACCCACTAAAATATGATATTTTTTTAATTTCCCTCATTTTAGTTTTCCTTCAGACCATAACATTCTCATCACTTCTCTCTCCCCTCCCTCTCCCTCTCTCACAATTTTAGGATTCTCTCTCGCTGGACCATTCAAGAGCTCCAGCTCCTTGTTCGCTAGAAGACTATTGCTTGAGCCCTATTTCTTCAAAGTTGAATGCTCAGTGACAGTCCCAAGGTGCGATTCTCTAAAGCCCTAACCCCCAATGCTTGATTATGAGTTTTCTTATAGTTTAGAATCATGTTCCCTACTGCATTCATGTGGTTAGAGGCCTCATTGTCTTTAATTCTTGATTTATACGGCACATTATTTTCGTGTAAATTCAGAAAAATTGATATCGTTAACTATTTTTCTTGATTTATTTAAATATTCATTGTTTCAAGATCTCTGTACGTCTTGGATTCAGTGTTCAGCGCTGAATCGGATTTCAATTTTCTTTTCGTATTTTTAAAATTCTGTTTGATTTGCTCTGTTTTTCTTAATAAAAAGAACTCCAGAAATATATGAGTATCTCTTCGTTTAAGTAATTCAGTTAGATTTCTCGGTGAGATCGAATTAGTTTTCCCCGATTCTGTAGACGCAAGTTTTGAGCGAATTTTGCTTCAAAACTGAGGAATCGAATTTCTAATAGTAACGCATGGGTTTTGTGCAATGATTGCTCAGGGAATCAATGTCGGAGATATTAAGAAGTTTGAAGACGCTAGGATCTACACCTGCAATGGCTTGATGATGCATATGAAGAAGGTAAAACGAATTTAAACTCTAATTTCTTATATTGAGCATGTTAAGGTCTGATTCCTTACTCCGATTTCTGTTTGGCAGAACTTTACTGGAATCAAAGGTTTATCTGAGGCTAAAGTTGATAAGATATGCGAAGCTGCTGAAAACCATTTCAGCTAAGAGATTTTATATCTCATATGTGTTCTTTTATTGTAAGCATTTATGTTGCTGAAATGTTCAGAGACAAATTCAACTTGTTATTCATAGTTTGATAGATATTCAACTTGTTGCTGAAATGTTCATCTAATGGCAGAGGAAACACTTCAGAGACAAATTCAACTTGTTATTCATAGTTTGAGAGAGGTAAAATCTTGTTGAAATGTTCCAATTCATATAAGAATCAAAAAGTTATGTACTTTATATTAGGAACTTGTAGTTTCATGTTTAACTTCAGCAATTTTTTTGTTTATCTGGCTCTAGATGGCTCTGACGGGTTCCAGAATACCCATCAAATGCAACAATTTCAATATGCATAATTTAGTATAGATCAGGTAACTTTCATGTGGCACATTTTTCTTTCATATGTTTTTTGTTGTTATCGTTGTTGAGGGATTTAGCCTTTCTCTTTCTAGTGAGTTATGGCTATAAGGTTGAACATATCTTGGTCAGGTTGTATTCATTCTAGAGTCGCAAAGGACATACTTCTTTTGGATGATATGGCAGCAAAGGAAACATTAGAGGTAAAATCTCTAAGTTCTGCCTCTGTCCATTTTTGCTGTGTTGATAAAAAGGCATACACATAATTTTCTGGATATACAGGAGACAAATATTTTTCCACCATTTTCCTTAATAATGCGTACTTCAATCATAATATATGTCTTCTAATTACAATGGTTAAGTTGCTAAAATGAGTTTTCAAACAAAATGCAGGTGGCAGATCAAGTATCAGTTTCATTCTTGTTAGATGATGTCTACTGCCAGTGCTATCATGAGGTTTTTGCATAGGTTACGTTGTAGGTTTGGCAGCGCTATTATGAGTGAATGAGTTGGAGGTTGTGTACAAGTTAATTGTAAATTTGGCAGCACTATTATGTGTTTCTTTAATACTTTATAGAGTTTGTATTTGGAATTGATTATGATTAGTATAGTTTTCAATGAAATGGTTATTTCTTTTAAGTTTGGTTGCAATACTACTTTTCGTTTTGTGAAATTTTGTATCCAGGGAAGTAATAGATGATATAAGTATATTATAAATATGAAACAGGAGCAGGCAGGGAATTAATAATTTTTTAAAAAAAATTAAAGTTAAACACGGCGTGCACTAAACGTCGTAAATGAGAATGAATTACTCTTTTACGGCGCGCAAAGCGTGTCGTAATTGCTTTAACTGAATTACGGCTCACGGGGAACGTCGTCTTAAGTTTTTTTATTACGACGTTCATGCACGCCATGATTGAGGAATACTATTTACGACGGGGGCTTTTACTGCTTGCATGTTTTGCGTCGTGAATGATAATTCACAACGTACTTTGTGCGCCGTAATAGATGTGTTCTTGTGTAGTGAAAAACATTTTCTTGCGCCTGATGTCTCTCTGTTTCCTTATGACTTTGTATGCCCACCATGCACAAATAAGTAGTAACAATAGTCCAATGCTAGTTCCAAGACCTACATAATTATGCAAACACATTTGTATACCTGTGAAATGAATTTCCATAATCAACCAAATGAAGGAGAGTAAGTATATAGAGGAAAGCATATATTTACCTAAAAGAGGTTGACCGAGAGGTTGGAGGCCTGTTTCTGATGTAGCATGAATACTCACCCCTAGCATAAGAGCATTTCCAGCAGCAAGGGCAAGGGGGGGTGGGGGGGGGGGGAAGCCCAAAAACTCGTTTCCAGCAACAAAATCCAGCCCGGGCAAGCTGTGGGACCCAGTGAACTGGGCTGGCCCGAGGGCCAAAACTCATTTTGGGACGACGCCAGCCCTGGCGTTCAAATTTAAAAAAATTTGACGCGCCCCAGTACAGTCCCCCAACGGCTCTCTTCCACGTGGCTGCTGCTGGGCTCTCCGATTCGATTTTTTCCAGCAATCCAACGGCGACGATTTTTTGTGCAATAAAAAATTGAAAAAAAATCGAAATTTTTTTAAAAAAATTCCAAAAAAATAATGAATTTATTTTCTATAAATACCAACAAATACTCTTCACTTTTAACACCAAATCCTCATACATTTTCTTCTCCTTCTACTCAATATTTTTTTTCACTTTCAAGTTGTATTTTTCTCTATTATATTATGGGTTCTTCTAATGAAATCGGAGGGGCATGGAGCACAATGGAAGATGTTTTGTTGTGTGAGTGTTGGGTCCAAATTAGTCATTTTCCCGTAACGGGCAATGAGATGAAATTCTGTCATATGTGGAAAAAAATTCATCAGGAATTTTGTGAAAGGGCAATGGGTTCGACCCGTACGGAAATGGCATTATCTAGTAGGTGGAAAATTCTTAATAAAGAGTTGGCGAAATGGAGAGATGCCTTGGCAAAAGCGATGAACAACCATAGAAGTGGGGAAAACCTTAGCAATGAGGTAAATTATTTGTAATTTTCGTTTTATTAATTTCTATGTCATTAATTTTTATTTAAATGTTTCTTGCAATTTATATATTTTATTGATATTTCTTGTATTTCCAATATTTATTTAAATGTTTCTTGCAATATTTATATTTTGTTAATATTTATTGCATTTCTAATAAATTGTTAAAATTTCTTGCATTTCCATTATTTTCTTTTTTATACATGTTGCATTGACAATATTTTTTAAAGTTTCTTGCATTTCCATTATTTTTTTTTATAGATTATGCAAGCACAAATGTGGTTTGGTGCTACTGGGCAAGGCAAAAAAAGCTTCACTCATACCCAATGTTGGGAGGCAGTGAAGAATTGTAAGAGATTCCAAATTATTCTAACGGGTCCAGAGGTGGTGTTGAACGAAACGCCACTCCATGAGACACCGACATCGGATTCACCTATGGATTCCCCGATGAGTCAAGACTCACCTATCAAAAGGGAGCCTAGGCCTATTGGGAGGAAAGCGGCGAAGGCGAAGAGAGGGAGTAATTCTACGAAGAATGCATCTAAATTTTTGGAGGAAATTTCAAAGCACCAAGCCATGAGGATTGAAATGGATATGAAACAACAAGAGCATGATATGGCAATTCAACTAGAATATGCAAAAGAAAGGGAGTATATACGCAAAGAAAAGGAGTATGTACGCCAAGAAAACATTGAAAAAAAGGATCGGGAAACCATGGCCATGAATACAAGCCATATGTCACCTGAATCAAAACAATTTTGGAAGCTAGAACGAAGGGATGTTATGAGACGAAAGCTTTTTCGTGACGATGGACCTAGCAACACGGATTGGTTAAATGATCAAAACCATTAAGTTAGTTTGCTTGCCTTTCATTTCATTGTATTTTTTTTTGTTTAATAAATTAGTGGTAATTCATGTATTTTGTTTTCTTAGTTGTATTGATTTTCTTTTAATGAATGAAGAAAATATTCAACAAAATTCCTTTTTATTCAAAACATTCCATACATAAAAAAACAAACCACAACCAAAGCATACAAAATAAAAAAACCACAACCAAAGCATTAAAAAAACAAAGCATAACTAAAAATACAACATCAACATAATAAATTAAAAAAACGTCTTCACTTCACTTCATTCACCTTCATTGCCTTTCACCGCCCATAAGTGCTCCATCAAGTCAACTTGACGTTGTTCATGAATATACGATGATTGCATCTCCTTGTAGCGATCAATCATACGGGGCATGAAACTACCATCTCGAACCAACGGGTCATGTTGCACTGGTTCTCCATTTGGCCCCATGGGTTTTTCATAAATTCGTGTCAATGCCGTGTTCATGGGATCTGCCTCATACACTTCATCAGCTAGATAATCATACTCATCCTCCACAATCATGTTGTGGAGGATGATACAAGTCATCATTATGCTCCTAAGCACCTTTTCGTCAAATAGACGCACCGCGCCCCTAATAATAGCCCACCGCGCTTGGAGGATACCAAAGCACCTCTCCACATCTTTTCTGTAACCCTCTTGATAGGTAGCAAATAATTTTTGCTTATAGGATCGGGGATGTGGAATTGATTTGAAAAATGTGGTCCACCTTGGGTAGATGCCGTCAGCTAGATAATACCCATTTTGGTAGACGGTATGGTTGATTTCATAGGTGACATTTGGGGCTTCACCACTCAATACATCATTAAACATCGGGGATTGACCCAGGACATTCAAATCATTTTGAGATCCGCCAACTCCGAAGAAGGCATGCGAAACCCATGTATCGAATCCAGCAACTGCTTCAAGGATGATTGATTTCTGCCCTTTCTTGTTTTCGTAATCCCCTTGCCAAGCAGTTGGACAATTTTTCCATTGCCAGTGCATGCAGTCAATGCTACCAATCATTCCAGGAAATCCTCGAATCTCAGCTTTTTGTAGAAGCCGTTGCAGGTCCCTGGGCATAGGTCTGCGCAGGTAGTCCCTGGTGTACAAAGTTTCCACTGCATCACAGAATCACACCAAGGCCTCCAGAATAGTGGACTTCCCCATACGGACAACCTCATCCACCTGATCAGCAAATGACCCATACGCTAACATTCGTATCACTGCTGTGAACTTTTGCTCCGGAAGAAGTCCCAAATTTCCAGCAGCATTTTTCTTTTGAACAAAGTATTCATCATAATTGCAAATATCATGCATGATTTTATTAAATAAATGGGGTTGCATTCTATATCTCCTTCGAAAATCAACATCAGAGTACAGAGATTGTGGGATAAAATAATCTTCTAGAAGATTCTTACCCCGAGAATGTCTATGTCTGTCCACATTCGAGCGACGGCCTTCACGTGAACCACGGCGGCTCTGGTTTTCTTCCTCAAGCAAAGCCACAACTATGCCAAGTTGCTCATCTAGTTCTCTCTGCACCCTCTTGCTTGCAGCTCTTCTACGCATTCTTTCTCTAATTTCTCGCTCTTGTCTCTCCAAAACCTTTTCCATGTTTGCCATTGAGAATGGAGATTGAAATCTAAAATATGAGAAATGGAAATGTAGAGAAGATATGGAAATCTGAGAAATGGAAATGTTGAGAAAATATGGTGTGGGAGGTATGAGGCGAGCCTCTGGTTTTATAGAATAATTTAGGCAGATAGAGATGACACATGGCGCAATTTTAGAGGGTGAAAATATTATCTGAAATTTGAAATTCATTTGAAATTTGAAATTTTACATTTATATGAAATTTGAATTTTGAAATGTATCTGAAATTTGAAATGTATCTGAAATTTGAATTTTGAAATGTATCTGAAATTTGAAATTTGAAATTTATTTGAAATTTATCTGAAATGTGAAACCGAAAATCTTATCTAATATGAATAGTATTGACACGTAGGAACCTAAAAATCTTACCCGAAAATATTATCCAAAATAATTGTTTAAGTAAAAAAAGTTGTGAAAAAAACAAAAAAATGAATAGTAATTGCCATGGCAAGGGTTTGACTGCTGGAAACACACATAGCTAAAAAAGGCAAGGGCAGCCACTATTCACGTGAATAGTGTCAGCCCTAGCCCCCCTTGCCATGGCAAGGGTTTGACTGCTGGAAATGCTCTAAAACTCACAGGTAGCGCCAGTTATATTTGAGTGGAGCATATGTTACCCCCAACAATATTCTCACATAAAGCGTTACTAATGTTCCATGGCCGTTAAAAAGCGTATTTTGGAGAGTCAGCATTATAACACTCCTTAAGTGCCAAAGATAGTGTAAGGAGAGATAGACAAGAGAGGTTTTACAGATTTTCCAATCTAGTTTTTCTCATTACTCATTTGGAATATATATCTACAAGTATAGATAGATAGCTATAGATAGCTATCTGTTGGTTACAATAATCATGAATTACAATCTCCAAAGCATGAATTATGTTTCCATGTTTCCGCACTTTGTGTTCCCCTAAAACATGGAAAGGTGTTTCTAGGTGGTAGACAAGCTTTTCCATGTTTCCAGCTTGTCTCAAGTCATTGTCAACACTCCCCCTCAAGTTGGTGCAAAGATATCACGCACGCCCAACTTGTCAAGTGAGTCATAAAAGACTTTACTTGATTAGGCCTTCGTCAGAATGTCAGCAAGTTAGTTTTCGAAGTTTACAAACGGAAACCTAATTATACTACTTTCTAGTTTCTCTTTGATGAAGTGTCGGTCGACTTCCACATGTTTGGTACAGTCGTGCTGTACTAGGTTATGTGCTATCTCGATAGCAGCTTTATTGTCACAGTACAGGTTTGTAGCTTTCAATAGTTTAAGGTGGCGTTTCGCAGCGCTTAAATTTTTTAAAAAGAAGCTTTAATAAAAATTTGGCATGAGTTGGGTGTTTGGTCAACCCAAAAAAACACGCTTATTTTAAAAACACCCATCATAAAAAGCAAAAACTCAAAGTCGCCAATACCCAGCTTTCAAAAGCTGCTTAAAAAAAGAGCCAGTTTTCTCATTAATGAAAGTTTCATTATTCCTATAATACCCCTAAATATTTCACAAAATGACAACAGTTAACCCTCTCACAAAATAATCTCGGGACCTTCACACTCTCTGACCCTCACTCTCACAGACTGCTCTTCTCACTGTTCTTCTTCTTCCTCCCCCTGCATCTCAAAATTCCATCTCAATCAAGGAAGTTAATTGCTAACAACAATCAGCTACTCATCAGTGAGTTCATCTTCCCATTACATTTATGATTTTTGGGTTTATATATGTTATGAAATTAGGGTTTTTTGTTTGGTTTCTTTGAGATTGGGGGCTTTGTGTTCTTGGGGCTTTAGGGGGAAGACACGGGAGAGACAGAGAGACAGAGAGACAGAGAGAGAGTTTTGCTCCTAGTTTTGTACTGGGTTTGTCTCTCCTTGCTTTTTGGCAAGGTTCCTCCCTAGTTTGGTCTAGGGTTTTCAATTGGCCTTTGGGTCAGATACTTCTCTCTTTGTTTCTGTTTCTCTGAAACATATCTGTCCTAGATGCTTTTTTTTCTCTAGATTACCCAACCATCATTGTTCATAGATTTACTCATTGTATAGTTTGGTACGGTTCCAAAATCTCAAGAACAAAAGTAATCAAATAATTAATGGATTTCATCCCTTTAGTGTATTTTTGCTATTGTTATTCTTCAGTGTAATTTGGTTGTTGCCGCTGTTACTCATAAGCCTCTACGGTGAAGTGGTTGAGCAGAGACTTATATTTGGGCTGCGGGTTGGGTAGTAGAACTAGAATCTCACTGATATTGATGGTTTGCAATCATATATATATATATAGCCCAAGTCAAGTCCCGTGTTGATTTTTCCATTGTCCTAACCTTGTTGTCTTCAAGCTCAAACATAATTCCTTTGAACTACAAGAAAAGAGTGAAGAAGACATTAGCTCCAGATCTGGTGGCTTCTCTTTTCTCAAGAATGAAAAGAAAAAAAAAATCCTATTCTTTGAAACTGCTATTCCATCTAAGTTGTCGTCCATTGTTGTGTTAGAAGATTTTTGGTAAATAAAGCTTTTAATTTTTAGTGGTCATAGTTTCAAGTTCTTACTTATTATTATTTTTTGTTAGTGTCGGTGGACTTTATTATTGTGTTAGAAGAATTTTGATTGGGTAATGGTTTCAAGTTCTTCCTTTTAGTTATATTTTTTGTGTTGGTGGAAATATTGGCTAAGACTTTATGTTATCTTTGTCTCCTCGGGTGAGAATAGGCTAGCTAGTTCCTCAAGTAATATATGTTAAAGATTAGGAAAATTATACAGTTCTTGTTCTTATGTCAATTGTGAAGGTGATCAATTTATTTTCATGTGTGGATTCGTCTTCTTGTTGGTTTTCTTTCATGAATCATTAGGATAACTCCATGCTTGGACTCTTTGTCCCTTGTTGAGATTGAGAAGTGGGTTTAAGGAAGTTTTCTTGGGAGTCGTTATCATTTTCAAACATATAGCATATAGTGGATAATATAGATGAATATTCATATCTGTAGAAAAGGAAAGTTTGCTATTTTTATGCTTTCAGTATAATGTATATTGCGACAATTATTTGCTATTATCTATTTCTCATACTAAACACATATGTCTTTAGTAAGGATGGGAAAGAATGTGGGAAGTTCATCAAAAGCTCCAGCTACATGGAATAATCATAATATATCCATATTCTGTGATTTGTGCATCAAGGAGGTGGATGCTGGACGTCGTCCTGGCACTCATTTTAAAAAGGAAGGATGAGAAAATTTGAGAGTCAACTTTAGTAAAGAGACAGGAGGGGAAGCCAACCAACGGGTTATAAAGAGGTATTCAATCATGTTCATTCTTCTCTTAGGAGCGTTATTGAAAGAACCTTTGGAGTATGGAAGAAAAGATGGAAAATTTTAAGAGATATGCCTAATTATCCATTCAACAAGCAAGTGAAGATAGTCATTGCTACAATGACACTTCATAATTATATAAGGAGGCATGCCAACGTGATAGACATTTTGATGCTTCAAATGATATCTTAAGTGAAGAGATAGGTGAGGATGTTGATGTGCAACAAGAACTTCATAGTCTTCATGACAATGGAACACAAGAGATGGAAGCATTGAGAAATAGCATCGCTACAAGTTTAATGAATGCATCTAATTAGCTTCTTTTATATTGTAGTGATCTATTTGGGCATGTTAAAATTGAACAATTTTTGTATATTTGTTATGCTAACCCTCTCTGAAGCCCTCAAAACACATTGTTATTATTAATATAACAATATTTAGAACTACTTTTGTTACAATATTAATTTATAATTTATGGTAATATATGTGTGCTAATTGTAGATTACAATTTTTTATTACAAAAAAGTGTAAATTAAAAAAAGAAAAAAATTTTATGTAGTGAAGTTTGTTTTCTTTTTTTAAAGTAGAAAAAGAATGAAGAAAAAAAACAAACAGTTTCATCATCATGCCATTTTCGGTCATTATACATACTCAAAGCACTTTTGAAAAAAATTTACCAAACACTTTGACAACTCACAACAGTTTTTCACATACGGTTTACTCAAATGCCTAGCTGCTTTTTTTTTCACAGCTGATTATTTTCGCAGCACAGCAGAAGCAACTTTTTTTAAAAGCACAACAATGCCAAACTAGCCCTAACTCCAAGATCCTTCAGTAATCTCCGTAACCAGAGCAATTCACTCCTTGAGCCATTCCCCTAAACTCTGCTTCAGCACTTGATCTAGCCACAACTCTTTGCTTCTTACTCCTCCAAGTGACTAAGTTGCCACCCACAAATGTAAAATATCCAGAAGTAGAACGTCTATCTGTGATGGATCCTGCCCAATCAGCATCTGTGTATCCTTCTAGATCCATGTGAGTATGTTTGGAGAACATCAATCCTTTTGCAGGGGTAGTCTTCAAGTACCTCATAATTCGTATTACTCCATTCATGTGTGCCTCACTTGGTTGATGCATAAACTGACTTACCGTACTCACTGCATAAGCTATGTCGGGGAGTGTGTGTGATAGATAGATCAGTCGTCCAACTAGTCTTTGATACCTTTCTTTATCAGTAGGTACTTGATCTGGATACATCTCTAACTTGTGGTTCTGCTCAATAGGTGTGTCAGCTGGTTTGTGATCGGTGCATATTTATATATCATTTTGTACCCTTCTAACTTATGATTTGATTATGTTATTGAGTTAAACATGTGCTTTTAATCCCTTTTCTGTTTATCATTCAGTTCATTGGGCCTTAGGTAGCAATGGTGGCTTTGGATAGGAAAAGATGCAAAATGGTGCAAAAACGAGCAGACTGAGTTAGCAATTTGTTTCGGCCTTAACTTCCTCCTCCCAACTTGTATTAGCCCAATTAATATGTGGTTGGAAAGAAGAGATTCTGAACTGCAAGATGGACTGCTAAAACGTATCAATTGATGAAGCCAAACCCAATCCGTGGGCCCATCAAAATGCACACCATACATTCCAGTCTATTTTCGGCAGTCAACTTGCAAGGCCCAAAATGTACACTTGTACTACTCAAATATGAATACATTCTTCATACAAGTTGTTCCAATGGGTGTCTATTATGACATATCCAAATTTAAGCCCCATTGGATACATATTGAAACCTCAGGCCCTCCTACACCAAGCTTGGTTTAGAAGAATCGTTTTTTCCAACAAATGTGAAGAAAACCCACATGGGTTGGCAGCAAAAGGCAGCTACAAATTGAACACCTTTGATAATCCCATGTGAAGAAAGCTTAAGGTGCAGCAAAAGAAGTATGGGATGCAATTGATTCCAACCACACTAACATAGACAAGATGAAGTGGGAGTTATGTGTTGTATTAAAAGATGAATGGTGGTGTTGAATTTCATCATGATGTTCCAACCTCTTAGCTCTATAAATAGAGAAGTCTTCAAGTTTCATAACACACCCCAAGGGGGGAGCTCTCAAACACTTCTCTAGACCTCCCTCCCTTCTCTCCCTCAAATTCTCTTAGTTTCCTTTCAAGTTGTCAATTGTTGTAACAAAATGATTTTACTAAATTTTCCTTCAAGTTTTCAAGTTCTACTTTAATTTTATTTGTAATGTACATTCTTTCTTAAGTATTCAAGTTTAATTAGTTTCCAAGTTTCAATTATGGTTTTTGTTCTTATTCATTATGCTTATAAGTTAATATGCTAGTTTGAATGATTGATCACCATTTAGGCTTGCATGTTAGCTATCTTGGTTTGAATTAAGAGTAGACACCATGCTTTAATTCGAATTGAACTATGAATAG
This sequence comes from Prunus avium, assembly GCF_965620075.1. Taxonomy (NCBI): domain Eukaryota; kingdom Viridiplantae; phylum Streptophyta; class Magnoliopsida; order Rosales; family Rosaceae; genus Prunus; species Prunus avium. The sequence continues at coordinate 31,183,656 of NC_142286.1, forward strand.
GAAGAGTATGTATGGACATTCGACAACAGGGATTAGATACATGCTTGGTTGTTTAAATTGTTCTTCTATGCTTAATGGGTTCCTAATGCTTAATTTTAGGTTAGACAACAAATGATCAAATTAGGGAACTAGGAACACAAGGTTAGGACCAAACACCATGGCTTAATCATACTTTAGCTAGAATCAATCTGTTAATCTAATTGAACTTGGGAACTTATTTGCTTGAGTTATTTCTTTTTTTTTTCTTTTTTTTTTTAAATTTTCTTTTTCATTTCTATTTTGTGTAGGGGAAACAAATTGGATCATTCAATCACCAATCCTCGTGGGATCGACCTCGCACTTACATATGCTATACTATCAAACGGCTCGTGCACTTGCGAGTATCACAAGTTGAGGATGCAGCTGAATCCATTTTGGTGCAGCTGAATCGACGCAACAGTTTGCAATCTAGCATTCCAATTTTTGTTAACAAATCTAACACATATTTTCATTGAGATAGAAATATGCCATGTTTTGATCTAGCAACTTCTATGCCAAGAAAATATTGTAACTCACCCAATTCCTTCATCTCAAATTCACTAGCAAGGAGCTTCTGTAGATTGTTCATTTCTTCATTGTCATTACCGATAACCACCATATCATCAACGTAGATAATAAGGGCCGTAAGTTTGTCACCACGACGCTTTAAGAATAATGTGTGATCTGAGTTGCTCTGAGTGTACCCGAAGCGCTTCATGGAATCAGTGAATCTCCCAAATCAGGCTCATGGTGACTGCTTTAGCCCATATAATGATTTTCTCAGCTTGCATACTGTGTTGGGGCCGGATATTATAGGGATCCTTGGAGGTGGATCCATATACACTTCTTCTTGCAAGTCTCCGTGAAGAAATGCATTCTTTACATCATATTGCAATAGTGGCCAGTCAAGATTTGCAGCCAATGACATGAGAACACGTACAGTATTGATTTTGGCAATAGGTGCAAACGTCTCCTGATAGTCAATCCCATATGTTTGTGTATACCCTTTGGCCACTAATCGAGCTTTGTACCGGTCTATGGATCCATCAGCTTTGTATTTAACGGTATATACCCATCGACATCCAACTGGTTTCTTTTCTTGTGGTAAAAGAACCATTTCCCATGTAGAATTCTTTCTCAGAGCTTCCATTTCAATTGCCATTGCTTCAGTCCATCTAGAATCTGTTATAGCATCCTGTCACTTATTTGGAACACATACAATAGATAATTGATTGACAAATGATGCATATGACTTTGACAATCTATGAGTTGACACATGGTTATTGATGGGTGTTGTATTTTCTAATCGACATAAATTAATGTGCAAACAACCAATTAAAAATACCTGCAAGTGCACGAATCTATTGAGGTATAGATTATGTAAGTATGGGGTCGATCCCACGAAGAACTGTCGGCTTCCTATAAGTTCTAATTTGAGTACGTAAAGAACTCTAATTTAACACACCACACATGCACAAAACAAATTGGAAACTAAAAATGAGTAAATAAAGGTAAAAGAAAAGAAACAAAACAAGAAACCAAAGAAAAACACAAACAGCACTTTCTATCACCTTTTTATCACCACTGTATCACCTGTTTATCACCTGTAAACAGTGCGCAAACAGTGACGACCGGTCGTTTTTTGGCAGATGGCTGGCGACCGGTCGTCGGAACAATAACGACCGGTCATTTTTTGGCAGATTCGTTTTCTCTGTTTTTCAGTTTCGACCTCTGTCCAGTTTTTAACCTATAACTTTCCAATCGTTTGTATGGTTGGATTCAGCACAGAAAATGGAAGAACACAGCGCGGACCAAAAGTCAAAAACAATTACGGAAACAAACAAAATTCAGTGAAGAAGACACACAACGTTTCCAACAACACAAACACACACAAATCCTTGAATGTAAATGAACTCTAATTTAAATAAGAAATGAGAAGAATGAAAATCAAATTGTGAAATTAAAATGTAACAAACACTAGGGTTTCGGAATCCACCCTAAACAATTCTACCAATGTTCATGGATACTCAAGTAATGAACTCTAAACATATTGATGAAGATGTTCGCAATTAAGACCGGGACTAGTGGCTCAAGACGCATTGATTCTCTCTAATATACGTAAAGTGCAGGGCTAATGCTACAATACTTGTGCCTTCCCTATAACCAAATCTAGGTGTGCTTAGTACTTCAATTCAATTACAAGAAAAACTCATTAAGTTCAAAGAGAATATGAACATCACAAGAACCCTAATAGCATGATGTTTACATTAGGTGTCTGATCGGTGCATAAATTACATATCATTTTGTACCCTTTTAACTTATGATTTGGTTATGTTTTTGAGTTAAACTTGTGCTTTTAATCCTTTTGTGTTTATCTTTCAGTTCATTGAGCTTTAGGTAATAATGATGGCTTTAGAGAGCATAATTCATGCAATTCAAGCATGTTAAGGCCTAATTTGGATGAATGGATGAAGAGCTTAAAGACAAACTCATTTTGGCTACAGCCCCCTGCCAGTCCAGTTCCGTAGGTCATATTGCAAGCATTGTTTCAATAACCTACATAGCTCGAATGAGGCCACATTCTTCATGAAAGTTGTTACAATGGGTGTGTACTATAACATATCCAAATTTCAGCCGCATTGGATAAATATGGAGTCTGTTACCTAGCAAACACAGAGCCATGCTCAGGATGGATTTTATCAGCGTGCAAAATGAGTTAGCAATTTTTTTTGGCCTTAACTTCCTCCTCCGACCTTGGATTGGCCCAAATAATATATGGCTGGAAAGAAAACATTCTGAACTTCAATTTCGAGTGCTTAAAGTCCTAATTTGATTAAGAGAAGCCCAAGTTGTAAGCCCTTGAAGTTGCTGGTCATGCTGACCTCAGCATGTGCTGGTTGGATGCTTGGTCATGGTGAGCTAGGTATGAGCTATCATTTCTGGTTGGAAGCTTGGTCATGGTGACATGAAGATGAGCTAGGGCTGCTGGTGGGATCTATTGGTGAAGTGCATCAACCAATTCAAGATTTTCTAATACAAGTGCATCACCCAATTTAGATTTTCTAATACAAGTGCATCAACCATTTCAGATTTTATAAAACAAGTGTTGTATGCATTAGCCATATTGAATTCAGATTTTCACTTCCCCTAGGCCTATAAATAGGGAGGTTCTCTAAGCTTGTAAACACACCCCAAGGGGGGGAGCTCTCAAGCACTTCTCTAGAGCTCCCTTCCCTTCTCTCCCTCAAATTCTCTTAGTTTCCCTTTGTAGTTCTCAATTGTTGTAATAAGATCATTCTATTAAATTTTCTTTGTACTAAATATCAAACACTTTTCCTTTATCTTCTTCTAAATTCTTCAAATACTCTCTTCTCCAAACACTTCCCAAACACTTCTCCCATTTCCTTCATCAAATTCTCTAAAGCTTTCAAACACATGTTCTTCCAAAATCCTCAAAGTTCTCAAACATCTCTCTACTTCCCTTCTCTTCCAAAAGTCTCCATGTCTCAAACACTTCACAAACACATTTCTCTTCCTTCCCTAAGTTCTCAAATTCTCCAAGTTCACAAACATCCTCCAAGTTCTCAACCACTCTCTTCCAAATTCTCAAAGTTCCTAAACACTCTCTTCCAAAATCCACAAAGCTCTCAAAACACCTCTCTACTTTCTTCTCCAAATCCTCCAAGTTCTCAAACACTCTCTTCCAAATTCCCCATGTCTTAAACACATTCCCTTCCAAAATCCTCAAAGCTCTCAAACACATGTTCTTCCAAAATTCTCTAAAGTTCCCAAACACTTTCTTCTCCCTCCTCAAAGTTCTCAAACACTTCCTTTCTTCCTCAAAGTTCTCTTAGTTTCCTTAATGTTTTCTTAGTTGTAATTTATTTTTCTTGTAATGTACATTCTTTCTTCTTGTTTTGTTCCTTTTGTTTTCATTTTTGTTTTGTGTAGGAAAATTGAATTGGATCATTCAATCACCAATCCCTGTGGAATCGACCTCGCACTTACATATGCTAAACTACCAACGGCTCGTGCACTTGCGAGTATCACAAGTTGAGGATGCAGCTGAATCCATTTTGGTGCAGCTGAATCTACGCAACAGTGTCTAAGAAACCAATTCACATGGATGATTCTTACTTCATCCATTTATTGCTTAGGAAAACATGAAGAAACACATAATCCCAACAACCTCAAGAAGCATGCTTTCAAATGTAATCAATCAAAGGAAAACATACATCAAGGATAGATTATTTTAGTGAAGAGGAATTCATCAATTGTTGTCAAGAAACCAATTCACATGATGCTCACTTAAACAAATTCAATCATTTGTTGCTAATGAGAAATTATGTTCTTGGGTATCTTACACAACTTCTCAACTTTAGCTACATGCATACAACCTAAGGTGATTAATCAAAGGAAGCAAACACATATCATAAGATTCAATTAGTGGATTCATCAACAACATCTAAAAATTCATACACTCAAAGCATCAAAACAATAAGGTATTCATGTTTAGGGCTTCAACCTAAGCCCTAGCTATGGAGTTTAGTTCCTCATACTTATTTCAAATACAAACTCAAAACAAAACTAGAAAGAGTTTACAGATTTTGTGAAAATGGGAGCTCAAGGTCTTCAATGGTGGAAATCTCTTCCACTCCTTGCTTTGTTGCCCTTGTCTTCCTCCTTGAGCTCTCTAGCTCCAAGCTCCCAAAAATCTCTGTAAAGTTGTAGAATGATAGAATGGAATTTCAGATTCCAATGGCTGCCTCCTCTTTGCTCCCTTCTCTCCTTCTTTCCAGCTTTTACTTTTAATATAAAACTACTACCTTTGTTAAAGCCTTAGCCTTTGTCCCCTTGCCATGATGGGTTGTTTTTGTTCTTGTCTTCACAAAGATGCTCATTGTTTCAGAAAATATCTCTTAACTAAAGTAATTTCTTGTTACCAAATGGTATTGTAACAAGAAGAATCAAGAAAACACTTTGGAGGTAAAAACTGGCCCAAGATAATTCTCTAGAGCTGCTACAACATGTAGGATCAATTGGATAGGCTATACTTGTCCAATGGAGCTCAAATTTGGATATGTTGTAGTTAACATCTATTGGAACAAGTTTCACGAAGATCTTCACCTCATCTGAGCACCAGAGAATGCTGATCCAAGGCCAAGAAGTTGACCTACGAAAATGAACAAAATCAGAATTTATAACCAATAATTCACTTTTAGCTCATTTTCATTCTAACCAAAGTAAAACCTATGAAAACACAAAAATGAAGTAAAAAGCTATAAAATGTCAAGAACTAACTCAAAATATTAGGTGAATAACATGATAAATCATGTGTAAAAATGAACCAAACAATGGGATATTTCGATTTGGCAAAAGGTCAGGACAATATTAAGGTTTAGGTTTACCTCTAGTGGTCCTAGGTGGGAGAATATATGGTGCAATGTTAGGTGGTTTAGGAACTACCTCAAGTGTTTCTTCATCACGCGACGATTGGTCCGATGGTTGGGCAAGAGGGGTTGTATTTTGTAGTTGATCATTGTAGACATTTGGATTGTCTCCTCCAGGGTCTTCGCTGAATAAGAGCGACATTTCTTGAGTACATTCATTTCTGTCCAAAAAACCCATTTCGAGATCACTGGAGCGAGGCGATCGGTCGCTGGGATCTGGGCGACCGGTCGTTTCTGGACAGTTTGAATTTTCTTCACTGGAGGGAGGCGACCGGTCGCTGGGATCTGGGTGACCGGTCGTTTTTGGGCAGATTGCTTGGCGACCGGTCGTTTCTATCTGGCGACCGGTCGCTTTTGGGCAGATTGGATTTTCATCGTCTCTGGAGCAAGGCGACCGGTCGCTGAGATTTGAGAGACCGGACGTTTTTGGGCAGATTGCTTGGCGACCGGTCTTTTCTATCTGGCGACCGGTCGCTTCTGTGCAGTCTTGAATTTTTTGAATTTTTTCTCCCTCCTTCTCTTCACTCCTCCTCTCCCCCTGAAGAGAAGGGAGTGTGGAAGCTTCAAAGTAAGATAAATCCTCATGGAATGTGACATCCATGGTGACAAAGAGCTTGTGAGTAGGAGGATGATAACACTTGTATCATTTTTTATTTGAGCCATACCCAATGAACACACAATGAATGGCACAAGGATCCAACGTACTCCTTTGATGAGAGGGGACATGAGTATAGACAACACAACCAAATATGCGAGGAGGCAACTTGAGGATGGTAGGAAGAGATACGTGACGAGCCAAAGTGTCCAATGGAGTCTGAAAATCCAAAACACTACTAGGCACCCGATTAATTACATAGACTGCAGAAAGAAGAGCATGCCCCCATAAGTAGCCAGGAACTGATTTATCCAGCATGTATGCACGAGCAACCTCAAGTAATTGTCGGTTCTTTCGTTCGGCTACACCATTTTGTTGCGGAGTAAAAGAGGTGGAGGTTTGATGAATGATGTCGTGATCCTGGAAGAATTGAGACAAGACTTTGTTCACATATTCCCCACCATTATCGGACCGGAATACTTTGATGGAGGCTTGGAATTGTGTGGCAATCATAGCATGAAATTCACGAATTGTAGCGGAAACATCACTTTTATGAGCTAGTAAGTATACCAAGTCATGCGAGTACAATCATCAATAAATGTAACAAACCATCTCTTGCCATTGGAGGAAATTTTAGCAGGACCCCAAACATCAGAGTGAACCAAATCAAAAGGGAATTCTGTTTTATTATCACTTAAAGGAAAAACAGTTCGATGGCTTTTAGCCAATACACAGGTTTCACACCGAAACTGAGGATTCTCTAAGCCATGAAACAAAGACGGAAACAACCGTTGAAGATAGCCAAAAGATGGGTGTCCTAGGCGACGATGCCAGAGCCAAATCTGGGGTTTATTGCACGCTTGTGAGCTGGGACCATGAGTATGAGCCGCCCTTGGTGGTGATGAGACCGTCAAGGAATACAACCCCCCTCTCCGTTTACCATGCCCAATCGTCGCATGAGTCATGAGGTCCTGAAAAATACAATGGGAAGGATAGAATGTGGCATAAGAATTATGTGAGTCAAGCAATTTTCCAACATACAACAAATTGCAATTAATAGAGGGAACAAGTAGTGTTTGAGATAAAGATAAGGAAGGGGAAAGAGATATGGTTCCTTCTCCTGTAACATTAGAGGGAACACCATTAGCACTAGTGATGTAAAGATGACGAGACTTAGGATATAATGTGGAAAAAGCAGTGGAGTCAAAAGTCATATGATCAGTGGCACCGGTGTCAATTATCCATGTAGTGGGTTATGTACCTGACTCGGAGTTGGAGAGTAAGGTAGAAGATGGAGAAGCATCGGTAATCATGACACATGCTGCCTTGGGTGTTTGGTCGCGGGACTTGAGGGCATCCCACCACTCAGGACAACCATGAAGCTTAAAGAACTTCTCAACAGGATGATTACCACCACAATGAGTGCACTTTTGAGTTCCCTTTGTATCATCAGTTTTGGGACCACGGGGGGCAGTCCGGAGGACATACGGTGGGGTGGTTGATAAGGCTTGACTGCCATGGCACTTCCACCGCCAAGCATGGAGGATTGGCGACTATCTTCCTCTACCACAAGTGCATAGGCTTCAATAACATATGGAACCGGATTCATAGCAAGAATTCGACTACGAACGGAATCAAAGTTGGGATCGAGTCCTCCCAGAAAATTGTACACACGCTCAACATCAAGTACTTGTTGGTGAAGGGCCACATCATCGAGGTTGGTGTGCTTGCAGGGGCGGAGGCTGTCGATTTCTTGCTATATCAAGTGTAATTTCTCATAGAAAACATTCACAGGCTTACCGTTTTGAGTAGTGGTAACGGACTGACGACGGAGTTGGTACAACTTGGAGCTATTCTGAGTAACAGTATATGTCTTCCGAGCTGCATCCCACACCGCATAAGCCGTTGAGCAATGATCAAATAAGGCACGTACATTCTTGGTCATAGAGTTGAGGAGCCATGACTGCACCAAACAGTTGTCTTCATCCCAAGCTTCATAGCTAGGGTCATCAATGGTAGGGGCAATCTTTTTACCATTGATGAAACTAGTCATACGACGAGCAGTGATGGCCAAGCGAACACTACGAGACCATGCAGAGTAGTTGGACCCATCCAACTTATCTTGAGTCATTATAAACTCTTAGACACCAAAACTCTTAGAAATCTCAAGAACCCTCTCTCCCCTAGACAAACCAATGCTCATTCATTGAATCTTTACTTTTGAGATTATTACTGATAGTACGTAGCATACATTACATTACAGAACATCATAATCTAAAACAACATATAATAGTGTACAGCATCAAATTAAACATATTTTACAAGACCCAAGTGTTTTAATTAACTTGTTTACCATGTCTCAGAAGATGATCGCCAAAATTCATCAGATGTTGAATTTGGGCTCGCATCCGAGGCTGACTCTGTTGAACATGAAACAACATCCAAATACTCATTCATGTCGTTTATAGCAGATTGAACCCCATTGTAATTATGTTGAGCATTAGAAGATTTTTCAACCAACATTTGAATGGCCTCCAACTCCGCTGTGACCTCTCTCATATTGGGGCGGTTCCTTCCATTCAAATCCAAGCACCTCTTTGCAAGGTTAGCAAAAGTTGTGATATCTGTTTTGGAGCCCTCCATCACAACCCTAGCATCAAGAATGTCAAATAGTCGATCTTCCTCCATCGAAATAATGAAACAAGTGGCAAGACTTCTGCGTTCTTTTTCTTGTGACCCGGTTACTGCAAAAACTGGTTGTAGTCCGGTCAAGAGCTCAACTAGAACAACTCCGAAACTATAGACATCACTTTTCTCCGTAAATTGGCTTGATTGGAAGTATTCAGGGTCCAGGTAACCAAATGTGCCCGGTACAACGGTGGTCAAGTGTGTCTGGCCAATCACAATTGATCTTGAAGTTCCAAAGTCAGCAACTTTTCCTGTGTATTTCTCATCTAAGAGTATGTTGGTAGATTTGATGTTGTTGGAAAAATGGCTCACATTTAGTATGCAAGTGAAGGAGTGAGCGACCGGTCGCAAGGTTTGGGCGACCGGTCGTTTTTACACAGATTCGAAGGCTGGAGAAATCGCAGAAAGCGACCGGTCGCAAGGTATCCGCGACCGGTCGCAATGTATCCATAAGGTATCAGCGACCGGTCGCAATGTATCTGCGACCGGTCGCCAGTGTTGCTGTGCTGTTTTTTCCATGCGTTTTTCAAGGTGTCTTCACATGTGTCGGTTTCCTACCTAATCCCTCGAGCTTCCAAGGAGTTTTATGGGTTCTAGGATGTCTAGCAAGGTGCTGGAAAAGCTGGAGCACCATTGAATGAGGATAGTTGACTTGTTTCAAAGAGTACCTACCTTATAGCTCTAGATAGGGTGGCTGAAGTTGCAGCTATCTATGCCTAGCCTTTGTTCTGCCCAAGTTGTGGTCCAAGTCTGGAAACCAAGGGGAGAACGTGGGAGGAAAAGATGGAGCCTTCTCCTAAGTCCAAAGGCTTGTGTATTAAAGGGAACAGGAAGCAAGACAGCAAGTGTAGTTAATCTCAAAGTTGTCAAGTAGCTGGGAGCTATTGTGTTCAAAGGGAGGTTATCTCACCAAGGGAGGAAGAGAGAGAGGGCAATCAGTTCAAGAGAGAGCTGAGTTGAGTCTTGAGTAGTCTAGACACCAAAGGGGGGAAACACCAAGAGTTGTGAGAGTGTTCACAAGTGTATCAAAGTGTTGAGCAAGGGGTGAGAGAGAAAAGAGAGCTTGGGAGAGAATAGAGTTCTAAGGGGGTTTCTTTGTAAACCAAAGTTGTAACTTATTCTTTCATTAGTGAATTTCTCAAGAGGATCACCAAGAGGATGTAGGCAATTGCTGAACCTCTAAAATACTTGTGTCACTTTGTGCTTGGTTGGTTTCTCTAGTGTGTGTGTGTGTGATTCATCCATCCTTATGTGTGTCACAAAGTCCATCAACAACAAGATCATTAGGGGAGTGAGTGAAAGTGTTTGTCCATTTTCACAATAGATGTCTCTGTGATATATAGGAAACGAAGCTGCACCATGTAAGTACGATAGAGCTCCTGCAATTTCTGATGCAATTTGTAACCGCATTTTCAATGTAAGTGGAAAGTCTTCATTCTGCTTATGAATGTAGTGGGAAAGGGTTCCGTTCGGTATGAATTCGTAAACTAAGAGTGGAACTTCCGACTCTAAACAACAATCCAATAGTTGAACCACATTTCTGTGATTGATTTGTGAAAGAATCACAACCTCATTGATGAATTCTGAAAGTTGACCTTCATCTATTATCTTAGACTTCTTTACCGCAATGATTCTTCCATCTGCAAACATTCCTTTGTAGACGGTACCTTGGCCTCCTTGGCCAAGAATTCTATCAATGTTGAATTTGTCAGTGGACTTCTCCAACTCCTCTGATTTGAACAACTTGATTTTCTCAACATTGATTTCACCTGATGATAATTGTTGTTGTAACAATAAACCACCGTTTCGTTTGAAAAACTTTTCCTTGCGTTTAATGTTTTTTTTTTTTTTTTTATGACTTTGTATGCATACCATGCACCCACGAGTAGCAACAATAGTCCGGGACCCATGAAAACACCTACATATATAATATATACTTGGAATTATAATTGGATAAAAAATAGAGATGTGGGATAAGAAGTAATACAATAAAAAAGTTTCAGCGTTCTCCAACAAAGTGAAATCCGAATGTCATTATCATTCGAAATCATTGAAAGAAATAGAAATAGAAAATTAGATATTAACCCAAAATGTGTTAGCTGATAATTGCACAATAACCATTTATAATACAAACCTAAACCAAAAAAAACACTCTACACCACCTAAATTCAAATTTCTTCTCCTTCACCATCAAGGCCTTGAGATGGTAATTCTCCTTCTTTTTCTAGGTAGCAGGGGTTTATGTAACTACGTAGCTACCAAATAGGAGAATATGATTTGTGAATTTTCTGCATATGTACGTATACTAATTATGTCTTCCTATCAATAGATGTCTTTCATCTCTTCCTGAAATTGCTTCATCATTTTTTCTTTGCTGGAAAAGTAGAACAACTGCAATGTCCTCACATTCCTCCAACAATTTCTCTGGAAACAAGTTCCTCCAAGAAATTGGAGCACTTGGACTTGTCCTCCAACAATTTCTCTGTTTCCGTTCCTTCTTTTGGTGATTGCTTGGCTTTGGACCACCTTGACATCTCTGGAAACAAGTTTTCAGGCGACATTGAGCGCGCTCTATCCGCCTGCAACCACCTCACTTTCTTGAACCTCTCCATCAACCACTTCTATGGTCAAGTTCCAGACATGCCCACAAAGAAGTTGAAGTTTCTTTCACTTGCAAGAAATGGGTTTCAAGGTACATTTCCTATGAACTTATTGGATACTTGTGCAGAGCTTGTGAAGCTCGATCTTTCGTTGAATAGCCTTACCGGTACGGTTCCTGATGCATTGACCTCTTGTACTTTGTTGGAGTCCTTGGACCTGTCCAGAAATAACTTATCTGGTGAATTGCCTATTGAGATTTTGATGAAGCTTAGCAACTTAAAGGCTGTGTCTCTTTCTTTGAACAATTTTTTTGGTCATCTGCCTGATTCTCTGTCCAAGCTTGCAACTTTGGAGCGTTTGGATCTCAATTCCAACAATTTGTTGTTGGCGAGTCCTAGTCCTATTCTATTTGGGTTTTATTTATTTTACCTTTTGTGTAGATATTATGTAATTAGGATTCCACTTATTTCCTAATTAAACCCTACTAGGGTTTGTAACCTGTATTATAAATACCTCCTTTCGGAGAATGAAATATATCTGAAAATATTCTACCCATATTATTTGACTTGGCATCAGAGCCGACTTTCTGGTGACCTGTGTGTGTTGTGCCCACCCGTGTTCTACTGTGTGCCCTAATTTCTTTAGGGTTCTTGTGCCTGCGCCTTTGTCGTGTTCCGCTGTGTGCTCTGTCGTGTTCGTGCCTCTATTTCCTGTGTTTTTTGCCGTGTTCCGCTGTGTGCATCTGCCTTTACTGTGTTCGTGCCTCTACTGTCTTCGTACATCTGCCGAATTTGTGTCTGTGTTGTGTTCTGTTGTATACTCTGCGTGATTTGTTAGGTTTCTGCTACAATCATGGGTGATAATTCCATTGTTGGTGCTGCTGCTGCTTCTGCGAATTTGCGTGTCTCTGACTCTATTCCAGGTACTGGCTCTAATACTTGGATAATTGACACTGGTGCTTCTGATCATATGACTTATGATGCTAAATTTTTTGATGAGTTGTCTAGTAACACCCGTAACCCATACATAACTAGTGCTAATGGCTTGCCCTCTCCAATTATTGGCGAGGGCACCATTTCTCTCACCCCAACTCTGTCCTTGTCTCATGCGTTATTAGTTCCCAATATCCATTGTAACTTGTTATCTGTTGGTCGCTTACTTGATACACTTAATGCTTCTGCTACTTTCTATCCTACCCATTGCTCTTTTCAGGATCTTAGGACTCACGAGATGATTGGGCATGGTAAACGGATAGGGGGGTTATATTATTTGACATTGCCTTCTGCACCAGTTCGTGATCGTGTCGTTAATACTGTTCAAAGTTGCAGTGTCAAAGACAAACAACAAATTTGGTTATGGCATCGTCGCTTGGGACACCCGTCATTTGGCTACCTTAAGCGTCTGTTTCCATCTTTATTCCGCTCATGTGATGAGTCCAGTTTTAAGTGTGAGACATGTATTTTGGCCAAGAGCCATCGCACTGTATTTCCTTTAAGTGACAGTAAAGCTGCAAAGCCTTTTGATTTAGTGCATTCTGATGTGTGGGGTCCGGCTCGCGTTACTTCGAACGGATTTCGTTGGTTCGTCACATTTATTGATGATTGTACCCGACTTACTTGGGTTTTCTTGCTGAAAAATAAACATGATGTTGTTTCCATCCTTCCATAGTTTTGTACTATGGTGTCTACTCAGTTTCATGCTCGGGTCAAAGTATTTCGGACAGACAACGGAGGTGAATATGTGAATAATACTTTAGCGTCTTTCTTCCGTACTCAAGGGATTATTCACCAGACGACAACCCCTTTTACTCCTCAACAAAATGGTGTGTCTGAAAGAAAGAACCGACACTTGCTTGAAGTTGCCCGCTCACTCATGTTGGATATGTCTGTTCCCCATCACCTTTGGGGGCATGCTGTTCTATCTGCTGCCTATTTGATTAATCGTACTCCTAGCCGGGTTCTTGATTTCAAGACTCCGCATGATGTGTTTGGTGACCATGTTTCCCCTGTCTCCGTTTCCAAGTTGCCCCCTAAAGTTTTTGGGTGTGTTGCTTATGTTCATGTCTACTCTCATCAATGGAGTAAACTTGATCCTTGTGCTCTGCGATGTGTCTTTATTGGTTATTCTTCTACTCAGAAGGGTTATAAGTGTTATCATCCACATACCCAGAAGGTGCATGTTACTTTGGATGTGACTTTCCATGAAGAAGTGCCTTATTATATATCTCCCTCATCTCCAATTCAGGGGGAGAGGGGGAGTGAATTGAAGAGTTTCGGAGTGAAAAATATGGAAGATGTTGGACCTGAAGAAGGAATTTCTGAAGAACATGAAGAAGGTTTTTTTGAAGAGGAGGAAGCGACCGGTCGTGAACGAATCTGCCTAGATACGACCGGTCGCATAGAAGTGAACGACCGGTCACTAACGAATCTGCCTGAAAACGACCGGTCGCACATAGGAAACGACCGGTCGCCTGCCTCGATGAGCGACGACAATGACGATACGAGTGAAGCGACCGGTCGCCAGGAATGTCACGACCGGTCGCCATGTGATATTTTGGAATTTTTCGAGCCTCTCTCAGAAGGACATAACAGTGATACTAGCGACTCTCGTACAGATGAAATCGATACAAGACCCCCCTCTGCCATGCCACTGCCTCAATCAAGTTGTGATAATGAGGTACTTTCTAGTGATATGCCTACCTATTCTTTGCCCCCACGTACTACCCGTGGGAAACCTAAAGTACAATATTCTCCTGATATACATGCCAAGTCTAAATATCCCATTAACCATTATATGTCAACTCATCGTTTATCTAAGTCATATGCATCATATTTGTGTCAATTATCTAGTGTATGTGTGCCAACTAAGTTGCAGGATGCTCTATCTGATCAAAACTGGGTAGATGCAATGCATGTTGAGATGGAAGCCTTGAACAAGAATGCTACTTGGGAGATAGTTCCTTTACCAAAAGGAAAAAAGGCAGTTGGGTGCAGATGGGTGTTTACTTTGAAGCACAAGGCTGATGGTTCCATTGACCGTTACAAGGCAAGATTGGTAGCAAAAGGGTATACTCAGACATATGGAGTGGATTACACAGAGACTTTTGCTCCAGTAGCTAAGCTCAACACTGTACGCGTACTCTTATCCTTAGCTGCTAACCGTGACTGGCCTTTGCTACAATTTGATGTCAAAAATGCATTCCTCCATGGTGATCTCAAGGAAGAAATATATATGGATCCTCCGCCAGGTATCCCTGTGACTTCTAAGGAGGGTGTGGTGTGCAAACTACGGAAATCCTTGTATGGATTAAAGCAGTCTCCAAGAGCGTGGTTTGGAAGATTTGCTGCATTTATGAAAAAGTTTGGATATGTGCAAAGTAACTCTGATCATACTTTGTTTCTGAAGCGTCATAAAGGTAAATTGACGGCTTTAATTATTTATGTTGATGATATGATTGTGACTGGAGATGATCATGTAGAGATACAGAGTCTTCAGAAGTATCTGGCTTCTGAGTTCGAGATGAAATCATTGGGTGATTTAAAGTATTTTCTTGGGATTGAAGTTGCCAGATCTAAACATGGTATTTTTCTATCCCAAAGAAAGTATGTTTTGGATTTACTTGCAGAAACTGGAATGTTGGATTGTAAACCAATTGATACCCCTAGTGAGCAGAATCATAAGTTGGGGATATATCCCGATCAAGTTCCAACTGATAAAGAACGTTATCAACGACTTGTGGGGAAGTTGATTTATTTGGCTCATACTCGTCCAGATATTGCGTATGCTGTAAATATAGTGAGTCAGTTTATGCACTCTCCTAGTGTAGATCATATGGGGGCTGTGACTCGTATTTTAAGGTATCTGAAAGTAACTCCTGGCAAGGGGTTAATTTTCTCCAAGTATGGCCATACAAATGTAGAAGGGTATACAGATGCTGATTGGGAAGGTTCAGCCACAGATAGGCGTTCGACATCTGGGTATTTTATGTTTGTGGGTGGCAATCTTGTTACGTGGAGGAGCAAGAAACAAAAGGTGGTGTCTAGATCTAGTGCTGAGGCCGAGTATCGGGGAATGGCCCATGGTGTATCTGAGTTACTATGGTTGAGAAGATTGTTGAAAGACCTTGGTTTTGGGCCTAATAAACCCATGGAGTTATATTGTGACAATACGGCTGCGATTGCAATTGCTCATAATCCTGTACAACATGACCGTACAAAGCATGTGGAGGTTGATCGAAATTTCATTAAGGAAAGGTTAGATGCGCAGATTGTGTCCTTCCCCTTCATCCGTTCAGAGTATCAGTTAGCTGATGTTCTTACGAAAGCTGTTTCTACAAGTATCTTTCTCAACTCGCTTGACAAGTTGGGCATGCGTGACGTCTTTGCTCCAACTTGAGGGGGAGTGTTGGCGAGTCCTAGTCCTATTCTATTTGGGTTTTATTTATTTTACCTTTTGTGTAGATATTATGTAATTAGGATTCCACTTATTTCCTAATTAAACCCTACTAGGGTTTGTAACCTGTATTATAAATACCTCCTTTCGGAGAATGAAATATATCTGAAAATATTCTACCCATATTATTTGACTTTTGTCTGGGCCAATTCCTGTTGGGCTCTGTGGAGATCCCAAGAATAGCTGGAAGGAGTTGTACCTTCAGAACAATCAGTTCATTGGTACTATTCTTCCAACTCTGAGCAACTGTTCTCAGCTGGTTTCTCTTGATTTGAGCTTCAATTACCTCACGGGCACTGATCGGTTCATAATTGTATATCATTTTGTACCCTTCTAGCTTATGATTTGGTTATGTTTTTGAGTTAAACTTGTGCTTTTAATCCTTTTTGTGTTTATCTTTCAGTTCATTGAGCTTTAGGTAATAATGATGGCTTTAGAGAGCATAATTCATGCAATTCAAGCATGTTAGGGCCTAATTTGGATGAATGGATGAAGAGCTTAAAGACAAACTCAATTTTGGCTACAGTCCCCTGCCAGCCCAGTTTCGTAGGTCATATTCCAAGCTTTGTTTCAGCAACCTACATAGCTCGGATGAGGCCACATTCTTCATGAAAGTTGTTCCAATGGGTGTGTAATATAACATATCCAAAATTCAGCCCCATTGGATAAATATGGAGTCTGTTACCTAGCAAACACAGAGCCATGCTCAGGATGGATTTTATCAGCGCGCAAAATGAGTTAGCAATTTGTTTTGGCCTTAACTTCCTCCTCCGACCTTGGATTGGCCCAAATGATATATGGCTGGAAAGAAGACATTCTGAACTTCAAGTTTGAGTGCTTAAAGTCTTAATTTGCTTAAGGGAAGCCCAATTCGTAAGCCCTTGAAGTTGCTGGTCATGCTGACCTCAGGATGAGCTATTATTTCTGGTTGGAAGCTTGGTCATGGTGACATGAAGATGAGCTAGGGCTGCTGGTGGGATTTATTAGTGAAGTGCATCAACCATTTCAGATTTTATAATGGAAGTGTTGTATGCATTAGTGAAGTGCATCAACCATTTCAGATTTTATAAAACAAGTGTTGTATGCATTAGCCATACTTAATTCAGATTTTCAGCTTCCTTAGGCCTATATATAGTGAGGTTTCCCAAGCTTATAAACACACCCCAAGGGGGGGGAGCTCTCAAACACTTCTCTAGAGCTCCCTTCCCTTCTCTCCCTCAAATTCTCTTAGTTTCTCTTTCTAGTTTTCAATTGTTGTAATGAAATCTTTTGTGTTGAAATTTTCCTTAAGTTTTTCTTAGTTCCACTTTACTTTTCATTATGTAAATTCTTTTCTTTAGTCTCAAGTTTGATTAGTTTCCAAGTTTCAATTATGGTTCATGTTCTTATTCATTATGCTTATAAGTTAATATGCTAGTTTGAATGATTGATCACCATTAAGGCTTGCATGTTAGCTATCTTGGTTTGAATTAAGAGTATACACCATGCTTTAATTCGAATTGAACTATGAATAGGAAGAGTATGTATGGACATTCGACAACAGGGATTAGATACATGCTTGGTTGTTTAAATTGTTCTTCTATGCTTAATGGGTTCCTAATGCTTAATTTTAGGTTAGACAACAAATGATCAAATTAGGGAATTAGGAACACAAGGTTATGACCACACACCATGGCTTAATCATACATTAGCTAGAATCAATCCGTTAATCTAATTGAACTTGGGAACTTATCTACTTGAGTTAGTTATTTTCTTTCTTCCTTGTTTTATGTTCTTTGTTTTTGTTTCTATTTTGTGTAGGGAAACTAAATTGGATCATTCAATCACCAATCCTCGTGGGATCGACCTCGCACTTACATACGCTATACTACCGAACGGCTCGTGCACTTGCGAGTATCACAAGTTGAGGATGCAACTGAATCCATTTTGGTGCAGCTGTATTTACGCAACAAGTTTTTGGCGCCGTTGCCGGGGATTGGCAACATAGTTTGGTTCTATTTCTTTTCCCTACTTGTTTTATTTTTATTTTTCATTTTCATGTTCTTCTAAACAATTTCAAGTTTTAAAGTTAATGATGTTAATGGACCAGTTGTGTTTGTAGTCCAACAGAAAAGGACAATTGCCCAACAAGCAAGAGAACTGAGTTTAAGTCCCAGCTTACACAACCCATTGGTGCTTGTTGCTTTGAAGCATGGAATTGGATGTGTGTTGATTTTCCTTTTCATTTTAGTTTTTATTTCCTAATCCTTTTAATTCCATTTCAAGTTTTCTATGTTTGTTTTAGCAATTTATTATAGCTCAATAAAAATGGAGAGAGATGGCAACTTCAAAGATAGGAAGTGTGGAGTAGTGGGAGAAGTCGCGACCTCCAAGTGCATCCATGCTCGACCTAATCGCTTCAAGGGGGAGCATTTCAATCCTTTCTCTTCTTTGAATTCTGTTTATTTCCGTAGTTGTTTTTGCCTTTTGGTCCGCGTTGAGTTCTTTGTTTTTCTATGCTGAATCCAACCATATAAAGAACGTAAAATTTGGACTTACGGTTGGAAAGTTATAGCCTAAAAACTGAACAGAGGTCGAAGCTGAAAAACATAGAAACGAATCTGTCCAAATGGTGATAAATAGGTGATAGAAAGTGCTGTTTGTTTTTTTTTCTTTGGTTTCTTGGTTTGTTTCTTTTAGTACAATAATTTATATCGTTTGTTTGAGTTTGTTTAGAGTACTTAGTTCATTTTCATTTATGGTTTGTTGTTTCATGTTATCTTAATTTGTTTTTGTTTCTTTTTCTTACGAGAATATATTTTTAATTTTTTTTTTTTTTTTCATATGAGCTGACTTATGGTAACTCCAGTGAGCACTTCCGTTAATATAGTGTCTAGGAGTTCTTTAGGCGACACCTTCGGTGTCTAAGAAGTTTGGGTTTTAAGAGGGACCATTGTGACCCCTCCAACCTTCCCGGATCCCCTGGCTGTGTTTTCTGAGGCCCTTAACTGGTCATCCGTGAGTTGCTTGTATATTCGTGTGTTTTTAAATTAAGTTTTTTTTTTATTTTCTTTGTTTTCTTTTCTGTTGAGTCTTTGTTTTTGTTTTGTTTCTGTTTTTGTGTTGTTATGTTAGTTTATTTATTTATTTACGTGGTATGGTTAGTTAGTTTATTTCTGAGTGTTAAAAAACATTTTTATTTCAAACGCTGCATTAAAAAAAAAAAACAACAAAAAACAAAACAAAAAACAAAAAAAACAAAAAAACAAAAAAAACTTCATCATCTTCTTCATCTTCTTCATCTCCATCATCATCATGGCTTGCCTCTATTTTCTCGCACTTGTAGAATCTGCAGCAGCTCCACATGGTCCTCATTTTTTCTCTGCAGTGCTTCCACGTGCTGATTGGCACAGTAGAGCCGCTTCTGCAAGTCCGCCACCATAGCCTTCAAGGAAGCTATTTCCTCGCTCATCGCGGCACACTCCCTTGTCCTCGCTAGTAGGCGCATGCCCAAATTGGTAGCGGAGACCGCGTGGAGCACAGTTAAATTGTGGGACTCCTCTACCGCTGCCTTATCAGACCTCTGTGCCACATGCAGATGATCTGTCGGAGTGAGCTTGCTGCTAATCATGCCTCCTAGCAGCACTGCTCTGTTCGACAGTGCCTCAGAAAAGTTCGGTATTGCCTCAGCAAAGTTTGAGGCCGTGCCGTGATGATATGAAGAGTTTGGAAAGACAGTGTTTGGAGGAGCCCTTGTCTGGGCATTCGGTGGTGCAAGTGAGAGCTCAAGGTTGAGATCATCAAGGTGAGTGCATGAGGATGCCATTTGTTTTGCTTCTGAATTTTTTGATGTTTTTCCTTGAGTTTGCAGGAAGAAATGCTGGGTATCATCCGCTTGCAGAGGTGTGGTTTAAATAGACATACGCTGATGAGAGAAAGCCAACACCATTTCGGATTTCCCGGGCATGCTCGACCTAATCGCTTCAAGGGGGAGCACCTTTACTTTCACTTTACTTTTCTTTTTTCCGTGTTTTCTGGTGTTTTATGTTTTTGCCCGTTACTTTCATTTTCTAGAGCTTTGTGTTTTTGCTTTTTCCTTTCGGCTGTCATCTTTATTTTATTTTAGTTAGGGAACTGTGCTTTCTTTTCCGTTTGTCGTCTTTATTTGATTTAAGTTTGGGAAGTGTGCTTTCTTTTCCGTTTTTTTTTTTTTTTTTTTTTTTCTTCTGCAACTTTACTATTTTATTTTCAAAACAAAATAACGAAAATACAAAAACAACAAAATAAAATAAAAACAACAATAATGCAGTAGGAAATCATTTCTTCTCGGTGCTTGGTGTCTCGACCATTGGAGCTTTGAGTTTGGCCCTCTGGCTGTCCTCTTCCGGGGCTTCACGCACAGCTTCTTGGGGCTCATCACTTGAGCTCCCAAAGATCGCAATCTTAGCTTGAGCGTAACTACTCTCGCGATCTGCTTGTTTGCGTTTACTCGGTCTGTCTAGGTCTTCCAGCTATTTTCGCATGTCGCGAGAGTACAACTCTACCATCTTTGATAGGTTTCTATTCTCGTCCCGCAATACTTCTAGCTGGTGTCGATTCACCTCCACTATCCTTGACCTCTCCCTTTTCAAGCTTTTTATAGCAGTCTGACACTCCTCAACCATACTTCGCTCCGCCGCCAACTGACCTTTCAGCACCTCTACCTCATGGGACTTCGCAAGTAGGCGATGACCCAAACTTGCGACTGTTGCCGTACTCTGCACGCTCAGTGCCAGGGCATCGCTCACGACCCGGTTGTCATCCCTTGTCCCCAGAACACGTATATCTTTAGGAGTCACCAGATTTCTGCCCACTCCAATGGCAACATCGTTGTCCAGGAGTATTGAGTCAGTTACTGTCACAGGCCCCCGTGCGGAAGCAAAGT
This sequence comes from Prunus avium, assembly GCF_965620075.1. Classification (NCBI taxonomy): domain Eukaryota; kingdom Viridiplantae; phylum Streptophyta; class Magnoliopsida; order Rosales; family Rosaceae; genus Prunus; species Prunus avium. The sequence continues at coordinate 31,204,363 of NC_142286.1, forward strand.
AGGGCATCCATACTGGTGCCGCTGCTTGGCCTCGTGTCTGAGTCGGTGGAGCTAGGTTGAGATCCAACGAAAATGGGTAGTTAGAGGCCATTTGATTTCTTTCTTTCTTTTCTCTTTTGTGTGTTTCTGAGTTTGCGTTTTTTTTTTCACCATTTCTTATAGACTTAGTCTTTGACAAACCCTAGCCATTGCAGCATCTGAGCATTTTCTGAATCTCCAGCATTCCTTGAGTCCCACAACCTTCTCGCCTTCCAACCATACCCAACTCATTTATCACGACGTGTCTTTTCTGAACGAACGCGTTCAGTAAAGTCTTCGCGCCTTTCCATGAGCCCGTAATTTTTGCTTGTGGAGTCTGCGGCGCCTCTATGTGTCGACACGTGTCTCACCCTGTCTGTTGGTCCCTTACACTGAACCGAGACATCATGACCCATGTTAAAATCCCGCTCTTTGTGTTGCTATTCACGGTTCGATAGTTTGTTTTTACAAAACTAAATAATAATAAAAAGCCGGAAATGAAAACAAATTGTGGGTCGGGTTTCACTTTAGTTTGGGTTTCAAAGTGGGTTAAATTCACCGTGGTTTGTGTTTCGAAATTGTGGGCTTTGGGCTTCAAAAATTTTTTGGGTTTCGGAATTGTGTGGTTAGGGTTTACTGTTTCATTTTTTTTGTTTGTTTGTTTGTTTGTGTTGTAATTTTTATTTTATAATTATTTTGTTTTTGTTTTCTTTTGTGATTTTGTGATTTTTTATTTATTTGCTTTAATACCTTTCATTTGTTGTTATGACATTGTTTGTGGCTAATTTTTAAACATTGAGGACAATGCTCATTTCTAGGTTTGGGGGTATTGGAGTTTAGCAAGTAAACTTGGTTTTTCTTAAAAAAAAAATTTAAAAAAATTTAAATTTCTTTCTTGTTTTGAATCTTGTTTTGTTTAGTCACTTTCTGAACACATTTGATGGGATTGTGATAAATGTTGCATGACTTAAATAAAAAATTGAATTTTATTTATTATTTATTTTTTTCCTTGTAAATTTTTATTGTAAAAAATAATAATTAATTAATTAATTAATTTGGCATCGTTCTAGCATGACATGTTCGAAACCTTCTTTGCACTTGCCATTTGTTTCATAATTTTCCAATTAAAGGATTTGCATGATCTAAAGAATTGTATCAAGCATAAATTAGACTTATATAACCATATAATGTGAGCTTTTGAGCCTTGTGCTTCATTTCATGAGTGTTATACACATACTCTTATTTTCTTGTCATCAAAGTTGTTGTTTGATCTCATTATTCATTGATTTGGTTGAACACTTAAAAGTCATTCATTCTTATGCAATTTGACTTCATGACATTTTAAGAAGTGATATTAAGGCCTTCTTTGGATCGTTTGTGCCTTTCAAGCTAACCTTATGCATGCTTAAGCATGATTTTCCATTGTTTACCATTTTGAGTCAACATGTAAACCTTTTCTTTCATTTTACCAATTATATTTCCTCGCCTTAGCCCGAAAAACAAATATTTACCTTTCTAAGGAATTCATGAGCTCTAATTCGGATGTGTTTTTCATGCTAAGTTTGAGAAGGGATATTACATAAAATAAAAAATAAAATAAAATAAAAAAAAAAATTCACTCAATTGGTGAAAGAAAAGAAAAGAAAAGAGAAAAATTGTGATTAAGTGGTGGTTGAATGAAATTTCATTTTTGGGTTTCATTTTTGGGCCTTCTAAATAAATTGGTGTTTGTTCAATTCAAGGAAAGGAGTATGAATAATTGTAAATGAAGGTATAAGGAGTTTTGATCGTGTAAAAGAAAAAATCTAATCGTGATGATTCGAAGTCTTGCAAACAATTGTTTTATGCTCTTATATTTTGAGTTCCTTGGACTTTGTTTTATCCATACCTTTCATTTCTTACTCACCTTACACCCTTGGCCCCATTACAACCTATGTTAAAGACCTAAATTGATCTTAAATGTCATGTGGTTGAATTGCATTCATTTTTCTACTTTTAAGTGTTTGGCATCCTTCTTGAGATCATATTAATGCAAGTTCTTCATCTTTCTATTTCGAGTTAAGTCTTTATGGTTTAACTCTAATCTCATGTTTATAACTGAGTGTTGCATTATAGCCCTCTTCCGAGTGATTCATTTGTGAGAGGACAACTTTGGTGAGATTTGAAGTTGAACTTGTGCTTTGTATGATTTTTGAAATTGTGTGAAAACTAAGATTGGGGAATTTGTTGCATTTGGCTATCACACTACCACACTTTGAGCATATTATGTTTTGAACTTTGCCGCTTTGTGAATAATGTTTAAAATTGAGCTTTTATTGTTAAAACTTTTGAGTCATGTGCATGAGTCATTTCTCTTCAGAAAATGTTCGGAAAGATTGTTTTGAGTTCTTTTTATTTTTGTAATTTTTTTTGTTTTGTTTTGTTTTGTTTTTGTTAATGTAATTATTTTTTTGTTTTTGTTTTTTATTTTGCTTAAGGACTAACAATCTTTTAAGTTTTCTAATTACCTTGTTTTACAGAGTCAGTAAAACGTTTGTGGGTATCGTATCTGTTAAACCCTCAGGAGACACAACTCCTCCTACTAGGGATGCCTAGAGGTTTAAAGGCTTGTTGCATTCGCTCAATGCAATCGAGTTACCTACGAAAGTGGTCTAGTTAACTTCTTGTTTTGTTTTGTGTTGTTTTGCTCGAGGACTAGCAAAATCTAGGTTTGGGGGTATTTGATCGGTTCATAATTGTATATCATTTTGTACCCTTCTAGCTTATGATTTGGTTATGTTTTTGAGTTAAACTTGTGCTTTTAATCCTTTTTGTGTTTATCTTTCAGTTCATTGAGCTTTAGGTAATAATGATGGCTTTAGAGAGCATAATTCATGCAATTCAAGCATGTTAGGGCCTAATTTGGATGAATGGATGAAGAGCTTAAAGACAAACTCAATTTTGGCTACAGTCCCCTGCCAGCCCAGTTTCGTAGGTCATATTGCAAGCTTTGTTTCAGCAACCTACATAGCTCGGATGAGGCCACATTCTTCATGAAAGTTGTTCCAATGGGTGTGTAATATAACATATCCAAAATTCAGCCCCATTGGATAAATATGGAGTCTGTTACCTAGCAAACACAGAGCCATGCTCAGGATGGATTTTATCAGCGCGCAAAATGAGTTAGCAATTTGTTTTGGCCTTAACTTCCTCCTCCGACCTTGGATTGGCCCAAATGATATATGGCTGGAAAGAAGACATTCTGAACTTCAAGTTTGAGTGCTTAAAGTCTTAATTTGCTTAAGGGAAGCCCAATTCGTAAGCCCTTGAAGTTGCTGGTCATGCTGACCTCAGGATGAGCTATTATTTCTGGTTGGAAGCTTGGTCATGGTGACATGAAGATGAGCTAGGGCTGCTGGTGGGATTTATTAGTGAAGTGCATCAACCATTTCAGATTTTATAATGGAAGTGTTGTATGCATTAGTGAAGTGCATCAACCATTTCAGATTTTATAAAACAAGTGTTGTATGCATTAGCCATACTTAATTCAGATTTTCAGCTTCCTTAGGCCTATATATAGTGAGGTTTCCCAAGCTTGTAAACACACCCCAAGGGGGGGGAGCTCTCAAACACTTCTCTAGAGCTCCCTTCCCTTCTCTCCCTCAAATTCTCTTAGTTTCTCTTTCTAGTTTTCAATTGTTGTAATGAAATCTTTTGTGTTGAAATTTTCCTTAAGTTTTTCTTAGTTCCACTTTACTTTTCATTATGTAAATTCTTTTCTTTAGTCTCAAGTTTGATTAGTTTCCAAGTTTCAATTATGGTTCATGTTCTTATTCATTATGCTTATAAGTTAATATGCTAGTTTGAATGATTGATCACCATTAAGGCTTGCATGTTAGCTATCTTGGTTTGAATTAAGAGTATACACCATGCTTTAATTCGAATTGAACTATGAATAGGAAGAGTATGTATGGACATTCGACAACAGGGATTAGATACATGCTTGGTTGTTTAAATTGTTCTTCTATGCTTAATGGGTTCCTAATGCTTAATTTTAGGTTAGACAACAAATGATCAAATTAGGGAATTAGGAACACAAGGTTATGACCACACACCATGGCTTAATCATACATTAGCTAGAATCAATCCGTTAATCTAATTGAACTTGGGAACTTATCTACTTGAGTTAGTTATTTTCTTTCTTCCTTGTTTTATGTTCTTTGTTTTTGTTTCTATTTTGTGTAGGGAAACTAAATTGGATCATTCAATCACCAATCCTCGTGGGATCGACCTCGCACTTACATACGCTATACTACCGAACGGCTCGTGCACTTGTGAGTATCACAAGTTGAGGATGCAACTGAATCCATTTTGGTGCAGCTGTATTTACGCAACAGGCACCATCCCTTCAAGCTTGGGGTCTCTGTCGAACCTTCGCGATTTGATCATTTGGTTGAATCAGCTTAGTGGGGAAATCCCACAAGAGCTAATGAGCCTTCGGTCACTTGAGAATCTTATTCTAGACTTCAATGAGTCCCTTCCTGTTGGGCTAAGCAACTGCACCAGTTTGAATTGGATTTCATTGTCAAACAACAAGTTGAGCGGTGAGATTCCTGGGTGGATTGGGAAGCTTTCAAAACTTGCAATACTCAAACTCAGCAACAACTCATTCTATGGAAACATTCCTCCGGAGCTCGGTGACTGTAAGAGCTTGATATGGTTGGATCTCAATACCAACTTCTTGAATGGCACAATCCCTTCTGCGCTTTTCAAACAATCTGGCAACATTGCAGTGAATTTTATCGTTTCCAAAACGTATGCATATATCAAGAATGATGGTAGCAAAGAGTGCCATGGAACAGGGAATTTTCTCGAGTTTGCAGGGATCAGAGACGAGCAACTAAACAGGATTTCGACAAGAAATCCTTGCAACTTCACTAGAGTGTACAGAGGTATAATCCAACCAACGTTTAACCACAATGGGTCTATGATTTTTCTTGATCTTTCACATAATTCGTTATCTGGTAGCATTCCCAAAGAGATCGGGATGATGTACTATCTCTATATTTTGAATTTGGGCCATAACAACATATCTGGTTCAATCCCAGAAGAGCTTGGAAAATTGAGAAGCGTTAACATTCTTGATCTCTCTGTTGGAAATTTGGCTCACATTAAGGTTGCAAGTGAAGGAGGAAGCGACCGGTCGCAAGGGAAAAGCAACCAGTCGTTTTAACACAGAAACGAAGTTTGGAACGAAGTCGACGAGCGACCGGTCGCCAGACATTTGCGACCGGTTGCCCTGGCACAGATTCGAAGTTTGAAGCTTCTGTACAAAAGCGACCGGTCGCCAGGAACTGGCGACCGGTCGTCCCAGTCGTGCTGTGACGTTTTCCTACGTGTTTTCAACTATGTTTTCGAGGGCTATCGCTTTCCACAAGATTTCAGAGGCTTAGTGGGTCACTTCTGAGGTAAAAGAAGGTGGACTACCTGCTGGATAGTTGGGAGAGCACTCATTGCCAATTGGTTGTCTTGCTTTGAAGGATTCACTCTCAATTTTCTGGTTTAGTGGAAGGTGGCTGAAGTGGGAGTTGTTTACTTGCATGATCTGATCTTTAGCCTAAGTGGGAGACTAAAGGAAGGAACGTGGAAGACAAGATGGTGCCTTATCTTATGTCCATTGGTCTGTGTAAGTAATGGGGAATGAAGCAAGACATTATAAGATGAGAAAGCAAGTTGAAGTTAAGGTGGTTATTCTCAAGGTGGTCAAGTAGCTGGGTGCTATTGTGTTCAAAGGAGGTTAACTCACCAAGGGAGAACGTGAGAGAGAGCAATCAGTTCAAGTTTAGAGCTGAGTTGGGGTCTTGAGAGTCTAGACACAAAGGAGGGAAACACGAAGGGTTGTGAGAGTGTTCACAAGTGCATCAAAGTGTTGAGCAAGGGGTGTGAGAGAAAAGAGAGCTTGGGGAGAGAATAGAGTTCTAAGGGGGTTTTTATGTGTAAAACCAAAGTTGTAACTTATTCTTTCATGAAGTGAATTTCTCAAGGGGATCACCAAGAGGATGTAGGCAATTGCTGAACCTCTATAAATTCTTGTGTCATTTTATGCTTGGTTGGTTTCTCAAGTGTGTGATTGTGTGATTCATCCATCATTGTGTGTGTCACAAAGTCCATCAACAACAAGATCATTAGGGAAGAGTGAAAGTGTTTGTCCATTTTTCACAACACTCTCTAGCAATATTCTTGAGGGGACTATTCCACAGGCTCTGACTGGCCTTTCCTTGCTCATGGAGATTGATCTATCAAACAACCGTTTATCTGGAATGATTCCAGAGTCGAGTCAATTTGGGACATTCCCTGCCTACAGATTCATCAACAATTCAGGCCTCTGTGGCTACCCTTTATCTCCATGTGGCGGAGCTTCTGGGCCAAATGCAAATGCGCATCAAAAGTGTCATCGGCGACAAGCATCCCTGGTAGTGGTGGGCAGTGTGGCAATGGGATTGCTCTTCTCCCTTTTCTGCATCTTCGGTTTGCTTATTCTTGCCATCTAAACCATGAAAAGGCGAAAAAAGAAGGATTCATCCTCAGGGACGGACCGGACCTAGGATTTCAAAACTACAGTTTAAAAAATTTCTTCTTTTTTGGCTGGCTGGGCTATAAAAAAATTTTGGGCTGGGATTTTAAAAGTCACCTGGGCTAGCCCAAGTTAGCCAAAGTCATGTACCGTCCCTATAAACCCAGGCTTGATCCCTTAACTTTTCAATGTGGGACAAATACTCTCAATAGTTGTAACAATAAACCACCGTTCGTTTGAAAAACCTTTCCTTGAGTTCGATGTTATTCGTTTTCTTTATGACTTTGTATGCATACCATGCACCAGCGAGTAGTAACAATAGTCCGGGACCCATGAAAACACCTGCATATATAAATATACATGGAATTATAATTGGATAAAACTATTCATACAAATAGGTTCCACTTCTTTTAATAGAGATGTGGGATAAAAAATAATAAAATAAAAAAGTTACAGCGTTCTCCAACAAAGTGAAATCCGAATGTCATTATTTTGAGAAAAGCTTGCTTTCATAATTAAAAGAAACAGAAAATTAGATATTAACCCATTTTTTGGGTTTATATCTATTTTGAATTCATGGCCATGATGAATGTGTTAGCTGACTTTTTGAGCTAAATTCAAATTTCTTCTCCTTCACCATCAAGGCCTTGAGATGGTAATTCTCCTTCTTTTTCTAGGTAGCAGGGGTTTATGTAACTACGTAGGTTTGGGTGTTGAGGTAGCCTACCTATCAAAGGAGAATATGATTTGTGAGTTTTCTGCATATTACGTATACTAATTATGTCTTCCTATTAGTAGATGTCTTTCATCTCTTCCCATCATTTTTTCAGCAAATCCTTACTAACAACAATGGATTGCTAAAAGAACTATTATGAGATCGAAACAGCAAACGTAAGCCTCTTGGGTACGCATTTTAGAAACTCATTCTGTAATTTCATATTGTTTAGCTAAAGTGAAAGTTTTTACATTTAAATATTTTTTTTAGTTCCAATGTGTGTATATAGAACTCCGCATTGGAGAACTTTTGTATATTTATATATAGGGTGAGTATCCGGAGACACACAAAAAGCCACAAATTTATACACACATTTTCAACCTTGCCCGCATCGAAATACAAACCAAGCCAAAAGGGAACAAAGGTTTGTATAATTAGTTAGTACCAAAATTCTGCAATGTTTGAATTGGCTCTAATATATTATGATCTCAAGTGCGAATTGATATATCAAAGCTTAATTTGTAAGCCGGTTTGATTGGAAGTATTCCTGGTCCAAGTAACAAGTGTTGTCTTGAGTTTGGTAATTGATAGTGAAGTTCCAAAATCCGCAACTTTCGCTATGTAGTTTTTATCTAAAAGTATGTTTGTTGACTTAATGTCTTTGTGAAAAACAGGAGAGGAAAGTGCTCCTGCAATTTCTGTGGCAATACATAACCACAGTTCCATGTTGTGATTCAACTTGGTCTCCATAAGAAACACAACAGAGGGTCTCTTCATACAAATTCCTCTGTCATACGAATGATCTCCCTCCCTGCATAGGACTGAAGTTTCATATATTACCCAGAAATCATTTTGCTCAACTAATACTCTGTCCTTTCCACTAATTTACTCTCATTATTCAGATTATTGATAGTAGTATGCTTGCTCATTATTAATGATAGTAGCATGCCTACCTTACAGAACATATAATAATCCCAAACAACATATAATGTTTGTACAGCATCAAATTAAACATGGATTACAAGACCCAAGTGTTTTAGTTAACTTGTTTACCATGTCACAGAAGATGATAGTGGAAACTCGTCTAATGGTGAACTGGGCCTAACATTCGAGGCTGACTCTGTTGAACTTGAAACAGCATCCCAGTGCTCATTTATGTCACTTACAGCAGATTCAACCCCGTTGTAATTCTGTGGAACATTACAAGTGTTTTCAATCAACATTTGAATGGCCTCCAACTCCGTTGCGACCTCTCTCATTGTGGGGCGATTCCTTCCATTCATATTCAAGCATCTCATTGCAAGGTTAGCAAAAGTTATGATATCTGTTTGGGAGCCCTCCATCACAACCCCAGCATCAAGAATGCCAAATAGACGATCTTCTTGCATCGAAGTAATGAAATAAGTGGCAAGACCTTTGTATTCATTTCCTTCTGACCCTGTTACTGCAGAAACTGGTTGTAGACCAGTCAAGAGCTCAACAAGGACAACTCCGAAACTATAGACGTCACTTTTCTCTGTAAATTGGCTTGATTGAAAGTATTCCGGGTCCAAGTAACCAAATGTACCATGTACAGCTGTGGTCAAGTGAGTCTGGCCGATCACAATTGATCTTGAAGTGCCAAAGTCAGCAACTTTTGCTCTGTATCTATCATCTAAGAGTATGTTGGTAGACTTGATGTCTCTATGATAAATAGGAAAGGAAGCTGCACCATGCAAGTAAGATAGAGCTCCTGCAATTTCTGTGGCAATTCGTAACCGCATTTTCCATGTAAGTGGAAAGTCTTCATTCTGCTCATGAATATAGTGGGAAAGGGTTCCATTCGGTATGAATTCGTAAACCAAGAGTGGAACTTCAGTCTCTAAACAACAACCTAATAATTGAACCACATTTCTGTGATTTATTTGTGAAAGAATCACAACCTCATTGATGAATTCTGAAAGTTGGCCTTCATTCAATATCTTAGACTTCTTTACCGCAATGATTCTTCCATCTGCGAACATTCCTTTGTAGACGGTACCTTGGCCTCCTTGGCCAAGAATTCTATCAATGTTGAAGTTGTCAGTGGACTTCTCCAACTCCTCTGATTTGAACAACTTGATTTTCTCAACATTGACTTCACCTGATGATAATTGTTGTTGTAACAATAAACCACCGTTTCGTTTGAAAAACTTTTCCTTGCGTTTAATGTTTTTCCGTTTTTTTATGACTTTGTATGCATACCATGCACCCACGAGTAGCAACAATAGTCCGGGACCCATGAAAACACCTGCATATGTAAATATACATGGAATTATAGTTGGATAAAACTATGCATACCGCATTTGTACCACTATGAGTTTGAGACTCACTTACAAATAGGTTCCACTTTACAATTATATCCCCCTTTTTTTCCCAACAAAAATAAACTTTTTCCATTCATTGTGAAATTAATTGCACAATAACCATTTATAATACAAACCTACACCATTTTTTTGCCCAAAGTCTCTCACCCTTCCACCAGAAAAAGAAAAAAAAAACACTCTACACCACCTAAATTCAAATTTCTTCTCCTTCACCATCAAGGCCTTGAGATGGTAATTCTCCTTCTTTTTCTAGGTAGCTGGGGTTTATGTAACTACGTAGCTACCAAATAGGTTTGGGTGTTGAGGTAGCCTACCTATCAAAGGAGAATATGATTTGTGAGTTTTCTGCGTATGTACGTATACTAATTATGTCTTCCTATTAATAGATGTCTTCCATCTCTTCCTGAAATTGCTTCATCATTTTTTCTTTGCCGGAAAAGCGGAACAACTGCAATGTCATCACATTCCTCCAGCCCTCATATGTCTATTTCAGCAAATCCTTACTAACAACAATGGATTGCTAAAAGAACTCTAACATAAACCGCTTGGGAGAACTTTTGTGTGTATATAGAAGTCTGCATAGGAGAACTTTTGTGTATATATATATATATATATATATATAGGGTGAGGATCCAGAGACACACAAAAAGCCACAAATTTATACACACATTTTCAACCTTTAGATTAAATCAATTTTAATGGCTAAGATTGCATTTGAAAAAAAGGTCAATAATCTCAACTATATGATTAATTTTCCTTGGAAGAATATATATGGTTTTATTCTAGCCATAAGTGTTTAAAAGTACGTACTTTTAATTTGTTTTCATTAAGGCTTATTATCACAAAAGGTCCCTAAGGTTTACGAAATTATCAGATTGCTCTTAATGTTTTTTTGTGTCACTTGTGGTCCTCAAGGTTAGTATGTGTGATCACAAATGGTCCTTGCCGTTAGGTTCCGTCAAAAACTCCGTTAGTTTGCTGACGTGGCATATATACATCTCTGATGTTCACACATTTATCACAAATGGTCCTTGCGAAATTTTTTAATTTTTTAATTTAAAATTCATAAAATTTTGGTTTTCTTTTTTATATTATTTAAAAATATATATTGTATTTTAAATACATATGACACTATATTTTTTAAGATGTGGGCTCCACATATATGCCACACCAACAAACTAATGAATTTTTTAAAAAATAATATAGTTTGTTGATGTGGCATATATGTGGAGCCCACATCTAAAATAATATAGTGTCATGTGTATTTAAAATACAATATATATTTTAAAATAATTTAAAATTCATGAGATTTAAAAAAGAAAACCAAAATTGTATGAATTTTAAATTTAAAAAATTTTAAAAATTTGCAAGGACCATTTGTGATAGGTGTGTAAACCTCATGGATGTTTTGTGATATATATATATGCCACATTAACAAACCAACGGAGTTTTTGATAGAACATAACGGCAGGGACCATTTGTGATCACACATACTAACCTTGAGGACTATCAATGACACAAAAAAACATTAAGGATGCAATCTGATAATTTCGTAAACCTTAGGGACCTTTTGTGATAATAAGCCTTTCAGTAATATTATTTATCTTCAAGGCCAAAATAGGCATTGAGCATAAATAATAATTGAGCCTAGATTCAATAAGTATATAGTACAAGGGTCTTTCCCAACATTTTTAGCATGGAATTGGTCTATATTAATAATAATGAACTCTAAACAGTATAAGAGCATACCTAAAAGAACAATTCTGATTCGATAGGCCCGAGAAGGCAGAGGCGGCTCTGGCTTGTTGTAGCAACGCCCACCACCTCGACCATCAAAGTCACATGTAGCTCTGGTTACATTTGAGTAGCATGTATAACCACCGGCGACATTCTCACATATAGGACTGCCTCTGAAATTCCATGAAGCTATCACATCATGATCCATACACCGATTAAGCTTGCATTCATCAATATCTGAAATATAATAACAGAAAGACAAAAGAACATGATGATGAATGGTGAAGTTGGCTCATTCCAGAACGAAGTTTTGGATAACGGAATGGAAGGGTTTTAATTAATTACGTACGTACCTTGACAAGGTTGGAGAAGATAAGGATTTCCTTCAAAGCCACTCGGACAGAAGCAATGAACGCTTGACCGATTGTATGTCGAAGAAGTAGTGGCATTATATATTTTGCAATAGGGTGTTGAGTCGTTTTTAAAGTTATTTCCATAAAACGGACGTACTTTTCTTCCGATAAATCCTTCAAATTCTTTGTGTGAAGTGTTGTCTAAGCTGATGTTCCATTCCAGCACCACGGGAACTCTGTCCATTCCTTGGATAGCTCTGTAGCTTGATAAATTGTTCAAAAACCAATCTTGGTCAACAAGAAATGCATAGTTGCAACCATCAATTTGATCTCTTTGCCGTATCTCAGTAGTGAAAGCGCTGACATTTGGAGGAATGGTAGTCTGGCAACAGTTAGTTCCAAAGGTACCGCAGCGAAAAGTAGCACCATCTGTATTCTGATCGTCACAAGTTGAATTGCATCCAAGAACAACATTCACATCTGATCTCATGGTAGCAAGACGGCCGCAGCTGACTGCAGTGAACATGTTTTTTCTGTCCAAGTACACAAAAGGGCTTCCCGTCAAATTTGGGGCTTGGCGAGTTTCCTTTCCCTTGCAAGCGCCGAAGAAAGTAACAGGGCTTTTAACCTGAAGGGTGCCGTCAATAGAAATGTTGAGCACCTCCATTTGGGCGCGCCTCAAGAAAGGCTTGTGCCCAGTAGACTCGTTGCAGTCTATCTGAAACCATTCATTAAAGTAACAATCTTTGTTTGGTCCAACGCCGAAAGGGTAAGGGATGCTGACATTAATTCCGCAGTGCGTCGTGCAATTAAGCTTTGCTATAGGCGGAGCTAATTCTGATGATGACGCTGGTTTGGTTTCAGTAACTATGCTGCACCAAAACAACAAAACGAACATGATCACATGATGATGAACTAGCAATTGCATTGACATTATTAATTCCTCTGCCTCCTCTTTCTCTCTATATATGATATCTGACCTTAGTTGGTTACATGGAGCGTTTCTGTAGACAAGGGCGGAACTACGAAGGGGCTGGACTGGACTCTAGCCTAGGGCTGATTTTCCAACTTAGTCTTAAATGTATAAAAAAAAATACCCTACAGTTAAATAGTAGCCCACAAAAAGGACAAGGCCAGACAACAACTGGTCTTCGAGGGAGAGCGGGAAGAAGGAGAAGAAGGAAGAGGAGAGAGGGATGGAAAAAAAATAGAAAAAAGAGAGGGATATGGGAGAAGACGCAAAAGAGGAAGAAGAGGAAAAAATTGCAGAGTGACAGAGGAAGAAGCAGGAAAAAGAAGAGAGAGAGAGAGAAGAAGGAAAAAATAAATAAAAAGAGAGAGGGAGAGATGGAAAGTGACGGAAGGAAGAAGAAGATGGGAAAAAAATTAAAAAAATGAAGGCGTTGGGAGAGATGAGATATGGGGGGAATAAACAAAAGAAAGAAAAAGAGGCATTGGGTTTGGGCGCATCTTCACATTTTTTATATAATATTTATTGTTCAGAGTAACTATTACTAATTATATATCATATTTATGGCAAGTTTACACAAGAAGGTTGTTGGCTCGAGTGTTAAGTGAGAATGATTCTTACATGGAGATCTAGGGTTCAAACTCCTTGGTTGCAAAATATTTTTGGAATATTTGGCTTGTCAACAGTTTGGATTTCTAAAATTTTTTTAAAAAGAATGAACTTGTTCGGTTTCTATAATTTTTTTAAAAAGAATGAACTTGTTCGGTTTCTATAATTTTTTTTGGGTTTCTAAAATTTAACTAGCTGTTTTCGGGCTTTTGCCCCCTTACAACAAAAAAATCTAGACAATTTGAAGCATGATATATTATATTATAGAAGAAGCCAAGAAAAAAAATATTTAGCCTACCCCTAGGAAAATTCCTGGTTCCGCCATTGTCTGTAGAGAAGGTACCTTTTATATAGGGCTCGGGAGTTTCCAAAGAAAAAAATAATTTGGCAATAACAACTTGACAAATCATCTGTCTGTCTATAATATAATGTATTTATTAATATTAAATCATGTGTCTTTCTGTAATATAATGTATTAATTAATATTGTAGCTGCCATACTTGACTGAGATGTCGGGCCTTTTTTCACGTGGTTCTAGCATGTGCAAACGTAACGGACCTTTCATTAAAAACAAAAAAAAAGTCACGGACCCCTCGATTAGGGATTTGCTTTCTCATACCACTCGTGGCTTCAGCTGCGCCAGCAGATTACAGGAAGTCGTGACCATTCTTGCAAAAATGCCATTCGCTCGTTCAAATATTTACAATTAACTTTTTCTCTAATCAAAATCCCTTTACAAACACAAAACGAAAAGTGTATTCTGAATCTGAAGAAGGAAACTCAAAATGGATTGAAAAAAATAAGGTCTTAGTTCAAGATATCGTTTTTCTATTTCCAACTCAAAAAAAAACAGGAATAGAAATGAAAACAACTCATAAGACCAATGAAAGTTTTATAACAAAATAGTGATTTAAAGTTGATGTAGGTTAGGCAAGTTAACAAAGTTTTATAACAAAATGGTGATTTGAAGTAGGCAAGGACGGTGAACTTGCCGTCTTGCATCCAAGTTCGAGTCTTCCTTCCTATAAATTAGATTAATTTAAAATACTTTAGACTATGACTTGTATTTATTTATATAAAAAAGTGATTTGAATTGCTTTATAATTTGAAAACTTATAACATACACAGGTAAATAAGGTGGATCTTGAGGGCATTATGGCAATTTAGGAAAGAAATAAACTCCTGCTTTAACCATATAATTAACTGTAGAAGATACTTGTGGAGGAAAGAAGTGCTTATTCTTTAATTTTATTGTGTGGAAAATCAGTCATCTAATCAATTTATAGTAAAATTTAATAGTGCAAAAGAAAGAGGGTAACAACTAAAATTCTGAATAAATGGGGGATTGACAGGGGCGGCTTGTAGGACATTGCTTTGTCATTTCTCGATCGTTTCTTACTCAAGAAGTTATTTCGAATTTTTTATTCATCGCCAGAGAGGGCTTAGAACCAATAATTCATTATCTAATGGACTTTTCTATTTTAATACTCCATCCGAGAATTATCAATATTTATCAAAGATGTTCCTCTTAGTAATCTCCTAGCTTAGACTTTCTTATTAGTTTGGCAGGGATGTTGCCAATATCCTCATTGCCTTGAAATTGCTACGTTCCTCAAAATAATTTAATAATCTCCTAACTTGGACTTCCTAACTAGTTTACTAAAGTTTGACCAAAAAAAAAAAACTAGTTTACTAAAGTTAATATAGACTAACTAGACTATATAATATCATTCATGAAAGAAATATGACAGGGACGCCACTGCTGCTCCTAGGACTAGGTCCGCTGCGTCACCATCGTCACCCTAAATAGTCACAATATTAATTAATATTGTAGCTGCCATATTTGACTGATATATGGACTAGGAACAACATATCAACTTGGTATTATCTTATACAATTAGTCCCAATGGGAATTATGATGTTACATGTCTTTCAAATCAATCAGAAAGTCACGTTAATTCGTTTACATTTTTTTTCCTTGTGTGGCCCCAAATTCCAGTTACACTAAAATCTGTTAATAGAGAGAAACTCTCATATAATGGGAATAACACTTTTTACTATCCCTAGTCAATAATGCAATGACATTCCACATGTCATTGTGTTATTGATCGGGAATAACAAAACAGTGCTATCACCGTTATATATAAGCTTTGTTGCTGCTAGCAAGTTGGCTTGAACTCTAATGCACACTAACTTGCCATAGCCACATGCCTTATCCAAACAAAAAAAAAACTCCGGCAAAATTTAGTAACCTTCTAGCTTGGACTTCCTAATTTTTTTACTGAGGATCTGTTTGATATTCATTTCAATTTTTATTTTTATTTTTCATTTTTTGTGCTAGAGTATAGAGGAAAATGAGAGTGTAAATGGGAGTTAGGATGAGATTGAGAGAGAGAATGAAGATAACATCATTTCAATCTCTCATTCTCTCTCAAATAGATTTAGGAAGTGAAAACAATTTCAAATAGATTTCAGATTTTTGTTTGTGTTTTCACTTTTGTTAATGTAGACTAAGGGCTAGTTTGTCACTTTTGTTAAGATGAATGATGGGAAGTAGAAGAACGAGGAGAAACATAAGCAAGCGTGAAAACATATGGAGTTATTTTTGGAATTCTGAAATTTTCATTAAACTCTAGTGCCTCTCCAAACTGATTGCCGCATAATCAGAAAATAAAAGCATCTTTATACCAGTTTTCCCTTAGGCCCCGTTTGGTTCACAGAATGGATTTGATGGGAAATCATTTCCCATGTCATTTCCCAATGGATGGAAAATGGTGATTCCTTTCTTATGTTTGGTAATGCCGGGAAAGTAACCCAGAAATATCATTTTATTCCCTTTCCTATGTTTGTTTTGAGTAGGAATGGAAAGCGAATTTTGATGAGGTTGGTGTAGTACTAGTAGTTGTTATGTGCCATAACAATAGAAGAATGAATATCATATGTTGAACTAGCAATTGCATTCTTGCCATAATTATTCCTCTTCTTCTTTCTCTGATATTTCATCTTAGTTTTGTGACAAGTACATACTACATATAGGGAGGCTGCAAAGAAAAAAACCAAAGTTAGGCAACAATGTGAAAATCGTGTGTTCGTCTGTAACTAGAGAAGTCAAAGATTTCGTTCAATATAATAAATAGCTAATACAACAAAATCAAAAAAGTGAATGAAAATACAATGAAGTCGACTTTACGTGAAGGTCCATCGCTTACACGCTCAGTATTTTTTTTCTTTCTATTTGCTTTAACTATTGCAGAAAGTTCAAAGTCTTCTTTGATTCTTTAAAGTGATTAATATTCATATTTATCTACTTTACCTGACTCTCTGCTTTTCCATGACATAATTATCACAATTTTGTTTCTACTATTATAAAGTTATGCAATAATTTTTGGTGTCATAGACTTCATCAAAAATTATTATGACTAACTTCAAATGGCATTATGTGACACTACTATTACTCTAAACTTAAAAATGCTTATTATCTGTGATTAAGAGAAAGGGCGATCACTCAAATCAAGAGGGAAAGGGATTCAAACTCTAATCTAGAGTGATCACACTACTATTACTCTAAACTTAGCAATCTTTATTATCTATCATAGACTTCATAACCAATTGACCTATCACACACACTACTAAAGTGCCATGAGAATTTGAATTTGAGACCAGTGGTCTGCAACTGACACTTTACCACTGGGCTTTACACATTGGTTTTAATATTATATTTAAATGAACATTGCTAAACTGTCCATAATCAGGTTAACCCTAGGCCTCAAACAACAATTTACATGAAGAATACTACCACAAATATACCCATAGGAAATTGTTGTTCTGGTTGGCAAAGAGATTGCAAAATCACCATCTTGCATTTTTGTTACAACAAGTAAAAAGTAATCTTTGCCTCTCACATTCTTTCATAATTAGTAAAATACGGAACGGAAAAAGTACGTATTTTATTCGGAAAATTTTTGTGAAATTACAACTGAAAAGTTGGGCCACTATATAATATTTTAATATAATTTATTTAAATTTTTTAACATATATTATTTTTATTCAATAATATGTGAAAATTATGTGTATAATACGTGAATTTTGTGCGTATTCTTGAAAATGTTGTAAAAAACACATGTATTAAACATGAAAAATATGTACGTATGAGTACATTATGGTATTGTACGTATGAGTACAATATGAGTATTGTACGTTTGCTTTTTAAAAAAACATGTATTTTATCGAGTCTTTAAGACGTGTACGGAAAACGGATGTATTATTGAAAAATACGTACATACATACGTGTATAATACGAGTATTAAACGTGAAAATGCTAAATTCTTTATATGGGTAATAACTCTATCAAAGTAAAAAAATCAAAGGGGACAATAGAGACTCGGGTACTGGCCTAATAATAATGGATAATGCTCTAAACTACTATTGCCGATAAAAGAAAATCGAGAATTTTTTTTTTTTTTATAAAAAGATCCTAGTATATATAAAGTATAGCTGCTTGGCTATTACTATTTATTAAAAAAAATTAAAAGAAAACCCCAGTACTGACGCGTGGCTATACGATTTTTTTTTAAAAAAAACACAAATACCTGAGTATAGCCGCGTGGCTATACTATTTTTGAAAAAACAAAAAGAAGACCCGCCTACCAATTAGGCACCCACGTGTGTAAACAAGTATAGCCGCGCGGCGATGCTATTCTAAAAAAAAAATACTTGAATATACTGTTTAAAAATAATATTTTTTTAAAAAATACCTGAGTATGGCCGCGCGGCTATACCATTTATAAAGAGAAAAAAAAGGACCCGCCTAGCAGTTAGGAGCCCACGTGTGAAAACAAGTATAGCCGCCGGCTATACGTGTTTTATTTTATTTAAACCAAGCCGTGCGGCTGTACTATTTAAAAATATATAATAAAAAAAAGGACCCTCCTAGTTGCATTAGTTTATACTCTATATATATATTTGCTAGTTTCAACATATCCAAAACAGATATTGAAGAGAGAAATTTCACAGTAAATCAATTTGAGAGTTCAATTTTTTCTTCTTCTTTTTTGGTGGAAATGTTTGCCTTTGATCTAACTTGTTCTCTGGAGTGAAATTTGTTGGAGGAAAAACATTCAGTATTATTCTAATATTTTAATTAAACAATTAAATTAAACAAGAAGTAGAATAACCGTCCCTTCTTTCTCTGTATATTTGATCTTAGTTGGTTAGTACTAACTATAGTTTGCATTGAGCGTTTTTGTTGAGAAGGTACGCGTATATATGGACCCAGCTGCTCGGTATTACCTCAAACTAAGTGACAACGTGAACTATGATGTTTCATGTCTACCAAATCAATCAGAAGTCACTTTAATTCGTCTGTTCTTTTTTCTATTAGTGACAATGTGAACTATGATGTTTCATGAATCTCTTCGTGTAATTGGCTTGAACTCTATAGTCACTGGTATGCCCTACGCGATACATGCAGCAAAAAACCAACTAGAAGTCGCATTAATTACAGAACAAAAGATGAGTATCATTGTGTCAATACCATCATGCATCAAAACTGTTCCTCTTTTTATTATACATCAAATAAATAGAATCTATTTAATTTATCCTAATCCTATCTCATTTCTCGTCCGTCTGTCGCGTCCGTCAGTGGGTGGCTGGCATGCAAGCATTATCCCCTTTAAATCTAACAAAAGTAGCAACCTTGAGAACACATTCAAAGTCAAGCATTTGTTTGGCAACATAAGTCTCGCAAGAAAGCATTCTCTACATATGCACACATACTGCATGCATGCAGCCAGTAAAAATGCACAAATGCAGCGACTAGAGTTAAACCAAGAAACTACTTTCGGCCATGAAAGCGTACAGAATTAAATCGAAACTTAAGATTGTCAATATAGTAATTGAACAGGTTGGCACTTGAACAGTCTGATTAATGAAACAAGTGCTTAATTTCATTTAATAATAAATTACAAGACAAGATAGCATAGAAAGTGCTATCGGACTCGGACATCAAGCAATCTCTCTTAGGGTGCGTGTTGTTCTACGTGCTGTAGTGGTAGTTTCAGAAACAAGGTTCCTTCCTACTATAATTTACAGTATATAATTATAAGCTGACATGCAAGCTTCAAATAGACTTAGCCCAAAGCAGTACATCTCACCGACCACAGAAAAGGGGGTAAAAGAATGCTAACAATTCTTTTTTACGAACAACACTACTAGCATAGTTAAAACACTCATCATTCGCAGCCAATTTTAATTTTCCATTTTTATAGCTAAGCATTGGCCTTTTAGTAGTCCAGTGAGCCCAACGATGCAATCCCATTGGTTGAGTTTCTCAAGTCTTGTCGACTCACGTAGTCATCGCAGGTGTTGTTGCCACCATTGGAAAGCTTATTGCTTGGGACAGAAGCCGCACGATTGAGGCCTTCCTTTCCCATCTGTTGCACTTCATGTGGCGAGAGTATCTTGATATACCACACATTGTTCACAAACTCCCTGAATATAAGAGAAGAATCATTTACTTCAACTGAATCATAAAAAAGAACAGTTCAAAACTTCAGAAGACTTTTGTTTTAGGCTCAGAGATGTACACATGCAAAATAGTAACTTAAAACTCTTGAAAAGTGATAAAACAGTCAACAATTTTAAATGGCTTAAGCTACTCCTACAACACTTTAAACCTCAAGGCGTTTTCTAAACATTACCTCTGTTTCTATCCACAAATTTGGGATACCAGCTCCTACACTTTTAACAATTTGACATACAGAATAAAATCATTGCAGTAGCTACTTCGAAAACATTAAACTTGCGCCCAGTAATCCAGGATGAAACATTTTACAAAAGAACAGTAATAACTGAAACGCATGGGAAGCTCGAATTTTAGAATTGCCAATGCAAACAGAGTGTATAATAATTGACTAGTATAAGTGAAATGATGAAATACAATTTGGGACTTACTGCCAAGGGTCGTCGCCAAGGAGAAGAACATCATTCTCCCGGTCAACAAATACAAGCTGCCAGCCTGATCTCTGAGGGTCCTCTAATTGGCCTTCAAGGCCAAACATACGTGCGAGCTCACTGCGCAGCTCATCATAGCTGCTGAATTTAGAAATATCCAGTGACCTCCCAAAGGACCCTGACTTGTGAACCTACCAAATTGCAACATTTAATAAAAAGAATATGAGTAACCACTCAGAAAAAGTACTAATTCTTTTGAACAAGTATTCACATGGAAGAAGACTTCCCATGCATCCGACCGTTCTGTTAAGAATAAAATGCTTGTAATAAACAATCACAACTATCTTATCTTACCTTCACAAAGTTTCGAGTTGGATTTACTTGGTCCACATTTTCTGAAGACTGCAAGAAACCTGATTCATCTACACAACTTGAAGTAGTCATGTCTGAATTAAGTGGAAAATCATTGCCCGTGGCACTGGTGTAACTGGAAGCACCGAACGGCATAGACAATGAATCATTTCCATTGCCAATATTTCTCAGGGTTGGAATCCCACTATGCAGCATAAGAGATGAGGAATCAATGTTCACCCCAAACAAAAGATTGCTTTGGGGATCAGTACCGCCTTGGAATGCAGAGTACTCTCTACCAGGAAACGGAGGCAGGGCAGTGAGCTCAGAGATATTTGACTGTGGTGTTCCCAACTGTTCCACCTGAGGTAGTACACATTGAGCAGCTCCAGATGATAACTGCTGTTCGCCTGTGATCTGCTTGGGTAACAAGGAAGACGAAATTACAGAGTTGGATCCACTTAAGTTAAGTAAGTGGGATGCTCCATCTTGTGATAGGGAACCTAATATACTATGTATAGGGGGAACATCAGATGAAGATATAGGATTTCCAACAGGGTCAGGAAAGCTCTGCTGCTGAGGTTGTGAAGGGATAGCCTGCAGAGATGCAGACTGGGATTGAGTGGCAGAGGCAAAATTGGACAGAGCAGACATAACATTCGGGATCTGCTGCTGAACAGACAATTGGTGCAGATGATGGGATTGTTGAAGCTGCTGTTGATGTTGATGTTGCTGCTGCAGCTGCTGTTGTTGCTGGTGCTGCTGCAGCTGCTGTTGTTGCCTTTGATCACTATAGGGATGGTAACGCTGCAACTGTTGTTGCAAAACCTGAGCCTGAGCAGGAGCTTGGTTTTCTTGAAAGCTCTGAAGATAAGTATTTTGAGATTGCGACTGCGGTATAACCTGTCTCTGAAGCACAGCAGCCGGCCCATTAGAAACATTTGAAGATTGCTGGAAGGGCAGAAGAGACTGTGAAACACATTTAGAAGAATCCACTGTCCTCATTTCTTGAAGTGCGGCAGCTGCCATTGCTTGGTATACTTCAGGTTGTAGACCTGCCATAGAAGCGTCAAGCCTCGGCTGCATCCAGGGAGTAACCCCAAATCCCTGGAAGTTCAAAGATTGAATCCCCTGATCTCCAACCCCTCCTTGGAGCCACATCAGTGGAGCATTAACGCCCATATCACCATCTTTGAGCCCTGAAATGAACATACCACTGAGTATTAGAGGGGGCAAAGAAAACAATTGTTGACACATAAGACACCATGTGTTCCTCAAGCATAAAAACAAAGATACCGTGGAAAGAGGGAATGCCCGATGGCCATGGTCGCTTCAGTCTGAGGGGGAATGGGGATGGATACATTGGGAATGTTGTTAGTGGTTCAATCTCCCACAATGAAACTCTAGGCTGCCTCTCCCCTGCAGTGGATTCATCCCAGCCAACCTGCAATAGCAGAGAACACATTTACAAACCTTATGTCACCTGAAAAAGTTAAAAAACTGGCCACATCTCTTTCAAAAACTTGTGAAACTTATGCAAAATATTTGAATTTTAATGAGCATGAAAATCACAAAATGCTCCCAACAAACCTTCACAGAGCGCCAATGTGAATTTGTCCAACGCACAGAATCTAAATCACTGATACCAGTTATTGTACCCATGTATCTGAAGGAAAAGAAAAACAAAACAAAAAAATTACCACTTAAATAAATGCTAATCATAAACTATACATATAACTATGAAGATAATTAACCTACCGACGGACACTTGACTCTTCTGTTTCAAACAGCATCCTAAATCGCATGCCAACAGAAACCCGTGTATGATAGACAGCTTTAACATACTTGGCCAGGGGTATCACAAACTCAGATGGACTAGCCCTGCATTATAAGCAAATTGATTAATAAGATGTAACAAGTAGAATCTACAATCTAGAGAAGTAGCAGATACTCACCTTGGATTATAAAATATTGTAAAGCGACTATTTGTTGCAGCTGCATGGGCTGCAGCAGCAAGAAGACCAATGTGCATGCTATCACTTGACAAAACCGATGAGGGCATAACAGTCTGTGGACGATTTGCTCGCCGAATACCCAAGAGTAACTGATTCTTTTCATTCCTGATTGAAGACAACATATTTGAAGAAAAACTAATAATTACCACAATTCTTGCCCTAATAAGTCCAACCACCCCCGGCACATTCCCAAAAAAATAGAAAAAAAAGAAGAGAAACATATTCAATCATACGAAGAACAGAATAATGTTTTAAAATTACCAAATAAAAAGGACTGAATCACCAGCAACAAGACGTTTGGCACTAACGAACACGCTCCATCCTGTCGTGAGAAGATGCCTCTTGGGCTGGCCTGCACAATAGCATGGAAAAAATAAATTAGAAACCAGAACTGCATGTTGCAGACAGTATATTAAAAAATAAAACCTAGGTAAAGAAAGTACACAACAGTCTATAAAATCATTGAACTCTAAAACAAGTGTCCCACAAGGCCCATTCATGTGTAAGCCCAATGTGATCAAGATCCATGACAGGCAGTTCTTGCCTTTCAACCACAATGAGGGCAAGAACAACTACAGTAGAAACAAAAAAACATTTGTTGGGTCAATAAGACCTACAATTATTTCTTCTTAATTTGTGAGACTAAGAGGGTTGAATGGTTGTTGATCATCCATGTGGTGTAACACTCTTGGTTACCCATTCCCTTTAATCTAATTTCTTGCTACAGTTCAGTTATTTTCTCCTGACAGCTGCAACTTTTTGAACAGCTCACTGAAGCAGAAGAAAAAAAATATTCCAAAAGGAGAGTGCATGCCATCCTAACCCCAGAATAATGGTTAAGTTACTCGGGAGAACAGAAATCAAACTTGCCATAAAATATGACCCAAAGGCAGCCAAATTTAATAATTGGCAACATTTACATAATCCAGAACATAAAAAAAGTTGCTACATTGTCTGGTTGCTTGGGCCGTTCTTTGATTATTATATGTTTAGGCAGATTCAAAGACAGGGCTACTTTATTTCATTATTTGTTTGCCAGATCCTCACTGGGTCTTTAGGAAATTACTATAGCAGGTAGGTTTAGTAATTACAGATTTTTAAGTTCAAGTAAACAATAAATTTATTTATTTTTAATGAGATATTGCTCATGCCATTAAATATACAATTTCTCCAAATCTTTCACTTTTGACATTTAGAACAGCAAGTGTGCGAACTGTCTAGTATACTTGCACTAAGTGGTCTTAATTTTGCATCTAAGCTAGAGGTGCAGACTTGAAGAATAATAAAGAGTAATGAAAGCAGATATAAAACAGAATTCTGAACAAATTCACACCCACCTCGAAATATATGTCTGAATTTCCACTCATTATCATGAAGATCCCTTGCAATTAGTTCCTGAGCTGGGGGCTGCTGTGAGTAATCCTGAAGGTACATTAAAAAATTAAATTATTGAAACCAATTTCATGAGACGAAAACACAGAAAATCAAACGTGATGCTCAGGCCACTCAAAAAGGAGGAAACCTACAAGAGGAGGAAAGACTTTTTCAGCTGCACGGCGGGGAACAGAGAATCCTCCATGCGTGCTAGTATCACTTGCAGTCAAAGTTTTACAAAAATAGTTGGTTGGCTGTTTGCTGGCAGCACCCAACTCCGCAGGCAGTAGGTATACATCCTTTTGCTCTTGCTACAAAATAGTTTATGTTAATACATGATGAAAATTACTTGACTCACAAAGTCACAAGTCAAAAACAGAAAAGTACAGTACCGGACTTAATGGTTGTAGGGTCATTTGAGCATATACTTCATCAGTCTCCACATCTGCCTGTACCATACAAAATTTTAAAAAATTAAGGAGCATCCCGTGAAATGGTACAGAGAAGATGCAAGCCAGCTGACACTTACATGCATTGTCACATTATGCAGCTGACATATTAGTTGTGGAGGCAAGTTGGGGTAATTTGGAATATGGGCATCCACTTCCTTATTGGTTGATGCAGCAACCTGTACAAGAAATACCAAGAATTAAAAACAATCACTGAATACACTCTCAAAAATTAGTGTCCAGGACGTTGTGGTTATATAGATAATAGAAGCTTCAGCAGTTTAAGCACACAACAATTGTACTCATAAGTTTTGGATTATATTAAAGTAATTGAGGTAATGATATGTATAAAATGAATAAGAGACAAAGTTATAACTAGACACTATGTAAATATCAAAGAAGTAAAAAGAAAACCTTCAACCCATCCTTAATTTTTTATTTTTTTTCAATAGGAGTAAATGAACATAAATCTATAATTACACAGCCTACATTTCAAACTTATTAGACAAAAATAAGACAATGGTAACAAGAGACTTCCTCGAATCAATTAAACAACCAAAGTTCCTATTCTACGTACTGCAAACCAACCAAATGTTTTCTCCTGATACCATTCAGAAGGAAAAATCTGAAAATAAATGAGATAGCGATCCAGTTGCTGACCTGCTCACTGTGACCCTGTGGAAAGTAGACTACACGACTTCCAAGAAGAGGCAAAGACACCAGGGGCCCCGCACATGCATGCCATAGCTCAGAATTCAAACATTTCTTCTCCCCTGCACATAGTTTCTATGCTTGCATGAGTATGCATGACATGAAATCCATAGCATCAAAATCCTAACCCTTAAATTAATTGAAGATAGAAATGCAAGCCTAGTTTTAGTGATAATGGCATGTTGTTAATTTGTTTACAGGTGCAACCACTTCAAATCATATAACCAAATTTCCACCCAGAACCCCATCAAGCATTATGGGCAGTTGAGATAATTGTAAAATAGTAAGATGGGTGTTTAGTCACCTCAAACTCAATTCTCGAACAGACAAGCAACATATGCATAGCATGTGACTATTTTTACAATGAAATAACTCCGGAAAGAGACACAAACACTGGTGAAATGAATATTCACTAGGTCTGTTCAATGACCGCTTAATTAAGACATGCACATATAACGGTCGCCTAAAACGTGGCTCAATCGTTTAGACTAAATACAAAAACAAAAGAAGCATAAATGTATGCAAGATAATGCCTCAGAGTCGATTCACTAATGCTTTTAAGGACGTATTAAATTTCAGACGAGAAAAATGGAACGAGCCAAATAAAGCACAAAAAAGTGCATACCTTCCTGAGGCTGGTGATTAAAACCCGAAGACGAGGATGAAGTCGAAAGTCTCATTTCTTCGAAAGCCCGAAATGCAACCTCCTTTCACCACCTACTGAAACCCACTTTAGCCCCAGTAAAACCAAACCCAACTTAAACAAAGATTCAAATATCAGCCCCCTCCTTATTCCTTGCACATATTAGCACCCATTTCTGAACCCCTTCACCTCTATATCATCAAATGCAGTGAAAGTAAGCCCACCCCCCACCCCCCCCAAGCAAAAACCAGAAAATATCAACTACACCTCTGGGAAAATATCATCCAAAACCAGTGCCAATACAGAAGACAACACCTCTCACCCTCATGCGCCCCAGATCTTCTTCACCCTACCAAAACCCACCACATTTACCCTAATAAGAACCCTAAACCCCCAACTGACACCTCCAAGCTCAGAAATTTATGAACACTTGCAAGCTCCACAGAAACCCTAGACTACCCAGATCTCAGAAATTGAACAGTAACTTAGCAAGTAAGCTTGAACAGAGAATGAGAGAACTCTTACTGAGCTGAGAGTGACATTTTCAGAAGCACCGATTTGACTGCCAAAAGAGCTGAGCTTTAGCTTGGTCTGCTGCTTGTGAAGCTTGAGAGAGAAAGATAGAGAGAGAGTTTGGGTGAGAGAAGCTTTATTGGTCTCCGTTGAGGGCTTGTTTGGTCTACGATCAATTAATACAGTGGTAATTATTGCTGGTGGGGTAATGTAATGTTCATAGGGATAGCTGTCAGAAGCAAATAGAAATAGAAGGACCAAAAATCTAACCTCTCTCCCTATTTTACCCTAGCCTTTTTCCCCTTTTTGCAATCTTGGCCATTACCCTCTCTCTCTAGGCCCTTTTTTCCTTCTATTTTTCTCCCCTACCATTCAATTTTCCCTTTATTCCTCTTTTGGAAATTGCCAATCTTTTTCATGTTGGCTTTTGGAAAATTTTCATTTTTATTTCATAAAAGGGAAAAGATGATTTGGTTATCATTGGTTTCTCCTTATGAATTAAATAGTTTTGAAATTGAAATAAGTTAAATTACATTTATAGTGAACTCTCTTATTGTTTTCTCCATAAAGCTTTTGATCTAACTTCCTTAAATGTCAGTTTGGGAGACTTAATTTGTGCATGGTTTGAGTTGAAATGTCTTTACATTTAATAGAACGTCCCCATGTGTGCCCACATTTGGCAACTTCCTTGGAAGGTTTGCTGCATTAATTATTAGTAGGTTCTTATGGTTTCTGGTTATAGTTCCATGTGTCATCTATCAAGCATTTACAACCTCAATTGTCACTTCAATCCTAGATGCCACAAATTAATGTTAAAAGACTTTTGTATTTTTCTTGTAAATTATACGCGTGTCAATAATGCTATGACATGCGTGATAACATTTCTACGTGACATAGTATTATTGGCCGGATATAATAAAACAGTACTATCATGTTGCAACTAAGTTTTTCTCCATCCGTGAGAGAGAGAGAGAGAGATCTGCAACAGATATTTAAAATTTCTTATTTTATTAGAAGACAATATTATCTCATACATAACGGGTAGCTTGAATAAACTAAGTAGCATGGCTCTCTAGTGAGAACCATATCTTGACCACATTCAACCAAAAGCTAGGTGTAGCCGTTGAGAAGATAGAAGCATCCCCCATGCTTCTCTCTTTATTTTAACTTCCATCTGTAGTTGCCTTGATTTTTACTGCACGCTGCATAGAGAAACAAAGGAACATTAGTAATGTTCTCACATTTCACCTCTCACGTGCTAATGAGGTGATCATAGGGGTTGTATACAGCAGTTGTATATCGATGCAATGCATACAAAAATTACTTACTCGTTGCAATTGACACTCCTAGAAATGGGAACGTTGATTTGGACTTTACACGCAGTGGGGAGACTAGCTGCGACGTCTTCCTTAATGTTTTGGTAGTGATCTGCGACGTCCTTGAGGCATTGGCAGGCTGCACGCCTGTCTTTGGTGGTTGAAGCGAGCTGTTTCAGACCCGAAACCCCATTGCAACACGCCGTGGGTGGGATACCAGTGCCACTGGTGAGATATGGAACGCAGGGAGCGACAGATGACACCACTTGTTGGCAAGTGACTGTGGCCTGCCCCGGTTTAACCAAGACCAACATGGCCACCACCACCATCACTAAAGCTATAACAACACCCTTCATTTTCTTTTCTGTTTTTTGTACGTTTGAGTTTGAGATCGATGGAGTGCTACAATGTTTGCTAATTGGCTTAATGCTGAGCTTAATTGTTCATGTATGGAAGTTTAAGTTGTGGTTTTGATGGGTAAGGTTTGAAGGGTATTTATAGTTGCCACTAGAAGATATATCCAAAATCATGAGGGGGATTATTGGTGTAGCAGAAGCCGTTATGAAGCTTAAGCAGCCTTTGCATGGTCCCTATCTCTTCGCTGGGTTAGGCCTTTGCTGCATGCCAAGAGCGTTACAACTTTCTTCCAAAAGAAAGCGGAATTGGTGTTCCTGCCATGTGTATAACTCTTGCTTATGAAAGGGGTCGTTCGGTAATGTTTTGCTTGCACCAGTTTTTGTTTTCCACACAGCAAACACTGCTAAATCGCGTTCGGTGAGCAGCTTACAAAAACATGGAAAGCAATAATCTGAAGATGAACTCGATATTGCGTTTTAAGTTTAAAAAGCATGTATGAAACACTAATTATGTCATTTTTGTCAATCAGAATGTATATAAAATGCCAATTATGTCAGTTTTACACCAAAAAAAGTTTAATAAGGAATTTTAAGATGAAAGATCAGAAAATATGGTTCTTCTGACATTGCTCAATTTGTTCCAAATGAGGCTGAGGCAATATGGTGTATACAGGTTTAGGACTGAACACTAGGTTTCAGTTGGGGAAAACAGAAGGGCATGGACGCTAGAAAAATGGAGCAGGCAAAAAAAGCACACAAGGCGCTTTTGGCACACTTGAAATCATTCTTTACTTCACTATTGATGGAGATACTTTTACATGCAAAGCTAAGACAGTATCAGAAATTGACAAAGTGGTATATTCATAGAATTAGCCTACCAACACTTCAGAATGATTTCTTAACCAAAAGAATTTATATATTGATGATGATTTCATTTTCAATTTCGAGCAGCTTGTTTTCCTTTCACTTCATCATTGATCCTTTCCACTATACAATTCATAAACTATAAAATCAACAACAGTCGGAGTCAGCTTTTGAAGGCATTCTCAAGAGATTCTTTCATGCAAAAATTCCATGCTACCAATGCTGCTCCAACTGCAGGCTCTACCTGATGGTGATACAGCAGCATTGTAAAAGAGCAAACCAGAAATTCCACAAAATAACATCTGTGTACACAAGCATATGGGTTGCTAACTTGGTCGTTAGTAGGACTTTTGATAAATTATAGAAACAATTAGTATCTTCTAATTGATTATTGTTCCTTCCTTAGTCTATTTGTGTGCTGTCCACTTTTCATCTACCCTCTAATTATCGTTTGACATGAAGACACTTTTCCTTTTTATCCAAGATAGGGAAGCCCGCCAATATTAACTGTACTCAAGAAGCCATCTATGGAAAGTAGCAGGCTCACCCTTTAAATCTCATTTGCTTCAAATATCAAAAGTTTATTGAAGTGAGGCATAAAATATGCTTACCTTCGGCCTAATAGGAACTGCCCCGGGGTAGTCCTTGGAGATGCATTTAATGACTTCCTCTCCTATATCCCACCTCTTATTTTCATCAAGAACACCGCCAACCATGACAAGGGGAAAAGAATCTTTTCCCTCTGCAATTATTTTAAACAAAAAATGAAATAAGTATGCAGAGTAGGGACTCCCTACCTTTCAATTATTGCAAGGCACTATATAAACTCGAATCTGATACACATATAGAATATCCATCATGAGCACAGCAATAATACAACACCATAAGTAGAAGGAATGGGTATAGCACAAGGGCAAAACACTCGAAAATAAAATAAGCCAGTAAGGAATAGCAATAACTTTCCTGCTCCCTGTATGCAGTTTATTAAGCATTTCTTTTTTGCAACTGCATATTTAAATAGTATCACTACCCTACCACTAAATGATTAATATTTTATGAAGCCATGCATAACCTCATGACCTATTATACATCACACAAATCCAAAAAATTCCTTTAATTTTTTTCAGTTTTTTGTTCAGTATGTCACACCTGGACCACACAAGCCAAGTCTTTGAACAACAGCTTTCACACTCAATCTCAACTCCTCGACTGAATCAAACAAGATCTTATTTGCAACCTCATCACCAGCAATTGCACAACATACAACAACTGGAACAAGTGCTGCAATGCGAGCCCAAGATGGATCTGCATAGGTCCACCTGAAATCCAATAGAAAATTATAGTGGTTATCTGATACCCCATACAATTACATCCCGGATACTCATTTGTATCAAGGTTCTCAATTCATTTTCCTCAAGAAGGTTCACAGAGACATACAAAATACCACATACCCTTTAAATGAAACATATTCCAATCAAGAATGCATGACAAATTCAATGGAAAAGATACAATAATTGCAATTTTAAGATCAATGGGGTTTTTTCCACATCCCTATGTGAGATGCGACCGACTTTTGACTCCTCTCACATAGAGGTGCAGATAAAACCACGTAATCTAAGAAGAATAATCTCAAGATATAAAAAGTTTGCATGCCAATGGAACCAGAGAACTTAGATCATTCACATCTATACCAGATTTTAGCTACTACAATAAGTGGAACTTCCCACATATTTGCATCACTTAACCAACACCATTTGAGGGATTGCAGACAAACGAATTTACAGATTGATGGAACAAACCTTGTCATTTATTTTCGCCAAAACTGCCTTAAAGATTGGCTGCAGACTGTAAGATCCCAAAATGACAACTAGTAACTTCACCAATATATGTGATGATGACAATTATAAGTTTCAGATAGATACCCGATGAGTTCATCTGGAGAAGAAAGACCAAGCTTCCCTAAAATACTAGACATAAGCATTGTATGTGGACCACGACCATCATGGGCCCTTACCACAGCGGTTAATGCCTGTGCAGCTATTCCGTAACCACTGCAAGTAAAAAGAACATTACCTTCAGTAAAAACTTCTGGGAAAGGAAAAAGACGGATATCGTAAAAAAGACGCCCACATCCTGAATGCCAGAAACTACCAGAATACTACTCAAAAAGTGATATTAAGTTTATTTGACACATTGATTGATTTATACATGGCCATGAAATCTTAAAATTAAAGCACAACATTATCAGGCAGGGAGCAACTGTAGAATATAGATGGATCACAATCATACTGCTGGGGAGTTCAAATCGTCAATTTATAAAGTTTAATGCAAAATGATGAGCAGGAAAGGGAAAATCAACAATGAAAATAGAAAGAATTTTACGGGATTTCAACAGTAAGATTAATTCAAAACATATAATCAAGAAGTGAGTAAAAGTGGAAGTCTTTTTCCCAGTGACTGTTTCTTCTTACAACCCTTATATCATTTCATGTACTTGATGGTTAAGGTGACCTAGATACAAAAGATGTAGGAAACCTCCAATGACAACAAGGAACCACCTTCATTAAAGTAGAAGCATCTCGGGGACAGAGCTAGAAATAGGAAAATAAAGAACCGAGCAACAAGGCTATACCTTCCCCAATCACCTAAGGTAGGTCCTGCGCCAGCTGCCCGAGCTTCTCTACCGTCTTCTGTGAACCCATATGCAATGGTCCCCGTGCCAGCAATTAGAACACACCCATGAAGTTTTCCCAAAGTCCCACAAGCTAGAGCTGCCACAGCATCATTATGAACATGCAACCTTGCATTGCTGGGGAATACATCCCTGTTCACATCAAGACAAGATTAAAGCTTTCAGTACTAAACATTAATCAGAGATTGATATGTGCCAAAACCCACAAGGGTAAGCACCCAACAAGTAAATAACTTTTAAAGTAAAATAAATATTTTTAAAAAACACAGACGGGAACAATGTGCGATCATAGAGACTTGAAAGTAATACCTAAGCCAATCTAATATCCTCTGCTGATCAGTGGGATGGTTGACACCAGAAACCGCCAAACAAACAGCTCGAACCGCCGACCGGTTCGAACCGGACTTGGCCAGCGCTTCAGCCATCACCTGCTCCAATGTTTCCCTTGCAGCAGCCTCTAAGGTTTAACAACAAGTTATTCAATTAGATCAGATACAAAAATCAAAACAGTTGCGATCAACTGATAAACCATGAACAGAAGAACAATTACCGCCAACGCTGTTGTGGTTGGTGCAACCGGCGACTGCTCGAGCAAGAACGGGAACTGGGTCGGGGAGAGGGTCAGAGAAGGGCAAAATCGGCATGCAAATGCAGACGGTGGAGGTGGTGCCGCCGTCTACACCCAAGATGACGTCTCCGGCGCCGGCCGCCACCGGCATTTGGCTCTCAAAGTCCCAGACTTCGCCATTCCTGTACCGCTTCATCTGGGTTTTTGGTGGTGATTGGATTGAATTGGATTTGAGTGTTTGTTTCGAGGAATCGGAGCTTTAAAAGGCTCCAATGGAGGCTTGCCCTCTCTGTCAAAGACAGATAGGGATAATAGGAAGAGAACAAGGAAGAAGGTTGGGGGAGTCAGAAGTTTTTGGGACCGTGTTCAAAAGAAAATAATATTCATTTCAAATGGTGGGGTTTTTTTTGTTTTGGTTCTCGGACGGCAGAATGGGGGGCTATAAATAAATTTATAACTCATATGCTAATGGTTATTATTTCTAATTGAAGATACTTTATTCATAATTCTGTTCTTTGATGATTTGGAATTTTTTCTCATAGATTATTTTCTTTACTTCTGTCAAATTCTTTCAAATATTTTGTTAAATCATTTGGTTTGGGTCAGTTTAGTCATATCATGGGTTGATTTAATTATGGTTGTATTTCTTTGTTTCCATAATCATTTTGACGTTTTCAATTTTTTATTCTAATGGCAATCCAAACATAATTCACAATATCTAGATTCAATATTTAGAACTATTTCCATGGAAACACTTTGAATTTGCCGTCCATCTTTCTGTTTAAATTCCAAATCAGTCCATGAAGAAAGCGAAAAACAACACTTGCAGCTAAAGCAAGATGGTGCACAAGAACACCCCCAATTATACTTGAATTCACATTGGCAGTTAGAAAAAGCATTTTCACTAATGCAATCAACTAACCAATTCATGTACATGTTGAACAGAATTATGCATTGTTAAAGGTGTGGTATGGATTAGAAAGACTATGCTATCCTCCCAAAACCAAAGTCCCAGGCTAAAATACTGATGACAGTGGCTCTACTTCCATTCTAGAATGCAAGGTGTTGGCAAGTTGGGGAAATGAGGGTTTTCCAACTAACGATCAAGGTTCAAGCTGGAGGGCATCGATATTCCGTTTTCCTTCTGGGCCCTTTGTGTACCACGATGACACATAATCTCCATAAACAACTTCCCGGTAGAGGGGAGGAGTCGACGCACTGGTAAGCTCAGAAGCAGGGGATACTTTCACTGTCTTGGCTGGATCATGAAATGTAGCAACTGAGAGCCGTGCCTGATTGGAATTGGTTAGAGCCCTATGTTGAGCACTCCTGTACTTCCCATTGGTCATTATCTGCAGGCAAGATAATCCACTGTTAGAGAATAAACATAATTCATATTATTGCTCCACTTGTTCAATTAATTTCATTCTACAAAACAAATCCTATGAAAGAAATGCACTTAGATCCAAAGAATGACAAGAATCCTGTAAAGCACATGTTGGCGATTCGATTATCAGCTTAGAGAGAAGGCATTGATAGGTATAAGCCTTAAGCACTGCATTTTTTAGTTTCAGATCGTCTCAGCTCAAGTCCACTTGGTACAATCCCAAAACTGAACCACTTAAATCAGTACCTTTGAGTATTGATCCAAAGCCAAACCCAACAGTGAAAGTCAGTTTCGTAGTGGTTGGATTAATTAGAGGTTCCTCTACATGTCACAGTTATTTGTGATCTAAGTTAAAGCCAATTATTACGACAAATCAGAAAGGACAATGACCAAGCCTCAATGTGTTCCATGGGACCCAAACTTAATATCCCTAACCAAATCATATAAGAACAATGAAAAGCGATAGAAAAATAAGTAAAACTGAGGGTTGATGTTATGCCAATGTTTAGAAATAGTGGTTGTCAATGACATCAAACAATTAGCAGCTTCATTGAAGACAAAATAAAGTGCTTAAGAAAATTATGGCTTAACCCTGGCACGAAGTGTAAAAGCAGGCCTATGATATACAGTGTGACTCCTTATAGACTGACAGATTTAGCAACATGTGAATTTTTTAGTATGTTATGACCCACAGCAACTAAGAGCACATATACAAAGCAGTAGGTCTTAACCTGGTTGGCTACACATACAGTCAACGTAGAGCCATATTAACCTATGTTTATTCTCAAACCATTTGTCCTAATTGACCAACAGCAACTAAGAGCACATATACAATGCAGTAGGTCTTAACTTGGTTGGCTACACATACAGTCAACGTAGAGCCATATTAACCTATGTTTATTCTCAAACCATTTGTCCTAATTGGCCAAGAATGAACAAAAACCAAACCAAAGAAAACAAAAATGAGGTTACTTAGTCAGCTTGTCCTCAGGTCCCCTCAAACGAATACTATAATAACAGGCCGAAAATCAATACGTCAAGCAAATATAAAACAAAAACGATCAGAAGCCTGGCCAAGACCGATAGATAAGCACAACTTCCCAGACAAAAACGTTTAAGTCTCTAGACATAATATAACATATTGCTACCAGTACCACTTGTTCAATTCAAAATCATCGAGAAGCCTAAAAGCTAAAAGAATACCATGAAAAACACTCATCACGATTCATCCACTGAGAGTTTCCTGGGATTCAAGCATATTTTTATCTGGACAAAATGTGATTCAGCAAATGATAATTCCAAAGCATCATGGTAATGGACTGAATATATTTAAGAAGGCATAAGCATCAACTGACAACGACTCAACTTCTCTTATTAATAATAAAATTAAAGAAGGCACAGTACAAGACACTTCTCCATGCCTATTTTATTTCAGAAAATCCTTCGAATCTTTGAATAGACTAATACAAAGTCATAACAAACAAAGTTGATCATAGCAATTTGACACTGTTCAAGATAAGTTAAACTCACTGCATTCTAATTTATACTGCCCTCCTTTCTTTCTCACCAATTTAGCTCATTTCTTTAATATTCAACAAAAGTTTTCAGTTACCAAAAAAAAAAAACAAAAGTTTTCAACTTTATTACAAAAGAACTTGTTTAACCAATGTAGCTCATTTCTTTATAAAAATGAATACTGCAAATTTTTCATAGTTTGGTCAGCTAAAAGAAGAATAAGAAGGTGTTCGTTTGATGTTTGATAGATGATAAGGTACCTCGGTCTGGTCAGCTAGAAGAACAACAATGGCATCACCACCCAAAGGCTTCACAGGAACCCACTCTCCGTCTTTAAGCACCTCAAGCCCACCCACCTCGTCCTGGACCAACAGCGTAATCGCACCAAAATCCGAATGGGCCTGCAGGCCCAAAGTCAGCTCAGGCTGAGGACACGGCGGGTAATAGCTGATCGTAATGTTCTGCCAAAACTCCCCAACCGCCTCCTCTAAACGCCGCGTGTTAAGCCCCAGGCTCTCGGACGCCAGCCCCAGCAGCTCTCGCGCCAGCGAAGCAATTCGATCGCTGTACTCGGAAACCACCTGGCGGTAATCTGCGGGGAAATGGGGCCATCGCGTGGGGTTCCGGCGCCGGAGGGGGAGGGTGTGGTGGTCGAAGTAGTCCCTCCAGTCCAAAACGGTGTCGTCCTTCTCCAGCATCCGGCTGCCGTAGCCCTCCGACGCCGACGAGCTCGGATCGCACGCATACTTGAGTTTGTCTTCGACTGAGCTGTCGTTGAAGAAGGTGAGGCCCACGCGCTTGATGGCGTCGACTATGCTGGCAGGAACGCCGTGGTTGGTGATGTGGAAGGCGCCCCAGTCCCGGCAGGCTTGCCCGATTGAGGCCCGAACAGAATCACGTCGGGTCGGGTCGAGGCCGAAAAGGTTGATGAGCGGAATGTTGGTTGAAGAAGAAGGTCGATTGGGTCGGTGCTGGGGAGGTTGAATGTATTGGGGCGGGACTTGGTTGAGGCCTGCTTGGGCTAAGCTTTGAACTCTTATGGGCTCCGCCGATATTTCCATTTCTATCGAATTGGAATGAATTTACAGAGAGAGATACAGAGGGATGTGATGATGAAGACGATGATACCGATTTTATAGTCCGGAAGTTATTCAAGCATATAAAACACTGCTTTTTGTTCTTTTTTTCCCGGCAGAAAATGAATACGTTTAGTGACGGTTTTAGCATTGCTTATTTGGGGTGATAAATGATTTTAAAAAAAAATTTAGAAGGCCAACCCATTTATTAAACTATGAGAAAATCACTTATTGTTAAAAATTAATGTAAGAGAAAGTTATAAGAGAAAGCACCTAATGAGTTGCTTTCGTTTTCTGATTATGTGGGAATCAATTTCGAAGAGGCATTGGGTTTAATGATTATGTGGGAATTATTTTTTGATTATGCGGGAATCAATACTAATAACACTATTAACAAAAAGTTTACCAAACGCCAAACTGTTTTATCTCATAGCTGATTTTCTTACAGCAAATCTAATCGCGATTATTTTCACAGCACAACAATGCCAAACTAGCCCTTGGTAAAAAAACGTTGTATTTACTGAATTAATTAAAGTAATTGACAAAATTTATTTGGGTTACAATATTGAGCAACATACGCTATGTGAGGAGAAAACTTACATGTAATAGCGATGCTAAGTTATTTCAAGTCTGTCATGTATTATTATGAATATTTACTTGTTTATGCATTATATTTGAATGTATCAAGCGTAACCTCTTATTTTAGATTTTTATATATTGAAATTTGAATTTATATAATTTATTTGTTTTGAATGTTAAATTTTTAGTTAATTCGAATAAGTTAAATATTGATTGAAAAATGAGAATGAGTCTAGCACTTAAGTGAAAAAAAAAATGTTATATAAATACATAGCTTAGAGGTCTAATTTTTTACATTTGCCTTGGGCCCTGTAAAATTCAAGACCGGCTCTGTGTATTGTCATATCAACACATAACAATGGGTGATTGGCTCGGGATAATGCCACAACCCAATATTGGTAAAATTTTCTCATATATGAGAACTCATAATAACATAAAAGAAGGGAAAAAAAAAAAAAAAGGAACTATGCTTTTAGTACAAGAATTGTAGTTGGTCTTCTTTGGTTTATCATTTGGACTTGGACACTCAGTTTTTGTCAAAAAAGGAAAAAAATCCGGGTGAATGAAGCAATGTTATGCAAGTATGGAGTGTAGGGCTCAACTTTGGTGCCAAAATTGACCTTAAAAATTGGCCAACAGTAAAAGACCAAGCCCCCACAGTAAAATTTGATGATAATACAGTGGGCTTAAACAATCTGCGTATCTGGGTTTGGTTTGACTGAGCACCTTATCCCAAATTCATATCCCCATCTCTCTCTCAATTCCTATGTGAGAAAGACACACAGCCTTTGAATTGTACTTGAAATTTTTTTCCTCGCAAAACCCACAATGCCACCACCAGCCACTCTCTCAGCTTCATCTTCCTTCACTCTTCTCTCTCCCTCTCCCTCCCCAAAACCAAAGTTCCCTCCTTTCTCCCCCAAAAGACACTCCTTCACAATCAACCCACGTCACCATTCCCTTCACTCAGTTCCCTCCTCCACCGTCCGATGTACCGTCATCGAGAAAGAGACCCCGGAGGCCCAGCGGCCCGACACCTTCCTCCGCGCCAACTCCTCTTCGTCCTCCGTGCGGGCCCGCTTCGAGAAGATGATAAGGGAAGCCCAAGACACCGTCTGCGCCGCCATTGAGGCCGCGGACGGCGGTGCCACCTTTAAAGAGGACGTGTGGTCGAGGCCCGGTGGCGGTGGAGGCATCAGCAGGGTCCTCCAAGACGGCGCCGTTTGGGAGAAGGCCGGTGTCAATGTCTCTGTTGTCTACGGCGTTATGCCTCCCGAGGCATACCGAGCTGCCAAGGGCGCCGCCGCAGCTGATCACAAGCCGGGCCCGGTTCCTTTCTTCGCCTCCGGAATTAGCTCGGTAATTTCGTGAGTTCTGCTCGTTTTGTGAAAAAAGAAAGAAGAAGAAAATGTTGGGTTTTTATTTTGTTTGTATAATATATGGGGCTGCGGTTTGGTTGTGATTGTTTTCAGGTTTTGCATCCAAAGAACCCTTTTGCACCTACTTTGCATTTCAATTATCGGTATTTCGAAACTGATGCTCCGCAAGGTATGAATGTGATCATTTCTCATTTCTTTGCTGTGGATTGCACATTGCTTAGTTAGGTTGCGTTTGTAGGTAGGTAGGTAGGCAGGCTTGAACCCAGCTTTGTTGGTATTACTAATGAAGTAGATGATCTCTAAATGAGTTCAGCATTTTATGTCATGCTTGTGTTGAATAATGAAAAACCAAGGATATCAAAGATTGGGAAAGGTAAAGGTTAAATTTGGATATAAAAGTGTACATGTTATTATGATGAAAACTGTTAAACCCAGAAAAAATACTTTGACGGGCACTAGATTATGCTCACATGCTAGAAATGATATGTTGAGATTCTGATTACTTCCCTTTATGGGTTGATTAACAATCAGTAATAATGATAGTTGCAATGCTGATAATAATACTAGCAGTTGTGATAGTAGAAACAATAATAAGATTAACTATAGGGATAAGATATTTCTTCTCGTCAGTATCTGGAAAGTGTTCAATCAGTGATGTGGTGGAGAAGATGAGGCAGATATCGTATCACTAATAATTTTCTTTTTCCCTTGTTCCATGCATTTCCTTATATCACTCGTGTAT
Organism: Prunus avium; assembly: GCF_965620075.1. Lineage (NCBI taxonomy): Eukaryota > Viridiplantae > Streptophyta > Magnoliopsida > Rosales > Rosaceae > Prunus > Prunus avium. The sequence continues at coordinate 31,243,144 of NC_142286.1, forward strand.
AAATAATTTATGAATAAGAAAGCTCTTTGGACTCTATCCTGATTCGTCACATTTATGCAGATGCTCCTGGAGCACCTAGGCAATGGTGGTTTGGTGGCGGAACTGACTTGACACCTGCTTATATTTTTGAGGAGGATGTTAAGCATTTTCATTCAGTATGTAAAACAAAACAGACAACATCCCTTATGGTGTTTTGTGATTAAAGTCCCACTTCTTTTGAAAAATTCTGTGGCTTTAACTAACTGTATAGTGGTGTTGGCCTTCTTCTGTAGGTCCAGAAAAGTGCTTGCGACAAATTTGATCCTACCTTCTATCCTCGGTTCAAGAAATGGTGTGATGATTATTTCTATATCAAGGTATATTTCTTACTAAACCTTTTTAATTGTTATGTGTTATAAATTTGTAATATGGTGTTGATGGTACATAGATCATTTCTGTATGCAGCATCGAGATGAGAGGCGAGGGCTTGGAGGAATATTTTTTGATGATCTAAATGACTATGATCAGGAGATGCTTCTTTCCTTTGCCACTGGTATTGCTTGGAAATATAGAATCTTCTTGTTTTTTTGGTTGTATTTTCCATTAATTATTTCCTACTAGTTGAGTGACTGCATCCACTTCCTGCATGCACTTCCGTTGACTTGAAGAATGTGCAAATTCTGTGGTCCCTGCTTACGTACCAATTATAGAGAAAAGGAAGGATCTACCATTTACGGATCAGCAAAAGGCATGGCAGCAATTGCGAAGAGGGCGCTATGTTGAATTCAATTTGGTATGAAAATGAGCCCTGAAAATGTTAGTGAAATTCGTATCAGCAATTAATATGTAAATGAGGCCTAATTTCTGTTTTCTTTTAAACAAAAGGTTTATGATCGTGGAACAACTTTTGGACTAAAGACGGGAGGTCGAATTGAGAGTATTCTTGTCTCACTTCCACTGACTGCTCGGTGGGAATATGACCATGTAAGCTTACTGGTTTTCTCTGTACGGTACTTTATTTCTGGTACTACTGAAAAATGGAACGCCTTGAAGTTTTGAACTCATAATTGAGAGCAATCTTATTGTATGCTGTGCAGAAACCAGAAGAGGGAAGTGAAGAATGGAAACTGTTAGATGCTTGCATCAACCCAAAGGAGTGGGTATAATGTTCTGAAATGTATGTTTGTATCATTTTGAGATTTTTACTTCTTTTTCCCCACTCCTCTTGTCTTTCTTCTATCATCTTCCCTTCAATTTTTTTCTTCAATAGCTGAGGCTTAGAAGTTAGCAGTCGATATCTTGTTGAAAAGTAATCTAATACATGTTGAAGGTGATGTGAGTTGTGAATCATGTTAGAATTGTCATCTTTTGTAAGACTGGAAACTCTTCTTGCCCAATAAATCTGTAGTCGATTAAGATTTCCCAACTTCTTCATATCCTGTAATATAATCTAATACTTGCACCGGGTGATTTCGTTTTTTCCCCTGCACGGAAACAAGCCTGGAAATGAGTACGAGATTCTTCTCCTCGTGTTGGGTTAGAGCACAATGTATCCTACAGGGGAAAACCCATATGAACATGAGAAGGGTGGGTTTTCCGTTTTCATGGGTTTTAAAACCGTTATACATTTCTATGATCAAAGAAACAAAAACCCATATACATTTCCCAAAGGAGATGGGTTTTCATTCTCATTTCTAGTCCTAGTTTTAGCAGCTTTGTAATAAAATGGTAATGGCAATAAAACCTTTATATTTTTACTTAATTTGAATTGAATCATCCAAGGAGGCTTTAATATTTCCAATTGTCTCGTGAAGCATCGCATGGTTAATCAAAATGTTGCTTAACGAAAGATCTTGCAGATCAAGTAATGTGAAAAATACGGGCATAAATGAATGAATTAATTAGAAAGATCTTGCACAGATACTTATATTATAACCTAAACTAGAAAACTTCAAATATGTATCATATGGACAGACAAATTTTCTTGGAGCGTAGGCCCCCATTGTTAAATAATGGTGTGGTATGATGAATGATATGCAAACTCTAAGTCGCAAGAGACTTGTAACTCAAGTAGTTAAAGCGAACATAGAACTGACTCCATAATGGTGGTATGACTCAGATATGTTTGTACCACTTCCCGTTACGGGTGAAACTAAACTCTCTACGTACAAAATGATTAATCATGTCGATACTCGTGTACAGAAAAGTCATCATACAGCAAACAACCGTCCTTGTAGTGAAGAAGGTAATAGCAGTTGTCACAGAAGTAGCAGGGGTTCTCCTGAGCCCACTTGTCATCTATAGTCACCTGTGTTGCTCTAAATATTTTACAAACATAACATTTTCGTATATGCGGCTTCAGTTGAAATAAGAGTATCGGATAGGCTGCCCTGTTTTGTACATCCTGTGGATGAATCAATCTCATGTCTCTAATTACAATTGTATGTCTGCAGTCTCCCTGTTTCAAATCATTTCCCCAAATCAACATCAACAACCATCAACAGAGATGCATAAAAAGTTCATCAAGATTCTCACATACAGAAAAATACGTTGTAAAGCACAAAATAATGTTTCCCTTATAGAAAGGCATGAAAAGATTGCAATAGAGATACGTACCTGGTGACAATATAGATATCCAGCACCAAGTCGAAATTTCAAGTCACAAAACTGTGTCTTGTGCATGTCAACAGCTCTGAAATGAGGCAATTGTGAGCCCGTAACATCGCCTACAACTGCTTTTTGCTTTGTTTGCAATCCTCCAGCTGCAATCCATTCCCATTTTTTATGAGCTTCATCTTTAGAATTTCTAAGCCAATCAAATATAGGTTCACTATAATCTACTGCAGAGGGATCCCTCAAATCGTTGCACAATGTATCCTACATAGGATCAGCAATATGCTAGATTTCAGTGCAAATACCATCCTGATCATGAAAATAAACAATAAATGGATAGATTACTTACTTCTATAAGGAAATATCCTGAAGGGTCATGCTGCTTAGCCTTTTGCATCACATGGTCCGTTAAGCAGTAGATCTTATCCCTCAGTTCAGTCAAGGTTTGTTGTCCAAGGACCAAGAACTCTTGGTTCTGCAAACAATCTTACTTTGTCAATAACAGCAGGAACTTGAGGAAAGAATTATCTGAGTAATGAAAAAGAGTGCTACATAAATAAGACATGAATGACTCGGAATTGCTTTTAATTCATCTTTTCCCTAGACTCATAGAGGCAATAGAAATCCTGTAACAGAAGGAAGGAAACCTAACTACTTTTTTCTGGTCTATCTTTTCCCTAAACTATACTAAAAAAGAAGCTCAGAGAACGCAAGTCTGATGAAGAAAATAAAAATCACAAGTCTATTGGATGAAATTTTTGGTCTTGCTCCACTCGAAATGGACTACCAATTTATTGGAGGTGACTCAGTCACAAGGGACCTAAAACCCTACCTGTAAGAACCTAGCTAACTCAAACCAACTCCAGATTAAAAGGGAGGGACACATCCAGTTGTTCTTTAGGCTTAATTCTGCGAACTTCCCAGCATAGAGTTACACATACCATGACTTTCTTTCATATTTGTACAAAGATTAAATCCCAATCCACAGAGAAGCTCCCACTCAGGAATGAAAGCATCCTCAGCCAGCTAGGTTCGAGCATGGATATCTTTGTTTTTGGAGTTTCTGCTATGAAGCATGAGCTTTTTAAAAATGAAGAATTGCACTTGCACACATCTCAATTATAGAGACATCAGATATTTCAACCCTACAAATCAGAAGCCCACGAAAAATGCTAGCATTATACCTTGACTAGTATGAACCATATAATTGGCAAACAAACACCAAAACCAAAAGCTACTCTATTTGACATAAGCAAGAAAACACATTAGAGGATGCTATACCTTCACCCATTTTCGCGCATTATGGTAAACCTCAATGGAAAGAGCAACTTCTGGATAGTGCACAGGTACGTAGCCCTGAATGCTGGATGACTTTACCTGTTTGCATAAGAGGGGGAAAAAAAAGCATAGATATTATCAACCATCTGAGATGTCAGAGCCAGCAAATTGAACATGACTGCATGAAAACATTCACAATAGGCAACTCTTAAGCAAACCTTCACTGCTGAACTTGCAGATCTGAGGGGTTTCATCCTATCAATTGTCCTTGAGGATGTAATGGCACAATCATTGACCTTCGAACTAGGGCTGAATCACCATAAGAAAAACAATAAGTTGAAGATGTGAGAAAAATAATTGAGTGAGTTACATAATCATTCTACCAACTTGAACGAATGCAGTGTCACAGCAGCTTTGTCTTCATCTTGCTTCTCTTTGATTCTTTTAACATGCTCCACATTTGCAATATAAGTTTCCTGGAATGCGGCAGCAATTAAGTTGTGAACATGATAACAAAGATATAACTTGAACATAAACAAGGACAATGAAAAATGTAATGCAACGACAAGAATCCTAGATTGCAGGACCCTTACTAGGTATGCAATTGGGAAACTTTTGGGAGCTTCAAAAAGTCTCTGCTCAACACACCTGGGGTCCTTGAAAAATTTCCTAACTTTCTCAGTTTACCCTCATTCTCTTAAAAAATTCCCTTAGGTGGTACATTAGCCTTTAAACTAGATAGGTCTTCTCATTCAAATTTTACTATTTCTTGCACCCACCCAATTTTCAACAGTGTGATGCCTAGGCTTTCAAAATGAAGGAAGATACAGACTTAATATAACGAGGTACCATACCAAGTACCAACAATTCAGATAAATACATTAGCAGCACACACGGAGAAGGCAATATCTCACCTCTAGATCATGATTCTTTGCCTTCATTCGTTTTCTCTTCCTTGATTTCTTTTTACAAGCTTCGTCATTTGATGCCTCGTGATCCTTTGATCTACTGAATTTGGTGTATAAAAATCAAATAATGGATAAAAAACAATTTGGAAATACATAGCAGATAGAGAATACTCATCAAAGTAGAAAAAAAGACTATAATAAGACATATGAAAGATTCAGTTAAATTTGTTCGCTTATGTATAGATATGACTCACCCTTCATCGGAAGGCTCTTCTGGAATAGGCAAAAGATTGGGGGAATCTTCATTGTCCTACAATCAAACCCATGATAAAGCCATACCTTGTTAGCACAAGCACTGCTGTATTATTTATCAGAGCTTCTTCAAATCACAAAAAAGCACTAAGTGTAAGTATGAGTGTACCTTAAATGCTTCCTTGATAGCCATATCCACCAACTCTTCCTCAGTCAAGATTTTGAGCTCATCCACCCTGCACAACAAACAATAACAATGTGAACCAAAACCCACCAGCTAAAATTCAAAATGCAAAACCCAAGACAAAGGAAAGTGAGAATGTTTACGAAATATCTTCGTCTAAGACTTGGGATGAACTTGAAGATACTTCAAATTCTAAACCCTGCAAAATAAGCCCAACACAACTTTAAACTAAATGAATCAATAAAAAATTAGCAAAGCAATAACAGAACTATCAAGAACTCATCAACCAAGAGTACCTGAAGTTCTTGGACAATAGAAGACTGGAACAAAAGGACGCTGGTGAGGGAGCCCACCAGATTGGGGACGAAGATGGGCCCACCTCTGGGAACTGAGAGTTCTTCCTCTTCCTTATCACAACCATTGTTATTGTTATTGGTGTGTTCTTCGTCTTCAACACTGCAACTGTCATCGTCATTCTCTGCCATAATCTATCTTCTTGTGTAAAGTTTTGAACTTTAATTACACCAACAAAATGCATAAACTATATATCTTCTCAATTTTCAACGAAAAGAAACCCAATTGGGAAAGCAGCATACGAAGTGAAGGGAACAGTTGGTTTCATTTACAACAAAATTGAAAAAAAGAAAATAGTATAAATACCTGTGAGGTGAAGGAAGTCTAGGGTTTTTGAGAGAGAGAGAGAGAGTTGAAGACAAAAGTGTCTCTCTTTGCGTCTCCCGGTTAACCCTCCAAACAAACAGTTTGTTTGTTTTTTTTTTTGGACGAAATCCAATAAACAGTTTGTTTTTACAGTAGATATGTTACAGAACGCGGCAAATATATGCCCTGGTACTGTCTAGGGATAGGGAGTTTAAGCAGTTCGCAATGTGGGCACTCTCAACAGTAAAAGAGAAAGGGAAAGAAGGTTTTTTGTTTTAAAAATAAAGGTAATCTACTGAAATGTCCCCTGAACTTGTATATAACTCTCAATTTACCACTTGATCTTTTTTTTAGCGAATTAAGGGCTCAAATTAAAATTTATTATAAATGTTCCCCTCACCGTCAAAATTCGAACATTTCATCCATTATTCCATCCATTTGACTCATTTTGACCCTTTTTTTAGGGTTCTTTTCGTCATCTTCAGCCTATTAAACCCTTACCCAGTCAAACCTTCACACACTTCCCACATACATCGTGCTCCACCTCCATTTGTTCATGTTTCTGGCGATTTCCAGCTATCTATCTAGAGAGAGAGAGAGAGAGAGAGAGAGAGAGAGAGAGAGAGAGAGATGAGGACGAACTTACCCGGCAGCGTTGATGGGTCACACAGAGGGAGTTCGGAGTTCGAAGACGGCAATTCATGGATGTTGCCATCACGGGTCTGCTACTGTGGGAATGTTGCGAAAATTCAGACTTCTTGGACCTCTTCACATCCAGGACGAAGATTTTATGTTTGTGCGCGGGTAAGTTGAATTTTGAAGTTTGGGTTTCTAATTTGTAGTTTTGAGTTTCCAAGTTTTAAAACTGTCTTTGCATAATCATTGTCAAATGTGGGAGTGGGGTGACCCTGTTATGTGCAATAGATCTAAGCAAATAATTCCAGGACTGCTGAGGAGAATTAACAAGTTAGAAGCAGAAAAAAAGAAAGGGAATTCGAAGCTGAAAAACCCATGGTTTTGGGTGTCGTTGTGCATGTTTGGGGTTATTATATGCTTGATTTTGAATGAAGATAAAGGCACTAATGGGCAGCTGTAAAAAGGGATGAGTAGTTGGCATTTTGTAAGGGTTTGAAAAGGATGGGTGGTTGCCATTTTGTAAGGGTTAGAAAGGGATGGGTAATTGGCATTTTGAAACGGTTAGAAAGGGATAGGTAATTGACATTTTGTAATAGTTAGAAAGGGATAGGTGATTGGCTTGTTGTAAAGGTCAAAAAAGGTGTGTAATTGGCTTCATTTCGAGTGTTGTGACCAATGTAATCAATGTATGAGTTGTTTTGTTGAATGAAAATGCAAGCTCTCATTTTGACAATTGAAATAGTAACTGGCACACCAAAGATATGAACTGCACTGCAAATACCAAAATATACAACATTTGAATTCACATGTCATTACATTAATAGCACTTAAAAATACACAGACACATCCCCTAAACAGTCTTGTCCAAAATCCCTTAAACATACACATACACATACACATCCACAACATATAGCTTTGCCATCAAAGCTTGTCCAAATTCAGTTTCAAAAATACATCTTCATCACTAACCATTACAAGTTAGCTTGTACAAAATCAGTTCAAAATATACCAGCAAATAGATTGCAAACCAAAATAAACATCACAATTCTTCAACCATTCACTTCAAATATGTCACTAAACTCTCCATGGCCTTATTCGTTTTGCTGGAGATTTTAACCTAGGCCTTTTTGGAGAAGTTACCATTGGTTGAGGTTGTGAACTTGAAACTTGATGAGCTTGTAAACTTTGGGCAGGTTGTGAAGGAGCTTGTGAACTTTGGGTAGGTTGTAAAGGAGGTTGGGAACTTGAACCTTGGCCAGGTTGCCAACCAGCAAATAGATTGGTCTTCCTTATGACATGGGGGGCATGGGCTCCTCTTTTCACATATTTCAAGCATACGACCCTTAAGCCTTCAAAACACACCACAATAATGCAAGTATTGATTCAAAACATCAAGGTTTAATCCAAGTACTTACATTAAACTTTGGTCTGGCTTGAGTTTGTTGTTGTTCACTCACAACACCTCTGCCTCTCACAACACCTCTTCCCCTGACACCAACTGTTGCGCTTGCAGTTGTTGTTCCACTTGCATTAGCACTAGCAGTATCAACACCTCCAGTTGCAGCTCCTCTTGCCCTTGCACCTCTTCCCCTCACAGCTCCTCTTCCCCTCCTGTTGACTCTTGATCTAGCACCTCTAGGTTGCCCCTTCATTGCCAATAACAAAAAATGACATGTGAACATAGCAAAAACACTCCAATTCACATGTTAACATAGCCATTTCCAGCAAATGAAATGTGGAAACAAAAAAATTAAAAACAAATCTAACCTGTCCATTTTGGGAACAAGTTGCAAAATTGTGACCTTCTTGTCCACAGTTGTGGCATGTCATTACAATGCCATACCTCTTAAGTTTTGTTGCCCATCTTGGTATTTCATCAGGTTCTTTATTTCTCCTAAGTTTGGGCCTTCCTGGTTGGATGTGATAAAGAGGTGGCTTGATAGGTACATGCCCTGTTTTTCTTCAATATGATTGATTGACTAGGCATTGGAGATATATAGCCCTTATAAGCCCTATCATATGCCGGCCTTTGGTAAAGTGCATGCACAAAATCCAGAGGTCTGTGCTTACTCTTTGCTACTGCAGCCAAGGCATGTGGACATGGGATTCCACTTAAGTCCCATTTTCTGCAGGTGCATGTATGCCTTTCTAAATCCACAACAAACATAGCTCCCAACATACTATTAACTTGATACTTCCCCCCACCAGCATACGAAGCTATGCAGTGGCCACTTTCAATTGAATTCTTTTCCACAATAGCAAATATTCTTGGACCAACCTCATGGGGCCACACTGTCTCTCTAAGTCTAGCCATTCTAAGCATCAAGTAGGTTCTAATTCTCTCCAAAAGAGTAACAATGGGCTTATCCCTTGCTTTTAGGATTGCAGCATTAAAACACTCACACAAGTTGTTTAGAAGTATATCACACTTTGGGACTGTACTAAAGTGTGATCTACTCCAATAAGCAGCTGGTCTCTCGTCAAGCCACTTATAAGCTACCTCAGATTAACCCAACATCTGCTCCATTTCAGCTTCAAATAGAGGTATTGTTGTTGCCCTAGCTGCTGCCCACAACCTCTGCTTCAAAGCATTACCAGTATGGCCTACAAACTTGAAATTATTGTGCAAGTGCCTCACACAATGCCTGTGCTCAGCAGTGGGCATCAAAGCATGAAGGGCATTCCCTAAACCTTTTTGCTTATTAGTAATGAAAACCCAGCCATGGCCATTTTGAATACCTACATCTTGAAAGAATATGTCAAAAAACCAACTCCAAGTCTCTGTGTTTTCAACTTCAACAACAGCAAAAGCAATTGGATACATCCCATTATTTCCATCAACCCCAACTGCACTTAGAATCTGCCCTAGGTGACAACCCTTAACATGGCACCCATCAAAACCCACCACTGGTCTACATCCTTCCACAAATCCCTTTTTAAGTGCTCCAAAACATATATAAATCCTCTTAAAAGTAGGATTATCACCCTGCAATTCAGTTTTCACAATGACAGTACTTCCGGGGTTATTGCTCTTTAACTCCTCACAAACCCACAACTTTCCATATTGTTCTTCAGTACTACCTTGAATTCTAGCTTTTGCAAAACTCTTGGCTTTATAAACTTAAGCCTCAGTTACATCTATGGCATAATGTTTCCTTATTATCTTCATGAAATCTGTCACTTTCATCTTGGGATTATCTCTTAACTCCTCATCAAACCTCTTAGACAGCCATGATGAAGTGGCATACTTGGTTCTTTGCCTCCTTCCACATGTATGCCTTGGAATATATGTCTTAATCCTTGTAGTTGGACCTTTCCCCACATGAGAAGCATATAGCATCCATGGACATGGAACCTTTTGTTTATTATCTCCTTCACATTTTAGCCTCACCCTATATGAATCATTCCTCACCCACTTCAATGGCCTTGCACATGAAACTGCATAATACCTTATTGCTTCCCTACACTGCTCCATGTTGGTAAATTCCATTCCCAAATGAAATGTTGGCTTCAGCAAATCAGATTCTCTCCTAAACTGCTTAAACCTAGGAGCTTTTCTTCTGCAGCTACGGTTTTTCACACCTTCATCCTCATCATCTTCTTCATCAAGACTTACAAGTTCGTCGGTATTGTAATCTTCACTGTCAACCTCACCAGGTTCTTCATTGTATTCTTCATTTTCTTCATCAACTACATGTTTATCAAACAAGTTGTCATCCTCTTCCAAGACTGTCTTGAACCCTTCTTCATCTGACTGCTCAAACTCAGAGTCAATCAACTCAATGTCTGTCTCACTATCATCATCTTCAGCCTCATCATCTTCAAATTCATCTGCCTCATTATCTCCTTCATTATCTGCCTCATCATCACCATCAACATCCACTTCTACAAACTGGTTCCCCAAATCACCAACATCAGTTTCAGTTTCAACTTCTACTTCCAACCCCAACTGTGGAGCAGATGCAGATGCAGATGTCTGGCTCTCTGACAAATGTGGTTGATGCTTATATGACAGATATAAAGGTTGAACTCTAGAGGTAGGTGTATGCTCCACAAACTCAACTACATGGGCATCTACTTCAATTGGAACAAATCCCCTTCTTTTGTTCCAGTAGTGGTACTGAATTTTTTTATGGTCGTATCCTAAACATATAGCAACATCATACATGTCAAGCATTGACAGGTGGTCAACATTACAGTTGTCTGCCCATGTTACCTTATCCCGAACATACTTCCCCTTTGAAATATAACCTCCATGGTGAATTTCTAGGGAGAACAAATCTGGATCACCTATAAAAAAAAAAATTATATATAAAAGCAGTACTTTATCACACCAACTTATCCTTATTGCTCAACTACCATTCTAAACTTGAAATTGACTCAGATCCACCGACTATTATGCAGACAAAACAACACAAATGCTTTGGGACCACATGTATTTCATATTCAAAAAGGCATATCACCCAACACCACAAAATGTCAAAAGCACCGACAGACCAAGGACCAAAGGACCAAAGGACCACACAAGCTTAAACAATTTCAACTTGGGAAAAGCGTTTACTTACTGTATTTGGGAGGAGGCCCTCTGTTCCGCACCTGCAGAGGCAACACATCCAGAGTCATGTTGCGTTAAATCAACGGACCCAAAAGAAGCTTTATGAAAAAGCTTTCAGATTCCTTCGATTTTGCCCCCTTTCGCGCCCTCAGTTCAGTCCCTTTCGAACCCTACCAAAGTGAAAGCGATGTGCGAAGTGTGTGAGAGAGGTTGGTAATTGAATCCGCGCTGAATGACGAAAATAACCCTAACAAAAGAGTCAACGTGAGTCAAATGGACGGAATAATGGATGAAATGTTCGAATTTTGACGGTGGGGGGAACATTGATAATAAATTTTAATTTGAGCCCTTAATTCGCTAAAAAAAAAAAGGTCATGTGGTAAATTGAGAGTTATATACAAGTTCAGGGGGCAATTCAGCAGATTAAATAAAAGTAAGGCTAAATTACTCATTTTAAAAAAAAATTTAGAAAAAAGAGAAAAGAAAAGCAGCATGCCGATTACTTTATTTTTATTTTTATTTTTATTTTTATTTTATTTTATTTTATTTTTTGTCATTTGATAGGTAAGGAGATGGAGGAGTATTATATGGGTTCCTCAAGATTGTCTCTTACGTGAATCAAAGAGCAACTCTGAAATTAATTTTTCACATGAATTTCTTAAAAAAAATATATAATGATTCATATTCTTGCCATCTGAAAACTTAAGGCATTCCATAGATTACAACTTGAATAGTACATATCATCTGCTGTTTTTCAATTTTCTAATTGGATCTCACAAACTTCTTGAGATGTAGCATCCTCCAATGGGTTCTTCTCTTTCTCTTTGTTCTTTCCCCATAGAGTTGCGGACAAACCAAGAATAATCAAGGAAGCTCCTAAAATACTGAAAATGTTCACAAATAATAAAATATATTTTAAATTGATAGCAACCCAGTATTCCAAATAAGTGAACCCAAAAAAAAAAAAATTCATACCTTCCCAAGTGTATAGCTTCTCTTAAAATGAATAGGCCCATTATAGCTGCAACAACTGTGGATAGTGGTCTAAACGCTGTCATGAAAACTGGGCCTCTTGTTTTTACAACTAATGTTTGCACATAAATGGTGATTCCAAAAATCAAAACTCCCTGCAAAAATTTCACCTCATCAAACTTCCATGAGGAGAGAAGCTTTACCATTTGACAGTTGAAGACCTCTTCAGATTCTTACACTGTACAAAGGAGCAAGAAGTGTACTGTCCCATGACAGCTTCCAAGAGGATGCTTCCTGATCTAGAATTGCTGCCATGATCGCCGTGAGTAGAGTCCCCGATAAGCACGTTATCGATGTAAGAGTAATAGGTGCAGGATACATTTCGATTGTTATTGTCTGCATCAATCAAATGTATGAGTATTGTAAGTAACTGCTAACGGAAAGTTGTTCCTGTGACACTTTGTTTTTGGTTGTAGTGGTAGAATATGTGTCAAGCACCTGCAAGATGTAGAATGCTGATGAGGAAAAATATGAAACAAGAAGAATAAGGGAGCCCTTTATCCAGTCTCTGTCTACGGATGATTTGGAAGTAGCAGATTGATGGGAGGCTTGAGTGTGCATTGAAATCACAGCAATTCCCTCGTATAGCGTCATCAGTGCTGCACCGGCAAAGGCGATAAGAGTTCCCCCAATCTTGGCTTGGGTACCAAGCTTTGTAATATCAAATTTTTCCATCCTGAGTACATATCATAGTGTAAATCCTTAAATCAGAATGCAATAATGCTGTGAGTTCCTTTTTATTTTCAGTGCAAAGGTATACTCAAATGCAATGGTGATTGGACGTATTGACCAAATATATTTCATACCTGCACAAAACTGCTATGATAAAGGTAATACATGGAATAAGGTTGCCCATAGCAGATGTAATAGCTGGTGAAGTGTATTCCAGTCCCATGTAATTCAATGTTCTTCCCAACACTCCTCTGAATTACACAGGAAGATGCAGAAAATTAATATCAATTTTCATTTGTCTGATAATTGTCCAACATTAGTTGGGGATGATTTGTTAAGAGGTTAACAATTTACTCACCCCAGCAGACCCAAGAAGAAGACATTTCGAATTATCGGAACACTGATTTTGCTCTCATTTTTCCTGTCACGAGATAGGTTATGGTTAATCAGACGACAGAGGATACTGTTCATATTGGAGGAGGGTGCCATATTTTTATGCAGGCTATGGAGGAAATCAAATGGAAATAATTAGAAGAGTTATGTTGCAACCTTCTAACAAGGCAACAAATAAAGAAAGAGCTTTAGACTTTAGAATCTTAGGACCATGAGTTATAAGAAGAATGAAAACTAACAGACCTCTCAAAAAGAAGTGCAAGAAGAGCAGTAGCTAGCGTTCCAAAAGCATGGCCATAAACCACAAGCACATAACAGCTCATGCCTTTGTCTAGAGAGACCTTAATGACAACAGGGAACCCTGCAAAGCAGATGTTAGCAAATATACAGAGAATGTATGGTTTTGACACCTCCCTTTCGTCCTGCTCTTCCGTTTGCATTTCCATTTCCATTTAGCATGTTGTTTTCACCATGACCCCCTTTTATATCAATTTTGGGGAATGTAAGGAAGAAAATGATCTGCTACAGATAATTCTGTGTTTCTGATATATCACCACTTCTTTTCTTCTATTTTTTTATTTTAAGTAAGAAGGAAAGTTCTTTGTGACACCTCAAGAACTATTATAATGACTCAATGCATTTTACATTTTAATGTGCCCAAGCAGAACTCCTAAGCAGTTTTATCAAGTTACAACTTTCTACCAATTAATCTACCTAATTTATTTTGTGGTCAGCATCAGCATCAGTCTTAATCTCACTTACATACTCAACATCATACATGACTTTCTCTTTGTCCTTCTGATTGATTTCAGCACTCACCAATCTTTCATTTCCACATACAACATCATTTGATTATGGTAACTTTTCCAAACATCTTGTAGAAGAAACGAAAACGGGCGATTGGAGGATGGTTCTAATATTCTTTACTTATATGAAGGGACACTTCGAAATTTTGTAGAGATTAGTTCAAACATTGCACCTATAGTTTTCCATTTCCAGAACCAACATGATTTTGATTATTGGGATCACGTTTCTTATAGAAGAAAAGAACATCAATTATTGAAGATTGGTTCAGATATATCACAACATAAAGGAACATTATCCATTTGGGGGATATTTCTCTGTTCCTGATATATCACTACTTATTTTCTTCTTCTTTGTTTTTTTTTATTTTTAAGAAAGAGGAAAGTGCTTTGTGACACCTCAAGAACTATTATAAGAAGTGACTCAATTATGAGTTGGGTCTTACCATAAGTTCCTCCTTATGCGTTGTAGTTTTTAGTGTGCCCAAGCAGAAGACCCGAGCAGTTTTATCAAGTTACAACTTTCTACTAATCTACCTTTTATTTGATCTAAGCAACTTGCTCAGATATGGCAACGCTCAAAATAGCTTCTTCTCCCTTTCTGGTTTGCCTTTCGCCCACGAAATGTGTACGAGCAGTTATCTACGTAGCTCACACGATACTGAAAATGTTCAAGAGTTGAAAGTGTAGGATACCACAATTCAAGAATAAGCTCCTCCTTCTTCACTAGGCAATATATACATGACTACGAATGCATGCCCAATCAAACATGAAGAAGCTTGTAGGCTTAAAAGGCTGTATGTCTGGCATTCAGGTTGAATGAATATGAATTACAGAGCATGCTCTTTTTCTTTTGTTAGTTGATTGCCCAATTAAAAACAATCCAATAGTGCCGACGGGTTCTAGCCCAACAGAAAAGAGCCTTGACTTGCAGACTAGAAATCTCGTATTCGAATCCCATGACATCTTAATTGAGTGTACATCCTCTCCCCTATAGTTTACGATCACTTGTGCTAAAAATGCAAAATTACCAATCCAGAGAAATTTTTATTTTTATTTTTATGATAGAGAATTTTTTTTATAGAACATATATGGTGGGAGAAAATTTCAGAGTTCAATCAACTCACCAACAAGCTATTCTCTTTCAAATAATCAAAAACTCATTTCAGTCAACTCATTTGGGTACTTATTTAGCTAAATAAGTACCCAAAAGCAGTGTTGTTAAACCCTTTTCCTAAAACCCTCCAAATTTAAATAAATAAATAAACCTTTAAAAATAAAAAAAAAACTCCAAATCAAAGCAGCCTCCTTCACTCCCCCTCTCTCTCTTTCTCTGGTTCCTGATCGAAGCAAAGCAGTGACATGAGTGCCCATCTCTATCTTCGCCACCGCTCTTTCACTTACCTCAATCGCCACCTCACATCCTCACCCTTCTCCACCACCACCTCCAAACTCCCCACCCTTTACGAACCAGCTGCCGCCGCCACCCAAAACGACGACGTCCCCACCAGAACCCTCCAACTCCTCTCATGGGGCAGAGGCGCCTCGGGCCAACTCGGCGGAGGAATCGAAGAACTTCGTCTCTACCCAACCCCTGTCGCCAACCTCGTCGTTCCCGCCTCATCCTTCACCCTTTCACCAACCCAAGGCCGAATTCAAATACCCAATTGCTCAGAAACAAAGAACAATGCCCATGGCAGTGTTGTAGAGGTGGGTATTTCTTGTGGGCTTTTCCACTCGTCGCTGTTGGTGGATGAAAAGCTCTGGATTTGGGGTAAAGGCGATGGCGGTCGACTTGGGTTTGGACATGAGAATTCTCTGTTTCTGCCCACTTTGAACCCGCATTTGGATTCGGTTCGCTTCGTAGCGCTTGGCGGATTGCATTCTGTAGCGCTCAGCTCACTCGGCCAGGTCTATACTTGGTCAGTACAATAGTAAAGACTAGACATTTCTTGCATTTCATCACATGTTGAGTCGCATTACATTTTGTTGATTGCAATAGTTGGGTTCTCTTGTTTTTTGTTTTTTTTGTTTTTATCTGCACAAACATTTATGCATTTTTCTTCTTGGAAGAAGAAGTTAGCAAATATGGTTGCAATGAGCAGATTCTGTCCATAGCTTGTAAAGTTTGCATCTTCTCAAGAGTAATAGTTTCTAGTCTCAACTATGTGCAATTAAAGGTGGTGTTTGAGGAAGAACTGGCCCAATTACATTTGCTTGTCATGTGTTGAAAGACCAATTTGCTATTTTAACTCTCCAACCCACATCAATGTTACCACAGTCCACTTCTTCTATCCATTTGATATAATTATTGTTTTCATGTCCACTGCAAATCTTTTATGTTCATTGACCATATTGCTCTATTGATTCATGCTTTTGGTTGGATAACTTCATGGTTGTCATTAAACATGAAGCTTGCAGGGGTTATGGTGGTTTTGGTGCACTTGGACATTCTGTTTATACTAGAGAATTGTTCCCTAGATTGGTGGAAGGCTCATGGAGTGGGAAAATACATCATATTTCAACTAGTGGGACACATACTGCTGCAATCACGGAATCAGGTTTGTTACTGGGACCTTTCATTGGAGTAAAATGGTACTGCCTGGGTGCAACATATTAATGGACTCTAACCAAGAGGATGGGAATAACTTAAACTAGTAGTGGAAGTTTGTTGCAGATGACATGCTTTTTCGGTTTCTTACTCCTTTCTGGCTTTAAGCATTTATTGTTGTTTCTGGTATGAAGATTTATGTTTACATGTTTGATTTGTCATTAGATATCTGGGTATTACTCATTGGATGTAGCATGTAGGAGAACTTTATACTTGGGGTCGAGATGAAGGGGATGGTAGATTGGGACTTGGTCCTAATCGGGGCCCAAATGAGGGTGGTGGACTAAGCATACCCTCCAAAGTAAAAGCATTACCTGTGCCTGCGGCTGCTGTTTCTTGTGGAGGGTTTTTCACAATGGTACTGACAGAAGATGGGGAACTTTGGAATTGGGGAGGTAAGGTTGTCACTTCTCATGTGGAAAACTTTTTTCTCCCTTGCCTTCTTTCTTATACAAATTAATGGGTTTTTTTTTCTTGGAGAATAGTGAAAGATCATATTGAAAAGATTTATTTATAAATCACCAACAACCCCCCCCAAAAAAAAGCATGGATTGACCTAATATAATGTAACTTAACAACATAATTCCAATGCCAAATAAGTGTTATTAAATTATTGTAAGAAATGGTGTTATAGTTTTCAAATGTTCTCCCAGATATTTGCTTCATTAGTCAATGAGCTTCTGCAAATGAATTTTAATTTGCAGATTTGACAAATGGAGATTGCCAGAAGGGGGTGGTATTTAGTTTATTTTAGAGATCATAAAGTCATTGGTACTTCTATAATGAGTAGCATTCTTGTTACTCTTCAGTAAGGGGTTATCTAATTGGCTCTTGATGTTATTGTCATCTTTGACTTTGACGGACTTCTAATTGCTCCACTTTTGTGAAGCTAATTATCATGTTTTCTTGGTGTTTACTCAGCAAACTCCAACTATGAGCTTGGAAGAGGCAATAAGGTTGGTGGTTGGCAACCAAAACCATTTCCTAGTCTTGTAGGCGTCCGTATCATTCAGATAGAAAGTGGTGGATATCATTCTCTTGCATTAACTGGTAAAGTGACAGCCGTGTCTCATGATTGCAGCAACAACACTTGCTGTCTTTATTTCTTGAAAGGTTAAGTCTTATGTATGGCCTTTCTTTCTTGATGTTTAATTTTTAGATGAAGGTAAAGTGCTTTCCTGGGGACATGGTGGGCATGGTCAGTTGGGCAACTCTTCTATCCAAAGTCAGAAAACACCTACAGTTGTTGAGGCTTTAACTGACGAGCGTGTCATCTATATTGCTTGTGGAGGTTCATCTTCAGCAGCTATAACAGGTAAGATGATTCTTGTGTTCTCAGATACTGTAATCTATTAGGTCTTAGAAATATTTTGTTATGTCGCTCAAATGTGTAAATGCTGTGCAGCCTCTAATTACATTCCACCAGGGTGTTTCTCTTTACAGTGAATAATGTGCTCCTGTAGTTGACACACGTGTTGATTTTTCCTTTAATGATTTATTCATCCGATAGAAGATTTGTATTCAGCCATGCCTTTTCATTTGGTTTGCTATGCGTTGGTAGTGTTGGGGATTGAAACTTAGACCAAAAGTAAGGACTACTTTAGAATATTCTGGAAACAACTGAAGACTTAAAGGACATCGGAGTAAGAGCATCAATAATTCTTGGTTGCATAATTCAAGAACATGGTTAGGCTGATGTTCGGACCTGGTTCAAACTAGTATACTTCATATTTTCATGCATTTCCGATTTGAAATTGAATGCCCCCGCCTTTTGTTTCGTAACAGATAAAGGAAAGTTGTATATGTGGGGAAACACCAAAGATTCTCAATTAGGAGTTCCTGGGCTTCCAGAGATACAACCATCACCTGTTGAAGTCAAGTTCTTAATGGAGGAAGATGGATTGGGACCCCACAATGTGCTGTCTGTTGCAGTTGGTGCTTCTCATGCCATGTGCTTGGTTTCAAGGTCTGAGTGTTTCAGTTTGATAATTATTATGATTTTCTTTTTTCTTTTTTCTAATGTATATAAATTCTGTAACAGGGATGGAATGTCCAACTGAGCTGAAATGGAGGAGAAAATGGATGGATAGCTATGATTCAGAGGTTAAACTGATTCAAGATGATAAATATTATTTCATGTGAGAAAGACAGTAGACTTCTAACCAGGAGAGAGTGAGAGACGAACAAATGCTTTACAGGAGATAAAATGTAAGCACATTGGAGAGCCAGAAGTTGCTGCCCCAACTCCGTCTGGCATTAGTACCGCATCAACTTGTGCAAAACTCTATGAAACCTCCCTTCGAAATGCAATGGCTCAAAGCCGTTCTGCAAGGATATGCTGACAATTGACAGAACTCAGTTATTGTAAACACATGAGAGATTTCCAGGTTCTTTAAATTATTGGCAGCGATGGTAGGTATCTTGCTGTATATTTAATGTAGTGCCCCATTCTTCTCCGAGTTACTAGAATGCCCCAGGCTGGGACTTTGGCCCAACTCTTTACTACGTTTTTGTACTACTTTTGACTGGGGCTGTTCAGATGAATAATCTGTTCCAAATCAAAATAAACTTTGTTTTGTGTTCTCATGATTTCTTTACCCACCTGTGGGTTTTTGGAAGTGTTTTTTTTCTACCCTTTTTGAGGTATATTTTTTGGGTAAAACCTGCATACAGGTCGTATCTGTGATTAGCTTGGTACCTTCACCATCAAAAATGGACCCTACGGTTTCTAAACATCATGGTACTCTCACTTGGCTTGCTTTCACAGCTATCATCTGCTGATGTGAATGAGCCTTCACTTGTCGCTGTGGAATGGAAACCCTATGGTTTTGTAGCTTTCATAGCTTTCATGACAGAGTTGCCCCATCATGTTCCTTGGCTCATCATCTTTCTCGTGGCCCCTTCGAGTAATTGAGTACAAGCATTAGCTTGTAGGGATTTCACTAAAATTAACGGCCCACGTCCGTGGGTGATCTAATGTCAATGATAAGAAATCATCTGCACGTGTGAGCGACTGGTTCCTCGTCCACTCGTGACTATTGGCTCTAGGTGGTGGCTTGGCTCCTGGGTAAACTTCGTTTTTTGCTCATAAGATGAAATGGGTTTTGGTTGTCTTCGATCCCCACAGTCAAGGAGACAGTGTGCACAATGTGGACCACCAAGCTGCATGCTGCGATCGTTTGGTGCGTGACAAACTTCAATAATTTCACCATGTTTGGCTCCATCTTATTCACACCTCTCACGACAAACATTTACGAACGGGGCTTTGGCCCCATTAATATTTGCCTCGGGCTATGGCCCCATTAATATTTGCCCCTTCCTTGCATGATTCCAAATCTCAACGGAACGGAAGGGAAAATCACTACAGACACCCTCTTGATTTGTCAGGTGTTTTTATCACAGCAACCATGTATGTACATGACATCTAGTAAATAATTTGTGTAAGTAGACTAGGTCAGTTGGTCAGGATAGTAAGTCTGTTTTTTTACGCTCAAGTTTGAATTTTTATTTCCATAAATTAGATTAATTTAAACCATCAATTGTATATAAATAAAATAAAATAAAAGATAATTTGTGTAATCTCATATCTTTCGCTCAATACATTAGCACATCGCATTATAAAAATAAGAGGAATGCTAAAAGACAGTGTGCGTCAAGCATTAGATTTATGTGGATTCAAATTATAGATCTCATTACTATCGACATTTGAGAGTTCACTTAAGCACATAAATTCACGCATGCAACTCTCTCTAGTATAACTTTGAAAACAAAAGAAAGAAGAAAAAAAATCAAATTGTATAGTGTTACAATTGATCGTAATGAGTTGATTATATGATCAGCTAATCATATATAATTCAAAATATATAGAAACAAAAATATACAACAAGAAATGTAAATTTTCTTTTACTATTAACACGTATGTCTCTCGTGGGACGCTTTCCTTACAGGTTTACGCAAACAAATATGAACACAAATCAAAACAAACGTTCAAAATAAAACCCTATATGGAAAAAAAAAACAAACTAATAATGTTATGTAGGACAAGCTTCCCTAATATACGCTTAATCATGTTATTGCCTGGCCAATCAATCACCATTGTGTATCAAGCGATTGATTCTAGCCGTAAGTGAACACTGAACACTGCGATGCCGGCCTCGACAGCTTCGTTCCCGCGCTTGCCGGGCACGCCTCCATCCCCACCGGGGGCACCATGCAGTTGTAACTCAAGCACAGCGACACCGTATCGGGTAACATCGACCCCGGCTCAACAGGGAACCCGGATATGTAATTGTGCTGTAAATACAATGTTCTGGTAGTGCCCACGTACACGCTCTTAACGTACTCCCTCGGTACGTTCCCAAGCAGACGGTTGTTATTCAAAAACAAGCTTTCCACCCCAGCCAGGATCGGCGACAGCTCACCCGTTATGGAGTTGTGGCTCAAATCCACGATCGAGCCCTCGCCGTAGGATGGTGGCTGGGACCCCACGGGTGGGACCCACCCGGAGAGATTGTTCCGTTGCAACAATAAAGACTGGAGGGTGGTACGGAACAGAGTTTGAGGGAGGGGTCCACTGAGACGGTTCGTACCGAGATCGAGGTGGACTAAATCGGCGAGCGAGTCGAAGAGGGAGCCGATGAGGCCCGACATTTCGTTTTCCGAGAACGACAAGTAACGGAGCGTCGTCGGGAGAGAAGGCGGTAAGGGACCGGTGAGCTTGTTGCGTTTTAAGTCCAGGTGAAGGAGCTGAGACGACACGTTGTGCGGCAGCTCGCCGGAGAGGGAGTTGGAGGCGAGGATGAGGACTTTCAGAGCCGGTAAACGGGTCAGACCCGGGGGGATTGACCCGGTGAGGCGGTTGTAGCTGAGGTCGAGGGTGTGGAGGTTGGAGAGGAGAGAGAGGGTCTGGGGAATCGGACCGGTGAGGCGGTTGTTGGTTAACGAGATGACTCGGAGGTTGGCCAGTCGGCCGAGTTGGAACGGGATTGGACCTGTGACGATTCCAGGGAGGAGGATGAGCTGAGTCAACTCGGTGAGGTCGGCGAGGGAGGGAGGGAGCGACCCGGCGAGGCCGGGCGAGTCAGAGAGGCCAGTGCCGAGAGTGAGGGTGGTGACTCGGCCGGAGGTGCAGGTGACGCCGGAGAAGGTGGAGCAGGGATCTGGTGCGGCGAAGTCCCAGGTGGAGAAGAATGCTGTGGCCCCTCGGGAGGGGACATCGGTGAGGGAGTTCTTGATGGCGGTGAGGGCTTGGAGATCGACGGAGCTGATTTTCTGGTTTTGTTGTTGATGCGACGGTGGCGTGAGATTGAGAAGAAGGAGGAGAAGAAGAAGTGGAAGTGGGAGTGAGGAGTGTGCATGTGGTTTGGCCGCCATGACAAAAAAACCACCCAAACCACGAGAGAGAGAGAGAGAAAGAGAGAGAGGAAGTCAAAACTGGTGCGGTTTCATGTAAATCGTAAGAATGGGTTATGAAGTTATGATGGATATAACCGTTGCCTTGCGTAATGGCGTTATGGCCCAACCCATTTATTTGAGTCACCTTTCTTGACTTATTATAAGAGCGCCAGTTACTTCATTTACTCACTACAATAATTACCACTGATTACAATCTTTCACACCTGTAGAACCTTACTTGCACACAATGGATGAATCTTACTCCATTGCTTGAGACAGTCGTGCACGCGGGGGCACCTCTCAATTGTTAATGCATGTGCGGCTCCCATTTCATCAACGGCTGAAAACCACTCACATGTGCGTATATTTTTAAGCGGAATCAATACATATAGTTTGAGTGTTTTACCCCCTCGAATCAAACTGAGAATAGTGGTCCTATATATGAGTTGGGCAACTTTTGAGGTGCATAAAATATGTCCTCTAGGATCACTCTTCATCACTTTTGGTGGTTTAGGACATAGGGGGTGGTTAATTGGTTGGACAACTTAAACTAAAAGTACTAATACTTCTTCAGTGGTAGGCTTGGCTTTGCTGTCAACCTTTGTTTTTTTGCATTATTACAGAAACGTGTTTGCAATTAAGAGATTGATGGAATCATAGTAATGAAAAGCAGAGAAAGTTCACCCACCATGACCATTGACCATGCTCTGTTCTCTTGTAAATTCAGGTTTGAATCTTTGCTGTCTGCACCATTTTGTTCTTTTAGAGCATGCAGAGCAGATGGGGCTAAAAGAAAAAGACCCACTTGGGCCACTTCATGCTTCAAAGAGCAAACTCTTTTCCCATTTCCCAACCAATATACATAAAAATGTTAGTTAATTAGTGATTAGAGCTAGCAAAACCAAGTACTTAGCACTAATCCACACACCTGGAAGACTTGTTTACTGACTGTTAGTGAATGACCTGAACTTAATGCAGACAAAAACTTGGTTAAAAAAACAAGAAGAAGAAAAAGACCAGAGTCTAGCAGCCTGCTACACCGATCACTGCTTCCCAACTTAGCTATTAGTTAATGGGATGTCTTTAGATTCAAAAAAAACTGAGGCACATGGGGAGAGGTGTGGGCAAACATCAATATTCACCCCAACAGTGGTCAAACTATGCACGTACAATATTCTAATTTTACACATAAAATACATTAGCATATATATGACACATTGTTTATTGCCATTCAATTAGGCACCATGATGCATATATAGAGATCCATAGACAGCTCAGACGGAAACTTCGTGACGCCACTGCTGGAAAGATTCTCCCACTCCTTACTAATTTAATTTATATTGGGCATTTTGTAGATATGAGTTAGGCGGAGTTAGGCCAGTTGGTAAGGGCAATGAGTCCGCTCTATTACACTTAAGTTCGAAGCAACCTCTTGTAAATTAGGTTAGTTTAGAATAAATTATCGCTTTTATCAAAAATCCATATTAGGCATCTAAGTGAGTACCATGATACAGGTATTACAAAAAATGAGTCATTCTATAGTGAGGGCCTTATATATGGCCCTTAAGTGAGGTCCTATCTCTTAATCGTTAGATTAAACTAATTAATTTAATTCAACAGTTAAGAGATAGGGCCTCACATAAAAGCTATATACAATGCCCTCACTATAGAATTCTTGTACCAAAAAGAAGAAAGAAAAAAGAAAGTTTTAAAGGAAGTTGAGCTTCGGCAGCTTTACGTGGGTGTGTATATAAAAGTTGACGACCCACTAATGGATTATGGATGGTCCAATGCTTTAGAAAATGTTTTGGTGGATCTTTCTCAAGCAGTGTGGGTAGTGCAATTTTGTAAAAGGCTGCAAAATGAGCATGCGGCATGTCCAATATAATGAAGGAATGAATTGGAAGCTCAAGGAATATCTACCCACCACCACTACTAAGTTAGGATTTTAAGTTGGTTTCTTTAAGGCTACTTTTTGGGGGTAAAAGAGCTTGAGACAAAGCTTGCATGTTATGCTATGGGGTTTTTGTTTTTTATTTTTATTTTTTATATAAGCGATATTGGAAGGGGGTAAAATGTGGAGCCAGAAGCACTGCTTTCCCGAAAATTTGAGATGTTAAGGTGGGTTGGGCCTCCAAATGGTTCGGGTCTTACGTTCGTGGGAATATATATGGGCTTTATTTTCTTGAAGTCTACCAACATAACCCTAAACAAATTTAGGAAAATATGTGTATGCATGGTTTTTATCCTTCTCAAAACCATTCATAAAAATTTACAAATGCAGTAGAGGATCTGGGAATTCAAACCATAAATGCAGTTCCCTATGGAGAACTGAAAATGCAGGGGTGATCTTTGGTTCCAGGAATAAATAGTGAAACCATTCTTCAACGAAATGCTCACAGAGCTTCTAAACCAATGATTATCCCCTCTTTCCCTAATAACGAACATAAGACATCTAAAGCAAATGAAGCAATGCTTTTACTATCTAAACTATCAACTCTCACTCACATCACATACCGATGCTCAAATGAATTATACCACAAATCCTTTCCCTAGCATAGGTCAGTAGCAACACAAGCACATTAATTATTTCCCTCTCTTTTCAACTTCTGACATGTCTAACAAGAGAACGTTTCGTAAACATAAGCAGCACGCACGCAGGCACACAGTCCTACACTACATATATATGTCCATGATTTTCTCATATTATAATCCTCTGAGATGAATGCCAGACTTTGTGCTAGGACCACCAACACAGTGTTTCTTTTCAAACCCAATTCACTCAAAACCAGTAAGAGTTTGCACATCTAACACCAAAATCAATTGACAATGCAGCTGCAATTGCCTCGTCTAAGCCTATCGGAACCATCAGTGGAAAGAAAGATGCAAAAATGAGTAGAATGAAAGTTAAACGCAAACAATGTAATCACACCATGTGTCAAACAACATAAAGTTCAAACTTGCTCCAAAACTATATTCTCAGGACAAAATGTAGTTAAAACCTAGGAATCCTCAGTAGATGGTTGGTTCACACCAACCTTCTCCAACAACTTACTTAAAGATGCAGGTGGACAAACTTGATACTTCACTTTCCCAGAAGGTGAGCGGAAAACCTCAGCCAATTCAAGCTTCTCTGGATGTTAAATAAGCATTTTTGAATGGTGTGCTTGAAGAGGAAGTATATGTGGATCAACCGGATGGTTTTGTGGTTGAAGAGGCTGAAGATAAAGTGTATAGATTAAGAAAGGCTCTTTATGGTCTAAAACAAGCACCAAGGGCCTGGTATAGTGAGATTGATACATATCTCATTCACTGTGGTTTTCATAGAAGCTCAAGTGAAGCAACTCTATATGTGAGAAACAAAGAAGGAATTGGTGTCTTGATAGTATCAATCTATGTAGATGATATAGTCTACACAGGGAGTAGTACAAGAATGATGGAAGAGTTTAAAACAGAGATGATGTGCAAGTATGAAATGTCAGACTTGGGTTTACTTCACCACTTTCTTGGAATGAGGGTAACTCAAACTGAAGGGAGTATTTTTATACATCAGAAAAAGTATGCTCTCACTCTCTTGGATAAATTTGGGCTCAAGGATTGCAAATCAGTGAGCACTCCATTGGTTGCCATTGATAAATTGCAAAGAGAGGATGTAAGTGAAGTTGCAGATGAAAGTCTGTACAGGAAAATTGTTGGAAGTCTTTTATATTTAACAGCAACCAGGCCAGACATTATGTTCTCTGCTAGCCTGCTTGCACGGTTTATGCATAAGCCCTCAAAGAAGCATTATGGAGCTGCTAAAAGGGTTCTAAGATACATCCAAGGAACAATTGACTTTGGGATTGAATATGTGGCTGGTAAATCTGCCCTATTGATTGGTTATTGTGATAATGACTGGAGTGGATCTGAAGAGGACATGAAAAGCACCTCAGAGTATACCTTTTCATTTGGAAGTGGTGCTTTCTCATGGGCTTCGGTCAAGCAACATAGTGTAGCACTGTCAACTACAGAAGAAGAGTATGTAAGTGCAGCCGAAGCAACCTCACAGGCCATTTCGCTTAGATTTGTGCTTGAGGACTTTGGAGAAGAACAAGCTACTGCAACTACCCTATTTTGTGACAACACTTCAGCCATAGCCATGTCTAAAAACCCTGTATTTCACCAAAGAAGCAAGCATATTCGCAGGAAGTTTCATTTCATCAGAGATGCAAATCAAGAAGGTGTGATTGATTTGGTCTACTGCAAAGGTGAGGAACAGATTGCTGATATTTTCACCAAGGCTCTTCCCAAAGACAGATTCAGCTATTTGAGAAGCCTACTTGGTGTGAAATCAGTTAGCAATTTAGAAGGGAGTGTTGAAAAGTAAATTGCTTACTAATTTCCCATTAGTAAATGATTTACTTAACATAGTTTACTTCTTTTATTTCAGCTGAGTGTTAGATAGGCTAACTTGAGCTCATATGCCAAGTGTAAGGTCTTAGATCAGTTCTCTTATTACCAACGGCTTACATGCCTTGTACTGCCATGTGTCATAATCACATTGGCTCTTGTATTTGAATGGTGATGATTACTGATGTAAGGAAAAGAACGAATATGAATAGAAAAGCATGACCTCTGTAACTGTTAGAATGTTGCAATGAGAATTTTCATCTCTCTTTGAGCTGACTCTCTCTCTTTCTTTTCTCTGTGCACTTTCTCTACTCCCTTCATAATCCAATTCTCAACACTCAAGGTCTTGCTCTATCTCATACAAAATACGCCTATGATCTTCTTCAACGGACTGACTTTCTAGGTGCCAAACCTTGTTCAACACCCTTGGGCTCTTCTAAGTTGGATCTTGATAGTCTAGAGCTTTATGACCCCACCTTTTATCGTTCTACCGTTGGGGCACTTCAGTATCTTACTTGGACCAGACCTGATTTAGTTTTTGCTGTCAATCAGGTCTGTCAACACATGCATAACCCCAGAGAATCTCATTTACCAGCTGTAAAGAGGATCCTAAGGTATCTTAAAGGCACTCTTCATCTTGGTCTTTGGATTAGAAAGGGCCAGCCACTTCTTCAAGCTTTTTCTGATGCAGATTGGGCAGGTTGCCCTATTGATCGACATTCTACCAGTGGTCTCTGTGTTTTCCTCAACCCCAATCTTCTCTCTTGGTCTACCTACAGTTGCTAGAAGCTCCACTGAAGCTGAGTATCGAAGTGTTGCCTTGGCTGCTGCTGAAATGGTTTATATAGCTAAATTGTTTAAAGACATTGGCTTCATTCTAGGCACTCCTCCTCTTCTCTGGGTGGACAATCAATCTGCTATTTCTTTGGCTTCTAATCTTGTGTTTCATGCTAGGACTAAACACGTGGAAGTTGATTATCACTTCACACGAGAACTGGTGCAAAATAGTTCTCTTAGACTTCACTATGTTTGTTCTTCTAATCAGCTTCCTGACATTTTTACAACTTCTCTCTTCCTCTTGATTTGTGTATCTTCGATCCAAGCTTTCAGTTTGTGACACTACCTTCAGCTTGAGGGGGGCTGATAGAGATATCTCCACATCTAATCCTAGTCTTTCATCACAGAGTTGTTAATTTTTGTTTAGCTTTACTTTGACAAACTGTACAGCTGTCATTTGTACAGCTATATTATTACAGCTGTATATAAACAATTCAATGTAATCATTATTGTTTAATGAAATGAAAATACAATTTTAGTTTTCTCACAAAATATTGAAGGAGAATTAGAAAGTGGAAAGGTCAAAGTAGAGGATTACTGTCAGGACTTTTTGGGCCTGAGGAGAGAGAGAGTATTGAAGTTGACAATGAGTAAGAGATTCTTTGATATTAGCAAAACTAACATGACAAAATATGCCAAATGTTGAGATTTTGGGTGATTGATTTTGAAATTAAAATGTTGTGGTGGTGATGTTGTCGAAAATGTTAGGTGAGAATTACATATCATTTACCTTTCGTTCATTTTCTAGCCATCTCTAAATTGTCTATATATCATGTGAGCCCTAATCTTTTTTTTAGAAGAAGATAAATTCCATTAATATCCCGAGAGCATTACATGTAAAACTATTGAGTGATGGGGGCCATTGCATTATTCCCCTTTGGATTTATGCATGCAGGAGGAGCTAGTAGGCTTGGTGTTTATGGGTAGAATTGACATTATTGGACAACCTTAGGTGTGTATATATAGGAAAACGTCCAAAATCCATAATAAAGCTGGGGACGTACGTGGTGGTGCATGCATGTGGTAGTTGATGTTGATATTTTATTCCCCCCTAAAGTATTACAAACGAATGCTGACAAAAAATAACTCAAAACCAGTGCACACTCACGTCACGTGCTTCTGCAAACACAAACTAGTAAGCAATTCACAGAGATACGGACATAGCCACAGAGGGGGAGCAGATCGATGTAAATTATTAAGTTCTTCTTTAAGCTCAAAAACTCAGCACCAAAATAGAGCAAAACATTCACATTAATTTCATCAAAATTAACATGACTTAATAATTAATATTACCACAGTACGTATATCGATCTGATACACTATCAGATAAACAAAAACAAAACAACAAATTACGACAGAAATTGATCCCTCAAGAAGTAGTTTTTACTTCCAAGCTTTCACATGCTATTAATTATTAGCTGACACATATTATGCTAATTAATTAAACCACAGTGAATTGGGAAATTTAGGACTGTGCTGTGATGATGATCAACTTCAACTATGCAGGGCACTGGAATCCAGAGGGTGGAGTTTTCCCACAGTCAATCAGAACCTGAAGAGCGATGGGGAGGATGATGTTGATGTTGAGAAGCTTAAGCTTGATGGTGGTGCAAAGGCAAATGGCAGCATCCAAGTCCACCAGCCCTTGAAGCACTGGACAGCATGCATCCTTGGCACTGCTGCCAATTCCAATGTGAATGAGGCCACCCAACACATCCACACAACCTCCCAACTTGATAGTGTCGATGGGACACGTGTCCTTTGGTGGTGGTGATGGGGTTGGCACTGGTGGTGGTGGAGGAGGGCATGGTGTCTCAGTGGGTGGAGGAGGCTTAACTGGTACAACTGGGGTAGGTGTTGGTGTTGGTGGGCTTGGTGGTACAACTGGGGTAGGTGTTGGTGTTGGTGGGCTTGGTGGTACAACAGGTGGTGATGGTGGTGGTTTGGGGACATATGGTGGAGGTTGTACAACTGGGGGTTTGGGGACAAACGGTGGGGGTTGTACGACTGGGGGCTTGGGTACATATGGTGGTGGGGGTTGTACTACCGGGGGTTTGGGTACATATGGTGGTGGGGGTTGTACAACTGGGGGTTTGGGGATGAAGGGTGGATGCACAATTGGGGGTTTAGGGATAAAGGGTGGGTGCACGATTGGGGGTTTAGGGATAAAGGGTGGGTGCACAATTGGGGGCTTGGGAATAAAGGGTGGGTGTACAATTGGGGGTCTGGGGTGGGGTGGTGGTTTGACAATAGGAGGCTTGGGGATGAAGGGAGGTCTCACAATAGGTGGTTTGGGGACAGAAGGAGGTTTTGGTATATGGGGAGGATATACAATGGGGGGTTTGGGGCCATGGGGTGGCTTGGGTACATAGGGTGGATGAGGATGAGGTGGCTTTGATGGTGGCTTGGGAACATAGGGAGGCTTTACATGAGGGGGATGGGGTGGTTTTGATGGTGGCTTGGGAACATAGGGAGGCTTTACATGAGGGGGATGGGGTGGTTTTGATGGTGGCTTGGGAACAGAGGGAGGCTTTACATGAGGGGGATGAGGTGGGTGTTTTGGTGGTTTAGGGATGAAGGGTGGCTTTACATGAGGAGGCTGTTTGGGTGGCAAGTGTGGAGGGTATGTTGGTGGTGGACAGTAGGAGTTAGCAAGAGAAGTGAGCAAACTACCCAAATTCACAATGAGGACTAAGAGCAAAGCCAGGGTATAATTCGCCATGTTCAAAACTCCACAACCCTCAAAAGAGTTGGGTTGTACAAGACTGGATATTGAAACCCAACACCATGCAAAAGACTTCTTATAGAGATATGGTGAGACAAGTTGTGAGTGAGTATGTACATGAGAGAGACACACACAGAGAGAGAGAGAGAGAGAGAGAGAGAGAGAGGGAGTAAAAACACAATCCTGTACCTTTCTTTGTGGTACCAACTAAAGATATATAAAACTATTAATCTCTGTGCATAATTAATTAATTTGTCAAATTGTCAAGATGCACATTGAATTGAGGTCTCTCTAAACTCCAAACTCCAAACTCCAACTTGATCAGTATCAAATTCACCACAAACAAAAAGGAGGAATTGAGTCACTTCCTTCCTTTACATTCAGAACCAAGTAGGGCACTGCAATCACTGACTTAATCTGTAGCCAAAAGTATTCAGCTTTTTTAAGGAGAAAAGGATCAACAAAACGCGGTTTTGTGATAGAGGCAAGTTTTAACATGTAGTGAGAGCCTAGCAAGTGACTATTGAACCCGTGATTGGGGTTTTGATACCCAAGCCACATGTGAGGCTTTCACAAACAACATTTTCTTGCATTAAAAAACTCTCTAAGGGGACAAAAGAGGCCTTAGACTTTTTCTACTTAAAGCATATGGGTTTTCCTTTTTTCATTTTTTGGAGGTTTTCTCCCGAATAGACTAGTCCATTAATGCTACAATTTCTTAGTCTAAGAACCATTCCTATATGAATAGACTCGTACAATTGTATTTGAGTGTCGGCTATCTTAATTAATTAATTTTTTATAAAAGCAATATTCTATTTCAATCTTTTCTAAACTATATGAAGGGATTCCGAATTCAAATACAAAATGGGAAGCGCATTCGTTTTAGTCAATTTAACTAAGTCCATGTGTGCAATTATTTTTTCCAATTTAACTTGCTTGCTTTGCTGCATGCAATTTCAATTCAAAAAAAGTATACGCATGGCCTAGACATCATGTCTTTCAAATCAACTGCTCATCTTTTTAAAACGAGGATATGCTGGTTTCACATGCAGCTACACAAGAATTTCAAGAAATTATTAATCAAACCTAGCATTGTTAGCAAGACATTAGGGCTGTAATTATGTGAAAATTGATGTTTGCCAAATCAATTATATAGAAAGGACCTACTGCAAAACAACTTCGTGTGGAACCCATCTACTTTGTTCTTTGTTTTTTTTTAGGTCTGGAGTCCATCTACTTGTTCACTCCACGCCATTGAAGTGTAGTCTATCTAAAATGGTAAGGGTGCCCTAGTTTAGGCGTAAGTACAATGTGCTGGGTTTTGGGTTTTGGGTTTTTCTTTGTTGACAAAAACATTGTACTATCTAAATCATAATATATCATATCTACATTGTTCTGACTATTGAAAAATTAGACAAAGGGGTAATGATTCTTATGCCAAAATGAATTTCAACATCACTTTCGACCGACAGAATTTCATTTGCTTATATTGAAGCTCATATTAAATTTTATAAATTTTAACAAAATTAGAATATGTCATCTTTCACGCCATTTGGTGAATAAGATTTTTAAGAAATCTTTCGGTGCCTATACAATATTAAGGCATCAAATAGTGCAAATCATGACATCTTATTTCAATGTTCATTAACAGACCTTCATATACAATTAAAGGCATCGGATGCAAGTAGGGTAGTAGATTTTTTTCCCTTTCTCAACCCAATTATATGTGGAACACAAATAACACCCCTTTTAATCATTCAATCTAAAAGGGTATATGCAACAGCTGGCCAAGAGGTATATTCCACGTACACAAAATGTTAATTTCAACTACATGCCAATATTTATACAGCGAAATTTCCAAATTTCAAATTCCAATTAAACATGCAAAAGGGAAATGAAATGTGATGTGATGTACTAGCTGTAGTGTCTGTTTGGATAGAAAGAAAAGAAAAGAAAATTCATTTCTGAGAGAAACCAGAAATTGAGTTTGTCGTCCTTATTATTTTCGAAGTGTCGCAATCAAGTTTTTTTGATCTATTGATGAGTCATCCATTGTAGAAGAAGTGGCATCCATCAAAACCTGCCACCATTAAAATCCATGCAAATCCATTTGTTAAAATGATATGGAGTCACTTGTGCAAAGCGACATATAAATTTATAAAGGGAGATAAAGCCGATGTAATATATGTAGGGTCAGGCTAAGACAACTTTGTCCCCAAATCTTTTACCAAATCTAAACCAACACTAATTATTATTGCTCACTACATCAAGTAAGAAAGATAAATAGTATTTTTGGTGTGAAGGCGTAAACATATCTGTGGATTCTTATTATTTCGGTGGGAGCTTACAGCTTAGCATAATAACCTCACTTCATATAAGAATTATTTCCAATCTGAGGTCTAAATTTTTTAAGAAAAAATGAAAATGGCTTTGTAGGTTCAAATCAAAATCCAACGTGCTGACAGACACGAACTTAGCCAAGTTGGCTAGATTGGATGTGCTCCTCTCACTCTGCACCCGATTTCAAATCCCCCTCCTCATTAGATCAAAGTAAAACATCACTTGAATATATGTAGAAAAAAGAAAAGCAATATGCAGCTGTATGCAGAAGATTTGGTTGAATAATTGCTCAATATAAAATAATAGGTAAAGTACCTTGATTATCTTTTCTCCAACAACCCTGTTCCCTATATCGGCCCATTGTTTATATCATAATCAATCAATTAATTGATTAACATCACCAAATTCTTGATGCCTTCAGCAAAGACACGATATTTTCTACCAAACATTTAGTTTGTCGTTTGAAGAAAAAGAAGAAGAAAAAAAAAACCATTTAGTTTGTCAAATCATATCTATATAGTATGCGTGTGTGTGTATCCAATGCTCTGCAGTTGTCAAGCTCAATTAATTTCTTATATCATTTTATTGCTTGGAAGTCGAAACTATATATTATAATTATATAATGACGATTTATATTAAAAACTATATAAGAATGGGCAAAATTTGGACGTACTTGGATCAACTGTAACAATCATGGCAGTCCCTCCAAAATCACAATTGCCACCAGCGGCCTTGGTGCTCTGCCAGTAGCTGTTGAAGGCGTACGAAGCATGGGACAACAATGTGTCTGGTTTATAGCAGGACCCATTGGGCTGGATTGACTTGCAGTCTGCACCAGACCCACACGCATAGTCCAGGGCCTCTTGGACGATTGGGCCAGGCACTGCTGGCTTAGCCACACACCACACCGCCCCAGACTGTGGTGGCTTTTTCTGTGGAGGGCCTGATGGTGGAGGGTAAGCTACAGGTGGGGCCAAGGCTGGTGGCCCTGAGACAGGCTTGGGTGGGGGGGATAGAGGATTTTTGGGTGGGCTTGGAATTGTGGTGGATGGGCCAGGTGGGTGAGGGGTGGGCCCATTTGCAGGTGGCGGTTTTGGGATGGGTGAGCAAGTGGGTGCAGATGATGAAGGGGAGGAGGAAGATGAAGGAGTATTTGGTTGAGGTGGGTTTTGGGAAAATGGTGGATTTGCACAGTATGGAGGAAGAGGGACATTTCCAGGCAAGGGAAGTGGTGCCAGTGAATCAAAGGGTGGGAAAGAGAAGGGAGGGCTTACCTCTAGTGGCTTAACATTTGAGGAAGGCAATGGTAAGTCTAACTCTAAGTGATTTATTGCTTTCAGCTTCTTCTCTAATTCTGTGTCTTGGGATTTTAAGAATTGTGCAAAAATTCTTGCATCTGCTCTAAAACAAAGTCACACAATAAGTTGTTAAAATTGTTCAAGTAGTGTGTCTTTGGAAAACCCAAATAAATAAATTCTTGCTTACCACATAAAATGGAGAAAGTTGTGAATGAAATGGAGATGATGGCTAATCTCATGTAAGACATTGTGGGCTGCATCTCTTGAAAAACCAATGTGATCAAATCCAAAATACCCAGAAGAAGCTGACTGAAAATTTTGTGCTTATTTAATTCACCTCTCAAGCAAACACTTGGGATAAGTATATATAGGCAGCTGCTTAGGCAGGCCAGAGATGTATGGGAGTGGTACCAAAAGGGGGTGGCCATAAAGGAAAATTATCAACATAGAGAGACTAAAGGAGATTCCTCTGTCACAACTTTGTAGCCTAAGACTCAAAAATAGTGTAAGATATACAACATGCAGAGGATAAAGGTGAGGGAGAGAGAGACTAGAGAGTGTTGGTTTTGGAGAGGTGAACAAGAAACTTTTCTCCCTTTTGCATCTCCCTTTGAATATATTCTTGCTTGGCGGTGGAGAAATATGAACAGTGGAGTTTTCTGCACTTTTATTTTGCTTGCTATCCACTCAAAGAGAAACAAACTTCCATTCTCTCTCTCTCTCTCTCTGTGCATATCAGGTTCTACATTTCTCAGGAAGCTATTAACTTGTTATTAATGGTTCATTGGGATTAATATTCCAAAATAGTTTAACATCCTTTCCTGCCTTAGCAATCATATTTCACACACTAATGCATGTTTTTCAGCTTGATGTGGTATGAGTTGAACTTCAATATTACAGAACTCTTGGTTCATGCTCATCACTGAACCTGAAACCTAGGAGTTTTTGTTTGGGAATGTAACCAGGAAGGTCAAAATATACCAAACTTGGGAACAAGAGAGCTGCATATATAACACTTTTGCTCATCATCAAAGCTAAATGTGTCATCGTAGTTTGAGCATATTTCTTACTCTATATATTTCATTGCAGACACATAAGACTTTCAGTTTTAACTAACAACACCTGAAAGCCCACATGAACTCCTTTGCTAGAATTTGCTGAAAAAGAAATTGTAATCTTCATTAAGCAGGCTTACATAGGTAAATAAATTGTGTAGCTCTTTTTCTTGTTATTAACTGTTAAATTAAAATCTCCATGTCGTCCTGTTTTTTTTTTTTTTTTTCCTGTTTGGCAACACCACCTTGCCATCCATAAACTATAACTATTCTCCCTAAGGGAATTTTACTAGGAAATTACCCATCTGGTATGTAAATCATGTTTCAGAGTTCACATTTAAACACAACCTTTAAACTTGGACAATAAATTATAGGACCGTTGCCAACGACCCCGTGCCATCTATAACAAGTGAGGTTTGAACTATTCTTGAATTTAGAAAGCTCCATTACTTAGCATGTAAGTTATGTTTCAGAGTTCAATTGGAAAAAATTATGCTATCGTTGGCAACGGTCCCTTGCCATCTATAACAATCCAGGCCTGAACTTTTGTTGAATTTAGGAAGCAATTTAATTAGCTTCATTACTCAAAATGCAAATTATGTTTTTAAATTTCAAATTCAAACATTAGGAAGCAATTTAATTAGCTTCATTACTCAAAATGCAAATTATGTTTTTAAATTTCAAATTCAAACATTAGGAAGCAATTGAATAAATTATGTGGCCGTTGCAACGGTCCCCTGCCATATACGATGTCTACCATTTTTATCATCTATGAATTGAAAAGGCATAACAGGGCAATTAAGCTAACTCTAGTATAAATCTGCTCAATTGTTCAAGCTATCCATCATTGTGTGTTTGCTAAACCACAGCCTTATTCAGGACAATAAGAAATATGGCTGCAGACCCTTCCCCAAGGATGCTAATCACTAATAAGGGACCATGTGTCTGCTACATTGCTTGGACTCCACGCTTGAATGGTTTCTGGAAGCTCAGCTTCACAGGTCATTACAAGTACGAATCAAAGACTGCCTCAGTCGGCTGCATTATGAGATATCACAATGCTGTATTAAAAGCAGCCTTTGCGCAACATGTAGGCATGGTCAGCAGCTTTACAAGGGCTCAGTCGACTGCATTCAGCCGGGCCCTTGAATTTGCTAAACGTGAAGGTGTCGATTACCTTGAAATCGAAGGAAATCATCCGTTTGTGTTTCGGATTATGTGGGGCGACGTCACCAGAACTAGCTCTGTGATCAGGGGGCTTGTTAATAAATGCAGATGTGATTTAAGACAGATTAGGAGTGTGAGGCTCCGACATGTCAACCTGTATGGAAATTTGGCTGCAAACTTGCTGCGAGAATTCCTCTGCAGCCTCAACAAGAGAGGTCTTGGTCCGGAAGAAATAAGTGGAATTCTAGTGAGGGATGTGATCGGTCGTTGGATCCCTTTCTCGGACCTATGAGTGAGTCATCATTTGGATGACACAGAAGGACTTTGTAGATTTCTTTCTTCAAGGAAAAATCTATTTAAGTTGCTTTTCTTTTTTGTTAAGTAGCAGTTTGCGCATCTTTTATTTTCAGAAATGAAATATTTTAGATTAGTGATGATTGTGAAGCCTTTGATTTTTCTAATCTCTTCCTTAAAGAATTTGTTGGCGAGTAGAGCATATCCTATTCTATTTGGGTTTTATTTATTTTTTTCTTTTGTGTAGATATTATGTAATTAGGATTCTACTTATTTCCTAATTAAACCATACTATGGTTTGTAACCTGTATTATAAATACCTTCTTTCGGAGAATGAAATATATTTGAAAATATTCTACCCATATTGTTTGACTTGGTATCAGAGCCAGGTTTCTGGTGACATGTGTGTGTTGTGCCCACCCGTGTTCTACTGTGTGCCCTAATTTCTTTTAGGGTTCTTGTGTCTGTGCCTTTGCCGTGTTCTGCTGTGTGCTCTGTCGTGTTTGTGACTCTACTGTGTTCGTGCATCTGCCTCTATTGTGTTTGTGCCTTGTGCTCTGTCGTGTTCGTGCCTTTACTGTGTGCCTCTACTGTGTTCGTGCATCTACCTCTACTGTGTTTGTGCCTCTGTTGTCTTCGTGCATCTGCCATATTTGTGTCTGTGCTGTGATTTGTTGTATACCCTGCGTGATTTGTGGAGTTTCTGCTACAATTATGGGTGATAATTCCATTGTTGGTGCTGCTGCTGCTTCTGCAAATTTGCGTGTTTCTGACTCTATTCCAGGTACTGGCTCTAATACTTGGATAATTGGCACTGGTGCTTCTGATCATATGACTTATAATGCTAAATTTTTTGATGAGTTGTCTAGTAACACCCGTGACCCATATATAACTAGTGCTAATGATTTGCCCTCTCCAATTACTGGCGAGGGCAACATTTCTCTCACCCCAACTCTGTCCTTGTCTCGTGCGTTATTAGTTCCCAATATCCATTGTAACTTGTTATCTGTTGGTCGCTTACTTGATACACTTAATGCTTCTGCTACTTTCTATCCTACCCATTGCTCTTTTCAGGATCTCAAGACTCACGAAGTGATTGGGCATGGTAAACGGATAGAGGGGTTGTATTATTTGACATTACCTTCTGCACCAGTTCGTGATCGTGTCGTTAATACTGTTCAACGTTGCAGTGTCAAAGACAAACTGCAAATTTGGTTATGGCATCGTCGCTTGGGACACCCGTCATTTGGCTACCTTAAGCGTCTGTTTCCATCTTTATTTCGCTCCTGTGATGAGTCTAGCTTCAAATGTGAGACTTGTGTAATGGCCAAGAGTCACCGTACTGTTTTTCCCTTAAGTAATAATAAAGCTGCCTTGCCTTTTGAGTTAGTCCATTTTGATGTATAGGGTCCTACTCGTGTGACTTCAAATGGTTTCCGTTGGTTTGTTACTTTTATTGATGACTGCACTCGCTTAATGTTCGGTTCATTTTTACACATGATTTTTCATGTTATTCACCTATTATTTTGAGTTAGTTCTTGACATTTTATAGCTTTTTACTTCCTTTTTGTGTTTTCTTAGATTTTACCTTGGTTAGAATGAAAATGAGCTAAAAGTGCATTATTGGTTATAAATTCTGTTTTTGTTCATTTTCGTAGGTCAACTTCTTGGCCTAGGATCAACATGCTCTGGTGCTCGGATGAGGTGAAGATCTTCATGAAACTTGTTCCAATGGATGTTAACTACAACATATCCAAATTTGAGCTCCATTGGACAAGTTTAGCCTATCCAACTGATCCTATATGTTACAGCAGCTCTGGAAATCCGAAGTAGGCCAGTTTTTTTACCTCCATAATGTTATCTTGATTCTTCTTGTTACCATAACACTTGGTAACAAGAAATTACTTTGGTTGAGAGATATTATCTGAAACAAAGAGCATCTTGGTGAAGACAATAACAAAAGAGCCCATCATGGCAAGGAGACAAGGCTTAAGGCTTTAACAAAAGTAATTGTTTTATATTAAAAGATATTTTGGAAAAGCTGGAAAGGAGGAGAGAGGAGTGCAAAGAGCATCAGCCATTGCAATCAGAATCATTCCATAATTTTGCAGAGATTTTGGAGCTGGAGATGAAGCTTGGAGCTAGGGAGCTCAAGGAGGAAGACAAGGGCAACAAAGCAAGAAGTGGAAGAGATTTCCACCATTGAAGATCTTGAGCTCCCATGTTCACAAAATCTGTAACTTCTTTCTAATTTTGTTTTGAGTTTGTATTTGGAATAAGTATGAGCAACTAAACTCCATAGCTAGGGCTTAGGTTGAAGCCCTAAACATGATTACCTTATTGTTTTGATGCTTGAGTGTATGAATTTCTAGATATTGTTGATGAATTCCAATTCACCAAATTAATCTATCCTTGATGTATGTTCTTCTTTGATTGATCACCTTTGAAAGCATGCTTCTTGAGATTGTTGGGATTATGTGTATCTTCATGTTATCCTAAGCAATAAATGGATGAAGTAAGAATCATCCATGTGAATTGGTTTCTTGAATACCTAATGTAAACACCATGCTATTAGGGTTCTTGTGATGTTCATATTCTCTTTGAACTTAATGGGTTTTTCTTGTAATTGAATCAAAGTACTAAGCACACCTAGATTCGATTAAAGGGAAGGCACAAGTATTGTAGCACTCGTACTGCACTTTACGTACATTAGAGAGAATCAATGCGTCTTGAGCCACTCGTACTGGTCTTGATTGCGAACATCTTCAACAACACGTTTAGAGTTCATCACTTGAGTATCCATGAACATTGGTAGAATTGTTTAGGGTGGATTCCGAAACCCTAGTGTTTGTTACATCTTGATTCCACTCTTTGATAATTCATCTCTGCCTTTCTTATTCAATTTTAAAGTCCATTTACTTTCATGCAATAGAAATAGGTCACTTCAAACAAATCAAACCCCCCCCCCCCAATGTGTGTGTGAGTTGCGTGTTTGACACGTTACGTGTCTTTGTTACTGAATTTTATTTCTTTCTGTAATTTTTTTGGAATTTTGCTCCGCGTTGTGTTCTTGCATTTTCTGTGCTGAATCCAACCGTATAAAGAACGTGAAATTTGGATAAACGGTTGGAAAGTTATAGGCAAAACACTGGACAGAGGTCGAAACTGAAAAACAGAGAAAACGAATCTGCCCAAAAACGACCGGTCGCTTTTACCTGACGACCGGTCGCTTTTCACGTCAAAATTTGAGTTTCGACTCTGCCCAAAAAGGTGATAAAAGGGTGATAGAAAATGCTGTTTGTGTTTTTGTTTAGTTTCTTGTGTTGTTTCATTTCCTTTACACTTCTTTACTTATTTTTAGTTTCCATTTTGCATTTGTGCATTTGTGGTGTGTCAAGTAAGTGTTCTTTACGTACTCAAATTAGAACTTATAGGAAGCCGACAAGTTCTTCGTGGGATCGACCCCGTACTTACATAATCTATACTTCATTAGATTCGTGCACTTGCGGGTATTTTTAAT
Organism: Prunus avium; assembly: GCF_965620075.1. NCBI lineage: Eukaryota > Viridiplantae > Streptophyta > Magnoliopsida > Rosales > Rosaceae > Prunus > Prunus avium. The sequence goes on from NC_142286.1 coordinate 31,282,739, forward strand.
TGGTTGTTTGCACATTAATTTGTGTCCTTTTAGGAATGCAACACTTAACATGAGTGTATTTGATGAAGAATAAACATGATGTTGCTTCTATTCTCCCTGATTTTTGTGCCATGGTGTCTACTCAGTTTCATGCTCATGTTAAAGTTTTTCAGACCGATAATGGCGGTGAATATGTGAATCATACATTGAATCAGTTCTTTCGTGATCACGGTATCATTCACTAAACTACCCCTCCATTCACTCCTCAACAGAATGGCATGTCTGAAAGGAAGAATCGTCAGTTACTTGAAGTTGCCCGCTCTCTTATGTTGGATATGTCTGTTCCTCATCATCTTTGGGGACATGGTGTCTTGGCCGCGGCCTACGTGATTAACCGTACTCCTAGTCGGGTTCTTGATTTCAAGACTCCACTTAATGTGTTGTGTGCTCTTACTCCTCCGGTTTCGGTCTCTAAGTTACCTCCGAAGGTGTTTGGGTGTGTTGCGTATGTTCATGTCTACTCCTATCAACGGAGTAAACTTGATCCTTGTGCTCTCCGCTGCGTCTTCATTGGTTATTCTACTACTTAGAATGGTTATAAGTGTTATCACCCGCCTACTCAGAAGATACATGTCACTTTGGATGTTACTTTTTATGAAGAAGTACCCTACTATGTCTCTCCCTCCTCTTCAATTCAGGGGGAGAGGGGGAGTGAATTGAAGAGTTTCGGAGTGAAAAATATGGAATTTTTTGGCGAACAGGATGAAAACGACCGATCGCTCATAGGACGCGACCGGTCGCTTGCGTCGAGCTGGGACTACAGTACCGATACGAGCGAAGCGACCGGTCGTAGTGAGGAAACGACCGGTCGCGAACGAATTTGTCTGGATACTACCGGTCGTGTAGAAGTGCACGACCGGTCGCGAATGAATCTGCTTGGAAACTACCGATCGCACATAGGAAACGACCGATCGCACATAGGAAGCGACCGGTCGCCCGCGTCGACGAGAAATAACAGTACCGATACGAGTGACGCGACCGGTCGCGAGGAAAGCCACGACCGGTCGCCAGACGAAAATGATGGCGTTTTCGAGCCTCTCTCAGAAGGACATAACAGTGATATTGGCGACTCTCGTACAGATGAAATTGATAATATACCCCCCTCTGCCCTGCCATTGCCTCAATCAAGTTGTGATAATAAGATACTTTCTAGTGATATGCCTACCTATTCTTTGTCCCCACGTACTACCCGTGGGAAACCTAAAGTACAATATTCTCCTGATATATATGCCAAGTCTAAATATCTCATTAACCATTATATGTCAACTCATCGTTTATCTAAGTCATATGCATCATATTTGTGTCAATTATCTAGTGTATGTGTGCCAACTAAGTTGCAGGATGCTCTATCTGATCAAAACTGGGTAGATGCAATGCATGTTGAGATGGAAGCCTTGAACAAGAATGCTACTTGGGAGTTAGTTCATTTACCAAAAGGAAAAAAGGCAGTTGGGTGCAGATGGATGTTTACTTTGAAGCACAAGGCTGATGGTTGGGGATATATCCCGATCAAGTTCCAACTGATAAAGAACGTTATCAACGACTTGTGGGGAAGTTGATTTATTTGGCTCATACTCGTCCAGATATTGCGTATGCTGTAAATATAGTAAGTCAGTTTATGCACTCTCCTAGTGTAGATCATATGGGGGCTGTGACTCGTATTTTAAGGTATCTGAAAGTAACTCCTGGCAAGGGGTTAATTTTCTCCAAGTATGGCCATACAAATGTAGAAGGGTATACAGATACTGATTGGGCAGGTTCAGCCACAGATAGGCGTTCGACATCTGGGTATTTTATGTTTGTGGGTGGCAATCTTGTTACATGGAGGAGCAAGAAATAAAAGGTGGTGTCTAGATCTAGTGCTGAGGCCGAGTATCGGGGAATGACCCATGGTGTATCTGAGTTACTATGGTTGAGAAGATTGTTGAAAGACCTTGGTTTTGGGCCTAATAAACCCATGGAGTTATATTGTGACAATACGGCTGCGATTACAATTGCTCATAATCCTGTACAACATGACCGTACAAAGCATGTGGAGGTTGATCGAAATTTCATTAAGGAAAAGTTGGATGCGGAGATTGTGTCCTTCCCCTTCATCCGTTCAGAGTATCAGTTAGCTGATGTTCTTACGAAAGCTGTTTCTACAAGTATCTTTCTCAACTCGCTTGACAAGTTGGGCATGCGTGACGTCTTTGCTCCAACTTGAGGGGGAGTGTTGGCGAGTAGAGCATATCCTATTCTATTTGGGTTTTATTTATTTTTTCCTTTTGTGTAGATATTATGTAATTAGGATTCCACTTATTTCCTAATTAAACCCTACTAGGGTTTGTAACCTGTATTATAAATACCTCATTTCGGAGAATGAAATATATCTGAAAATATTCTACCCATATTGTTTGACTGAATTAAGATGTGCGAACATGTAATTACTAAGAACAAAAGTCATCTGCTTAATCTCACATTTAATTTTCCTTTACTTCCCTTGTAGTTTAATTGTATTCCCTGACCATGATCCCATCTGTCAAAACCAAGTTCAAATAAGGGAGAATTTTTAAGGAGATATATTGATGACTTTTGGGGGGAGTTTTTTCTTAGTAAAACTTTTGTGGTTTTACTCAATAACCAAGTTACTCTTTTTACTCGATTTGGAAACAATTATGTTTGATGGTGGAACCAATTTACTCAAACCAATTACGTTTGATGGTGGAACCAATTTACCAAATAGTTCTTAGTCTAACGGTACTTCTCTTCTCAATATTGAAAGAGAGCAGAAGTTTGAATTCACCTCCCTATTAACCAAAAAATGATTATTCATAAAGCTCAGACACTTTCTCAAGGCTAGGCGTATGATATGCGAATATACTTGCTAACAAAAATTTACTTGATTTTTTTAAGAACAAAAATGAAAATTAAAAACTCAAAAAAGCTAAAAAAAAGAAAAAAAAAGGTTATCTGAGAGATTATCTAGGAGTTAAAAGAATGGAGTTTCACTAAAATACCCAAAATGGGGGCTGAAATTATAAAAATACCCAACACCCAAAACACTTTATAAACATACCCAAAACTCATCATTACACACACTCAAAACCCATTTATAAACATACCCAAAACCCATCATTACACACATACCCAAAACCCATTTTGGGTATGTTTCTATGTTTAAATAGTGCTTGGGCATTTTTATAAATACATGTCTAGGATTGGGTATTTTTATAAATATCTATTAAATGGACCAAGCAAGTGGGCCAAATCAATCATAGAAGATTATTTTGGGCCTGGCCCCGGGCCCGATATATCTAGAAAATTTTTGGCCGTTGGACATCATATTCAGATGTTATTATAGTCAAAAGACTTTAAGAAAACACTAACACCCAAGCCAACGGTAACTTTCTTGTCTCTGTCTTCTCCTTCCCCTTTCTGTCTTCCCCTTTGCTGCTCCAAATTCCAATTAAAACCCCAAAACCAAACTTCACCAACACAAAAGTTCTTAGCTTTACATCACAAATGGCATTAAAAGAAGCAGCTTCACTCACTTCACTGAAACAACAAGAACAACAAGAAGAAGAAGAAAGAGAGAGGTTCATAGTTTTGAGCGGCACTTGCAAAGTGGTGGAGTATTTGCAGCCAGTGATGTCAAAAGAGCTTCTTTGCAAGTTTCCAGACAACTCTGCTTTCGATTTTGACTACACTCAGAGCTCAATATGGTCCCCTTTGGTCCCTCGAGCTCATGCTCCTATGGATTTGGACTCGGATTTCGATTTCATGACGCCAAGGAAGCTCAATTTCGAGATGGGGTTGAAGTTGGAAAGTCAAAGCAGCATCAAGAAAGTCAGTTCTAGTATTAAGAAGAAGATCTCCACCGCTGGATTTAATATTAGCAGGAGTGCTTTGAAGAACAAGATGATGAAGAGGAAAAAGAAGAAAAGCAAGATGGCATTGGCTTCTGATTTCTCTCCAACTCCTGTTAAGGTTCATTGTAACCCCTTAGCCTCAAAGGTACTGCCTTTATCATCTGGGTTCTGAGATCTTTCTGTTTTATTTATTTATTTTATATACATGTTTATTGAAAATTTCTTACTTTTTATAAGCTGAAAGAATCTGGGTTAGAGCAGAAGGTTAATATCACTGAATCTGAGATTACCCATTTGAGATTTTCTCTGAAAATTTTGGATTCTGGGAATTTCAGAAAGATGGATGACAATTTACAAGCTATTTGAAGCAATATGAAATTTTTTGGGGAAAGAGATGAGAATTTAAAGCAACCCATAAGGATGCAGTTGTTAGCATCAAAGTTTTGGGAATTTGTTTTCTGTTTTGCAGGGGAAAAACTTAGAACTAAAATCAATCTGGTGACTGGATTTCTAACATATGAAGGTTTTGTAATTTGTGTTCAGGTATGGAATAAGGTGCTAAAAGCTGCCTCTAAACATTTCAAGAAAAAGAAGAGAGATCCCATGGACCATGTGAGGCTCTCCAATTATCTGAGAGATGGAAATATTTGAAGGCTTCCCCCATTTATAATTCTTTATTGTTTCATTATTTTGTTAAATTCATTTCATTGTCTTTGTAACCTGCATTCTCATTAACAGCAACATTAATAGTGCCACTTAGAATTTAGAAAGAGATTTAATCGTAGACATGGTTTAGCCAAGTTAATTAGAGCGAATGTACTCCCAATCCTACGTCTGAGTTTAAATCCCACTTCTCGTAATTTAAATTAGATTAAAGTTGAATGTGATTTGTACTCAAGCAAACCATGCATTCATAAAATTCTGCACTAAAATTGTGACCCTGCACACTAAATCAACTGCTTTAATTAAAGCTTGCCAACATAACCTCAATCAAGCTTTCAAATGAAGCAGATGAAGACCCCCCATCACCAACAGCCCTCCTACACACTCCACTCATCTCCTGCACCCTCTTCCTCAGCTCATCATCACCGTCCATCACACACCTCACAGCCCTCTCAATCTCATCAGCCACCACAAAATTATCTCCACCGTTCTTTCTGTAGTCCAATCTCAGCTCCACAGCCAGTCCCAAGTCCCTCACCATCTGAAACGCATTGATCTGCTGCTCCGCATACAGAGGCCAAGTCACAACAGGCACACCATGCCACAGGCTCTCCATTATTGAGTTCCAACCACAGTGTGACACGAAGCAACCCACCGCCCTGTGGGCCAGGATCTCCACCTGTGGGGCCCACCCACATAAAATCCCGACCCCACTGGTCCTCTCCAAGAACCCTTGAGACAGAAACTCCTCGTGACTTGTGTGCTCCTCTGGCACCACAAGACTCTGTTCTAAGCCAATAGCAATCTCTCTCAGCTGGGCCTCATCAAAGCTTCCAAAGCTCCCAAAGCAGAGGAGCACCACTGATTTTAAAGGCTGATCATCAAGCCACGTCATGATCTTGTCAAATTTGCTGTGATGATCAGACTGCTGCGCAGGATGCTCGCCAATCAGGGGCCCACTGTGTAAACAGGAGGGGTTTCACCATCCGAAAGTGAACCAACCGCATGGGATTCGAGCTCAACAAATGTGTTGACGATTATACCCTTCGTTTCCTTGAACCTCCTGGCATGGTTTGCGAAGGAAATGTACCCTTCGCTGCTGAAAGCAAATGAAGGAATTACGCTTGCAGGAACAGGGTTGACATAACTCGGTACCACTGACTCGGAGTCCGATTCTTTAAACACCGTGCCGACTCGGTCGTAGAGGCTCGAAAGGTGGAGCAGGAAGCCGAGAAAGCCAGCACCAGAAGTGAAGAACAGAAATGATGGAACCTTGAGTTCGTTGGCCACGTCGATCATGGTGGTGCAGAACATATCAACCACTAAACCAGAAACAGAGCAACTGGGCAAGACATGGCTGGCAATGGCTTCTCTCACATGGTTCTTGTAGCCCTCTATGTAGACTGTGATGTATTTTTCACGAGACTGTTGAAGAAGCTCAAGTGGGCGGTTCACAGTGGGAAGGTCTATGATTTTGATGTGGCCGTGGGAGGCAGCAAGCGGTTGTGCGCTGGTGTTTGAGTTCAGAGTAGCAGAGGGTTCAAATGGCGGTTTCATGACGAGAATTGTGATTGAGAATCGATCACAGCCGTCCAATAATCGTTTCGAAAACTCTATTGCTGATACAAGATGGCCAACGGCCGGTGTGGGAACGAAAACCAGCTCTGCTCTCTTCATGTTTTATGCTGCTTTGTTTTTTTCACTCTGTGTCTTTCTTGATGGTGCATGTTTGATATGTACTGAGAGCACTTGAGAGTGGATGAAGGATTGATGCACGTCTTTCAATTTTATGAGAATAAAAAAAATTTCCTTGTCAATTTTATGAGAGAGAAAAATTCCCAATGATAATGAGGCATGTAATGTAATGAATCTTAGAGTTTAAGATTCTAGTTGGAGGAACCATTGGTCCATTGATTCATCTGATATGATGGTGGAAACCATCTCAAACCCATCACAAGGGAAAGTCATAACTCCAAGTCTGACTTAGCAAAAAGCAAAGAAAGAGTGGATGATGACGTGGTGATTCCATCACGGAGTCTAAAGCAAAAGAGGAATTCATGTAATTACTCAAAAGGGTAATTGCAAGCCTCTGTAAGAAGATCACGACAAAGCAAATCATCATCGTGGTTGGAAATTTATGTCTTGCACGTCAAAGAAAACAAAGCTAGCCTTATGAAGGAGAAAACTAGAAGAGGGATGTGGTGGAAGCCACTACATGAAAGTCCAAAAAGAGAAGAAACAAAGCAAGATTGACTTCTTCCTCTCTTGGCATGCGGCAAGCTAACAGGTCCTTGAAATCAAGGACTCACCTCAATGCCATCAGGAAGGGATTTTACAAGCCAATGTTGTTGACTGAAAATCCAAGAAGGCCCACCACGTGATTGTTAGTGTTTAATAAGCTTTTTGATAAAAATGGAGGAATGAGTATATTGAAGAAGAGAGTGAAGGAAATAAAATGCTCTGTAAAGCCTTTTGTATTTCGTTGGGTATATCAGGAGCTGTTTCACTCACAGCTCATATTACTGTTAGAAGAGAGAGAGAGAGCTAGACAAATCCTAGCTTCAATCTCAACCATCCAACTACACTATTAGTAAGATTATGACACCTGTCCAGTCAAGTCCTATGAGACTTAACAAACCGTTTGACTATTATAGACAGCTTAGCCTATGAGCTAAGTATAACACTAAACCAGCAATTACATACTAAATCAGTTTACCATTTTGCACATTAACACTCCCCTTCAAATTGTGAACTGATTTCACCCCAAGCAATTCTCTGAGATAAGAGAATTGTTCTCTTGCCAAAGCCTTAGTGAAGATGTCAGCTACTTGCTCCTTTGTAGGACAATGAATCAAGTTGATTACACCCTGTTGTAGAGCTTCTTTGATGTAGTGATACCTCCGGTTTATGTGTTTGGTTTTCTGATGAAAGATCGGATTCTTGGTGATAGCAATGGCTGAGGTGTTATCACAGTTTAGGGGTGTTGCCACAGTCTGCATTTCACCAAAATCTTCTAACACAAACCGTAACCAAGTAGCTTGTGCAGTTGCCTCTGATGCACTCACATATTCTGCTTCAGCTGTGGATAGAGCAACACATTGTTGCTTCACGGATGCCCAAGAGAATACTCCACTACCGAATGTAAAGGCATATCCCGATGTACTCTTCATATCATCTTCTGATCCAGACCAATCACTGTCACAGAAGCCTACCAAAACTGATCCTTCTCCTTTCTTATATTCCAAACCAAAGTCAAGTGTACCCTGAACATACCTTAGTACCCTCTTGGCAGTTCCATAATGTTTATTTGTGGGGGAATGCATAAATCTAGCCAACAGACAAGCAGCATACATTATATCTGGTCTAGTTGCAGTGAGGTAGAGTAGACTTCCCACTAGTTTTCTGTATTCAGCTTCATTTGCAGCTCCACTTTCATCATCTCTCTTCAATTTATCAGCTGGTACAAGAGGAATACCAACCGGTTTACAATCCTGCAGACCAAACCTTTTCAAAAGTGTGGAAGCATATTTCTTCTGGTGTATGAAAATGGAGTTTTCACTTTGGATAATTCCCATTCCTAGAAAGTGATGTAGCAAACCCAAATCTGTCATCTCATACCTCTGCATCATATCAGTCTTGAAATCTTGCATTAGTTCTTGAGAATTCCCTGTATAAACTATATCATCCACATAGATAGATACTATGACCAGATCTGAGGTTCCCCTGTCTTTAACATATAATGTTGCCTCACTTGTGCTCCTTTTAAAACCACATTGCACGAGATAAGAGTCTATTTCTCCATACCAGGCTCTAGGAGCTTGTTTCAAGCCATACAAGGCTTTGTGCAATTTATACACTTTATCCTCTTCTCCTTGCACAATAAAACCATCGGGCTGCTCTACATACACCTCCTCTTGAAGCACTCCATTCAGAAAAGCTGATTTCACATCTAATTGATACATTTTCCAACTATTCTTTGCAGCCAAGGCAATGAGAGTTCGTATAGTATCCAACCTTGCCACTGGTGCAAAGGTTTCATTATAATCTATTCCGGGCTTTTGTGCATAGCCCTTTGCAACTAGTCTAGCTTTATGCTTTTGAACCGAACCATCCAAGTTCAACTTAGTCTTGTACATCCATTTTACTCCAATTATAGGTTTGTTGAAAGGTCTATTTACCAATTCCCACGTCTGATTCTTCTCAATCATGTTCATCTCATTTTCCATTGCCTTCTTCCAAGCTTCATCCTGTGCAGCTTCATCAAAGTTCTCAGGCTCCACTATGCATGAATGGCACTTTGCCTAATGAACTTGTCCATTAAAAATCCAGTTGACGAACAATCGGTGCAAAGTCTCAAGTCCGCAAATTATGGATTAATGGGCTTAAATTCCAAAAATGCCCATTAATTCCCAATTTGTCAATTGAAGACTCAAGTGGTACAAAACCACGCTGTTGTGAATTTTAGACAACCTGAAAAATTGAGATTATAAAGATTAGTCTAAACACAAATTATACTCGCAAGTGCACAAGGTCAATCGTAATATAGCATGGCAAATACGAGGTCATTCCCACGAGGATTGAGTTCAACTTCCAATTAGTCTAACCTAATTTCCTTCACAAAATACTTTAACTACTCTAATTATATAAACAAGAAATTAAACACGTAGCACACTCACGTAAACACAAAAGGGGTTTTTGAAAGAATGATTTAATTAACAACGAAATTAAAAGACAAAATAAGTAGAAAGTCACGAAACACAAGGATGAGAAATTCAAATTGATAAAAGCACTAGGACAATGAATTCACCACTAGTAATCCGATCTAGCCTCTTATTCACCTACCTATTTACTAACCATTTGATGTCGCCGCTTAGTTTTCCTTTTTCATGAATTACCTATGGTATTTAGGCTAACTCGTATATTCCTACATGCAATTCGCCTATGGTATTTAGGTCAAATATCAACTCATAGGAACTCATTAAGATCAGTGAAAACCTCGAACAAGCATGTAAACCCTAGGAGTATGGTATTTACCCTAGACGAATTACAAATCCTAATCACAAGAAGCAAGCCAAATTAAGTATGGTATTTACTCTAATTTGCATCCGATTACTCAATTAAAAGTCTAGATGGTGATCAAGCATCAAGATAATCAACCAAGTTATTAAGCACAATGATTACGAATCCAACATCAAACGGCAAACAATAGATAGGTAAAATAAGAAAACTAGATTATCATACTAGGGCTACATCATGCCCTAGCAAAGAAAATTAGTTACACATAATCTTAGAATTCTACATAAACAAAAACATAAGGAAGAAACAATAAAACCTAGCCAATGGCGGTACTCTTCCGGCGTCTCCAATTTCTCCTCGTCTTTTTCGTCCCCCTAAGGAGTTGTTTCTCATGCTTAAATAAGACACCCCACATCTATTCTTACCCTAGCTGGGCTTTTACAGCAGCCCAACAATAAAGAAAAACCTAATTAAAACATAAATCCAAAATGGGTAAGTACTTGACTCCTCTTCCTACTTGGACTGGGATAACATGTCAATTACTTTGCTTGCACGTTTGGGGATGTTCCTCCTCCAAGAAAAATTGGGAAAAATATGTAAATTGTAGATTTTTGTCTTATCTTTCCATCCATATATCGCACGCCTTGAGGAAAAATCAGGAAAGTCTTCAAATGGTCATTCTTCCACAGCAGCACAGTTTTGACGGGATTGCATCTTATGCTGACTTAACTTCAAAGACTGCTCTCATTGGCTGCTCCGAAAATTCTAGAAAAATTCCACAATCATCTTTAAGATCTTAGCTTTCATCTCCAATTGGTCTTGGGCTAAAACTCCACCAAAAAGTCATATTTCCGTTGAAAACACATTACTTGCTCTGGAAAGCTGAAATTTGAGAAAATAAAGTAATAAGTCCTTTTTAAACCAAATTCTCTTACAAAAACTAAGTATAAAGAGTACATAAATATGTAATTTTATGGACTTATCACACGCTAAATCCCAAGTGGTACAAAACCACCCAAAATCCCTAGTGGTACAAAACCATGCCAAAACCCCAAGTGGTGCAAAACCATGTCACAAGTCCAAGTGGTACAAAACCACGCAAATTAAAAAATCTTTTTGGAACTACATCGGTTTGATCATGTCAAGAGTACGTAGGCAATCTAGCATTCTACTAGACACAATCACAACAAAATATGAATCACTAGTTACATCAACCAAATTCCCCCAAATCAAATCTCTCTCCATACAAATCAATTTGGAACTATGTCGGTTTGATCCCATCAAGGGTACGTAGGTGGTCTAGCATCCCACTAGATGCAACCGCAACCTAATTTGAATCCCTAGTTTATTATAACCAAATTCGCCCAAATACTTTCCAAAATTCTAATGTCAATTGTAGAAAATTAGTGGGTTCATCAAAATTGCTCGTTATTTTTCTTGGACATTAACAATAAGAAAAATGGTAAAAAACCATCCAATTTTTCTCATGAGTCGTCTACCCACACAAATTTCAATGAGATTAAATTCAAATATCTAAACACAAATTCTCAATTAGTAGGCCACACTTACCCATTAATTTTCAATTTTTCTCATGGGTCATTTACCTATGAAAATCTTAAAATCTCCAAATTGTCTCAAAGTCACAAATTCTAAATTAGTGGGCCACACTTACCTATTAATTTCTAAATTCCAAACTATGTTGGTTTGATCCCTTTGAAAGGGTACATACAGTGGCGGATCCACAGAGGTGCAAGGAGGTGCAGCTACACTTCCTCTCGCCGAAAAACGCTTTGGAAGTGGCAGAGATTGCCCCTTTTGCTCTACCTGAAGGTGTTGGCTGCACTAAGAAGAACCTGATGCGCGATGAAGAAGATGATTTCTAAACCCTTTCTTTTTCTTAAACGACGTCGTTGGGTTCACCGTTGGGTTTTAATAAAAGTGTGTGTTTTGATTGTTATTTTAACACCTTTTTTTGTCTTTTCCTTTTTCCAAATCTATTTCTCCCTCCTCCCAATACAATCACACTAAACCCCAAATTCTTTTTTTCTCAACCGCATGTATCTCTAGCCCTAACCCTCCTGTCAATTTAAGAATCATCCTACTCCGTTTCAATTGTATAACTAATTGGATAATATTAGGTTTTGAAATTGATTATTATATTTAATTGAATATGAAGCTTTAATCAGATTTACTGATTTAGTTTCATTATATTTTATTATTTATAATTTTTCTTCACAAAAAGTTACTTATAGCATCTACACCTTGCCTTTCAAAACTCTGGTATTATTTAAATTCTAAAGGTAATTGGTTATTTGATTTTTTTTTTTTTTTTTTTTTTTGCTTTTAGTCTTTTAAATATTGCCCATCCCCTGAAGAATTTCTGGATCCGCCACTTGGTATGTAGGTAATCTAGAGATTCAATCTAGATGCAACCGATTTGACCCAAAAAAAAAAAATCTAGATGCAAGCGTCAAAATCTTCCGAACAGAATCCCGTTTATTCTTAACCAAATTCGCCCCCAAACACATTTCCATATCGAATCCCTGGTTTATTAAGCTAAATTCACACAAACACTTCTCAATACTCGTGAGTTGTGTGCTCCTCTGGCACCACAACTTGCCCTTGGGCGGGTCTTTGCGTACGGACCACAAGGCCCCACTGTGTAAACAGGAGGGGTTTCACCATCCGAAAGTGAACCAACCGCATGGGATTCGAGCTCAACAAATGTGTTGACGATCAGGGCCGGTCCTAACATTTTGAGGGCCCTGTGCAAAACTTAAACGGGAGACCTCACATCATCTAATATGAAAATATTTATGATAAAAAAAATTTGCCATGACTTAATACCATAAGATAATTTTTTTAATAACTAAAATTCATCATCGATTAGCATGCAATGGCAATCATAAATGAAATTCACAAAAATTTTAATGTTTCAATTTGAGTAAAAGGAAGAGGAAGAAGAAGACAAGAACTCTTTTTGTTTTGTTTTGAGTGGGTGAAAACTTACACTACAAATTTTTTTGATTGATTGGAGAAAGCTTGTATATATTGCTTTCCTCTTCTTTGGCGTGTTTCCTTATTTTTGTTTTTTTTAACATGTTTTTCATTTTTTTTTTCTTGGTAACAAAAAGAGAAGAAATGTAAATACAACTACTGAATAACACAATACTGACTCAAACCCGACTTACCTACTAAAATTAAGGCGTTGATTTCCAACTCATCCAAATAGTCGCTTGTGTTATTGTCATGCACGCTCAAATGCATTTTGTTAAACTACAGTTGTCCACAAATTTGCCAATATATATTTATATACAATTAAAAGCATACATGTTAAGCATTTTGTACTAAACTACCATTTTTTTGATTACTTTCACCTTGGTTGCTCTCAAGGCTCTTGCAACGTGTTAAGCATTTTGTACTAAACTACCATTTTTAATCGATGAATCCAACAACTTTCTAGTACTAATTGGAATTGCACGAATCAAATCCACCTCTTATGCAAAAAGACAAGTTGCAAAGTGGACAATCGTAGTTTAACAAAATGCGGACGTCTGCATTAGAGCAAAACTCTCTCTATATATATATATTTGAGTGTGCATAACAATAACACAAGCGACTATTTGAGAATGTACATGTGGCCTAAAGTACATGTGGTCTTATTTTCTTGTAACCGAAAAAAAAAAAGGTACATGTGGATTGTTTGGGGAATCTAGAAACCACAATTAAATGCATTCTCAAATAGCCAAATATTACAACATCTTCAGACCAAAAAATATATATATATATATTACAACATCTCAGATAGGTATTACATGATCTACCACTCTAGTTATTCTGTTGCTGCAGTGCAGGTGTACAACTTATTGTTCAACAGAAAACACAAACTAACTTAACTTGAACTAAGTCCATAATATAAATAAGATAAAGAGGCCATGGAATGGAAACTCTGGATCCAGATAATGGAGGGATCAAGGGGTGTATGGCGTTGGAATAAGATACAGAGGAGTTTTCTTATGGACTGTGAGTCCGAACACTTCGGTCATGTTCAATGTTTCAGCCAATTTACTACCGTCCCTAGGCAACTTCCAATCGAACCAAAACAGTAGGTTGGCAAGCACATATTCAGCTGAAGCAACCGCAAAGGCGAGTCCGGGGCACACCCTTCTTCCACCACCAAACGGGAGGAGTTCGAACTCTTGACCTACCAAACCGATGGAGTTCTCCTCAAACCTCTCTGGCCTAAACTCTTCTGGCTTGTCCCAGACTCTGGGGTCTGTTTGTATTGCGAATGCATTCACAAAAACTTGTGTTTTCGCAGGGATGTCGTAACCTCCCAATTTTACATCTGCAGTTGTTTCACGAGGAAGTAAAAGAGGAGCTGGAGGATGAAGCCTTAGATTTTCTGTGATTACACATGACAAGTACTTCATTTCCTTGATGTCACTCTCGTCTACATATCCCCTTTTCCCCGCCACTCTTCTTACCTCTTCTTGGACTTTCTTCATCACCCGTGGATTTTGCGAAAGCTCAGACATTAACCATAGCATTGATGTCCAACTAGTATCACTTCCCCCAACAAACATGTCCTAAATCATGAAATTAACAAGCCAAATCAATCTTCATCCATATATATTTTTATTAGAAAATTATACGTAAAACCATAAGTATTAGGGTTTATCAATGTTCAAGATAAAGTAAGTGAATGAGTATAATGTGAGTATAGTAAGCTAGGGAGGGGGGGATATAGACCTGCATAAGTGCTTTGACATTGAACTCAAAGTCGAGCGAGCCATCCTTTTCAAGGTCGAGGAGTAAATCCACAATATCCTTCTTACGAGGCTTACCGTCTTTCTGCGCTGCTTTATGTTCGTCAATCAACTTATCATAAAATCCATCAAATTCACGTCGAATTGATTTCAAACGTGCAATGTAGCCTCTGGCACGGTCAACCCATTTCAAAGAAGGGTAGAAATCTCCAAAGCTGAAAGTCATCATCTGAACCATCAACTCCTTTATGACCTTTTCAAACCAATTGTCTTCTTTGTCCTCAAACTTCTGTCCAAGAACGCACCTGCAGATGATGTTGTTGGAGGTTGACACCAGCAGCGGCCCCAGATTGATGGGAACCCCGTTTGTGCTGGCGGAGGCTTTGCGAATCTTGCTGACCAGCTCTGCACATTCTTCCACCCTTGCGTACTGAAACTGCTGCACTCTTTTCAGGCTCAGAAGCTCAAGAACAACAACTTTTCGAGCTTTTCTCCAGTACTCCCCGTAAGGAGCAAACGCAACGTTATAGCCGTCGAAGAACAATATAGTTGCAGCTGTAGTTTGAGGCCGGCCGGAGAAACCAATGTCTTGGTTCTTCATCATGTCCTTGGCCAGTTCTGCAGATGAAACTACCAGCGTTGGAAGTTTGCCAAAGTGCATGAGCATTATATCGCCATACTTCTTCGACAGATCACGAAGAGAACGGTGTGGGAATTTGCCTAGCTGGTGAAGGTTCCCAATCAGAGGCAGTGTTGGTGGGGAAGGTGGCAGTTTGTAGTTTTTCCCACTTGAAGATGATCTTGTAAGTGAAAACAAAATGTATGCAGAAAGCAAGAGAAGAGGAAGCAGGAAAATATTGCTCTGAAGCTGTTGCCACATTTCAATGAAAAGTGGTAATGCAGCCATTGTTCTACTTTTTGCCTTTTGCTTTTGGCTGCTCACATGTAATTAATATATGTGCCCTTCTTCTTCATCTTTATATAGAGAAGCTGCAATTCAAACTTGCATGCGCCTACACGTTAGTTGTCATCAACTTGTGAATTATTTAATTCTGTACAATTATTATTGAGAGAAGTTGTTGGGAAATTACATAATGCATTAATTGAGCCATTTTTATAAAATAAGGTGTCTTCCAAGGTTAGGTTTTAGCCTAGTTTATTGTATATTTGTCTTTTTTATTTTTATTTAGTAAAGGTTGTTACGTGCTTCTATTTTTTTTTATTTTTTTTTATACAAACGATATTGATGGAGGGTTTTCTCACAAACATATTGTAAATATGTTATGGGAATTCGAACCTGAGACCATTGATAGGCAAGTCAGTGTCATTTTCCACTGGATTAGATCTTCCTACACCCTAAACCCTATAAAAAGAGAAAGTCGAGAAAAAGTGAGCTGAGAGCATCCACAGTAGGGGGTGTAAATTCGGGGGTGTAAAGCCACTTTTACATCCCCTTTACACCTCCGGGGGGTGTAAATACGTTTTTTGCTCCAATGGGAAAAGATGTAAATCTAAGATGTATAATTGTTTTGTTTATCTTAATTCGTTTTTGTGTTAAATTTGTATTTTGTGTTTGCTTTATAAAATTATTATTTTTTGTATTAGGTTAATTTTATTTTTTCAAACAAATAGACCTAAAAATATTTAAATTCGGAGAAGCTGCTGATTCTTCATAAATAAATAAAAAAAAGCTGCTGATTCTTCATTAAAAAAAAAAAAAAAAAACTGCTGCCTGGCCAGATTCTTCATTTAAAAAAAAGCTACTGCCTGATTCTTCATAAAAAAAAGCTGCTGGCTGTTGCAAACTACCCGTTGGGGGGGGGGGACATGACAACCAAAAAATTGCCTCGCATGTGAATTTTTTTTTCCAGCAATTACTGTAGCCGCGGTCCCAGCCTTTTATGCTGACTTTTCTTCATTTTTCTTCCCTTTTCTTAAGTGGGTCCCGCTTGCAAAAGATGTAAAAATAGATGTAAATGTACATTTTATTTTACATCTCTGTGGTGGTGATGTATATTTACAACCCTTTACATCTCCCCATTGAAGACGATTCCGATGACAAGGAATATACACCCCCATATACACCCTCCCATTGTGGATGCTCTGAGGGCGTTTTTTAAGAACAATGTAGGCCTTATTTGCCTTAAAGTAATATATCCATTCAAGAGAAAAATGTAGGCCTTAAGACTTTTTCTACTTAAAAGCATATGGTTTTTCCTTTTTTCCTTTTTCCATTAATGCTACAATTTCTTAGTCTAGGAACCACTCCTAAAAAGAGAGGGTGAGATGGAAAGTGACAGAAGGAAGAAGAAGATGGGAAAAAAAATAAAAAATGAAGGCATTGGGAGAGATGAGATATGGGGAGAATAAAAATAACAAAAGAAAGAAAAAGAGGGGTTGTATAGAGAGAAGGGAAAAGAGCCTTGGTTAGTGAGAAAGATTCCATCCATATATTTTTATTAAATTACCATTGTAAATATTTTATTATGGAAAAGATTATCCTCTTATATTTTATTACATTATTACTATTTATGTGCAGCTACAACAAAATTTATTATATTTAAATCATTAGACATGACTAATTTGGTTAAGAGCGTTGACCACCCAAAATTGTCACCAAAATAAATTAGTTACTTAAAAATATGTGACTATTGCTTCCTTTTTTTTTTTTTGTAGTGAATTGTATTTGAGTGTCGGCTATTTTAATTTATTATTTTTTATACAAGCGATATTTTACTTTAATTTAATCTATACTATAAGAGGAATTTGAACTCGGATGCAGAGTAGGGAGCACATTCGTTTTAGCCAACTTGACTAAGTTCATACGTGCAATTATTTTTTACAATTAAACTACTCAATTTGATGTAGGAATTTTCCTTATACAATTAAATTGCTTGCTTTGCTGCATGCAATTTCATTTCAAAAAAGTATATGCATGGCCAGCTAAAATTTTGAAGATACCTTTTCGAATGAGCCAAGCCAATAGGATGAAATTAAAAGAGTTCCGCATCATGAACTATGTACCGCACACATCACTTAAATGGGCTATAGAAAGTAAGTCATAAAAGATTCCCAACATATCATAGGATTCCCTTTCTTAAAAATCTGCACTTTTCCAAACCCAAAAAATAGATGGAATTCTAGGATTCCTCCTTGGGGCAAATACTTTCCGTCATTAATCATTTGGAGATAGTATTTCAATACTATACGTATGCATATAGGTTTATCCTTCATCCTTTTGAAAGTTTCGATGTAAGAATAAGGGTCTTTATGACACAATCAATAATTCAATTCATTTTCAATTAGGTCTTGCTCTAGCCTCTTTGGGGGCTATTACGTCCTTGGTCGCTCATAAGGTAATTTTAATGTGGCCGATTTCCCCTCTTTTTCAATCAATTTCGCTACAGCACCTGCTGCTCTAGCTAATTGTCCACCCTTTTCTTTCCAAGTGTGATTTTTATGTTATGTATGGCTGTGCCTAAGGGCATATCGGTTGAAGTAGATTCTTCTTTTTGTTCTACCAATTGGGTCCCTCCCTTCATCACCCCCATGGGGATGGTCTATAGGGTTCATAACTACTCATCTTACTACAGGACGCTTATCTAGCCAACATTTAGATCCGGCTTTACCCAAACTTTTCTGGTTTACCCCAACATTCCCCACTTGTTCGACTGTTGTTGAGCAGTTTTTGGATATCGAACAGACCTCACTGATCCAATTTGAGTACCTCTACAGGATAGACCTCAACAGAAAATTGAAGAGTAACGACAGCAAGTGATTGAGTTCAATAATTCCTCATATAAAATTATTACTTTAGAGATATAGTAATATGGAGAAGACAAAATTGTTTCAAGCACCTACAGAATCAAAAGCGCCCCTTGTTTCAAAGAGAGAAGGACGGGTTACCATCATGTCTTTCAAATCAACTTCTCATCATAGGGCATCTTTTTAAAATGAGGATACTGCTGGCTTCACATTCAGCTGTACAATAATTTCAAGAAATTTTTTAATCGAACAACCTAGAATTGTTAGCAAGACATTAGGGCTGTAATTATGCGAAAGTGATGTTTGCCAAATCAATTATATAGGGAAGACCTACTGCAAAACAACTCTGTGTGGAACCCATCTACTTGTTCTTTGTTTTTTTCTGGTCTGAAGTCCATCTACTTGTTCACTCCACGCCATTGAAGTGCAGTCTATATAAAATGGTAAGGGTGCCCTAGTTTAGGCGTAAGTACTATGTGCGGGGTTTTGGGTTTTTATTTGTTGACAAAAACATTGAAGTATCTAAATCATAATATATCATATCTACATTGTTCTGACTATTGAAAAATTGGACAAAGGGGTAGCGATTCTTATGCCAAAATGAATTTCAACATCACTTTGACCGACAAAATTTCATTTGCTTATATCGAAGCTCATATTAAAGTTTATTGATTTTAATAAAATTAGAACATGTCATCTGTCACGCCATTTGGTGAATAAGATTTTTAAGAAATCTTTCGGTGCCTCTACAATATTAAGGCATCGAATAGTGCAAATCATGACATCTTATTTCAATGTTCATTAACAGACCTTCATACAATCAAGGCATCGGATGCAAGTAGGGTGCTAGATTTATTCCCTTTCTCAACCAAATAATATGAGTTAAAACAATTATATGTGGAACACAATAACACCCCTTTTAATCATGGGTGGTGCTAGAGGCACCAACTTGCTCACCAACTCTCTAATAGAGGTAGAGCCCGCCAATACAACGGGTCCCACGCTCTATTAGAGAGTTGGTGAGCAAGTTGGTGCCCAAAATTGGTGCCTCTAGCATTTTTCTTTAATCATTCAATCTAAAAGGGTATATGCAACAGCTGGCCAAGAGGTATATTCCACGTACACAAAATGTTACTTTCAACTACATGCCAATATTTCTACAGCGAAATTTCCAATTTCAAAATTCCAATTAAACATGCAAAAGGGAAATGAAATGTGATGTGATGTACTAGCTGTAGTGTCTGTTTGTATAGAAAGAAAAGAAAAGAAAATTCATTTCTGAGAGAAACCAGAAATTGAGTTTGTCGTCCTTATTATTTTCGAAGTGTCGCAATCAAGTTTTTTTGATCTATTGATGAATCATCCATTCTAGAAGAAATGGCATCCATCAAAACCTGCCACCATTAAAATCCATTTGTTAAAATGATATGAAGTCATAGTTACTTGTGCAAAGCGACATATAAATTTATAAAGAGAGATAAAGCCGATGTAATATATGTAGGGTCAGGCTAAGACTACTTTTTCCCCAAATCTTTAACCAAATCTAAACCAACATTAATTATTATTGCTCACTACATCATAGTAAAAAAGATAAATAGTATTTTTGGTGTGAAGGTGTAAACATAGAGTGTTGATTTCACCACTCCAATTTTATCCACTTACACTCTATTTTATAACTAAAAAAAGGCATAAACATATTTGTGGATTCTTATTATTTCGGTTGGAGCTTACAGCTTAGCATAATAACCTCACTTCATATAAGAATTATTTCCAATCTGAGGTCTAAATTTTTTAAGAAAAAATGAAAATGGCTTTCCAGGTCCAAATCAAAATGCAACGTGTTAACAGACATGGGCTTAGTCAAGTTGGTTAAAGTGGATGTGCTCACTCTGCACCTGATTTCGAATACCCCTCCTCATAATTTAGATTAGATAAAAGTAAAACATTGCTTGTATATATGTAAATAATTTTTTTTAAAAAAAAGCAATATGCAGCTGTATGCACAAGATTTGGCTGAATAATTGCTCAATATAAAATAATAGGTAAAGTATCTTGATTATCTTTTTTCCAACAACCCTGTTCCCTATATCTGCCCATTGTTTATTCCATAATCAATCAATTAATTGATTAACATCACCAAATTCTTGATACCTTCAAAGACACGATATTTTCTACCCAACATTTAGTTTGTCGTTTGAAGAAAAAGAAGAAGAAAAAAAAAACATTTAGTTTGTCAGATCATATCTATATAGTATGCGTGTGTTGTGTAACCAATGCTGCAGTTGTCAACCTCAATTAATTTCTTATATCATTTTATTGCTTGGAAGTCGAAACTATATATTATAATTATATAATGACGATTTATATTAAAAACTATATAAGAATGGGCAAAATTTGGACGTACTTGGATCAACTGTAACAATCATGGCAGTCCCTCCAAGCGCTCGGATAAGGTGAGAATGCCTATGTGAGAACCTTATATGAGAATCAATCGCAGCCGTTGAAATGCGTATGAACGGTTTAAGAGAACAAGCAAGCTTACAATGCAAACGGGTAGGCTACAGTCCCTTATAGTTTCTAGTAATTTGTTGAAGCATAGTAACTCTTTTAAAAAGTTTTTCTGCGGTTTAAATATTCTTTCATTTTTCCAAAAGTTTGGTTATATTTTTTTTACAATTTTTTGTGGTAATTTGTTGAAGTGTGGATTCACAGTTGTTGCTTCTTCCAATTTTTTTTTTTGCATTCTGCTTGTTTGTTGTCTTTTCTTAAAATTCCAGGAACCTTCATATGTCCCTCATTATAATCCTGCTTTGCCCATCTAGTGGTGTGAGTGTGGGGCATCATTTTAGGGATTTAATGGGGCTTGGAAAACAAATAATAAGTACCATTAGAAGTAGAACGTAGAAGAGAAAATTGAATCTTAACTGTGAATATGAGATGATTTGGGATGCATAAGGATCATTGCATCTTGTAGTAGGTATCAATTTTGTATGTTAATGTGTTGAAAATAGTGTTAGTAGGTATCAATTCTGTATGTTAATGTGTTGAAAATAGTGTTTGTAGGTGAAAATTATGTATCTTAATGTGTTGAAAATAGTGTATCAGTTTTGCATCTTAATATGTTGAAAATAGTGTTAGTAGGTATTAATTATATATCTTAATGTGTTGAAAATAGTGTTTGTATGTATTAATTATGTACCTTAATGTGATGACAAGTGTAGATAATATTTTGAGTAGGTATCACTTCTGTATGTTAATGTGTTCATAATATTGTGAGCAGGTATCACTTCTGTTTCTTAAGCAAAATGTGTCTGTTGCAGGTTAAAATGGAATCTGGGTTTGAGCTTTATTTCCCAGAGTCAAAGGTCTATTCTGCGCGGGTGAATAATATGTGTGTGGCGAGTACAGTCCTGTGTAATTTTTATGAAAAGATTTAGAAATAGCTATTTTGGGCACCTGTTGGGCCTCCATAAAATTGCATTTAGTGGTCAAATTGTGCATCAGAGGACTTGGTGTAAAGGACATGCTGGGCCTTAGTTATGCAATAGGGTCCAACATTGCTCAATTCAGTGTAAAGGACTTTTGTTTGATAAGTGGTTTGAAATGTGGAAGAAAGCCTGACATAACATCCACCGGGGATGCTCATAATCAATTTATGAAAGCACATTTTACCAACATGAGTCATATTACTTGCCATGACTTAGAAAATGCATTCCTAAAGTCCAAAAGAGGAAGCGAGGACTCGTTCAAATTGGGACTTGCTGTATTTTGTGGAGTTTGTGACAATGGATAAACCCCAATATGTAAAGATAAACGAGGACTACTTACATTTGGTTCATAAAATGGATTAATTCAACAAATATCCTTGGGGATCTATATTGTTTGAGTGTCTGCAAGATTCTCTGTTGTTTGTTCCCGGAAAAAAAGAGAGTGATGAAGAAATTATGGGAAGGGGAAAGGACATAAAAAGGGAAAAAATGCGGTGCGGAGTTCAGTGAGAAAAAGGGAAGAAAAAAGTGGAGGATAAGAAGAGTAAAAGAATTAACAGACCTGCATGGAATATAAAGGAATTGGGCTATACTTTCCAGGTATGATTTAGTTCAAAATTAGTGTTTGTAAAATTTAAGTTCGTAATTAAGTACTGACTTTGATAATCTATTTGTTGCAGATTTGGGCGTATGAATTAATTGCTGAATTGGGAATTCCCCCCTTAGATATTGTAGGCGGAACGAAGAACCTGCATTAGTCCCTCGAATTTGCCGGTGGGAATACACAGATAAAGTACCTGAGTTTAGAAAGCTGAACGCTTATATATTTCAAAGCAAACATGTGTGTAGTTAATAATTTATTTCAATAGTATGTTGGTTTCATGAGGAAAGTTGTTTAGTATTGTATATGACATGTTAACTCTATATATTTGATAGCCTGTTATACTGCGCCTCTTACGACCAAGTGAATCGGAGATGAGCCAACCGTATTAGAATTGGGGATCATATGTTCCTAAATGTGATGCACCTAGTGTAGCCCCGTGAGTATGTAAGGACCTTGATGAGTTAAACTCTGTTGTGCAGCAGTTGAGGAATGTGTTGTGTAAATACAGCTGCACCAAAATGGATTCAGCTGCATCCTCAACTTGTGATACTCGCAAGTGCACGAGCCGTTCGGTAGTATAGCGTATGTAAGTGCGAGGTCGATCCCACGAGGATTGGTGATTGAATGATTCAATTCATTTTCCCTACACAAAACAGAAATGAAAAAGAAGGGAAATAAATAAAACAAGGAAGAAAGAAAATAACTAACTCAAGCAGATAAGTTCCCAAGTTCAATTAGATTAACGGATTGATTCTAGCTAATGTATGATTAAGCCATGGTGTGTGGTCATAACCTTGTGTTCCTAATTCCCTAATTTGATCATTTGTTGTCTAACCTAAAATTAAGCATTAGGAACCCATTAAGCATAGAAGAACAATTTAAACAACCAAGCATGTATCTAATCCCTGTTGTCGAATGTCCATACATACTCTTCCTATTCATAGTTCAATTCGAATTAAAGTATGGTGTCTACTCTTAATTCAAACCAAGATAGCTAACATGCAAGCCTAAATGGTGATCAATCATTCAAACTAGCATATTAACTTATAAGCATAATGAATAAGAACAAAAATCATAATTGAAACTTGGAAACTAATCAAACTTGAAACTAAAGAAAAGAATTTACATAACAATGAAAATTAAAGTAGAACTTGGAAAGACTTAAAGGAAAATTTCAGCACAAAGATCTCATTATAACAATTGAAAACTAGAAAGAGAAACTAAGAGAATTTGAGGGAGAGAAGGGAAGGGAGCTCTAGAGAAGTGTTTGAGAGCTCCCCCCCTTGGGGTGTGATTACAAGCTTAGAGAACATCCCTATTTATAGGCCTAGGGGAAGTGAAAATCTGAATTATACAATAGAGTTCACTAACCACACTCACTTCACCAACTTACAACACTTAATTCACCTAACCCACTATTGCATTTGAAAACAATTCTTCTTGTCATTAAGCTTAGTGTTGCATCATCCACTTCAACTTCAATTAATTCATTTGGCTGCTGCAAAATTCCACTCAAAAATAGGTATTGAATATGCTTCACCAAACTTTCCCACAATCAACAACACTTCATCATGCATATGTCATGCATGACAATGCATTGCAGCCAGCTTGTGGGCTCGTTTTGGGCTTGTGGCTTCAATCTGAAAAATCTGGAAAAATATGAATCTTGAAGCTCTTTGTCTTATCTTTCCAAGCATATGCAGCCCAGCTCAAGGAAAAATCGGAAAGCCCTTCAAATGTGATTTTTGGCCCAGTAACGCAGATGCTGCCGAATTTGACCTTAAGTTGCCAAAACATGTATAACATTCTCTAGAAGACTCGGAATCATGAACCGTAAAATTCTACAGAAACTAGACTTCTGTATATTTCCAATGATATATGGCTCATCATCTGGTTCTTCTTGAGCAAGTGCAGTCCAATCCGTGAAGTTGACTGATCTGCAGACACCGTTTTGAGCTAACTTGTCTCCAAAATGCAATTAGTGATTCTCAAGCTTATCACACTGAAATAAACACAAAACTTATTAAAAGCACAAATTTAACTCAAAAATATAACCAAATCATAAATTAGAAGGGTACAAAATGATATGTAAATATGCACCGATCAGAATGAGGTTGCAATATTGCACCATCATAAAGGTGAGCTAAAGGAGAAAGTTTTACGCTTGGAAAAGTGTACCAGTCATGCAGACGCGACGAAGACTAAGGATGCTGGAAAGGAGAGTCATAAGACTGAGGATGCTGGAGAGAAAAGTCATAAAACTGAGGATGGTGAAGTAGCCAAATCGAGAGAGGAGTGTGTTCAAAATTAGAAAGAAGAGGTGCAATATACACCCCCAGATATAAATTAGAATGATCCAAATGTGGTGTGTGTCACCCTTGTTAAATTTCTTACGAATCCTCCTCGGAAGATTGACATGTCCATTGCGGTAGGTGAATGTGGTGAAGATGTTATAGTTGGGGTCTGGCAAAAGAGAGGTCGGGGAAAGAGTGAGACTCTTGGGCCTGTGACAAAGAGGCGAAGGGTAGTGGTAAGGGAAACTCCATGGCAAGGTCGGGAGATTCCCAATATTTCGAAGGACACAATTGCTGACCCCCTAAGGCTTGTTCCTCATGATTCCCTTCTGGAGGTGGCGAAATTCTGCTAGGAATGGGGACAAGAAGAAAAGTAAGTTCCCTTTGACAAATATAGTTCAAATGTGCGGTTATGTGGAGAAGAATGTATGGAAGGTTCGCATAACTTCTTTGTTCGGTTGCTGACCAAGGCGGTTGGTTGGATGACTCGGTAAGCATTGATTGATTTGGGATTTTGTCGAAATGCCCATGCTATGTAGTGATTTATTTATTTAATAATGGAAACAACCCTTTTATGTAGAACATTGACATGGCCTTGCTTTTGCTACGGGAGCGGCACAACAGCTCTGGCAAGTGGGTTGGTTTTGACTGGACGATACTGGACACCACTTTTCAGGTCTGTATTATTTCATAAGCATTGTTTCTTTTCAAATTTGGTATCCGTTATGATGCATAACTCGTGTCCCGCTATGTAGAAATGTGTTGTCTTAGATTACATGCAAATGAAGGCATAAGCATTGGAACTTACTTGTTGTCAATTTAAAAAAGTGTGACATAAGGGCATATGATTCAAAAGTAGATCTGTGCAGAACTCAAGCCATCCAACAGGCTGTGCAGCCGATGGAAAAAATGATGCCCCGGTTGTTATAGGAATCTGGATATATTGGCAACAGTATACTTCTCAAAAGTGAGTGGCTAGTTATTCGCGTAATGGATGCAGCCCAACAAGTAGGCAGGTGAGTCATATTCCACCTAAACACATTGTCTTATTAAATGGATTTGTTGTACAATGAATCACTTTCAAGGGTGACTGTGGGATGTACATCCTCAAATACTGTGAGTTTCTGACCTTGAATGTAGACCTAGCCAATATTTCCTGTGACGCCATGCCCTTCTATCGGTTGAAGCTCGTTGTACAATTGTTGCAGGGATATTGGTAGCTGTGATTGATTTGGAGAGACAATATGACATAACTTGCAAAGTTTTTAACTGGGTGGGTGTAGTATATGAATTTGCAAAGTTAATTTAACTGGGTGGGCAGTTTATAATTATGTAGGTAACAGTTGTTGAACTGAAGAAATATCATATAGCTTTGTATCGGCTAAATTCACGAGTTACAAAACAAACCTTTCTATAATATAAGGGAAGCTCGAAGAGCTTTCTTCACATGCTTGAGCGCATCTTTCCCCTTTCTATTAGTAAGGTTTTCAAAAGGTAGTTTTCTTGCTTACTTGTTAAGTAACAAACTCTTCTTTATGATCCAACTCCCCCTTTTCACTTAAAAGTAAAGAATATGTTTTTGTATTCTGTTCCAATACAAGTTGTATGAAAACCTCAACACATATTGTTGATACTATGCTGAACCTAAACCCTAAATGGTGCATGATTCTTTTCAAATGTGGAATAAATAGGAATCTATCTTGTTCAGGGCAAACACGATTGTGAAGTTAAGATGCAAGCATATGAAATGTTGAAAAATTCATTTACTAATAGTGCTCAATGTTTAATTCATATTTGTAGATTTCCAAACACTTCTTAATATTTCACAGCTGTCCTGATTACAAAATTACAAAACATATACTTGAAAAGCCAAAAGATTTACACATAGTCAAAAAATTTCTTACTTTTTCATCAATTTAACTGCCAAATTCAGATATGATAGAACTAACAACAGTAGGAGGATATTTTTAATGCCCTTCACTATACGGATTACTTCTGCATATGCATTAAGTTCCTTCACATCCAGCTGGTTTTGAATGTGAGATTTAGTTGGCATGTTGGCTGCAGTCACCCATTCATAGCCACTACACCTTGTAGCTCCCTAAAAAAACATTTTAAAAAATTCATTTTTTAGTTTGGGATTACAATGTAGCTCCCGATCTCAGTTAGTGTTAATGCCCGATATGGGTTAGTGTTTTAGATGGTAATGCCCGATCTCGATTACTTTTGATTACATATAGCTTATTAGGTTTTACATACGAGTTTTGGGAAGATAATACTTACATATGTTGTGAAGTACTTCCAATACGGTCTACCCAGATTCCTTTCGGATTTGGAAATTAGCGTCACCATCTCAGCATTGCAGTGCCGACACCTCTTTGCTTTAGTATTTTTTGAAGAAATCGACATCGCTTCGCCCAGACGTGAAATTGAAGAAAACAGAAGAATTCAACCCTTCCAAATATTTGCTCAAAACCCCCATATTATTTTCCTTCTATTCTGAAAAGGAATTGTATTTTATTTTTTGGTCCAAATAGATATGGAGTTTGAAGGGTTTTTTTTTGTCTGAAGATATGGAGTTTGAAGTTTGAATTGGCCTTTTTCGGTCCTAACAATCCGTAAGCGGGAAATTCGAATTTTCCAGGATTTTGTTTAATTTTTAACCCTAATCCATGAGCGGGAAAGAAAACCAATTTTTTTACCCTAAACCCTCCGCAATAAACCCTAAACCGTAGGCGCCAAACCCCTAAACCCTTAAAGTCATTTTTTAAATCAAAATTTAAGTGAAAAAGAATTTAAAAAATTGGAAAAGTGGATTGTGGCGGCATGGGAATGCGCCGCGTGTCGCTGAGGTTTGTAGCTCCCCACTCCAGCGTCGCCATTTGGCATTTCCTGTATATTTTATTCCTTTTTTGGTTGTTGCAAAATTCGTGAAAAATGCAGCAAAAATCCGGAAAAAAAAAGGGGAAAATTCCTAAGTATGTATGGGGAAGAATACTTCGTACAGAAAGTACAATACCGGGTTTAGGAGTGAGTGAAAAATAAAATTAGGGAACGAACCCTAGACTTGGATGATGCAAATGAAAACACTAGGACACTTTTTAAACCCTACACTCTTATTTGTTCGATCACATTAATCCCATATCCAAATTTGTATGTCGCGGCCTTTTTTCGAATATGTCATCGAAGGAAATCTCGTCACAATCCCGGAGGAATTTTTCCCACTTAAATTGGATTTTTAAATGAATATTTAAGTGGAAATTAATAAAAATAATTGGAAAACTAGCATGTGGCAGCATGGGAATCCGCCGCGTGTAGCTGAGGTTTGCAACTCCCCACTCTAGCGCCGCCCACCACTTGGCATTTCCTGTATATTTTATTCCTTTTCTGTTGTTGCAAAATTCGTAAGAAATGCAGGAAAAATCCAAAAAAAATGGGGAAAATTCCTAAGTATATATGGGGATGAATACTTCGTCAGGAGTTTTTGGTTAAATTCGATATTTAAATCATTATGTTAGTGAAAAGGGATTTCCGGATTATGGGCTTCAAATTTTTTTTTTTGTTGCAAAAATCGTAAAAAGAGCAAGACAAATACGAAAGTAATGGGCAAATTTCCTACAGGGTTAAAATCAATATGGGAAAAACCCTACACTTATTTCCCCCCTTAAATTTGATATTTAAATGATTATATTAGTGAAAAGGGATTTCCGGATTACTTTATTAAACTTTTTTGTTGTTGCAAATATAGTTTCAAATGCAAGACAAATCCGGAAATTAGGGGGAAATTTCAAACGTATATGTGGGATCACTAGAGTATCTTAGAAGATCAAGGATGGCTCAGACTTCCACAAACTCAAAACTTATTTATGGGATAACATAAACGTCTACAACATCACTTAAATTGGATTTTACAAGTGTACTGATCTATAATAAAACCGTAAACAGACATTTAAATAAAAACAATACAACCATAAACATAAGACAGTTTCCCCTTTAAATAAAAACACAGAAAACCCAAAACACACTTTCATATTAATACCCATATCATACCATGAATATTGAAATTAAATTCACGAGGTCTTCAAAGAGAGGTAGCGCTCGAAGCAGTACAGCTCCCTCTTCCATTTGCAGGGTTCACAGCAGTTCCAGGTATTTACGTTGTAAGAGTATTCGCCCCTGTAGTGCCATGATAAATCCCACTCCCGATTACCCTCACAGTGAACACAGTCTTGAAAATAACTTTCGTCAGCAGTAAACTTTGCAAGCGTTGGAGGAGTCACCATGCCCGAAATTGTATACCTCAATAGTCGATAGATAATTGAATCCTTGCAAGCTTGCATGTCAATTTTCTTGGTTTTGCTTAGATGGCACAAAAATTCCATCGCATCCTTCTTGCCCTCCCTAGGGTTCAACAGCCCTAGCAAGCCAACAATGAGTAGGATTCCATATGCCCTGCCACAGCCGCCACCCGCATGTTGTTGACCGCCTCATCATCTTTGCATATGAAGAAGTCATTAAAAGCTTGTCTGTAAATGATTTTTGGATTGTTATGTTCTTTGCACTTTTGCAAGAACTCAACAATTTTGCCTTCATGAAACCCATACCAATCCTCATGCCACTAGTACTTCTCTATTGACCCAGTTCGCCAAACCTCAGGATCATTGAGCATTTCTTGAAATAACTTGCATGTCCCCGCCATGTTGTACAGATCTTCAGAGGAGTGCTTTGCAACCAAAAGCAGCACCTTAAACCATGGCAAGTCTGGGATCTCCATCTGGGTTGTTGGAGAAGAGGGAGTGAAAATGGTATCTGGAGGAATAATAACGGTGTCCTTTCTGGACCAAGAAGAAAGTGCTGGGTTCCATATATTGGAAAGTTTCCCAACCGTCGTCACTTTATTCAATTACATAATGGACCAAGACAACATTAGGTTTAAATCATGTATTATTGTCTTCGTTTCTCAACCGGCGTGACTAAAAGGACAGTTCACACACCTTGATGAAGGTGGAGGCGGCAAATTGGTCTTCTCGCGCCAACATGCCTATTTACAGCTCTTAGGTCTTGGCATTTATAATACTACTTGTCAACGTCACCAGTCAAAAAAATTAAAATAATTTTGATGATAATAATTATGCAAATGTCACATCACCACTTATGAAGGTAACTTAGTTACATTTAAACATGACCAAGTAAACAATTTCATCTTGGCAAATATGAAACTAAATATCAACGCACCATTAACAGTAAAGAAAATGAAAACAGTGTTTATGATACTAATAATGTAAATATCACATCACCAGTTATGAAGGTAACTTACATTTGAACATAACTAAGTCAACAGTTTCATCTTGGCAAATATGATACTAAATATAAGCAAATATCACTAGTAAAGAAAATGAAAATAGTGTTTATGATACTAATAATGAAAATATCACATCACCAGTTTTGAAGGTAACTTACATTTGAACATGACTAAGTCAACAGTTTCATCTTGGCAAATATAATACTAAATATGAATGAATATCACCAGTAAAGAAAATGAAAATAGTGTTCATGATACTAGTAATGCAAATATGACATCACCAGTTCTGAAGGTAACTAAAGTTGCAGCTCCCCACTCCAAGTCAATAGTTTAATTTTGGTGGGTAAAATCAATACGCGGACTGCTCTATAAATACCAAAGTTCAATATTTTACCTTCCATTGCACCACAACTTTCTCCAAACAACCCTAAATTCACAATGGGTTTACCTACCAAAATCCCCCCCATACTTATAACAACTCCACCAAAAAAAATGTAGAGCCTTTGTCACAGAGGAATAATAAAGCTGAAGATGTTGCTGAAGGATCTGCGAAATCCATAAAGTTTTCATCTGAGGACCACGATGATGCAGCTCGTATTGGATAGATGCGGTACGATGCGTTGATGATGGAAATCAAACGTCAGAAGATCTGTCGATGATGGTATGAAGAAACATTGGGGAAGGAGAAAACGAAAGTGAAAATACACATTCGATCAGTCAAAATAATGAAAGTGCGGGTCAGACTTGCAAAAGGAAAAGGTTTTCGAAGGTTCACCGGTTCGAATGAGGCTGTGCAGATGAGGGAAGCAGAAGCACGCAAAGGGTTTGACTTGTTCCGCGTGTATGCAAGATGTGTTGTCCCAAGCTACAACTAGGACGGGATCACCATGGAGTAAACTGTCGCTGGAGAAAGTTATTTCTGATTCTTTTCAATATGTTTGTTTGGAACAAATGTGTGGTTCATTTTGAGTACATTTGTCCCAAATTTGTGTGCACTAATGAAGGTGTAAACATTCTGCTTTGGATACTTCATATGGTATCATATATGTATCCAAGCTATAAGATGTGAAGAAAAACTGGAAAAATATGGGGAAAATGTTTTTGGTTTAGTATGCGTACTTTTCTGTAGATAAATTGTTGTGCTTTAATTGAAGTTTGTTTATATTATTTTCTCTCAACATATTTCTTTTGTCTTGTAAAAATGCATAAAAGGCAAGGAATAGAAACAACAGAGGTGGATACCATAAACATAATCGAGGTTTTGCGAAATGGGTATGTCGCAAAGTAATCAAATAATGGAGGGTTGGCTTTATCTCGTTCGTTGTTATCGGATTGGGCTACAGTACTCGCGCAAACGCTACGTTGTTCTTCAAGGTCACCTTCTCAAAGGCTTGAAATCAGTTCCCGTTCTAACAAATGACGTTCATGCTCTACTGTCTTTCCATTTTGGTTCATTTGAATAAAATAATGCTACTATGCAGAAAAATAAATTACTAAATACAGTGCTGAAGAAATTTATTTCGAAGTCTGTTTTCTTTCCCCCTTTTTTAACTAATTGGGTGAGTTTTGGGGTTTGAGCATGTATTTGATCTCTTGTATGGTAATTATGTTCGTAAAATGGTATCAAAGGTTTGCTTATTGGTATCAAATATATAATTTTAGCAATGAAATAACAAGAACCATATTGTGTGTATCAGTTGAAAGCAGAAAATTAGAAATATTTTTCCCAATAATTATATATGAAGCAAATGAAACTGATACTTGTGTTATTATAAATTAGATCATGAACATTAAGGAAATATACTTCTAATTTTTGCAAAATATAATGTTAGGGTTGAAAGGAAAGCGAGTTATCACCATATTCCGAAGATGAAGTGTACACTTTGTATTGCCACATATGATGAAATTCAGTACAAAAGTGAGTTTTAAAAAGCACTTTGGATGATTTATAGTTTCCCCCAGTTCTGTAACGGCATAAGAAGCTGGAAGCAATTTTCAGGCAATTTTTCCGATTTTTCTCCTATTTATTACCATTTTTTTAAAAGAATTTTGTATTCAAAAATTCAAAAATAACGAAATAAGACACATGGCGGGACCTGACTACATCCCCCTTCAATAGGTGCACACGTGTACAAACTCATTGAAACTTGATAAATCAAAATTCTATGCTAACATTTGAACTAATCATAAGAGGCTCCATTGATTAATACGAGGGTTTAATCCAAATTGAACCTAACTAAATCAAATACTCTGATTACTTAACAAAAAAACAAAACTGATGGGACAAAAAGAGAAAAGAAAAAATGGAAAACTTTCGGACATCGTATATAAACGTTGTCTTATGGCTATGGGATACTCATTTCTTCTTTGGAGTTGTCTTTTTTGTATACAAACCTTCAGTCGAATCCCCAATCTGAAGATTTTTTCAACATGTCCGTTAGTTCAAGCACCAATACAAATCAAGGGGACTCCGATGGGTTATGGGAATATGCCCCCGATTATCCAAGGTCCCCTTCACCACCGCTGCCTCTTCCAACCTCCTCCGCAATCAAGGGGGACTCCGATGATCCCGCTGTGAAAATAAATGATATAAAGAACAAACTGAAACACAACTCCTCCTCGGTCCATTATTGGACTCAAAAGTGTGTCGGAGCTGAGCAGAAGTTGGCTTATTTGACGCGGCAAGTTAACAAAGCACGTTACAGAAAAGAGAAGTATAGAATTCGTGCCCAAAGAAGAAAGCACAAAGTAGAGGATTTGCATATGATAGAGGAGGATGCTACGTACGAATCTTTGAGCATCCACAAAGGAGGCGACAAGCATGGCCAGGCAATGTCTGTGGCTTTCGAAGAAGGTTTTGAGAAATTCCGACGATTCGCTGCAAATGTCCACAAAGATATTGACTGGGACGCCATAACCCTGTCTGTTGCACAGGAAATCATCTCTGGCGGTGTACACTCAACAGAGCAAGGCCACCAACCAGCAAAAGGCAACGATAATGACTGGTGATAGCCATATCAATCCCCAAGCAATCGTTATTCAGTTGTTTGTTTTTTGTTAATGCCCGATCTGGGTTAGTGTTTACATGTTAATACCCGATCTTGGTTACGTGCAGCTTATTTGGTTTTACATATGCTATCAGAGCCTTAAGTTCTACGTTCTTACCAAAGTTCAATCACAGTTCGATCACTAACTTCTGGATTAGCAGAGTTCATTTACTAATATTGCTCAAATTTTTTGTTTAATTCATTGTCGGTAGGGTGACAATGTGTTTTAAGATTCTCTGACACAAATATTCGGTTCTTTGATACATTACTGACACATAGTAATGGTTTTAAGATTCCCTTACTGACACATAGTGATGATTTCAAGATTCCCTTACACATATATTTTGATATTCATGGCAACCTTTGGAAATTTGTGTATAAAACTCACATTGCATGATTCCCCCAAACTCATTCTCCTTCAAACAATGGCTTCAGGTTCTAAAAACCCCAAAGCCCCAGAGGACATCCAAGACATCCACCTTCAACCAAAGATGGATCTGAAAGTTCGAGTTACGCCTAATTATTGCAAGCATGGTGCCGTTCACGACCGTCCTTGTGGGACGTGCAGGGATCTATTTGCGATAGGTCCAGTTAATGTTCAATACTATCGGTCCCCAACCCCATCTCCCCTAAAGCCCCCATCTCCCATTGTTTGCAAGTGTAAACCCCCAAACTTAGAGTGGTGCTAGGATTGCTACAATGACAAACTCATTCTAGATTGGGAGGAACGTGGCTGCTTTGAGTCAAGTGATGACTCTGATGCAGAGAACTAGGTGGCTCTTCAAGTAACTTATTGTTGACTTTAATGTAGTTTTTTTTTTGGTATCTCCGAATGTAAGTCATGCGATACGTGTGTGACACTTCATAAATATCGAATAATAAAGTTTCTTTGTTTTTAGGTAGTTTGACTGTTTACGTGTTTAATAAATCATAGTTCAGTATCAATGGACATGAGGCATTTACCTAAGATTCACTAACGCTTCCAGATACTTTCACAAACGACGCAAATAGGTATCAACAAATGTTCAAACTCCGGGACTATAAATGAAATCAAACTCTTGCATAAATGATTCTGTCATAGTAGGTTCAGTGTCTTGCGTGCTCTGAGTGGAAGATGAACCATTTTGACTCACCACCAATTAAGGACGCATTTTGCATCTGAAACAAGGCATCTCTTGAGGTCCTCCACACTCGGGTCTTTAACCCACAAAGCAAATCTCCAATGCCATCTGCAAAAGTATTAAGAAGCATGAATTCTCTAATCCTATTTGGACGAGTTTGTTTCCTTAATGCTTTGGGAGTTCCAATCCAGTAAAGAGAAAGCAATTGGTTCAAGTAATTTTCTTGGGTGTCCCAATCAAATTATGGTACACGTGTTTGCGGTAAACACATACTTGTTTTTGTCACCAAGCTGCAAGATGTCAGTTAAATATGAGACCAACAAAGCCACATGTCTCAAGTTGGCTTAGCAAGCAGATGTCTACCATGAAGACAATAATCCAATTCGAAATTAATTAGGACCAGTTAAAAGCCGATGTGCATCTTTCTCTCAACACGAGACAATCTCAAGTTGATATTCCAAGACTCGACGGTCTCAAATACAATGGACTCGTTCATTACAAGCCTCAAGCCTAATGAACTTGTCCATTGAAAATCCAGTTGACGAACAATTGGTGCAAAGTTTCAAGTCCGCAAATTATAGATTAATGGGCTTAAATTCCAAAAATGCCCATTAATTCCCAATTTGTCAACTAAAGACTCAAGTGGTACAAAACCACGCTAAATCCCAGGTGGTACAAAACCACCCAAAATCCCTAGTGGTACAAAACCACCCTAAATCTCAAGTGGTACAAAACCACGCCAAAACCCCAAGTGATGCAAAACCATGTCACAAGTCCAAGTGGTACAAAACCACGCAAATTAACAATCTTTTTGGAACTACATCGGTTTGATCCCATTAATGGTACGTATGCAATCTAGCATCCTACTAGACACAATCACAACAAAATATGAATCACTGGTTACATCAACCAAATTTCCCCAAATCAAATCTCTCTCCATACAAATCAATTTGGAACTAAGTCGGTTTGTTCCCGTCAAGGGTATGTAGGCAGTCTAGCATCCCACTAAACCCAACCGCAACCAAATTTGAATCCCTGGTTTATTCTAACCAAATTCGCC
The DNA here is from genome assembly GCF_965620075.1 of Prunus avium. Taxonomy (NCBI): domain Eukaryota; kingdom Viridiplantae; phylum Streptophyta; class Magnoliopsida; order Rosales; family Rosaceae; genus Prunus; species Prunus avium. The sequence continues at coordinate 31,317,758 of NC_142286.1, forward strand.
CAAATACTTTCCCAAATCCAAATGTCAATTGTAGAAAATTAGTGTGTTCATGAAAATTGCTCATTATTTTTCTTGGACATTGACAATAAGAAAAATGGTAAAAAACCATCCAAGTTTTCTCAAGGGTCATCTACCCACACAAATTTCAATGAGATTAAATTCAAATCTCTCAAACACAAATTCTCAATTAGTAGGCCACACTTACCCATTAATTTTCAATTTTTCTCATGGATCATTTTCCTACGAAAATCTTAAAATCTCCAAATTGTCTCAAAGTCACAAATTCTAAATTAGTGTGCCACACTTACCTATGAATTTCTAAATTCCGAACTACGTTGGTTTGATTCCTTTGAAAGGGTACGTACAGTGGCGAATACACAGAGGTGCATGGAGGTGCAGCTACACCTTCCCTTGCTGAAAAACGCTTTGGAAGTGGCAGAGATTGCCCTTTTTGCTCTGCCTAAAGGTGTTGGATGCACTAAGAAGAACCTGATGGGCGAGGAAGAAGATGATTTCTAAACCCTTTCTTTTTCTTAAACGACGTTGTTGGGTTCACCTTTGGGTTTTAATAAAAGTGTGCATTTTGATTGTTATTTTAACACCTTTTTTTGTCTTTTCCTTTTTCCAAATCTATTTCTCCCTCCTTCCAATACAATCACACTAAACCCCAAATTATTTTTTTCTTAACCGCATGTATCTCTGGCCCTAACCCTCCTGTCAATTTAGTAATCATCCTATTCCATTTCAATTATATAACTAATTGGATAATATTAGGTTTTGAAATTGATTATTATATTTATTACTTATATTTAATTGAATATGAAGCTTTAATCAGATTTACTTATTTAGTTTCATTATATTTTATTATTTATAATTTTTCTTCACAAAAAGCTTCTTACGCCTCATCTTAATTACGAGACCAAAGTTACTTAGCATCTACACCTTGCCTTTCAAAACTTTGGTATTATTTAAATTCTAAGGGTAATTGGTTATCTAATTTTATTTTATTTTGCTTTTAGTCTTTTAAATATTGCCCCTCACCTGAAGAATTCCTGGATCCGCCACTAGGTATGTAGGCATTCTAGAGATTCAATCTAAATGCAACCGATTTGAACCAAAAAATATATATATAGACGCACTTGTCAAAATCTTAAATCCGAACAGAATCCCGTTTATTCTTAACCAAATTCGCCCCCAAACACAATTCCATATCGAATCCTTGGTTTATTCAGATAAATTCACACAAATACTTCTCAATACAATTCAAATTAAATTTCTCTAGCAATGAGTCATTTATTCATTGCAATTCTTTGAATTACGAGTGGCTTGATTTCTGCAAGGGATACATAGGCACCTTGAATTCGACTTAGGGGTAGCCGCAGAACCAAAGACACACGTTCTGTTTCTTTATGATCGAATCAAAGGGTGTTACCTTGAAGCAATGGTTTGTAATTAAGAGACACCGCGTCTCGAATGGATCGAACTTAAAATAATAAAACCCCATTATTTATTTAGTGGTGGTGAAATTATGTTAGGAGGTTCACATTTTTCTTCAACAACAACACATTACATTGATTATGAACTCAATTTAATCACATACACAAAATACCTTGATGTTATTAGTAGTGAAACCCGTATGTATTTTATTTTTCAAAGTTTTGAAGTAATACTTCACATTCTTCCTACTTATCCATCGCAGTGTGTTGTTAATTAGATGATTGGTTTGGTTGTGTGGTGTTGCTTAATTCACTGCGTTCATCAAGTGCAAGTGGCTTGGGTTCACATTACAGAGGCCTGCCCCAAGTCCCTCACCATCTGAAACGCATTGATCTGCTGCTCCGCATTCAGAGGCCAAGTCACAACAGGCACACTATGCCACAGGCTCTCCATTATTGAGTTCCAACCACAGTGTGACACGAAGTAACCCACGGCCCTGTGGGCCAGGACCTCCACCGGTGGGGTCCACCCACATAAAACCCCGAACCCTTGAGGCAGAAACTCCTCGTGAGTTGTGTGCTCCTCTGGCACCACAAACTTGCCCTTGGGCTGGTCTTTGCGTACGGACCACAAGGCCCCACTGTGTAAACAGGAGGGGTTTCACCATACGAAAGTGAACCAACCGAATGGGATTCGAGATCAACAAATGTGTTGACGATTATACCCTTCGTTTCCTTGAACCTCCTGGCATGGTTTGCTCGGGAAATGTGTACCCTTCGCTGCTGAAAGCGAATGAAGGAATTACGCTTGCGGGAACAGGGTTGTCATGACTCGGTGCCACTAGAAAGTGACATGACTCGGTGCCTTTTATCCATAACAAACCCACATGCCCAACTTGACCAACAAATAATATTTTAATCAAGTAACCTGGCCTTTTTAGAATGTATCGCAGGAAGAATTAATGAGCCATTGTGTTGTAAAGTACATGTGGTCATATTTTCTTATAACCAAAAAAAGAAAAGAAAAAGAAAGTACATGTTGGGGAATCTAGAAACCACAATTAAATGCATTCTCAAATAGCCAAATATTACAACATCTCAGAGAGGTATTACATGATCTACCACTCTAGTTATTCTGTTGCTGCAGTGCAGGTGTACAACTTATTGTTCAACAGAAAACACAAACTAACTTAACTTGAACTAAGTCCATAATATAAATAAGATAAAGAGGCCATGGAATGGAAACTCTGGATCCAGATAATGGAGGGATCAAGGGGTGTATGGCGTTGGAATAAGATACAGAGGAGTTTTCTTATGGACTGTGAGTCCGAACACTTCGGTCATGTTCAATGTTTCAGCCAATTTACTACCGTCCCTAGGCAACTTCCAATCGAACCAAAACAGTAGGTTGGCAAGCACATATTCAGCTGAAGCAACCGCAAAGGCGAGTCCGGGGCACACCCTTCTTCCACCACCAAACGGGAGGAGTTCGAACTCTTGACCTACCAAACCGATGGAGTTCTCCTCAAACCTCTCTGGCCTAAACTCTTCTGGCTTGTCCCAGACTCTGGGGTCTGTTTGTATTGCGAATGCATTCACAAACACTTGGGTTTTCGCAGGGATGTCGTAACCTCCCAATTTTACATCTGCAGTTGTTTCACGAGGAAGTAAAAGAGGAGCCGGAGGATGAAGCCTTAGATTTTCTGTGATTACACATGACAAGTACTTCATTTCCTTGATGTCACTCTCGTCTACATATCCCCTTTTCCCCGCCACTCTTCTTACCTCTTCTTGGACTTTCTTCATCACCCGTGGATTTTGCGAAAGCTCAGACATTAACCATAGCATTGATGTCCAACTAGTATCACTTCCCCCAACAAACATGTCCTAAATCATGAAATTAACAAGCCAAATCAATCTTCATCCATATATATTTTTATTAGAAAATTATACGTAAAACCATAAGTATTAGGGTTTATCAATGTTCAAGATAAAGTAAGTGAATGAGTATAATGTGAGTATAGTAAGCTAGGGAGGGGGGGATATAGACCTGCATAAGTGCTTTGACATTGAACTCAAAGTCGAGCGAGCCATCCTTTTCAAGGTCGAGGAGTAAATCCACAATATCCTTCTTACGAGGCTTACCGTCTTTCTGCGCTGCTTTATGTTCGTCAATCAACTTATCATAAAATCCATCAAATTCACGTCGAATTGATTTCAAACGTGCAATGTAGCCTCTGGCACGGTCAACCCATTTCAAAGAAGGGTAGAAATCTCCAAAGCTGAAAGTCATCATCTGAACCATCAACTCCTTTATGACCTTTTCAAACCAATTGTCTTCTTTGTCCTCAAACTTCTGTCCAAGAACGCACCTGCAGATGATGTTGTTGGAGGTTGACACCAGCAGCGGCCCCAGATTGATGGGAACCCCGTTTGTGCTGGCGGAGGCTTTGCGAATCTTGCTGACCAGCTCTGCACATTCTTCCACCCTTGCGTACTGAAACTGCTGCACTCTTTTCAGGCTCAGAAGCTCAAGAACAACAACTTTTCGAGCTTTTCTCCAGTACTCCCCATAAGGAGCAAACGCAACGTTATAGCCGTCGAAGAACAATATAGTTGCAGCTGTAGTTTGCGGCCGGCCGGAGAAACCAATGTCTTGGTTCTTCATCATGTCCTTGGCCAGTTCTGCAGATGAAACTACCAGCGTTGGAAGTTTCCCAAAGTGCATGAGCATTATATCGCCATACTTCTTCGACAGATCACGAAGAGAGCGGTGTGGGAATTTGCCTAGTTGGTGAAGGTTCCCAATCAGAGGCAGTGTTGGTGGGGAAGGTGGCAGTTTGTAGTTTTTCCCACTTGAAGATGATCTTGTAAGTGAAAACAAAATGTATGCAGAAAGCAAGAGAAGAGGAAGCAGGAAAATATTGCTCTGAAGCTGTTGCCACATTTCAATGAAAAGTGGTAATGCAGCCATTGTTCTACTTTTTGCCTTTTGCTTTTGGCTGCTCACATGAAACTAATATATGTGCCCTTCGTCTTCATCTTTATATAGAGAAGCTGGCGTTGAAACTTGCATGCCCCCCAATTATTTAATTCTGTACGATTATTGAGAGAAGTTGTTAGGTTTATAACTTCGGGGGCGTCCAATTTGAATTGTGGGAAAAAATATAATGTATTAATTGAGCTGTTTTTACCAGTGTCTTCCGATGTTAGGTTTTAGCCTAGTTTCTTGTATATTTTTGTCTTTTTTATTTTTATTTAGTAAAGGTTGTTATGTGCTTCAATTTTTTTAGTTTTTATTTATACAAATGATATTGAGGGAGGGTTTTCTCACACACATATTGTAAATATGTCATGGGAATTCGAACCTGAGACCATTGGTCTACAAGTCAATGTCATTTTCCACTAAGTTAGATCTCCCTACCCTAAACCCTATAATAATAATACTCAATTTGCCAGTTCCTATCATAGTCTAAAATATCGATAATATCGACAAAATATCGAGATTATCATCGTTTTTTCTAGTCACGGATATTTCAGAACGTATCCATACACATACCGTATAAATATCAATAATATCAGAAAATATCGATGTTGATAATTTCACTCACACTTCAGCAATATTTTGTCAAAATATCGCTATAATAACGAAAATATCGATGTAATGAAAAAAATGAAGAAAAAAAAACACAAATCACACACTCAAAGGGTATTCAAACCCTTGCCATTTCACTCCTCCAACACCTTAACCACCATGTTGCTTATGTTTTTGTGATATTATGCTAAAATATGTATATTTATATTGTTTTGTTTTGAACTGTTTTTGTAAGAACTAGATTTTCACATGAGAATGTGAATCTTTGACCTTTCCTTTTGGGATGGAATCGAGCGGCTCATGGAAAGAATTCGAGACCCAATCTTCAAATGATTTTGCTTATGGACAACATCAACCAATCTCGGATCCATATGTGTGGCATGTTAACAATTACATGGAAAACTATTTTGAGGATTTATCATTTGATGACTACTCACAATACACTTACTCTGCACATAGAGATGATGAAGATACTGAAATTTTTTGAACCTCATAGTCACTCATATATCTTACCATGCAATATATAAAGTGTAAAATATTGTAGTAAATCATTAAATATAAATGATTATGCTATGTTTAATCTTCTTTCATTAATTACTACATATTTTTTACACTCACAGTGTTTGTCAGCTCACTATATAATCAATTTAAATCAATTAAAGACATCATGCAATGAATTTCCTTCCAATTTTTTGTGATAAACGAATAGATAATTGACTAAATAAACATCCTCCAAAAGTTTCAATAAAAATTTCCAAGTTTTTCTTACAATTTCTGTGGTTTTTATTCAATTTTTATCGATATTGATAATATCCTGATATTTCCATCGAAATTTCCGTGTTTTTGGACTACAGATATTTCCGATATCATCAATATTTTAGACCTTAGTTCCTATTTATCATATTTTAATCAAGATGATGCTTATCTGTTGGCTTATGTGCTTTAGATCTTGATTGCACAAGGGGACTTTTTTTTATTAGGGGAATGCTAGTAACCTTCTCTCTAACCTTCTCTTTTGCACCTTCTCCCTTCTTGTCATGACATATGTCACTTTATTTACACTTAAAACAATGTCATTAATAATCAAATAAGCTAATTTTTGTTTTCCAAATTTACCCTTATTAAATGAAATATTTAATTTAAATATATTGACTTCCCTAATTTCTTCAATTTAAAAAATATTTTCTCTCTCCATCTTACTCTCAATCCTCTCTCTATCCTTTGCAGCGCCCCACAACCCTTCTTCTACCTCCCCACTTCTCCCCAAAACAAACACTAATACCCAGCAATGACCCATGACCAGTACCCAAACAAGCATATGAAAGAAACCCACTTCCTCTCCCCCTCATTACCACCAAACAACATCTCCCTCATTCCTACCCAACAGCCCCCCACCATCCAAAGATTCCCCCCACCTTTCCACCTCCTCCTTCGCTTTCTCCGTTGTTTGTAATTGAACAATTTTTTATTTTATTTCTCAAATCTCATCACCAAAGCACTATTTTCTATTTTCATTTGGTGTTGTTTATAAATAAATAAAAAGTGTTTGAACTTTCATGATTTGGGAAGTAAAGGGTCTGTAGAGGTTAGAGAGAGACAAAAAAATCTTGGATTTTTTTCTCATCGCACAAATGTGAGAGAGAGAGAGATAGAGAGAGATTGGGCTGTGTCGTGGGTGGGTGGGTGGGGTGGCTTGGGATCAGGTTGTGAAAACTCAAAGGATTTCTGACTTTTTGGTTCTGTCAAAGTATATATGGAAATATAATTTAATATTTTTTTAAAAATTAAGAGAGAAGTGCCACATGTCATTAGGAAAAGGGAGAAGGTCCAAAGGAGAAGGTTGCTAGCATTCCCCTTTTTCTTATACGAAATAAGAATATTTTTTGTTTTAAAAGTCTTGCTATTTTTTCTCATGGTAATTTTTTGTTTTAAAAGTCTTGCTATATTTTAAAATATTTAAAATTAAAGAGTTAATTATGGTTATACTAATAAATATGTGTAAAGTTTTAAGAAGGGTAGTAATGATACACATTGGGTTAAAGTGGTGAGCAAAAATACTACATAATTACTATAACAAAATGTACTGCATGTGAATTTTCACGAAGGCTTAGCTCCCTTGGAAGTTAGAACAAGGGCTTTAATGGCGATGGAGGATGGGATAGATTCTCTTCTCCACAATATTGGGTTGGGTGGTTCAAACTTCAAAAGCATGGGGTAGAGTCTCTTCAATATTTGGTCCCTTACTCTGTAACTTATGGCAGAGCTTTAATTGCAAGCTTCAATACTTGTGGGCTCCCAAGCCTGTACAATTTTTAAAAAGGCTTGATAACCAAATCTTGGGTTGGAAAACTAAGGTCGTTTGATAACAATTTCAATATTAGTTTTTAATTTTCATTTTTCAGTTTAAGGAGTCAACCCGCCATTAAGGCGGAGTTAGAATTGTAAAGTTTGGGGGCCAAAGCAGAAAATACGTATATCAAATCCATCAGTATTCAAGAGTTACATGTTAAAGCTTAATATTTCTAACTTAGTCATATCTAATTTGTTTTAGAAAGGGCATTAACTCAAAGTACAAGTTGTATATTAATATTTCTATACATTATGTACATGACAGTAAGTTGTCACAAAAATGGAGGGGGGACATTCACATTCAATACGAAAGCACAACCCACTCAAATTATTGAAACTTGCATGTCCCTATAGAAGTTAGTTGTGATCAGTTTATGCACCCCACGCCCTCCCAACCACCCCCACCTCCACCCCAAATTATTTAATTCCGTTCAATTATTGAGAGAAGTTGTTATGTTTATAACTTCATGAACTACCTGAAAAAAAAAAATGAATGTTAGTCTTCCAAGTTTTAGCCCAGTTTCTTGTATATTTTTGTCTTTTTTATTTTTTATTTAGTAATTATGTGCTTCATTATTTTTTTTAAATTTATACAAAGCGATATTGAGGGAAGATTTTCTCATACACATATTGTAAATATGTCATGGGAATTCGAACCTGAGACCATTAGTCTGCAAGTCAAGACTCTTTTCTACTGGGTTACCTCCTTAAACCCTAAATCCTATAATAATAATAATACTCAATTTGTCAGCTCTTATTTATCCTGTTTTAATCAAGATGATGTTTATGTGTTGGCTTATGTGCTTCATATCTTGATTGCACAAAGTGACTTTTTGTTATACGAAATATGATAATTTTGTTTTAAAAGTCTTGCCATTTTTTTCTCATGGCACAGCTTTGAATACGAAAACAACTTTTCAAACCATTAAATTCACGTGTGAATTTTCTAGGCTACTGAAATTATTTGGGAATATTATTGTAATGAAACCAAAACCATTTACGGCCACATAAGTATTGTCCTTTCATAATTGCGCGCAACTACTCAATGATAATATCTTTTGATATCACAAAAAATTAATTTGGCAACTACTTTTTTTTATTTTTCTCTTTCTTTCTCTGCGCCCACCATTTGAACAGTCAGTCAAACCTTCTCTCAATGAGCTGGCCAGATTTTAATTCTCCATGCATAGACACAAGGGAAATATTTTCTGCGAACCCTGTTTGTCCACGTCTCAACCTCAATCGTGGCTTATTGTCGGACCAGAGGAAGCAGGGCCCACAGTGCCAACGCAGGACTTGATCAAACGGTCAACGTAACTTTAATTTTGGTGATTGGTTTGTTGGCCTAGAGAATTTACTGCTCATGTTTTGCATGCTTTTGATGTATAAACACATGCATGTTTTGTCTTCTTATGGCATTTTCAACCTGTGCTAAATCAAACACCGAAATATGGGTAATTTGGATGACTGAATAATACAAAATTTGCAGCAACGTTTGACGAGGAACACAAGTCTCTAATATGCCTTTCACTCAATACGCGGTTTTTGTATTTGTTTTTGTCACGCTGCGTACGTGGGATAAAATAGAAATCCCAAACTCGATGAGTGCTGTTCCGACCGTGACAGCTTCCAACCTAATTATATGCCCGCCCCATCCACGTGCATTAGGTGACGCCAGTAATAATAATTGCTATGAAAAATCACACTCATTGTCAAACAGCTATAGTTGGGACCAAATGCATTAAGTGCTCATGACAATTCTTGTCGGCAGAATGGTAAAGGATGACAATTCTTGTCGGCAGAATGGTAAAGATGGGCTCTTTTGAGGAAATAGAAAAATTACTAAAAAAGTTCAGTGAAGATTTTGATGCACCACCACCCAAATTCCTAAAAATGACTACCCTTTCTTTTCATCGAGTTGAAGTTCAACTTTGGTTGATGGGTTTGGACCGTAAATTGGTTATGGAATTCTTGATCAAGTGTTTAATTAAAACTATTGATTTCGTGTGAACTCACAAAACTAATCACTTTGAATAATCTAATTTACTAAAGAAATTCAAACTTAGATGCAATCGGACAACTTCACTACTATAGCCACTAACTTAACCCGCATATGCCTTAATCACTTTTTATTGTCAGAACTTCTAGTTTGGAACAACAAAATAATGAAAGGCAATTCAAATTGCAGCAAGTTCAAGAATGATGACATAGCTAGTCTATGAGCACCACAAAAACCCCAAAACGCAATTCCTTGATGGGTCATGTCATGCGAGTGTCTGTACAACCAGACACACAACCCTAATCATGCATTGGGTCACCGTTCACGCTACACACCTCTCATATATGAAGAAGTCAGAAAGATAAATGTCACATGTAGCATGGTCTCTTCTGTCTATACTAGTCCAACAAACCAAGTCCCTCCCATAATAATTATGATAATTTTCAAATTTTTTTCTTTGATAAATTAAAAGTTTGTAATAATATAAATGATTTCATTAAATTAATTACTTTCATTTATTTGTGATTAGCTGATAATCTGTTGGCCCGACAAACTGTTCCATACTAGGGGCAATTTGGTCATTTTGACAAGAAATATGAACTATTTTTGCTCATTTTTAGTGATGGGTATGTTCGATCTAAGATTTTTGATTTTGCACACCAAAATAGCTATCATATGAAGAAGAAAAAAAAACATCTCCAACTAAAATTTAAAGTTTCGATGTTATACTAACTAATCTTCCAACATGCACTCACGCGTATACCAATAAGCTTTCTATTTGTTTTTATATTTTCTCTTTATCTATAGAACTTTTGTTGAAAAAAAAAAAAATTTCTCCCTAAATCTCTAAGAGCACTTCCAGCGGTGCTTCAAGACTGGGGCAAGGGGGGCCCAAGAAGAAAAGGAGGTTCCAACATGCCTTTTTTGCTCGAGCTGGGTGTGGGCTCCACAAGCTTTGGCTGGCCCTCAAGCAAAACCAGCCCTTGCAATAGCCTGGGTTTGCTAATGTCAGCGATGACGTTAGCAACAAAAAAAAATTCTTAAAAAGTTTAAAAAAGATACTAAAAATTTCAGAATTTTTAAAAAATAAATACTTAGTCATATTTTTCACTTCTCACCCCAAAACTCTATACAAATTCCTCTCCTCATATCTCATGTGAATAGTGGTTGCCATGGCAACGGGTGAAACACACATTGTTTTTTGCAATGGCAACCACTATTCATGTGAATAGTATTTGCCCTAGCCCCTTGCCCTTTGCCATGGCAAATGGGTGGAGTTGCTTTAACAACATGACTTTGGTCCCTAAATCTCTCTTTACCTAAAGTCAATAATTATAGATTGAGAGTTTAAACTTGGAAAGAAGAGAATAGTTCTTATTTACATGCAGGTGACAGAGGTCAGTCGCTAGCTCCAAAGTCAAGAAGAAGGGAATTATTACAGAAAAGTTAAAGGGGAGTGCTAGCAACCTTCTCTCTAACCTTCTCTTTTGGACCTTCTCCCTTCTTCTCATGACAAGTGTCACTTTCCTTACACTTAAAACAATGTCATTAATGCATCACACAAACTAGTTTTTGTTTTCCAAGTTTACCCTTATTAAATGTATTAATTTTTTTTAATAACAAGCTAATTTTTTTACAACTTTCTTACCATCTTGATAAAAAATTAAATAAGAAAATAAAAACTGAAGTTTTTTATAAAAAAAATTTTTCCAAAGAGAACGTGTGTTTTGTTATAAACAAAATAAAGATGATAACAATGTCATGAAACGAACTTTATTATTATTTTTTTTTTAAATGACATTTTTCTTATGTTTTTTTATTATTTAATTTTTAATAATGTGCTAAAGAAGTTGTAACAAAATTTGAATAAATTAAAGGAAATATAGAAGCCAATACATTTTAAAAGGGTAAACTTGGAAAATAAAAACTAACTTGTGTGATGAATTAATGACATTGTTTTAAGTGTAAGGAAAGTGACACTTGTCATGAGGAGAAGGGAGAAGGTCCAAAAGGGAAGGTTGGAGAGAAGGTTGCTAGCATTTCTCAAAGTTAAAAGGGAGAGCTTGAAATTTTGAAACTACCCACCAAGCTGCCTTACAACCCACGTTTCTTTCTTCCCCAAAACCTGTATTTAACGGGGTTCTGTACCTTTCTACACATTTTTTTTCCTGGATAAAACATCTTTCAATATCTCTCAGTTAATTAGAAGCTTTTCAGTTTCATAGCTTTTTTCCTTATCTCACAACATCTTAGCTCTGTTTTCCTTGTGTGTACAAGTTTTTGGTAGAAAAGTTTGCAATTTATAGTTCTTTGGGATTTTTCTGTGTTGATTTCTAGAATCCAATAAATCAGAGTTGAAACTTTTTTCTTATCCGATCAGATCGGATATAGGATGATTCAACCCTTGTATAGCTCTAAACTCATTACTTATATTACTCCATAGACGATAATAACTTAACAAATGTGGCATTGGTCATCTATTTATATTAAGTATGTAAATATAGTGTAACCTAGAGGTGGGCATCTAGACCGGAAAACCAAAACACCGAACCGCATTCGATGGAAAAAAAAGGGGAAAAAATGTGTTGACTAAAAAGTCAACAAAACGACACCAAATCGATTCTAGTTTCAGTTTCGCACATCACAACACCATACTGGACCTATTGTATATATAAATACGCTCGTTCTCCATTACGGAGTCGCATTATGCGGATTAATTGCGAATTTCTATTTTTGACCATGCGATCATTTTAGGCTTAATTTCCTCTCCCCAAGTTCACTCTTCTCTCTCACCTCTTTCTTTTTTATTCTTCCTTTTTGTTTTTCCTTTCCTTCTCTCTTCTCTCTTTCCTTTTCTTTTCCTGCGTTTATCCCTTAATCTCTCTCCTTTTATTTTTTCTTTTTTTCTTCTTCGTCTTCTTTCCTTATCCATAGTATCTCTGTCTATTTCTCTTCTTCTTCTTTTTTCCTGCCCCTTCTCTCTTTCTTCTCTTTCTCTAAGAATGATTTGGCTACAATATGCTGGGTAGGGCACGGTTCGGTTTGGCCTGGTTCTCAACCAAAATTAAAATTAGACCGACACTGTTTATTCAATCCGGTTCGATTTGGATTTTAACAAAAATGACAAAGAAAATCAAACCAACTTGGACCAGTTTATATCCAGTTCGATTTTGGTTTGCTTAGTTTGGACCGTCACTACAATTAATTTGAATCAGAGTTGGGTATGTTTCCAAGTAAAATACAAATAAATAAATGAGTTGGGCATGGTGAGATGGTTAAGAAATGGAGTTGAGCCTATTTACTTATTTGACTTTTGGAGTTGGGCTTGGTGGAGAGGTTTAACAATATATAAATAAACATTAAAATTATATATTTTAATTTGGCCAGTCCGGTTTGGTTTGGTTTTATTTTTTGAAAAATAGAACAGAAATTGAAATCGGTTCAGTTCGGTTTTTGAATTGGGTTTAACTTTGTTTGTACCATATCTGACCCTCCACTCGTACAACGACACGTGGATCTCATAAACTCGCCCAAGCACCCAAGGCCTCGGACAATCGGCATAGGCTACTGATGATATTGTCTCAAAGCAGCAAAAGATCATTACAGGGCCCAACACAGCCTACAATCGGTATCCCCTACCGATTCTGCAGAATCAACCTCGAAGCACCCGCCTGAAATATCTAAGGACTCGTGTCAACCTCATAGGGCCCTCCCACGAGTCCCACATCGAAAATGAGCGCTAAGAGCATACTAAATGCCCTCTATAAGTATGCCCCTCCCACTACAATACAGGGGTAAGACTTTTCAGCTTGACTTTTATACTACTATATAGTCAACAGCAAGAGCTCTTAAAAACAATCTTACTCGAGCATCGGAGGGTCTTAGGCTGGTTCCACACCGGTTCCATAGACTTTACGAGCTTCGCTTATCTTCTATTCAGGATCAGAAGAATCGGCATCCAACACCCAATCGATCTCTTGATCGTCCATCCCACTTGTAAGTTGCACTCATCTCTATCTATTCAAGATTCAGCGCCAACAGATTGGCGCCGTCTGTGGGAATCGCTTATCGATCAACCCATATCTCAAAACAAAGAACTCTGAGACCAAAAAATGAATCCATCTTCGGCCCTCCCTACCGATGGCCCCATCCTCGGCCTCGTTGGCGAGCCGAATCCAACTCCCTTGCTTCAGACACCTGCTCGACCGACCACCCTGGAGGCTCGGATGGAGACCCTACAGCAGGATATGGCAAGAATGCAGGAGCACAACAATGTTCTCGCCTCCAAACTGGATGACACCCAGAGGCAACTGCATCAACAACAAACACTCTCCGCCCAGTTGCAGAACGATCGGGAACCAGCCACACAGCTTCGGCAGGAGAAATCGTTTAAAAGCGTACGAAAGCCCACTTTCCAGGATAGAGGGAAGCAGCAGGCCGCGAACGGACCAACTGTCTCCCGAAGACTGTTCGTGCCCACTCCGAAGGAACGCCATCCCGAATATCGCGTTTATTCTGATTGCCGCGAGAGGATCAACGATCGGCGCAGGGAACGGCAGTCATCGCCCATCCAGGTCCGGGCGAAGCTAGACGATCCACGCCTGGAGGTACTTGGACCAAAATCCCCCTTACGCCAGAGGTACGGCGCGATCGGCCTGGAAGAGACGGACGAATCAGATTATGTTCCAACATCCCCAGGAACCACAATCTCATCGGCAGGGCCCTCTGCACGACGCCACAGCCACCGATCAAACCAAGACAACGATCGGCGAAAAGGAAATTACGAGAGAAGCCCCAGCCGAACGGCAGACCAAGGAAGGCGAGGTCACAATACTGACCAACGCACAGGGAACCGAGCGATCGAACCCTTTGGTGACGATCTTCCATCTACCGATCCGACTATTCGTCTCCTCCTACAGAAGATGACTCGCATCGAGAAGGAACAAGACCAGGCTCGGACACCAACATGGGGAACGGTACAGCCAGGGCCGTTCACCAATCGAATCCGGACATTCAGACACGAGAAGGAGGTCCAAGCACTCCGCATATCGTTTTATTCGGGGGTCGAAGATCCCGTTACCCACATTCATACCTTCCAATCAGCTCTGGGTTGCAAAGGACTGACGGACGAAGGCCAATGTTTGCTATTCCCCTCCACCCTGACCGGAGCCGCTCTGAATTGGTTCTATCGGATGGAGCCAGACACGGTCGACAATTTCAATCAGTTGAAGCAAACCTTCCTCAACCATTTTATGATTCAGACCGATCGCCTATATTCCGCCGATGATCTATATACCGTTCGGCAGCAAGACGATGAGCCGTTGAGGGAATATGCGGCTAGGTTCAGCCATGAGTACTCCAGATGTCCGGAAACTGACGACAGGGCGGCCTTCGGTGCCTTCAAAAGCGGCCTTCGGTCGTCTCAGTTTCGTTATTTGGTCCACAGCAGCAACTGGACCACCTACTCCGAATTAATGAAACAGGCGGCTATCCACGCCAAGGCTGAGCATTTCAACTCCAAGGGATCGGCTTCGACCCCAATAAACAAAACGGCGTTGACCGATCAGCCTCCAACGCAGAACTACGACCGATTCCCGGTCGACCGATCGGCAAACCAGGCCCCCTACCGAACGGCACCCCCTGTCCCTGCTTTTTCCACTCAGCGAAACAAGCAGAAGGACAACTTCCGGGAACGGCAGGACAACAACAAGAAGGGCAACCACAAGGGGAATCGGCCAGACGAAATCTTCACTTTGCTCAACACCACTTATGAGCAAGTTCTCCTGACCGAAGGGGATATGATACCGAAGCCGAACAATCGGAAACTCCCTCGCCAGAGCGAAAAAGACACCGGTGTCTTCTGCCGGTACCACCAATACAACGGCCATGATACGGAATCATGCATCGCGCTGCGCAAAATCGTTGAACGCCTCATCAATGACGGAAAGCTGGATCAGTATTTAAACACCAAGCCAGCAACGGATAACTCATTGAATCGGCAGATCAATATGATCAGTGGAGGGGCGCCTATTGCCGAAGCCAGCAACCGATCCGTTAAAAACTACGTTCGTGCCGTACGGCATCCACAAATCCTCAGCGTGGCGGGAGGACGCAATGACAAAATTCAACGCAACGGTTGGGAACCTATCACCTTTTCTGAAGAAGAAGAGCGAGGCATCATCTTCCCCCACTCTGATCCTATGATCATACGGGCTGATATATCGGATTTCGACGTAGGCCGAATCCTCATCGACACCGGCAGTTCGGTCAACGTGCTATTCGCCGACGCTTTCAACGCCCTCGGCGTGGACCCTCGGCATCTGAACAAGGATATCACCCCTCCCCTGAGCTTCTCTGGCGACGTGGTTGAACCAATCGGCAGTGTCCAGCTCCCGTTCGCTGTCGGTACCATCCCCAGACGAACGGTCCTCTACACCCATTTTCTAGTGGTCGACTGCCCAACGGCATACAACGCTATCATCGGCAGGACGGCGCTCACAAAAATGAAGGCCATGCTGTCACCACACATGCTCCTCCTCAAGTTCCCCACACACGCTGGCGTCGGCCAAGTGCGAGGGGACCAATTGAGTGCACGGACGTGTTACGTTTCGGCAACCAAGGAATCGGCAAGGGCTGCGCTTCGCGAAACATACTCGGTCGCCACCAGCTTGGGCGTACCGAACGGCAGGGGGACGGACAAACCAGATGACCCCCGAGATGAGACTGTAACCCCGCAAGCGCAACCCGCCGAAGATTTAGAACCAGTCACCCTCTCCGAAGCACAACCGGACAGACAAGTTCGAATCGGTACAACCTTGAGTCCGGCACTCAGGGCCGATTTTATCACCTTCCTGCAAACCAATGCAGAAGTCTTCGCCTGGTCATACGACGATATGCCCGGCATCGCCCCGAGTGTCATCAGCCACAAGCTCAGCATCTGCTCCACTTTCAAACCCATCAGGCAGAAACGGCGGGCCTACGATGCCGAACGGTATGAGGCAATGAGGCTCGAAGTAGACAAACTGAAGACCATCGGCTTCATCCAGGAAGTAACCTACCCAATTTGGCTGGCAAATTCGGTTTTAGTCAAAAAATCAAACGGCGCCTGGAGAATGTGTCAAGACTATACCGATTTAAACAAGGCTTGCCCAAAGGACAGCTTTCCTCTGCCACGGATCGATCAGATGGTGGATGCCACGGCAGGCCATGAACTTCTCAGCTTCATGGATGCATACTCAGGCTACAACCAAATATTCATGAGCCCTACCGATCGCGAACACACGGCATTCATCACCGACAAGGGACTTTACTGCTACAACGTCATGCCGTTCGGCCTGAAGAACGCTGGGGCGACATACCAGCGATTGGTCAACAAAATTTTTTCCGACCTCATTGGCACCTCGATGGAAGTCTATGTGGACGATATGCTGGTCAAGAGCAGAACGGCCGATTCTCATCTCCACAACCTTTCGCTCATGTTCGGCGTCTTAAAAAAGTACAACATGCGCCTCAACCCGAGCAAGTGTGCCTTCGGCGTTTCCTCGGGCAAATTTCTCGGCTTCATGATCAGCCAACGAGGAATCGAGGCCAACCCTGAAAAAATCAAGGCATTACTCGACATGCAGGTCCCGAAGACACAGAAGGATATTCAGAGTCTGACTGGGCGTGTCGCCGCTCTAGCCCGGTTCATCTCCAAGGCTACCGATCGGTGCGCTCCATTCTTCAAAGCCCTCAAAGGAAGCAAACGGCAGATTGTCTGGACTGCCGAATGCGATCGCGCCTTCCAAGATCTTAAGGCCTACATGAGCAGAGCACCCCTATTATCCACTCCTCTCCCCGGCGAAGAACTCATCCTCTACCTCTCGGTTTCGGCAACGGCACTTAGCTCTGTGCTCATTCGCAAGCCGAACGGCATCGAACTCCCCATTTTCTACATTAGCCATGCTTTGCAAGACGCTGAGATTCGGTACCCCGAGCTCGAAAAACTCGCCTACGCTCTCGTCCTTTCAGCACGCAAGCTTCGGCCATACTTTCAGGCTCACAGTGTTACCGTCCTCACCAATCAGCCTATGCGCCAGATACTCCAGAGACCGGAGACATCCGGTCGGCTAGTCAAATGGGCCATCGAGCTCGGCGAATTCGACATCCGCTACCACCCTCGTCCTGCCGAGAAGGGACAGGCTGTAGCCGATTTCATCTCTGAGTTAACCGCGTCCGAGGGGCCAGTTTCGAAGGACGCCGCATCCGATTCATCTTCGACGGTACCAGTCGCCCACCCGACCGAAGGAATCTTTAATCCGTCAATTCCACTTTGGACTCTCTACGTGGACGGTTCGTCCAACCGACAGGGCAGCGGAGCCGGCTTGGTACTCAAGGCCCCTGACCAGACAACCATCGAATATGCCATCCGATTCCAATTCCGGACTTCCAACAACGAAGCCGAATATGAAGCTCTGTTGGCCGGCCTTCGGCTCGCTAAAGAAATGGGCGCTCAGCAACTCAGGATCTGTAGCGACTCACAACTTGTCGTGAACCAGATACTGACTGAATTTGAAGCCAAGGACACTTCGATGGTTGCCTACTTGACACACGCTCGCCGATTGCTGCACCACTTCACTGCGTACCAAGTTCAACAGATCCCCAGATCCGAGAACAGCCACGCCGATGCTCTATCACGCCTTGCATCAGCGATCGACGACAACATAGGGCGCCGTGTGCCGATCGAGGTCTTCACTCGGCGCAGTACCACCGACCTCGAAGTACATGCCGTTCGGCAGGATCCAAGTTGGATGGATCCTATCCACGCCTACCTCGCCAACGGCACGTTGCCTGGCCCCAAACCTGAAGCAACGACTATCCGCCGCCGATCGGCACGATACCTCCTTCTGAATCAGATTCTCTATCGGCGTGGTCACTCCTTACCATTGCTTCGGTGCATGACCCCGCAGCAGGGAAACTACGTCCTACGAGAGATTCACGAGGGGGCCTGTGGGGACCATTCTGGGGCTAGATCATTGGCTTTCAAGACCATTCGGCAAGGGTACTACTGGCCGACTCTCCATGCCGATGCCACCACCCTGGTCCAGAAGTGCGATCAATGCCAGCGTTTCGGCTCCGTTCCAAAGCTGCCTGCCGAACCACTCTCTCCGATTGTTAGCCCATGGCCCTTTGCCCAATGGGGTTTAGACCTCATCGGCCCTATGCCCCAGGGCAAGGGACAGGTCAAATTCGCCATCGTCTCCGTCGACTACTTTACCAAGTGGACCGAAGCCGAAGCTTTGGCAACAATCACTGCAGCCAGGGTTGGACATTTCGTATGGAAGAATATCATTTGTCGATTCGGCCTCCCGAACGCAATAATCACCGACAACGGAAAACAATTCGACTCCTCTCAGTTCCGGCACCTATGCCACCGATTTGGCATCAACCTGTTCTTCGCCTCCCCAGCACATCCGCAGTCGAACGGCCAAGTCGAAGCAATCAACAAGATCATCAAGAAGACGCTGAAGAAAAAGCTTGGGACAGCTAAAGGAGCTTGGCCCGATCTCCTTCCGGAAGCGCTATGGGCCATTAATACCTCCTATCGACGGTCGACTGGCGAGACGCCATTTTCCCTTGCCTTCGGTTCCGAAGCCGTTGTTCCAGTCGAGATCAACGCACCATCGTGCCGAACGGCATCTTACGAGCCAGAGCAAAACGAAGCCCAGCTCACTCTCAACCTGGACCTCATTGAGGAACACCGTTCCCAGGCTCAGCTTCGGAATGCCGCCTACAAACAACGGACTTCCCGCTACTACGACTCGCGCGTCAGACGCCGATCGTTTAAAGTAGGGGACTGGGTACTACGCAAAATCTCCCTCGCCACCAAGGACTCCAACGACGGCACCCTTGGTCCATCTTGGGAAGGTCCTTACGAAGTTGTCACCATCTGCCGCCCAGGCACTTACCGTTTGCGTGGTACCGATGGTCAAACCCTCGGCCACCCTTGGAATATAGAACATCTCAAATATTACTACAAGTGAACGCCCCTTCGGTCATCACCTCTGTATCATACCTTCGGTCGTCACCTTCGGTCATCAACTTTTGTAATCGGTTTAATTTGGAACTCCCTATTCTATACATACGGCACTACCATTCAGCAATATTATGTCAAACATACTCTACATACGACATGCGCACATACAGAATTAAGGGACATGGCACATTAACCCTAAACAAACTGAACATTGATAAATAAGGGGCCACAGAAGGGCCATCTGTCTTTACAATACGCCGTTCGGCACGCTCAAAAATGTTAAAAACAAACAGTCTACGAGGTGGATAGATCGGCTTCGGTCGCTACAACATCGACATCAGCTGACGCAGGCACAGGATCAGTCGACGGCTCGGCAGTAGACGTAACGGCAGCCCTCGGCTCGGGATGACCTTCCTCCCCACTGCTTGAATCGGTGTCGTCGGTTTCCTCGGCCTCGGCATCCTCGCCCTTGTAGGCCTCCACCATCTCTTCGGTCACCCCTTCCGGCAGCGGTGGTGGATCCCGGAGGAAGTTCAGGTTCAGCTTCTTGTCAGCATTATACCGTTTGACTCGATAGAGAAAGTCGTCACATTGCTCCATGACCTCTCTATCCACCAAACGTGTAAACTCCTCCGACGATCGGTAGTCCGCAACGGCCTTCGCCTTCTCCTCTACCAGCTCCCTGGCATGCGACCGCTCGGCCGCATCCATCGCCACCTCTACCGCTGCCTTCGCCTCATGGGCAGCCATCACGTCCAGCTCGGCCGCCGCCAGCTTCGACGCCAGCTCAGCAATTTTCGCCGCATTCTCCTCGGCACGCTGGTCCGCCTCCTGCAGCATCTTTCCGGCATCAGCGATCTTCGAACGGCCCTCTTCAAATCTCTTTTGGTACCGTTCGGCAGCATTCACAGCTCGCTTCGCGCAGAGCCACATGTCCATATTAGCCTGCCACACCAACGAACACATTAATACATGCCGAATCAAAGTATCCTTAAGCTACAAATCCTACACTTACCGCTGCTTGGAGACGGAAGGCCCGACCGGTTTGTTCACGCAACGTCTTCGTTGACAGTTGCTCCAGCTCAGCCAGCTCCATCTGAGCACCGTCAATCATACAGTTGATGAACGGCACAGCCTTCCGAGGACACGCGATGTTAACCGGTCCCTCCTCTCCCTCCACCTCATCATCAGGGATCAACACCGATGTCCCCTCGTTCGGGCCCCTTGGCCGTTTCGGCAACGGCGTCACATCGATGGGACCCTCGATCTGCCGTTTGCCCGTCATTTGGAGGTGGGCCTCCCGAACGACCTCTGCCTCCGCCGCCCTCTTCTCCCTCCGGCGGTCAGCCACCGTCTGCTCATCAGCCGACGTCCCTCCCGCTGGCCCTGCCGTCTTTCTCTTCTTCGGCCCGGGGGACTGAACCTTCTTCGTCTTTGGCGCCCCTTGCCCCTCCAGACGCCTCCTCGTCGCCTCGCTCATAGGCCTCCCTCCTGCCACTGCAAACCAGGAAAAGCACGAAGTCAAAAAGGAAACGGCAGCATAGAAAAAAACACCGACCCTGCCGAACGGCATCTCTTACTTTGCCTTTTTTCTTCTTCCTCTTCCTCCTTCACCCTCCGATCGTGTTCGGCCCTACCGATCAGGCCTGCCTTGAACAGATTCCGGAAGTAGAGCAGCTCCTTACAAAACCGATCTTCTTCGGCAATCTTCGCTCTCACCCTCTCGATTGCTTCAATCTCTCTGATCGGTGCGGCCGGCCGTTTCAAGGACACTGAAACCAAAATACCAACGGTCAGTACCCAAAAAAAAAAAAAAAAAAAAAAAAAAAAAAAACACAACACTATTAACCCTGCCGAACGGCAGGTTCTACCCTACCGACTGTCTGGAAGGACGTAGGAATCCTCCTCTCAACGATAACTCCGGGTGCCGATTCCCAATCACCGGAGACAATCACTCGACGCTTGCGCCACGTCTTTTGAGAGCTCGGCACCCCCACCACAAAGTGCCCACGCTGCCCTGCCGAGAGACAGTTGGACTGAACCCACCCTCCATGATCGGCACTCTTCGCCCTCGTCACACTGTACAGCTGGGCGAACTGTTCGTAGCTTGGCTCCCCCTCACCGGCCAAGCTGAACGCCGTGATCGTCCCGAGCAGCGTAATCCAAAAATTTGGGTTATACTGCCCTGGCGCATAACCGATCGCCGCCAGGATCTTCTGCACCGAATGCTTTAACGGCAGCCGAAGGCCATGCTTAAACACATCTGTGAAGAAGACCACCCCCTTGTCATTGTCACTTAGCGACTCTAAGGGCTCCGGAATTCGCATCCCTACCGATTCCGGAATGTTGTACTCCGACCGAATCTTCGCCAACTCGGATTCGGTCAGTGTGTTCGGCTCTAAGTCATCTACTCCGAACACAGGTTCCGTGGGCTTCGCCATCGGGATCCGTTGCCTACCCCTGACGACCCTCAGCACCCCTTCCCCGGGAACGGCAACAGAGACACCACCCCCATCGGCCTCACGACCCGAGGTCGAAGGCTCATCACCCCCAGGCACCCTCGTTGAAGTACCCCTAGCCTCGGCACGCCCTCCTGCCCCCTCCACTATCTCACAGCTCGAAGAGCTCGCAGATTCAGAACTCCCACTCTCTTCGGCAGAACTCCCCGAGGACGACTCATCCTCGTATGCCCTCGGACTACGCCTACGCTCGGATTCGGTATCTGACATCTACAAACAACACACGAACGTACACTAAGGGCTGTGCTAGAATCCAAATCCTATTCTACCTCCTAAAAACACTACGTTCATACGTGTTCATGCGTGTTCATGCTTGTTCATACATTGTTCAAACATAAATTCTTGCAATTCAACACTTTGATCCATGGGAATACGAAAACACGGCAACATACCTTGTTTGCACGGTGGCTCAAGTTCGTCGGAAATCGCCTCCGCCTTGTCCAAACTTGCCGGAAATCGCCTGCTCAGCCTCAGCACGGTTGCCGGAAATCGCCTCTCACAAGCTCTCTTTGCTCTCAAAATTTCCAAGTATTTGTACTCTCGTCTTCTCCTCACATTTATAAGGCCGATTTAGCATCGGGAAGCGAAGCGACGCATCGGGATACGAAACGACGCGGCTCTTCACAGCCATGCCGACACGTGTCACGCATGCATGGGAGAGACCAAACGTCAGTTGCAACGCTTCCAATCCTCGGAGACGCTTCAACTTCCCGAACGTGGCAGATCTAGCCACCTTCGAGCACAACTCCACTAACCAACGGCAGGCGCACATTGATGAGTTCTCACTCACCTCTCGTGCCGAACGGCAGGCGCACATTGATGAGTTCTCACTCACCTCTCGTGCCGAACGGCAGGCGCACATTGATGAGGTCTCACTCACCTCTCGTGCCGAACGGCAGGCGCACATTGATGAGTTCTCACTCACCTCTCGTGCCGAACGGCAGGCGCACATTGATGAGTTCTCACTCACCTCTCGTGCCGAACGGCAGACGCACATTGATGAGTTCTCACTCACCTCTCGTGCCGAACGGCAGCCGCATATTCATGAGTTTTCACTCGCCCCTTTGCAACAACCGGCACATCATGCCGTCTCCTATCCAAGCTCACTCCCTTGGGCACTTGGGGGACTACATACCACCATCGGCAATTATGGGACCATTGTGTCCGGGTCAGAATGCCGAATACACATTCAAGTCCCCAACCGAGAAGCTTCTCAATCGGCAACTTGGGGGACTACTGTTTGTACCATATCTGACCCTCCACTCGTACAACGACACGTGGATCTCATAAACTCGCCCAAGCACCCAAGGCCTCGGACAATCGGCATAGGCTACTGATGATATTGTCTCAAAGCAGCAAAAGATCATTACAGGGCCCAACACAGCCTACAATCGGTATCCCCTACCGATTCTGCAGAATCAACCTCGAAGCACCCGCCTGAAATATCTAAGGACTCGTGTCAACCTCATAGGGCCCTCCCACGAGTCCCACATCGAAAATGAGCGCTAAGAGCATACTAAATGCCCTCTATAAGTATGCCCCTCCCACTACAATACAGGGGTAAGACTTTTCAGCTTGACTTTTATACTACTATATAGTCAACAGCAAGAGCTCTTAAAAACAATCTTACTCGAGCATCGGAGGGTCTTAGGCTGGTTCCACACCGGTTCCATAGACTTTACGAGCTTCGCTTATCTTCTATTCAGGATCAGAAGAATCGGCATCCAACACCCAATCGATCTCTTGATCGTCCATCCCACTTGTAAGTTGCACTCATCTCTATCTATTCAAGATTCAGCGCCAACAAACTTTTTGGTCAACACGGTTTTTTTTCCCGGTTTTTTCGACACAATTTGGTTTGGTTGATCGATTCTTCGGTTCCAATGCCCACCCCCTAATGCTGGGGTTGGGGGAAAAATTGTCATGGAAGTTCAGTGTATATATAGAGCCCCACCAGGTTGTCGGCGACTACAATTACTGGAAAAAATTGTCCAGTAAGCGTCACAAGAGGAACTTCAGAGAGAGGGCTAAGAAGCTTGCATGAAGCCACATGCATCAATTTTATTGGTTTCATTACAACAATATTCCCAAATAATTTGAGTGGGTTGAAAATTCACACGTGAATTTAATGGTTTGAAAAGGTGCTTTCGTATTGAATGTGAATGTAGGGTGGAAAATTTGCATCATGGCCTAGGAGTGGCTATCATCTAGGCCAAGACAAAAATTAAAAAAACTAAAAAAAATGAAGCACATGTAACAACCTTATACAAGAACCTAGGCTAAAGCCTAAGATTGGAAGACACTTTATGTAATTTCCCAACATTAATTTTCAGTAGAGCCATGAATTTATAAACATAACAACCTCTCTCAATAATTGAACGGAAATAAGTAATTGTGGGGCCATGGACATCACAAATTGATGACAACTAACATGCAAGTTTCAATGCCAGCTTTTCTATATAAAGATGAAGAAGAAGGGCACATATATTTCAAGTGAGCAGCCAAAAGCAAAAGGCAAAAGTAGTAGAGCAATGGCTATATTATCCCTTTTCAATGAAATGTGGCAACAGCTGCAGAGCAGTACTTCCCTGCTTCCTCTTCTCTTGCTTTCTGTATACATTTGGTTTTCATTTTGGCTCGCTCGACATTGAGTTCAAGGGGATGGAGTGGGATGGAGTAGTGGTATTAGGTGTGGTCTCGTGGGCTGTGATTGTGTTGAAATAAAATAATAAATTTTGATAATGACATTTTTCGTAATTTTGATGTCTTTTTAGTGCATGATTGTAAAATTAGATGCTTTTCCATGTTTGGTAAGTCTAGGCATGGGAAATTGTTGACTGGCTCATGGGAAAGTACGGGGGTAAAGTGAAGCCATCCTCCCAACTTGGGTTTTGTTTTCCCTCCTCATGGGAAAGTTTGGGAAAATGAGCAAATATTAAATAAACATTTTTCATGATCATTTTGTCCCCATTAACAATTTAGAATTACAATATATCATTAAATGCATTCTTTTCTTATTTGATTTAATATGGGTATAATTGAAAATTTATACCAACTTTGTTTTTCATTCCTACACAAAACAAACATGGGAAAGGAAATAAAGTGATATCTCCCGGTTACTTTCCTAGCATTAACAAGCGTGGGAAATGAATCTTCCATTTCTCATCCCTTAGGAAATGACATGGGAAATGATTTCCCTTCAAATTCATTTCGTGAACCAAACAGGGCCTAAGTGAAATTAGTTTCTCATCTATCACAAAAACAGAATTCCCTATTGATTTCTACAATAAAGAAGAGAGCGGGCCAGGCAAACCCAACCCTATATAAAATATGTTAAGCCCAGGCCCTACTCACAGGCCCATGCCATTTTTTGAAAAATTATAATATTTAAAGAGTTAAATACCAATGAAGGCATTTATCAAAAATCTCAACTAAACATTTCGCAAAAAAGCCCAAGGGTTGTGGCACATGGCATTACAGGCCCATGCACATAAGTAAGCTGACTTAAAAGTCTCTATAAAGCATAGAACAACTGAAGTGGTTGTTTTTATAAGATGGCTCATATTATGCATGACTCTTTGCATTGGATTGTCGTACTACTTCATTACTGGGATCTCATCTTGACTTAGTGATTATCTTTCCTTGTAGTTTGTCTTTATTTATATGCTCTTGTACAAGTACACACATATGTATAATAAGTACACATATGCTCTTGTACATTACTCCTTGTATTTGTAATATATACTACTCTTGTACATATGCACATATATGTATATATATAATAAACATTTAGTATATGTAGGCATGTGTATACTTCTTATGCATACATGTATGTGTGTTTTATATATACACATACATTATAACCAAAAATCACTACTACAAAAAATGAAATAGACGACGGGGATCCACCGTCGTTGTAATGCTTTGAAAACCGTCGTTAAATCGACCGCCATCTTTTTGGGTGTCAAACTACGACGGCTTTTCACCGTCGTTGTTTATCTGTAAAAACGACGGTTTTTAAAGAAAATCGTCGTTATTTAGAGGTAAAGATCGTTAATTATAGGAGGAAAGACGACGATTTTTAATAAAACCATCGTGGATTGTAGGTTAAGATGACGGTTTTTTATGAAAACCGTCGTGGATTGTAGGTTAAGATGACAATTGTTTTATAAAAACCGTCATTAATTATCTATAAAGCCAACAGTTGGTTTATAAAAACCATCGTTAATTATCTGCAAAGACCATGATTTATTATGAAAACCGTCGTCTAATAAGTTCCCAAACTGCTACATTTTAGTTCTTTTTGATTTCATATGATGCTATACAACGATTTTAACTAGAAAACCAACCATAATACTTTATTAATGAATATATACACTCAAAAATAGTTTCTTTCATAAAACTTGAAGATTCAATAGTTATTACACAGTTAACCAATCTTTATTCTACAACAAACATAATTCCTACCAATTAAATATAAATATTCAATTGATACATGTTGAGGCCCAAAAAATCCATGATTGGGCCCGAATAAATTCCTAGCCCATGGCGATATATTATTGAGAAAAGACCCGATTTGGAGCACGCAAAAATCTGCCATGCACGAGTTATACTTCACATGTCCTGCCAAATAAAAAATCCATCATGCTAGAAACTGAGATTAAAATTATAAAAATGCATTTAGCTCCGCGAATCCATGCTAATTATCCTATCAAGCTTCATAATTAAAAGCATGCCAAGCAACATGCCATGCCAAGTGGGAAATTATTATTTCACGCCCAATTGCACTACAAGCTTAAGTGGGCCCAAGCCACTCAAATGCCCGGGGCTTGCTTGAGCGGGTTGTGGTATGGATGGTAACAAGTTATCATGGGGCCCATCGATGGGTCGAGAAATGGAAGTCTCGGGTCGCTTGGGGGCCTCGGGACTCTAGCCCATTTTTTAGGCCCAAACGTGGGTAAGCACAAGAGAGAGAGTAGCCCATTGCCCCAACTAGAATAACCCAACCACAATAGCCCCATTGCTCCAATTAGAATAACCCAACCACAATAGCCCATTGCTCTAATTAGAATAAGCCAACTAAAAGGCCCAACAGTTGATCAGATTATCCCACCCATTGGATGAATCATGTGGTGGTCTTAAAAAAGCTTATGAAATTAGAATAAAGAGGCAGCGCAAGTCTTGGCACTCAGCTGGAAGAGAAAATCACAAAGGAGCTTGGGGAGTCCACACGTGAAGGGATGCTTAGAGGCCAGGGAGCAAGTTCGAAGCAAAAGTCCTTTAAGGAACCAAAGGATATTAGCACGCAAGGAAGGATGCCATCCCTTGAACCAACATACATACCTATTTTCTTTCCTTCATCAGATTTGGCCATGGAAAAAGGAAGAAAGAAGAGAAAGAAGATGGGTGAAAATGGAGGCCCTACTCTGAAGCAGCCGCGGGAAGGAGCTTTGAGCTCCCAAAAATCCCAGATTTTGTGGGAAGGGGCAGAGTTGATTTTGCCACCATAAGGTAAGTCAAGAGGGAGGAGGAGAAAGAAAGAGGAAAGCTTAGCTAGATGGGGAAGAAACCATTAGGGTTTCTTAGAGAAGAACAAACCCCAGCAACTATAAATAGGGCCTCTTCTACCCAACACAACACAACCCACAACCTTCAGAGAGCAAGCTTCCTCTCTCACATGCAAACCCAGTAATTTTCGTGCTATCTTTGCACATTTCCCTTATTTCCCCTGTTTTGGCAGATTGGCATAGCTTTGACAGAGTCACCGTCAAGCTGCCGGAAACTGCTAAGATTACCCACAATTCTTCACCATCATTCTCCCCCTTCATCAAACCTCCTTAGAATCACTTTCTCTTTCCCTTAGAACCTCTGTCTCTCACAGGAACTCACAGCTCTCTCTCCTCAAGTGCTAAACCCATGATAATTTTGCTCACATGCCATAATCTTCTCATGCAAAGTTAGAAGATTTATCTGTAATTTGTTGTTGTTTTCATTGGTGAAGGTAACCAAAGAGTTTCCTAATGCGTCATCACCCTTTCGAGATATCTTTGGGGTTAATCTTCGAACTCAGACACAAAGGGGACACTTGCATCATATTGCTCTTCACAGCAACCCAGCCCACTTACTGCCGGAAGAAAAAGGCCCCTACAATACATATGGTAATTAAGTAGTACAATCTTTTCCTAACAAGACCTACGTACTCCTAATCCAAGCCTTCCTCATCCAAACATACCAATGATGCACAACTAAAGTCTCCTCCATCATCCCTGTAAATAAATCAAAATGACAGAGAGAGAAAAAAAAAGCTAAGATTATAAACATATAAAATTAGGTGGAAGAGAAATTTTACCATTGGACCATATTTCCATAGAAAACTTGTAAAATGAGCATAAAAAAGACCATCGAGAACCTGCAAAAGGAAAAATATATAAATAAAATGATGGTGAAAAGAGAAGGTAACAAATTTTCAACAACAAAAAAACACACAACTCACATAGAAAACCTGCAAAAGAAAAAGCTATAAATCTGCAAGCTTCCTCCTCATCTCTTGAGAACCAAATCAGAAAATCTAAAAAGAAACCAGAAATAAAAAAAATATGTAAACAAACCAGACAAATCAAGAGAGACAGAAAATCTGAAATCAAGGAGACAAAAAAATACCAGAAACGCAAAGAGACTAATCCAGAATTCACTAGCAAGATGTAGAAGGGTATTGAGAGATTAGGTGACTTTCAAATCAAACCTTTCAACCAGCTTTGATTCTCAAATACAGAACCTCCCTCTCCATCTTATGGATCTGCGAAGACCTCAATCTCTCAACTCCTTCATTGATATCAATTTTTTGATGATTTTGTAAAGAGTTTCATGAGGGTGTTTTAGAGAGCTCATGAGGGTTTCAAGGAGGGAGAGATAAGGTTTTCATAGACGGGGGAAAATCTGAAAATTTGTCGAGCGCGAATTCACTTAAGCGGCCTTTTTTTAGCGTGTTTTAAAAGACGACGCTTGTTAATGAGAGATAAGGTTTTCAAAGACGGGGGAAAATTTGAAAATTTGTCAAGCGCGTATTCACTTAAGCGGCCTTTTTTAGCGTGTTTTAAAAGACAATGTTTTTTTAACAAAAACCGTCTTCTTTACATATAATAGACGACAATTCTTTCAAAAAAACCGTCGTCTTTACATATAATAGACGACCATTTTTTTAAAAAAAATCGTCATCTTTACATATAATAGATGACCATTTTTATAAAAAAAAACTGTCGTCTTTACATATAATAGACGACAGTTCTTTCCAAAAACCGTCATCTTTACAAAAAAAGGCCACTTGATTTTTAAAAGACGACGCTTGTCACTAACAAGCGTCGTCTTTTAAAAATCGAGTGACCTATTTTTTGTTCAGCTTGTTTTAAAAGACGACGCTTGTTAGTGACAAGCGTCGTCTTTTAAAAATAATCTAATGCTAGTAGTGTATAAGATGATATATCATGACGGTTTTAAAAACACCGTCGTCTTTTAAAACATAACGACGGTTTTAAGATGCACCGTCGTCTACTTTGTGTCATGGTTTAACTATTTTGTAGTAGTGAATGGAGAGACACATATATAGAATACATACATTATAACCAAAAAATACATACTCTTAAACTAATATATACTCCTATCTTTAGTATATATGTATATATGAATGTTTGTATGTATAAAAATGATAGCATGAAGAAATGTTCTTGGGCATGATTGTGGATGGCACACATGCTGGTGTGATGTGAAAATGGATGGCGCAAAGGTTGGAGCCCCGCATTGGTATCTTGGAGAAACCTCCACTGTTTTCTTGAGTATATAAAGCTTCATCCTAAGACTTATTACAGATATTTGAGTAGACATATGCTTTTTAAAATAAAACTACATTTAATTATAATCATTATTAATTGAAATAAAATTTAATTAGTTATAATTCAGCCGGGCCGGGCTTTTGGAGGGCTTAAAAACATAGCCCAAGTCCTATCCTTGCTTCGGGCCAGATAAGCTCATAATTCAAAAAATTGGATTGGGTTTGAGCTAGCCCATCGGGCCTAGGCTTTATTTACAGGCCTACAACCACCACCATCAGCAAAGAAGGGGAAAATCCAGGAACATAAATGAGAAACATAGAGAGAAGAAATAAGGAATAGAGAGGAGGAAGAAAACTGGTGAAGAGAAAGAAGAAGAAGAAAAAAGAAAGAGGAGAGAGAGAGAATCATTATTGTTTTTTCTATCCCATCATCTACTTGAATTCTCTTCTACATATGCCACTTCATTAAAATTTAATTCAATGAACTTTAAGTTGACACATCATCTTTAAAACAAAACCCAATTTTCTCATAATTAAAAAAGAAAAAGAAAAAACCTAAAGGCAAAGCCGTCATGAAAACAGACTGCACCGCAGTTTCTGATAAAATTGCAACCATTGTAATAAATCAATGAACCAAAAGGCAAAGTCATCATAAAAACAAGTAATTAAACAAATTTTTTTTAAAAAAAGACATATCCATTGATGAGAAAAATTCATAATTTTCGTTCACTTAAAAAATGATACTAATTAACCAAGGTGGTTGGTGTGAGTGGTTCGGCACTCTCATTCCTTAAGAGAGGTCAGGGGTTCGATCCCTGCTCTCGTACGGAGTCACCACTTTGGCCAACACTTTACCCCTTACGGGCCGACCCGGTGTGAGTGGGGATTAGTTTGGGTTGTGGTTAAGGCTTAAAGGTGCCACCCATAGTTGGGACCCATCCAAGACCACCTCATAGTTCAAAAAAAAATAAAATGATACTAATTAATATCAAGTGATAACATGTTTATTACCTGCACCAGTTTTTGAAAGAGCTACAACGACCAACAGGAGTTGGTCCAAGTGGAAGGGGCTTGGATCCTTTAAACAAGAGGTCCTGGGTTCGATCCCAGGCGCTTGCGAATAGAGCAGACTTTGTTGGGAGAGGTCCCCGCTTTGCGCCCGACAGTACCTCGAGGGCTAGTCCCCGCAATCGCGTGGGGGATACCTTGGTTTTCACCACAAAAAAAAGAGCTACAACGCAGTATCTGTATAAAAGTTGAAGAATATATGAATATAAAATTAAAACACAAATCAACAACAAAATATCACAACGAAGATCCAATGAAATTGAGAAAATAAAAATAAAAATAAACACATAGCGTACAGTTTATACGTCTGCCAACATTGCCAAGATCGAAATGAATCACACAACGAACAAATGAAAATTGAAGAAATTCAAAGCTAAAAAACGATGAGCTCTCACAAGAAAAATACTAGATGTAACGAGCTTGCTCAAACAAAAGTAGTGAAATAACATCGATTTTGCATATCAACACCATAAGATAGTAATTAGTTAGTACAGTCCGACGTACCAAACGAGCCCTAGAATCACAATCACACACATATATACAAGAATTTAAATATCACTTCAAATTCAAACTAAACATTACTAAAAGCACATAGTAATCATCATTGACCTTAACTTAAGAAAAATTCAAATACAATTCGCCAAGTCTAAAACAAAATTAGTATTGAGTATAACTAAATTTTTCTTAAAAATTATTGCTTATTTTATAAAATAAAATAAAATCTTTGCTATGTGTTTTTGGAAGAATGAATATTCTCGCTCACGATTTTTTTTCCTTCCCATTTTCTTGATTATCCACCACCGTTTAGTAAGTCTAAGTACATGATTTTAACAAGTCCTACAGTTTAATATTTGTTACTAAACTATTTAATTTCATTTTTTTAATTAATAAAAAGGTAGTGAGGGACGATTAAGTATAAAATGTAGAGTCAATTCTCTTAAGCAAAATATAATTCTTTAATTTTTTGTTGATGAAAGCATAATATATATATATATATATATATATATTGAGGGATCCAATTGAGGGACACCCTTTAGGGTCCCCTACAAATTTTTTTTCAACGATCCAAACCATCAAGTCTACATTCATAAATCATTCTTGCAAAAAAATTAGACAAATCATAAACCTTGTCAACATCTAATTGTGTATTACAAAATCAATGAACACGGTACATTAAGAAAGTACTAAAATTTCAACATTTTAGTTGAGTGATCAAATGATATCGGATTCAAGTGATTTTTTTTGTAGAAATTATCTTTGAATGAATATTTACTAAATAAACTTATTTAAGGGATCCGAATAGAAGCTCATATATATTACTTAAAAATAGAGAGGAACTCTTATGTAAAAGAGAATTCTCTTTGTAAAGTGTAAGCGTAAGAAATGAATTTAACTTTTGCACATTGTTTTGCAAATCAAGAACTCAGACTCCCTTCAAGTAAGGCTCCGAGGGGGAGTATGTACTCAACGAGATATACACACTACACTTGAAGGGGTGCTTTTGTCCATCCAATTTAACTTTTGGCTAAGGTTAAACTTTGACTAGTTTAAAATAGAAAACTAATAAATTTATCATATTTTCTCTTCATATAACGTGTATTTATCAAAGTAATTAATAAGGTCATCATCATATCATCTCATGACGGAACATGGTGGAGCTTGTTAGATTCAAATTTTAGACTAATTTTCTAGGCGATAATGTAGTTTAGTTAATAGGACGATTGTCGTCGGATAAACTATAAATTTACACATAAGTGAATTTGATTTGCCTGCTTTCTTAGAAGTTGCTTGAGAGTGGAAAAGAGAATGAGAGGATTTATACTCGATATTGGAAAATATGATGTGACGGGAAAAAAAAAAAAATTGCTCTAGCATTTGGGGGTTTGAATTTAGTAATTTTACACAAAGCAAGCTGAGGAAAACAGAGGCCTAACTACCAACCAACCAAACAATATCACAATCCACAAATTAGGAGGGAAAGTTCAGCAGAGTAGCTCATTCACCGCTACCATTACCATGGCCTTCTCTGCTCTTCCTCTACCTCTCTCCACACCCTCTCCCTCCACTCAAACCTCAATAGCCAACCCTCATGAAAACCTCTCGTCCTCAGCCCTCCCACTCCCAAAACTCAAAACCCCAACCATTCGCTCCCGCCTCAGCAAACTCTGCCAAGAAGGCCAACCTCTCCTTGCCCGCCAACTGTTTGATACTCTTCCTCGCCCAACAACCGTTCTGTGGAACACCATAATCATTGGGTTCATTTGCAACAACATGCCCAATGAAGCCCTCTTGTTCTATGCCCAGATGAAGGCCTCCTCTCCCCACATCAAGTCTGACCCTTACACTTATTCTTCTACCCTCAAAGCCTGCGCTGATACCCGCAATTTCAAGATGGGTAAAGCCCTGCATTGCCATGTTCTTCGGTGCCTACCGAATCCCAGCAGGATTGTGTGCAATTCACTTTTGAATATGTACTCTGCTTGCTATAATGACTTTGATTATTCCGAGTATGATTTAGTACGTAGAGTGTTTGATACAATGCGTAAGAGAAATGTGGTTGCGTGGAATACATTGATTTCGTGGTATGTTAAGACTGAGAGATATGCAGAAGCAGTCAAACAATTTAGGATGATGATGAGCATGAGAATAACACCGAGTGCTGTCAGTTTTGTCAATGTTTTCCCTGCCCTTTCCGCTATGGGAGACTATAAAAATGCGAATGTTTTATATGGTATGCTTCTTAGATTGGGTGATGAATATGTGAATGACTTGTTTGCCGTGAGCTCAGCAATATTTATGTATGCCGAACTTGGTTGCCTTGATTATGCTAGGAGGATTTTTGACCATTGTTTAGAGAGAAACACAGAGATTTGGAACACCATGATTGGTGCGTATGTTCAAAATAACCTTCCTATTGAAGCAATCAGCCTTTTCTTTCAAGCTGTGAAGTCAGAACAGGCTATTCTTGATGAGGTGACTTTTCTATCAGCTTTAACTGCATGTTCACAGTTGCAACAGTTGGAATTAGCTGGACAACTACGTGCCTTTATTATCAAGCATTTGAGAGTGATGCCCGTTATTTTACAAAATGCTACTATCGTGATGTATTCAAGGTGCAATTCTGTTGAGATGTCATTCAAAATATTTCATAAAATGCCCGAGAGGGATGTTGTTTCATGGAATACTATGGTTTCTGCATTCGTTCAAAATGGGTTAGATGATGAAGCTTTAATGCTTGTTTATGAGATGCAAAAGCAAAAGTTTATGATTGATTCCGTAACTGTAACTGCTCTACTTTCGGCTTCATCAAATCTTAGAAACCTGGATATTGGAAAGCAGACCCATGCTTATCTTATTAGGCACGGAATACAATTTGAGGGGATGGACAGTTATCTCATTGACATGTATGCTAAATCTGGTTCAGTAAGGATTGCAGAACGAATTTTCAAAAAAGAGTATACCCATGATAGAGATCAGGCCACTTGGAATTCTATGATTGCTGGATACACACAGAATGGGCTAACTGAAGAAGCTTTTGTTGTCTTTAGGCAGATGCTTGAGCAGAATCTAATACCAAATGCTGTCACCTTAGCATCAATTTTCCCAGCTTGTAATCCAGTGGGAAACATAGATATGGGTAAGCAGCTCCATGCGTTCTCTATCCGCCACCACCTTGACCAAAATGTATTTGTCGGAACTGCTCTAATTGATGTGTACTCCAAATGTGGCGCAATCACTTATGCTGAAAATGTATTTACGGGAACCCATGAGAAGAATTCTGTCACATACACCACAATGATACTGGGATATGGTCAACATGGAATGGGTGAGAGAGCTCTCTCTTTGTTTCACTCAATGCAGAGATCTGGCGTTGTACCTGATGCCATTACCTTTGTTGCAGTCTTGTCTGCCTGTAGTTATGCTGGTTTGGTTGATGAAGGTCTTTCTATATATGATTCAATGAAATGGGAGTACAATATTAAACCATTAACGCCACACTATTGTTGTATAGCAGACATGTTAGGGAGAGTTGGAAGAGTGGTTGAAGCTTATGAATTTGTCAAAGGGCTGGGCGAAGAGGGTGATGTGATGGAAATTTGGGGATCACTTCTCGGGGCGTGCAGAATTCATAAATATTTTGAATTGGGAAAGATTGTTGCTGAGAAATTGCTTGAAATAGAGGCAGGAAATGGCAAGACTGGCTACCATGTCTTGCTCTCAAATATTTATGCCGAGGAAGGAAAGTGGGAAAATGTTGACAGAGTGAGGAAACAAATGAGGGAAAAAGGCTTGAGAAAGGAGACTGGATGTAGTTGGATTGAGATTACCGGTTTTCTGAACTGTTTTGTGTCTAGGGACCAAAAGCATCCTCAGTGTGATGAGATATATGATATGTTGGAGGAATTGACTACGACGATGAAAGATACTGGTTATAGGCCTTCTCTCAGTTCCCCTCTAGATGCAATCTTGGAACCTAATGAGTGATGAAGCATACTGGATAAAGAATTGTTGCCATCTCATTCAATGTGGTGGACTACTTCAACAAATCTACTTGTAAAATATCCACCATCTGGTGGTGTACTTATCACAGCATCCACAACTCCTTTCCAGGCTCCATAACAAGAAGTGATATATTCCGTGAAAGACAGTGTTCATGTAAATTGCTTTGGATCAATCCCTTGTCCCTGTGGACACGACAGTAATCCTTTTTGAGATGCTTTTCCTCTAGTTCCCAAAAAGGACATAGGGAGACAGCTAGTTATGGACAACTATTATATTGGCTGCTTTCTGGCAAGTATATTGACATGGCATGTCTTGTTAATTGATTTTAATTTCATCTTAGGTTTATGTTATCCAACACGACACTTGTGTTTACAGATGGAACTCTACTGTTATGCTAATTTGGATTTTGGGCAGGTCAGCTGTTGTCCAAAGCAGGTTTTCTCAGACGGTGCTCACGTCTGTCCATATGGCCTTTGGTAGTGAACTTGGACCCTGGGAACTGGGCCAAAGTAATGGTAATAAGCTGCCATCTCGGAAAGGCATTATCCATATTATTCAGGTCAGTTAAAAAGCATGTTTTCTGTCTATAGTAGTGTTGTGCATGGTCATGACTCATATCCTTAGTTAAATGATTCTTTGATCTTTGATGGAATACCCTGCATGAGTAGTGGCTCTTTTCTTCCATGCTTAGTATTGAGCGTGCCCTGTATTATATTGGTCGCTCTTCTTCCAAGAAGTCTTGAAAATGTTTATGTTTTGTGCTCTATAGCACTTAGAAGGCTATTATAACTGCTTAAATTATGAGACCCAGATATAGAACAGGCCATCTTGACGGTTTTATTTCACCCTCAAATCAGACCAATTTGCATTTGCTCTGGGAGGATAAATTGGTCAAAGAAGCTATTTTTCCTTAAATTTGGGCCTTTCTGTTTTTTGTTTGTTTTTCTTAATGCTGGTTTAGAACAAAAGAATAAGTACTAGTTCCTTCATAAACAACCAAAAAAATATTATTTCGTTTTTTTACGAATAATTTGGCAATAATAATTTAAGAAGGGTGCGTGCTAAATTACTGATAAGTGTATTTAGATATAAATTTGCAGCATGATAAATTTTTCCCATGAAGGCCACGAGAAATGTTTGTTAAGGAATTCAGTAATGCGTTATCCGTAATTCATGAGATGAGCACAGTATATATTTGTTACCTTGCATTCTTATACTTTAATGTTACATATATGGTTAAAATGAAGTACAGATACGAATCATGTTCCTCGGTTCCTAAAAAATATTAAATTGCTCGAATGGTTACAGAGTCACATACCGCCATGAATGGTAACTGTTCATTCATTTGGAGGTGAAAATGATCATAATCCTGAAAATGAAAAATTTTAATTTGTGTCACAGGGCACATGAGGAAACCATATTTGGCCGTGGGACTCTCCATCAAGAACTTAAACAGAGAACTCTGTTTTCCTTTGGCCATTAAAGTGAGTTCTGGTGCTACAGCCGGGCATTTTCCTCAGTGCAGAAATGGGAGGAAGTCGTTTGACTAGGTATTCTTATTGACTTATTTACTTTGTATAACTTCACTATCTTCTACCTACTATGTTTTCTTTGTTGCCAAGATTTAACAGATTCTTTTGCCAATTAAATATAAGCACCGTTGTGTGGTAATCCAGGATTCATCAGGGCTCGCAGACACCATCTCTTTTAGCTGGTACTGCCAAACAATGGTCGGAGGGTCCACATTTGTTCTTTAGTTCGGTCTCCAAGTCTTTCTGGAAACTACTTCATGTAAGCTTTGGGACAATAAAACCGACTTTTCTACAGAATGCCAGCAAAGGCATGACATCACTTTCTTGGCAGGGCCAAGGAAAGTTCCAAGAATTGAGCGGTCTATATATAAAACACCAAAATCCATGTGCGTGCATTGATGCAGCACCTGATATATATAAAAGCTACAGATCGTCCTAATCCATCTTCACAAGTCACAAGTCACAAGTGAAAGCTTGAACTAGAACCATCTCTCTAATCTCTATCTGATTTCCTTCGTGTTGTCTCCAAAATGAAGAAAGCTGCAGAGCTAGTTTTCATTCCTTCCCCAGGTGTTGGCCATCTCGTGTCTGCAGTCGAGATTGCGAAACTCTTGGTTGCTCGAGACGACCAACTTTTCATCACAGTGCTAACCATGAAGCTACCTTTTGACTCCATGCCCAAGGGTACTGTTGATGCCTACACAGACTCCATGTCACAACGTATCAAGTTCGTCGATCTCCCGGAGGAAGCCATAGCGACTCGGGGCATCAACCCTAACCTCTTCCTCAAGTTTTTCATTGAGAATCATAAGGCCCACGTTAAAGATGCTGTCACCAAACTCACTGAGTCAGATCAGTCCGATTCCAAGCCTAGGCTTGCTGGGTTTGTCATCGACCTGTTCTGCACCTCTATGATAGACGTGGCCCATGAATTTGGGGTTCCTACGTACATCTTCTTCACGTCCAGCGCAGGGTTTCTTGGTCTCATGTTTCACCTCCAAACCCTTCATGATGAGCAGAACAAGGACTGCACTGAGTTCAAGGACTCGGACGCTGAGTTGGTTGTGCCGAGTTTTGTCAACCCATTGCCTGCTGGATCAGTCTTACCTGGTGTGTTTCTGGACCAGCATAGCGCCGCTGAATTCGTCAACCATGCCAGAAGGTTTAGAGAAACTAAGGGTATTTTGGTAAACACCGTCATGGAGCTAGAATCGCATGCCCTTCACTCTATTTCTGACGATGGCAAAACTCCACCACTGTACCCAGTGGGACCCATACTGAACTTGAAGAGTGATCATAACCATGAAGGTTCGGAAATCTTGAGGTGGCTGGATGATCAGCCTCCGTCGTCTGTAGTGTTCCTCTGCTTTGGGAGCATGGGAAGCTTTGGTGAGGACCAGGTGAAAGAGATAGCGTGCGCACTGGAGCACAGTGGGCTTCGGTTCTTGTGGTCCCTACGCCAGGCCCCACCAAAGGGGATGATTGCGTTCCCAAGTGATTATGCAGATCACAAGGGAGTCTTGCCGGAAGGGTTCCTCGACCGGAAGGTTGGGATTGGCAAGGTTATAGGATGGGCTCCACAAGTGGCCATCTTAGCTCACCGGGCAATCGGAGGGTTCGTATCCCATTGCGGGTGGAATTCAACGCTGGAGAGTCTATGGCATGGTGTGCCGGTTGCCACATGGCCAATGTACGCGGAGCAACAACTAAATGCCTTTCAATTGGTGAGGGATTTGGGTTTGGCAGTGGAAATTAAGATGAGTTATAGGAGTGACGATCAAGTGGTGGTGAGTGCAGAGGAGATAGAGAGAGGAATAAAAGAGGTGATGGAGCATGATAGTGATCAAAGGAAGAGGGTGAAGGAGATGAGTGAGAAGTGCAAGAAAGCCTTGATGGAAGGTGGATCCTCACACTCTTCATTGGGTCGTTTTATAGATCAGCTTTTCCTTTGACTCATTCGGAAGTCCAATTGGTAATTACTAGTTAATATGAGTTCATGAGTATTTTTGTATTAACTTGAATGAAAGCAATGGAAGAGATGACTTTACTTTTTGTAGTGGTATTCTAGTCTACTACGACTTCTCCGTGGCCAAGCCAAGAGGCAATTTATTCTTTGGCTCGGTTTGCTAGTTTGTCTTCTTTACTCTTTGTTCTTCAGTCAACTTTCTAGTCTATATTTTCTAGCTACTTAAAGACAAGAAATTATCGCTAACGAGTCTAGTCTAGTAAAAATATGATTTTGACTTATAAATTAGTGCTTTCAGTTTTGAATTCTAATAATATCATGGTAGTGTGCATGTACTATGCGAGAAACTTCTCTTTCCTAGTAGTTTTGATTTTTACATCGAACTCTTCCTTTATAGTTTAAGTTATCACTTTTCTTCATTATTGTGGTTGACAAAAACAAATCATGGTTGTGGACTTTAGCGCTTCTTTTTTATTTTTTGATACAAAGGGGGGCTAAAGCCCCAAACCAAAAAGAAATTAAACTGAAACTAGACGAGGTCTAGCAACACCTCGAACATCAGCAGCTAACATGGTACTAAGATTTTTAATTTTTCTATTTAGACAGGAAGGCTTTCTTTCCCTAAAGCTCACAGAATCTTTCTTTCAGCTGCTATATGCCAAAACAATGGTCCGGTTTATAATGCAGTATTCTAGTTTACTATGACTTGTCGGGGCCCACAAAGCAATTTGCTCTTTGGCTTGGCTTCTTAGTAATTTTTAGAGGTCAATTTTTAGTCCCTATATTTTGAGTTATTTTTCATTTTTGTTTATGTAGGTGTATCTTTGACAATTTTAGTATATTGTAATTATAGTTTGCTACCTTTCTTAATCGCAGTCTGATTTGCTAAACCCAATTGATTTTCAAGACTGAAACTTGAGGTGGATTTCTCCTATGCGATAATCATATGTTGGCACGTCAGATTTTTGTCATGAAAATTAACAACATCAACGACTTGGATAGAGATTAAAAACTTAGCAAACCACGTCATAATCATGAAATAGCCAAAATTGTGAACATTTAAATTATAAGAACGAAAGTTGTTGGTGTTCACCCGTTTATGATCTGATCTTGTGATGGTAGGGTAAAGTTCCTTATTGGCTTGAAAACTATTTGTGGTCAACAAGTCAATTTTCTTTTGTGTATGAGCGTGCCATTGCTAGCGGTTTAGAACCCTAGCAAACTTCTAAAAAATAGATAACTTGCGCCCCAAGTTACTGACTCTAAATAAGCAATTATGAATTTGGGTGAGGAAAATCTCTCAAGTAAGTTCTTTTCCTTGCCTCAGACTAGTAAGGACTTTACAATTTTTCACAGTACAAAACTGGCAATTCTAGCCAAAATAAAAGCTAAAAAAAGAGCTTTCAACTGTTTGAAATAATAAACACAAACTAAACATTGAACCAGAATTAAAACAGAGAAAAGCTGCCAAGTCTGAAAAGACAGAACACTTTGGCCTCGACTTCTGTCTATTTTGGTAAAACGGGCTGGACTGGATTCATTTATACTGGGATTGTAAGTCAGTATCTTCAACTGATGAATTTCAGTTGGAAATCGATACCAATGTTGAAATTGGCAGAACTTTAATCTATTCTGGCCGTGGAAAGGCTGGCTGGCTGGGCAAAAATGGTATTACTTCAATCTGAGCTGAACAGAAGACGACTGGGTTGAGGATTGTTGGCCAAGAGCTGCTTTCTGCCTGATTGTGATTTTGAACGGAGGCTATTCTGACCATTCTGGACACCTGGAAGCTTCCTGTAAATTTGTTGAGGTTTTCATATTATGAAAAACTCGAACTCTGCTTGACTTGGCATATGCTGAATCAAATTTGTAACGAGAAAAATCTCGCTTTGTAAAACTACTTCTCTGAGCTGAACTGAAACCAGGGATTTGAATTCTAGCTGATTTGTTTCTTGTGGATCAAAGAGTTTTGGTTTTTTAGAGTTTGAAAGCTTTTGAGATCAATTGATCTTTTTGAGTTTGTCAGTTGTGACTTTGAGAATTTTTGTTTTGATTGGTTTTTTGGCTTTCTTTTAATCTATTCACCTCCTCTCATATTTATAGAGAATCAAGAAATGAGAGTTTTATTAAAACTTTTGGAAACTGGACGATAGATCTTTTGAAAAGATTTTCTTTTTCTTCTAAAGTCCTAAAAAGAAGGCATTTAATGTTTTGGCAAAGCTGGAACCATCAACAGTCAGACTCTATGGTGGTCTTTTCCTAGCTTTTCTGGCGAACAACTCTCATGTGTCTCCTGTTTCTTATCTCCATAAAAACACATCCTGTTTCAATCTTTTTTCAAGGTTGAATCCTCTGTGAGTGTAAAAGGGCAGCTTGGCTGTCCTCTCCTTTTTATTTATTT
The DNA here is from genome assembly GCF_965620075.1 of Prunus avium. Taxonomy (NCBI): domain Eukaryota; kingdom Viridiplantae; phylum Streptophyta; class Magnoliopsida; order Rosales; family Rosaceae; genus Prunus; species Prunus avium. The sequence goes on from NC_142286.1 coordinate 31,358,966, forward strand.
TTAATGGTTTATGGGGTGTGTTCTTTTGGTTAACCTGCTTTCATTAACTCCCCATCACTTCCTAGTTGAGATTTTTGACTTTCTTCAACACATAGGCCCTTCTATGGAAGAGATATTTTTCGTAATATATGCCCTTTTGGATTTGATTAGATCAATGGTGGTGATTGATTTCAATTGGATTTTTGGAGATTTTCTGGAACTGAGCCCATTCATATTTTAATTAGTCCTTAACGGTCTGGGCCTTCTAAAAACCATCCAGGCTGATCTTTGCATCTTGACTGCCTGGGCTGAACTCTCTGTGTTTTTGAAAAAAAAACCCAACTAGCCTTTCTTTTGATATGGGCCTTTGCCCATTTGTCCTGGTGTGTTGGATTTGGGCCCAAGCAGTTGGTATGAAAATTATATTGCATTTCCTAGACTCTAGCATAGGTTGTGCAAGAGCATGTGTGAATATCTATTGAAGGAAGTTTTGGCTCAACACATCTAGATTTTCAAAGTGTGACTTGATCAATATGGGGCAATTGATTTCAGGTAAATCATGATATAATCATGCATTCATGATAAATTTTTTAGTTGGAGTCATTTTCACTCAAGTGCCTATGTGTTAGTCTTATTTTTAATAGGATTACATTTTATCTCTTAAGATTACTTTCCAAGTGCTAGTAAAATAATAAAGACAACTGCTATATTTACAGAATTTCAAAAATAAAACTTCACTATAAAATCGACTTCTTGTTGAAGTAGCACTCTAATCCCCAAGAAAAGTGAACTCAAACTTGTGTATGAACTCTCTCTTACTAACACACTATATGTCTGAAAATACAATGCTATGAATGCTCAAGAAACTACTATTGTCATATGACAATTGGATGAATGAAATGTTGTAGGACCTTCTCTATTTATAGACAACAAGGCCTCTGTTCAGAAAATATGTGACTGAAAAATATTAACAAATGTGTCTTTTCCTGTTACAACCATAAGCCAAGAAGGGCAATGTTTCAATTACTATTAACAATGCAACTTTTCACATAAAGTATTATTATTTTATTCACAAACAAAATAAATAATATTTCATTTTTTCTCTGTTAAGAACATGACTATTCCCAATTGATACATACCAATTCGTAAAAATTATGTACTTAAAGTCACGAGTGCCACAATTTAATTTCCATTCAATTATTAAAAAATTAAATATAAATATTATAATTTTCTAACACCAAGTTTGACCTTATTTTGATTCACATTAAAACATTACTTTTCATCTTATGACTTGGAGGGCACGTTGCTTTATTAAAATCTTCTCCTACCTGATTGGTCTTATTGATTTGTTTTGGTAGATATTGTTTTCTCCTTAAAGGTTGGCTGTAGTGAAAGTAATCTATGTTTCCCCGCATCTTCCATTAGTTGGCGTCTTTACTTAGAAACCAAAAAGATTCAAATATAATATTTTATGACATGATATTATTCACGTGGGTTCTTGAAAGAGAGGACACGTTTTGTATAAAAGAATGTGTGCCTATCTTCTCCTTGTGATGGCTTTCAATATTTTGTTTGAGCATCTAAAATTCCTATATCGAACACTTTATAATTCATATTGCATTCATTTGCATAGTTAGGTGACTTATATGATTGAGGGCACCAAGACTGTGGTGGCCTTTTTTTTTTTTTTTCCAGTTAGCTTGAATTGATCATAACCAGTATCGGGTTCAACAGAAGAAGAGTTGAAAAATCATCCCGTGATAGAAGTTGAGTTACGAAGAAGTCGATAAATATTATCTAAAATGTGTCTAGAATAAGTGTATGAGTATTTCTTGTAATCATCGTTCTATAGTAAATTTGTTTTGAATGGAGGAATCTCGTGAATTTTCCTTAGAGGTGGAGTTTTACCACGTAAAATAACTTTCTGTGTGTTCCTTTATTTTATGCTATGCATATTTCAAGATTGATAAGTTATATCAATCATATTACCGAAATTTATTTTTATTTATTGATTATAATTTTAAATTGGCCTATTCACCCCTCTAGGCATTATTAGTCATCCTACAAACATATTTCAAAACTGAAATATACTTCACAGGATCACATCACTTGCGTCGTTGGGCTATGTATGGAAGATTTCAAGAATTAAAAGTAAGGACATATTGTCACAGTTTAAATCATATCACCTCTTCAATTCCTCTACGTAACTATATGATTAATTGCTTAATTTATTGCCAGGCGGCAATCTGTTCTTTACCAATGAGTCAATGACCTTGAGAAAGCTTCTGACCAATGCCAGCAAAGGCATGACGTCATCACTGTATCTTGACCCAGGCAAAGATTATTAATTCCAACATTCAATTGTGGCAATATAAATTAAGGGCATCGACATGAACTTTTCATTTCCATCAGAATATCTAAAACCTCCCTTTGTTCTTCCCCAAATGGAGAAAGCTTCAGAGCTAGTCTTCATCCCTTCCGCCGGCATGGGCCACCTCGTCTCCGCCGTCGAGATGGCAAAGCTCCTCGTTGCTCGACACGACCGACTTTTCATCACCGTCTTCATCATGAAGCTACCCTTCGACTCCAAAGGCACCGAGTCCTATATAGCCTCCCTCGAGGCCTCTCCCGTGTCGACACGTGTCAAATTCATCACCCTCCCAAAAGTTCCTGCCATAGACAAGAACATCAGCCCCAACTCCTTCCGCAACCAGTTCATCGAAAGTCACAAATCCCACGTCAAAAACGCGGTCGCCAAACTCACCGAGTCTGAGTCCGAGTCAAGGCCTCGGCTCGCTGGGTTCGTCATCGACATGTTTTGTACAACAATGATCGATGTGGCGGATGAATTTGGGATTCCTACTTACATGTTCTTCACTTCACCAGCTGGGCTTCTGGGGTTGTTGTTTAACCTACAGAGAATTCGTGACGTGTATAAAAAGGAAGTGAGTGAGTTCAAGGACTCGGACGCTGAGTTGGCCCTGCCCACTTTTGTCAACTCGGTTCCCGCTAGTGTCTTGCCCAGTGTGCTTCTGGACAAGGACGGCGCGACGGCGTTACGCGGCTATGCCAAACGGTTTAGAGAAACCAAGGGTATTTTGGTAAATACATTCACGGAGCTGGAATCGCACGCTCTTGATTCTCTTTCTGATGGTGAAACCCCTCCTTTGTATCCTGTGGGCCCCATATTGAACCTAAAGGGTGATGATAGCCAACCGGGTTCAGAGCAGGCGCAACAGAAGTCTGATGTATTGGAGTGGCTAGATGATCAGCCTCCTTCATCTGTGGTGTTCCTGTGCTTTGGGAGCATGGGAAGCTTTGGTGAGGAGCAGGTGAGAGAGATAGCGTGGGGTCTTGAGCGGAGTGGGCTCCGGTTCCTGTGGTCTCTACGTCAGCCCCCGCCAAAGGAGACCGTTGCATCCCCTAGTGATTATTCAGATCCCAAGGCGGTCCTGCCCGAAGGGTTCCTCGATCGGGCGGTTGGAATAGGAAAGGTCATAGGGTGGGCCCCGCAGGTAGAGATCTTGGCTCACCCGGCGATTGGCGGGTTCGTATCTCACTGCGGGTGGAATTCCACGCTTGAGAGTCTATGGTTCGGGGTGCCGGTTGCCACGTGGCCAATGTACGCTGAGCAACAATTAAATGCCTTTGAATTGGTGAGGGAGTTGGGATTGGCTGTGGAAATCAACATGGAGTATAGGAGGGACTTTTATGGGGAGAGTCCGAAGGTTGTGAAGGCCCAGGAGATAGAGAGAGGAATAAGGGAGGTGATGGTGCAGAATAGTGATGTTAGAAAGAGGGTGAAAGAGATTAGTGAGAAGAGCAAGAAAGCCTTGATGGATGGTGGGTCCTCACACTCTTCATTAGGACATTTTCTTGATCAGATTTTTCTTTGATATATATATATATTTGTTTTGTTTTGTTTTGTTTTTCTTTTCTTTTGTCAGAACTGCAGAAATTTATTAAAATAAAGAGGCTTTTTATCACAAATGGTCCCTGATGTTTGTGAAATAATCACATTTTGTCCCTAACGTTTTTTTTTGACACTAAGGGTCCTTAAGGTTACCCTCTACACATCAAAATGGTCCCTGCCGTTAAATAAAATAAAATATATTTTAAATATTTTAAAACTTAAATCCATAAAAAAGAAAAAGAAAAATATCTGCACCTGCATTCTCACTTTGCCTGCGCACTTCCCCCCTCGCAGACACACCTTTTGCCTCTCTCTCCCTACTCTTCCTCCTCTTTCTCTCTCTCCCTATCCCATATGATTACATAGAAGATCTTCAAAACAAAAGTCCTAAGCTCCTCAAATACAACCCAGTTCACAAGAAAATCCATGTGCTCGTTCATGGAGAAAGGCCAATCTATGAGTCCATGATCATAGTCGAATACATATATAGAAGAAACATGGCCACAGAAGTACCCCTTGCTGCCCATTGATCCTTATGAGAGAGCCATGGCTCGGTTCTGGGTTAAATATTTCGAAAAAAGGTATATATATATTCACATTGAATAACTATAACCCACTATTCTATATTGATTTTTTGACCCACCAATTAAACCAAAAATGCATCTCTTTGGCTAAGTGAAAGAACTGGTTTATATAAGGTCGTGGATTATGGGTAATTTCATTTACATGTTCTAGATGTGATTCCACATCATTTTTTGTGGGGCCAATAATGTAGATTTTTTCATATTTTTCCAGCAATTACATAAGTTTAGTGTAAAGGTTTTATGAAATGCTGGAGTTACTTGGAGCTGAAGAGTGGCTCCGTGCTTGCACATAATCATATGGGATAGGGAGAGGGAGAGGGAGAGGGAGAGGGAGAGAGAGAAAGAGGAGGAAGAGTAGGGAGAGAGAGGCAAGAGGTGGGTCTGCGAGGGGGGAAGCGCGCAGGCAAAGTGAGAATGCAGGGGCAAGTATTTTTATTTTTTCCTTTTTATGGATTTAAGTTTTAAAACATTTAAAATATATTTTATTTTATTTAAAGCCACGTGGATTTATACTATTGGATGTGTGGGCTCTACACACGTGCCACGTCAACAACTTAACAGAAAATTTGACGGAAGCTAATAGCAAGGACCATTTTGATGTATAGAGGGTAACCTTAAGGACCATTAGTGTCACAAAAAAACGTTAGGGACGAAATGTGATAATTTCGCAAATGTCAGAGACCATTTGTGATAAAAAGCCAAATAAAGAATCAAAGTTTACATCACTTACTAGAATATTAGAGAGCCATACTGGGCAAGAAAAGTCCCAGCTGAAGGCACACACCCAAAGAGTCCCGGATGGCCTCTGCTTCGGCCGCTTGTACTGTTCCGCAACATGGTAATCCTGTGTCGCCAGCTCGCAAAAGCTCACCGCAATCATTGTGAAGAACCCAGCCAGTACCACCGTGTTTAGTATGCGCCACCCATGCCCCATCGCAATTTGCTTTAATCATCCCATGGAGGGCAAGCTTTGGGCTTTTTTGTCAAAGTTTTGGGCTAATATTCCTCTATTTTCAACTAAAAAAAGCCCACCACCCAAACTCTTTCAGGCCCAAATCCATCACCATATAGAATTCCAAAATCACCCTAACTAGGGATGGCAACAGACCGGTTAGGGGCCGGGTATGGCAATACAATCCCCATCTCCGTCCCCCTTCCCCGCCCCAATCCCCGATAAGAAATTCGGGGAATTTTCATCCCCGTCCCAGTCAGAGAAGTGTCTCCCAAATTCACCCCGAATCCCCAATTTATTTAAAAAATAACGAACTCATATACACACATTGAGTATTTTCTTAATGTTGGTCCAGTAATTAGAAACCTCTATTGATACAAACAAAATGCAGCCTAACAAACTGGTTGAATGTCAATCATTATTGTGGTATTAAGGTATCCCATGCAACTTGCAATTTTTATTTTGAAAGCAAGAGATGGGCATGAAATTAAATTCTCTTTTGCTCAACCGTCATCTTCTTCTTCTCTCTGGTTTCACAGAGTTTTTTTTTTTTCTTTTTCCATTGAATTCTTATTCTCGTCTCATCTTCTTCTTCGACTTCTTCTTCTTCTTCTTCTTCTTCTCTCTCTCTCTCTCTCTCTCTCTCTCTCTCTCTCTCTCTCTCTCTCTCTCTATATATATATATATATATATATATATATATATATATTTGTGGTGAATGAATTGTGCGGTTCATTGCCGACACCAATCGACACCGATACCCCCAATAACTAACCTTGTGTGGGTCGACGGTGGTTCTGATTTTGGAGAAATTTTTATATGTTCCGGGTACACCATATGGCTGGTGTACCATCTAATAAATATAGGACATGTGGAATTATTGTCCAACTTACTGCATTTCTTTTTATAACATACAACGGGTTGCATTGGAAATATTTCATATGTCCTCCGTATATTGGATGATACAACAGCCATATGGTGTACCTGGAACACCCAAAAATTACTCATGATTTTGGGTATACAACATGCTTTTAGTCAGTATGCAGTCAGCTGGTTTCGGTGCAGTTACTGCACAGAAAACACCCCTAGTGTGGTGACACTGTTGTAATTTATAGCATGTTTGACACGTGTTTGGTGTGTTGTAAATGGGTTTTAGATGTGTTTCTAAAGTGTTTTTCATATTGGGTTTTATTATAATTTGAGCCCCTATATTGGACATGAATATGAAGCTCCCATTTTTATTCTTAATAATACTTTTTCTTCTTTCAAACATATTGTCCCATCTAATAAAAGTATTTCTTTCTTTAACTCATTGACTTTGCATGTCATTATTGCTCACTCTACTACATGTTTTTTTTAGGACTTTACATGCTTTAAACATTTATCCGCTTGATGTATATCCCATTATGTTAAAACATCACCGAAGGGGTGGTGAGCAATGTGGTAGTAAATAAATGTAGTCCCAATAAAAACATCCAAATATTAGAGCATTTTTAAGGGAAATGTCAAAATTGAAATGTAAAAACATCTAAGAGCATCTCCAACCGATATGTCAAAAGTGCCACATAGATATTTAACAGCTAGAAATAACATCTCAGAGCATCTCCAACCGATATGTCAAAAGTGCCACATAGACATTTAACAGCTAGAAATAACATCTCACACACTCCAACCGATGTGTCAAAGCTGATGTGGAATGAAGGCTGAAGATTGAGATGTTATTTTTGACATCCCAAAAGCAAGATGTCAAATGAATATTTTATTATTTTTTCTTTTCTGTTCTTTTTAATTAAAACTAAATCAACACTAAAATGTAATAAAATAATAATTTAATTTGACATATCGGGTGGAGTGTAAAGCTGTGTAAGATGTCAAATTGCCACATCAGCCATCAAATTTAAATTTGATGTTTGGTATTTGAGATGCTCTAATAAAAGTATTTTTAATTGAAATAACGTCTTTGTTTCTTGCTGTCAAAATTGCCGCTGCTTCACAAGACCTTATTACACGTAGCACTTTGGGTGGATATGAGTCAGCCACCTTTTCTAGCCGTTTAGCACTCCACCTGGCTTTTGAAAACTCGGGTGGAGATGCTCTTATTGGCAACCAGATTCACTTGTTCGGTTTCTGCTTTGATTCCATTGGGTGGATGTCTAGAGAAGTTTTGTTATTTGCTTTAGTCCATTTGGGTGTTCAGGGTACACCACGTGGCTGGTGTACCATTCAATAGACGGAGGACATATGAAATATTTTCAATGCAGTCCGCCACATGTCATAAAAAGTAACGCAGTATGTTGGACAATAATTTCACATGTTCTATGTTTATTGGATGATACATCAATTACCGTCGTATACCCGGAACATATAAAAATATCTCCTGACTACCCACTGCATTTATGTGTTATTTATTGTAGTTGGTGGGCTGAGTTGGCACATTCAGACATGTCGTATGTATAAATAAATATTAGGATAGGCAACATATTCAAGTTCAGCAGCATAGATCTTCATCCCAACTTCCCAAATCGATGAAGATACCAGCACACCTTGTGTTCATCCCAGCCCCAGCCATTGGCCATATTGTTTCAACGGTTGAGATTGCAAAGCAACTCGTTGCTCGAGATGACCACCTCTTCATCACAGTCCTCCTCGTCACGAAGCTACCGGCGGTGGAAGACGACCAGCACGAATACTTCATCACTGACAATACTAGAGATTCTTCAGTCTCATCACAACAGCGCATCAGCTTCGTCAACCTCCCAGAAGAAGCTGGCCCGACCACCGCATCCTCCTTCTCCATTGTTGAAGATCGCAAGCCCCTCATCAGGGACGCTGTCGCCAAACTCGCCGACTCAAAGGCGACTCGGCTTGCCGGGCTTGTGATTGACATGCTCTGCACCGCCATTGTCGACGTGGCAAACGAGCTTGGGCTTCCTTCTTACATCTTCCACACCTCCAACGCTGCGTCTCTTGGGTTTATGCTGGACCTCCAAAGGCTTCTTGACGAGAGTGGCGGAAAGCACGTCGCTGAGTTGATGGGCCCTGCCGCTGAGCTGGTGGTCCCGAGTTTTTCCAGTCCGGTCCCTGCTAGAGTCTTGCCCGGTATACTTCTGGACAAGGAGGGTGCTGAATCTTTCCTCCGCCATGCTCGACGTTTTAGAGAAACCAAGGGTATTTTGGTAAACACGTTCTTGGAGCTAGAACCCCATGCTCTTCGTTCTCTTTCTGATAGTCAAAGTCAAACTCCGCCCGTGTACCCTGTGGGTCCCCTACTGAATCTGAAGAGCAATGATCCCCTGCAGGGGAGAGGTGGGAACCAAGCCAATCAAAAGTCTGATATATTCGATTGGCTCGATGACCAGCCTCCATCGTCTGTAGTTTTCCTCTGCTTTGGGAGCATGGGAAGCTTCGTTGAGGCCCAGGTGAGGGAGATCGCGTGTGCGCTGGAGCGCACCGGGCTCCCGTTCTTGTGGTCCCTACGCCAACCGCCGCAGGAGGGCAAACCTAGTGTTTCCATTGCCATGCCGAAGGACCATGAAGATCCCACGTCGGTGTTGCCCCAAGGGTTCTTGGATCGAACGGCTGGGATCGGGAAGGTCATAGGATGGGCCCCACAAGTGGCCATCTTGGCTCACCGGGCGATCGGAGGGTTCGTATCCCATTGCGGTTGGAACTCCACGCTGGAGAGTCTGTGGTACGATGTGCCTGTTGGCGCATGGCCATTGTACGCGGAGCAACCATTGAATGCGTTTGAGCTGGTGAAGGAATTGAGGCTGGCTGTGGAAATTAACATAGATGCTAAGGACAACCAAGTGGTTGTGAGCGCAGAGGAAATAGAGAGAGGGATAAGGCACGTGATGAAGCATGATAGCGTTATAAGGGAGAGGGTGAAGGAGATGAGCGAACAGAGCAAGAAAGCCTTGATGGATGGTGGTTCTTCCTACTCTTCGTTGGGACGTTTTATTGATCAGATTTGACTTTTACTATTCAGCAAAGCTCAAGATCATTTTTACTTTTCATTCACGGAAATAAATTGGTGAGAAATAAATCCCATGGGTTTTCCCATCTTAAGAGAAATGGAATATTCATTCCTCAGGTAATACTAAAAAAGTCACTAGGATTTTATTTCATGTCCCATATTTGTTTGTGCATGAATCGCAAACAAACTTTGTTTAGTTTTTCAATTATGGTATGTAAATAAGAAAATGAAATGCTTGCTTCGTTTTCCCCATATTTTCCCGTACTTTGAGCCTCGACTTGATTTCTCGACTTGATTTCTCATTTCCAAGTCTCTTTTCCTACCAACCAAAAGCATTGTTAGAGTTGAGTTGGCTATATACAAGTGCTTTATTTCTTGTAATAATGGTTTTGGGTCCTAGCAGGTTGCATACCACATTTGAACATTTCCCTTTTATTCTAAAAATTTTCATATTAGGAAAAATAAAGGGTGTCTCTCTCTCATTACGCACATCACGTGATCTATCACTTTCTCATTTGTGTCTTCTTACCATTGACAGCTATTCTTCGTCAACTTTCTAGTTATTTAAACACAAGAAAACTTGATAGTCCAGACCAACATCCTAACAACTACAAAGTTTCAAAAAGCCAACATCTTATTATTACCAACATCTTATTATCAACTTTCCCATTTAATACCACACATGAAAATAAAAAATGCCCGATGACAATTTGCGGCGATATTCATGGACAGTTTCACAAACACCCATTCCAAATTTTCTAATTCCTTAGAAGTCATTTTACAAAGGAATGAATTTGTCTTTAAAATTTTGAAAATAAGTTAGGTGAAGAAATATAACACAGTGTGGAAATAGTAGCACTCAAATAATAATAAGGCCTTACAAAACCACGAAAGTACAATTTTATCCAATCAAGCTATCAACAATCATATTACAAAAATTCAACCAGAAACAATACACGATTCCTTACCTCAATTTGTCTAGGCCATATCAGAATGACCTCATTGATTTAGGGATTTTTTTTCAACTATGATTTAGAATGAGGGAGCCAAAAATATGAGAATTTGAGAGAGAAAGAGTTGAGCGGTTGAAGGCTAAAGCTTGCAAAAAAAAAAAAAAACTTATTTACGCTATAATTTGTTTGGCAAAAGATTATATACGAAGTTGTAGGCTACAATTGGCTGGGAAATGCTAGCAACTTTTTCTCTAACCTTCTCTTTTGGACCTTCTCCCTTTCCCTCATGACATGTGTCACTTTTGTTACACTTAAACCAATGTTGTTAATACATGAGACAACCTAGCTTTTGTTTTCCAAATTTACCCTTATGCCTTAAATATATTGACACTTGACATTGTTAAGTACAAAGTTTGTTTATATATAAAAAAACAAAATAAAATAAAATTTTAAAAAAAGGGCCAAAAGTCACTTTTGGTCCCTGTAGTTGGGCACTTCAACCACTTTTGACACTATAGTTTCAATTCCATCAATTTTGCCATTGTAGTTTCGTATTTGTAGCAATTCAAGTACATGTTAGTATTCTTTTCAATTTCTTTAATGATGCAAGGGGCAATTTCGTCAACCCAAAACCCTTTAACGGAACAGCTTGTCTGAAATTCTCCCCATTTCATATTAGGGCTCAAAATTCAACAACTAATCCCAATTTTTTAAGAACCCTACACCCAAATGACCAATTTCAAGCCCTAATATGAAATTAGGGGAGTTTCAGACAAGCTTTTATGCTCAAGGATTTTGGGTTGACTAAATTGCCCTTTGCACCGTCAAAGAAATTGACAGGAATACAAATTTATCCTTGAATTGCTACAAATATGAAACTACATGGTCAAAATTGACGGAATTGAAACTACATGGTTAAAAGTGGTTGAAGTGCCAAACTGACCAAAAGTGACTTTTAGCCAAAAAAAAAAATTCTTATCTCTCTCCATGATCTTCTCCCTTGCCCTCTTACCCACCTTCTTCCCAATCCTCACCCCAGAACCACCTCCAGACTCACACCCTCCACCGTCACTCCCAACACACCTACCCAAAAAAAAAATTTCAACACACCCAACCCTTCCCACGAGTCCCTCCACTCATCTCTCTCTCTCTCTCTTCCTTATTGGAAGACCCACCGAAAACCCACAAGATCCATGCTCTCAAAGCCTCAAATCAGATTTGATAGTGAATCATGATTACATGATGGCTTGTATGCCCCAACCTCAAATTATCAGGCAATATCATTAAATTTCAAAGTTTGGGTAAATTCAAGATAATAATTTGGGTAAATCAAAATTTCAAATTTGTTTCAACTTTTTGGCAAGAATGGGTTGTGATTGGGCTACTAGAGGTGGGTGAAGGTGGGTGACTATTGGGTGAGAATGGAGGGGTGAAGAGGGGTAGGGTCGGGGCCAAATTTCAGGGGAAGAATTGGCGAGTAGAAGAAGAGAGAGGAAGAGCGGGGACGAGAGAGAGAGAGAGAGGACACGAGAACCTTAAGAGAGTCAATACAAACGTTTAGTTTTAACTAAGGGCAGATATGGAAATATAATTAATTTACTTTGTAATTAATGATAGAATAATGCTACTCTTACCACATTCGTATACCACCTCATGTGGCAAATGAGCTGGACATCCACATCAATTAAAATTAATTTAACATTTACTTTTCTTTTATGATTTATTGACACTTTTTATTTGATATGGATGTTCACTTCATCTACCACATAAGGTAGTAGGAGAATGTGGTATACAAATGTGGTAAGAGTAGCAATACTCTTAATGATATTGTTTTAAATGAGAAAGAAATGACACATGTCATCAAGAGAAAGGAGAATGTCCAAAAGAGAAGGCTAGAAAAAAGGTTGCTAGCATTGTTAGATAAGTCCACATCTTTTGTCCCTCTTTTTTCTGTACCCACAATGCCCCCTATCTAATTCTTTGTCACTTGTCTATTCACTTCACTTCTTTTGTTTTTTTAATCAAACTTAACTCTTAATACACATCGTTAACTTTTAATAAATTAAGCATAAAAAATTGAAAATATAAAATATAAAAAAAACCAACAACCACCCACCCAACATCGACAACCAACCCACCTCGCCGGTCGCGACACCTTCTCCACCTCTTTTGGACAAATGTCACAATGTGAGATAGGAGACAGAGAGTGTATAGTAGATATGAAGTCTAAACTAGGGCTGGTCATTTATACCAAAAATCCGATCGAACTGGCTGAATCGGACCGGTTTTGGCGGGTTGGTCCGATTTTTTAATTAAAATAATTGAAATTGGCAGGAAAATCAGCCGACTGATTATGAACCGATTTTGAACCGGTTTGAATTTTATAAAATCGGTAAAACCTGAACCGAACCGATTCCATTAAATTGCCTAAAAATTCAGACAAATGCAATGATGGAGAATCGAACTCTGTTCAGAGTTCAAATACAAAGCCCAAATACCATTGGATTGTTGTGGCTTATTGTGCAATATGTGTATAATTGTATTATTTGTTACAATCTAGAACATTTTAAAAAAAAGTTAGGGTTTTCCCAGCCCCCATACTCTCCTTTTCTTTTTATTTTCTCTTCTCCCATCCCAGCCGTCATCCCTTCTTTCTTCTCTTCTCTCGCCATCTTTTTGTCATTCCTTCTCTTTATCTTTTATTCTTTTTCCTCTTTCTTCTTCCTCCCGCCACTGCATCTTCTTTTTTTTTTTTTTTTGGGGGTAAATAGCTGCATCTTCTTCCTCCCCATACCCTCAACCACGAAGTGGTCCTCAAGCTGCTGGCTGCATCTTCTTCTTCTTCTTTCCCTCTTCTCTCCATCTTCTTCTTTCCTTCTTCTTCCTCGGCTTCTTCTTCTTTTCTTCTTCTTCCTCCTCATACCCTCAACCAGGAAGTGGTCCTCAAGCCCTCAATCTTAGTTAAATCCTCTGCCATTGATGCTCGCCGAACCAAACCAAACCGCACCGACTTCTCGGCGTGCCGATTGTAGTCGGTCTCGCATCTCCTCGGCGCGGCGGCGGTCTCCAAAATAGGTGCGCCGATGACCTCCGGTTCGGTGGTCGGCAACTCCTCCAAGATACGGTTTTCGAACCGTGAATAGCCCTAACAAGGAAATTAATATTAATATTATTGTATAATTAATATTATTATATCTGTTATAAATCTATGGAATTTGGATAACCACCATAACATCCATTACCTCCACCCTTGATTGCTTTGTAACCTATGCCCTTATTATTGTAATTAGTAGCTACAAATTGTGGGTTAAATACCTCTATTGTAAGCCTATAAATAGGCGCTTATCAAAGATGAATAAGATAAATTGATACAAGTTCATAGAACAAATTCCCTGTCTTTCTCTTCCTCTTATTGCTCTATACAATTCCCCCTAGTTTTATAACACGTTATCAGCACGAGAGCTCTTGGTATCATTTCTTTCTTTGTTTAATTTGTTCTTTAACTTTTTGGCTTGAGCCAGAGTCGTGACATGGTTTAGAGTTTTTGAGCTCAGCCATGAGACTTCATGATGCATTTGATTTTTTTTAATGTTTTGATAGTTTGACATGACATGCCATGTTGCGTGTTCACAGTAATAACAATTACTATATGCATGGCCCAATAAGCATGTATATCATAATTGGATGAATTACATGAAATAAGTTTGCTGCATGATTTATTACAATTTCAAATAATTGTATTTTTTAGTTGCATCTTCGTTACTCTTTTCTAACGTTAAATATGCTCATTTTCATACTTCAACTAATTGATATATTTTTCTTTATGTATAATTAAAAACTATATCTTATGATGAGTTTGTATTATACAAAAGATCAAGGCATGAAGTCTCTCGATTCTCATAATTTAAATAGATCAGAACCTTAAGTTCCTTGATTGAATAAGAACCTGAAGTTCCTTGATCGAATCAAAACCTACAATTCTTTGATTCTCAATAACAAAGTGTTTGAGTATCTCAAATTTTCAGAAGTAAATAAGGACATGAAACTCATTGATTTCGTATTCATCATATTTAAAATTCCATGAGATCTACATATCTAAGGAACCTGAATCAGAAGTTTCGAGTGCATATACATCATTTGAATATGAAGTTCAAAGCACAACTATTAATTCAATTTATTTAGATATCTACGTATTCGAACATGAAGTTTCAAATATATGTTGATATGAGCCTGACGTTCATAGTTTTTCATGGATCTTAATATTATATATGAACCTGAAGTTCATTACTTATTTGTGCCTATATGAACCTGAATTGGTTGGAAATCCAATTCTTAAACTTGTAGTTTTATCTACATATTGAATCCACATTATTTGTACCATACCTGACCCTCCACTCGTACAACGACACGTGGATCTCATAAACTCGCCCAAGCACCCAAGGCCTCGGACAATCGGCATAGGCTACTGATGATATTGTCTCAAAGCAGCAAAAGATCATTACAAGCCCAACACAGCCTACAATCGTATCCCCTACCGATTCCGCAGAATCAACCTCGAAGCACCCGCCTGAAATATCTAAGGACTCGTGTCAACCTCATAGGGCCCTCCCACGAGTCCCACATCGAAAATGAGCACTAAGAGCATACTAAATGCCTTCTATAAATAGGCCCCTCCACTACAATACAGGGGTAAGACTTTTCAGCTTGACTTTTATACTTCTATATGGTCAACAGCAAGAGCTCTTAAAACAACAAACTTACTTCGGCATCGGAGGGTCTTAGGCTGGTTCCACACCGGTTCCATAGACCTTACGTGTCTCAACTTCTTTCTATTCAGGATCAGCATCCAAGGACAGGAAGAATCGGCATCCAATATTCAATCGATCTCTCGATCGTCCATCCCATTTGTAAGTTGCACTCATCTCTATCTGTTCAGATTTAGCGCCAACAGATTGGCGCCGTCTGTGGGAATCGCTTATCGATCAACCAATATCTCAAAACAAAGAACTCTGAGACCAAAAAATGAATCCATCTTCGGCCCTCCCTACCGATGGCCCCATCCTCATCCTCGGCCTCGGTGGCGAGCCAAGTCCAACTCCCTTGCTTCAGACACCTGCTCGACCGACCACCCTGGAGGCTCGCATGGAGACCCTACAGCAGGATATGGCAAGAATGCAGGAGCACAACAATGTTCTCGCCTCCAAACTGGATGACACCCAGAGGCAGCTGCATCAACAACAAACACTCTCCGCCCAGTTGCAGAACGATCGGGAACCAACCACACAGCTTCGGCAGGAGAAATCGTTTAAAAGCGTACGAAAGCCCACTTTCCAGGATAGAGGGAAGCAGCAGGCCGCGAACGGACCGACTGTCTCCCGAAGACTGTTCGTGCCCACTCCAAAGGAGCGCCATCCCGAATATCGCGTTTATTCTGATTGCCGCGAGAGGATCAACGATCGGCGCAGGGAACGGCAGTCATCGCCCATCCAGGTCCGGGCGAAGCTAGACGATCCACGCTTGGAGGTACTTGGACCAAAATCCCCCTTACGCCAGAGGTACGGCGCGATCGGCCTGGAAGAGACGGACGAATCAGATTATGTTCCAACATCTCTAGGAACCACAATCTCATCAGCGGGGCCCCCTGCACAACGCCACAGCCACCGATCAAACCAGGACAACGCTCGGCGAAAAGGAAATTACGAGAGAAGCCCCAGCCGAACGGCAGATCAAGGAAGGCGAGGTCACAATACTGACCAACGCACAGGCAACCGAGCGGTCGAGCCCTTTGGTGACGATCTTCCATCTACCGATCCGACTATTCATCTCCTCCTACAGAAGATGAATCGCATTGAGAAGGAACAAGACCAGGCTCGGACACCAACATGGGGAACGGTACAGCCAGGGCCGTTCACCAATCGAATCCGGACATTCAGACACGAGAAGGAGGTCCAAGCACTCCGCATATCGTTCTATTCGGGGGTGGAAGATCCCGTTACCCATATTCATACCTTCCAATCAGCTCTGGGTTGCAAAGGACTGACGGACGAAGGCCAATGTTTGCTATTCCCCTCCACCCTGACCGGAGCCGCTCTGAATTAGTTCTATCGGATGGAGCCAGACACGGTTGACAATTTTAATCAGTTGAAGCAAACTTTCCTCAACCATTTTATGATTCAAACCGATCGCCTATATTCCGCCGATGATCTATATACCGTTCGGCAGCAAGACGATGAGCCGTTGAGGGAATATGCGGCTAGGTTCAGCCATGGGTACTCCAGATGTCCGGAAACTGACGACAGGGCGGCCTTCGGTGCCTTCAAAAGCGGCCTTCGGTCGTCTCAGTTTCGTTATTTGGTCCACAGCAGCAACTGGACCACCTACTCCGAATTAATGAAACAGGCGGCTATCCACGCCAAGGCTGAGCACTTCAACTCCAAGGGATCGGCTTCGACCCTAATAAACAAAACGGCGTCGACCGATCAGCCTCCAACGAAAAACAACGACCGATTCCCGGTCGATCGATCGGCAAACCAGGCCCCCTACCGAACGGCACCCCCTGTCCCTGCTTTTTCCACTCAGTGAAATAAGCGGAAGGACAACTTCTGGGATCGGCAGGACAACAACAAGAAGGGCAACCACAAGGGGAATCGGCCAGACGAAATCTTCACTTTGCTCAACACCACCTATGAGCATGTTCTCCTGACCGAAGGGGATATGATACCGAAGCCGAACAATCGGAAACTCCCTCGCCAGAGCGAAAAGGACACCGGTGTCTTCTGTCGGTACCACCAATACAACGGCCACGATACGGAATCATGCATCGCGCTGCGCAAAATTGTTGAACGCCTCATCAATGACGGAAAGCTGGATCAGTATTTAAACACCAAGCCAGCAACGGATAAATCATTGAATCGGCAGATCAATATGATCAGTGGAGGAGCGCCCATTGCCGAAGCCAGCAACCGATCCGTAAAAAACTACGTTCGTGCCGTGCGACATCCACAGATCCTCAGCGTGGCGGGATGGCGCAATGACAAAATTCAACGAAACGGTTGGGAACCTATCACCTTTTCTGAAGAAGAAGAGCAAGGCATCATCTTCCCCCACTCCGATCCCATGATCATACGGGCCGATATCTCGGATTTCGACGTAGGCCGAATCCTCATCGACACCGGCAATTCGGTCAATGTGCTTTTCGCCGACGCTTTCAACGCCCTCGGCGTGGACCCTCGGCATCTGAACAAGGATATCACCCCTCTCCTGAGCTTCTCTGGCGACGTGGTTGAACCAATCGGCAGTGTCCAGCTCCCATTCGCCGTCGGTACCTTCCCCAGACGAACGGTCCTCTACACTCATTTTCTAGTGGTCGACTGCCCAACGGCATACAACGCTATCATCGGCAGGACGACGCTCACAAAAATGAAGGCCATGCTGTCACCACACATGCTCCTCCTCAAGTTCCCCACACACGCTGGCGTCGGCCAAGTGCGAGGGGACCAATTGAGTGCACGGACGTGTTACGTTTCGGCAACCAAGGAATCGGCAAGGGCTGCGCTTCGCGAAACATACTCGGTCGCCACCAGCTTGGGCGTACCGAACGGCAGGGGGACGGACAAACCAGATGACCCCCGAGATGAGGCTGTAACCCCACAAGCGCAACCCGCCGAAGATTTAGAATCAGTCACCCTCTCCGAAGCACAACCGGACAGACAAGTTCGAATCGGTACAACCTTGAGTCCGGCACTGAGGGCTGATTTTATCACCTTCCTGCAAACCAATGCAGAAGTCTTCGCCTGATCATACGACGATATGCCCGGCATCGCCCCGAGCGTCATCAGCCACAAGCTCAGCATCTGCTCCACTTTCAAACCCATCAGGCAGAAACGGCGGGCCTACGATGCTGAGCGGTATGAGGCAATGAGGCTCGAAGTAGACAAACTGAAGACCATCCGCTTCATCCAGGAAGTAACCTACCCAATTTGGCTGGCAAATTCGGTTTTAGTCAAAAAATCAAACGGCACCTGGAGAATGTGTCAAGACTATACCGATTTAAACAAGGCTTGCCCAAAGGACAGCTTTCCTCTGCCACGGATCGATCAGATGGTGGATGCCACGGCAGGCCATGAACTTCTCAGCTTCATGGATGCATACTCAGGCTACAACCAGATATTCATGAGCCCTACCGATCGCGAACACACGGCATTCATCACCGACAAGGGACTTTACTGCTACAAAGTCATGCCGTTCGGCCTGAAGAACGCTGGGGCGACATACCAGCGATTGGTCAACAAAATTTTTTCCGACCTCATTGGCACCTCGATGGAAGTCTATGTGGATGATATGCTGGTCAAGAGCAGAACGGCCGATTCTCATCTCCACAACCTTTCGCTCATGTTCGGCGTCTTAAAAAAGTACAACATGCGCCTCAACCCGAGCAAGTGTGCCTTCGGCGTTTCCTCGGGCAAATTTCTCGGCTTCATGATCAGCCAACGAGGAATCGAGGCCAACCCTGAAAAAATCAAGGCCAACCCTGAAAAAATCAAGGCATTACTCGACATGCAGGTCCCGAAGACACAGAAAGATATTCAGAGTCTGACTGGGCGTGTCGCCGCTCTAGCCCGGTTCATCTCCAAGGCTACCGATCGTTGCGCTCCATTCTTCAAAGCCCTCAAAGGAAGCAAACGGCAGATTGTCTGGACTGCCGAATGCGATCGCGCCTTCCAAGATCTTAAGGCCTACATGAGCAGAGCACCCCTATTATCCACTCCTCTCCCCGGCGAAGAACTCATCCTCTACCTCTCAGTTTCGGCAACGGCACTTAGCTCGGTGCTCATTCGCAAGCCGAACGACATCGAACTCCCCATTTTCTACATTAGCCATGCCTTGCAAGACGCTGAGATTCGGTACCCCGAGCTCGAAAAACTCGCCTACGCTCTCGTCCTTTCAGCACGCAAGCTTCGGCCATACTTTCAGGCTCACAGTGTTACCGTCCTCACCAATCAGCCTCTGCGCCAGATACTCCAGAGACCGGAGACATCCGGTCGGCTGGTCAAATGGGCCATCGAGCTCGGCGAATTCGACATCCGCTACCACCCTCGTCCTGCCGAGAAGGGACAGGCTGTAGCCGATTTCATCTCTGAGTTAACTGATCGGTTCATAATTGTATATCATTTTGTACCCTTCTAGCTTATGATTTGGTTATGTTTTTGAGTTAAACTTGTGCTTTTAATCCTTTTTGTGTTTATCTTTCAGTTCATTGAGCTTTAGGTAATAATGAGGGCTTTGGATAGTAAATGATGCAATCCATGCATGTTAGGGCCTAATTTGGATGAATGGATGAAGAGCTTAAAGACAAACTCAATTTTGGCTACAGCCCCCTGCCAGTCCAGTTTCGTAGGTCATATTGCAAGCTTTGTTTCAGCAACCTACATAGCTCGGATGATGCAACATTCTTCATGAAAGTTGTTCCAATGGGTGTGTACTATAACATATCCAAAATTCAGCCCCATTGGATAAATATGGAGTCTGTTACCTAGCAAACACAGTGCCATGCTCAGGATGGATTTTATCAGCGCGCAAAATGAGTTAGCAATTTGTTTTGGCCTTAACTTCCTCCTCCGACCTTGGATTGGCCCAAATGATATATGGCTGGAAAGAAGACATTCTGAACTTCAATTTCGAGTGTTTAAAGTCCTAATTTGATTAAGAGAAGCCCAAGTTGTAAGCCCTTGAAGTTGCTGGTCATGCTGACCTCAGCATGTGCTGGTTGGATGCTTGGTCATGGTGAGCTAGGTATGAGCTATCATTTCTGGTTGGAAGCTTGGTCATGGTGACATGAAGATGAGCTAGGGCTGCTGGTGGGATTTATTAGTGAAGTGCATCAACCATTTCAGATTTTATAATGGAAGTGTTGTATGCATTAGTGAAGTGCATCAACCATTTCAGATTTTATAAAACAAGTGTTGTATGCATTAGCCATACTTAATTCAGATTTTCAGCTTCCTTAGGCCTATATATAGTGAGATTTCCCAAGCTTGTAAACACACCCCAAGGGGGGGAGCTCTCAAACACTTCTCTAGAGCTCCCTTCCCTTCTCTCCCTCAAATTCTCTTAGTTTTGCTTTCTAGTTCTCAATTCTAGCTTTCTTTAATGTTTTCTTAGTTGTAATTTATTTTTCTTGTAATGTACATTCTTTTCTTTAGTTTCAAGTTTGATTAGTTTCCAAGTTTCAATTATGGTTTTTGTTCTTATTCATTATGCTTATAAGTTAATATGCTAGTTTGAATGATTGATCACCATTTAGGCTTGCATGTTAGCTATCTTGGTTTGAATTAAGAGTAGACACCATGCTTTAATTCGAATTGAACTATGAATAGGAAGAGTATGTATGGACATTCGACAACAGGGATTAGATACATGCTTGGTTGTTTAAATTGTTCTTCTATGCTTAATGGGTTCCTAATGCTTAATTTTAGGTTAGACAACAAATGATCAAATTAGGGAATTAGGAACACAAGGTTATGACCAAACACCATGGCTTAATCATACTTTAGCTAGAATCAATCCATTAATCTAATTGAACTTGGGAACTTATCTGCTTGAGTTAGTTATTTCTTTCTTCCTTGTTTTATTTATTTCCTTTCTTTTTCATTTCTGTTTTGTGTAGGAAAAATGAATTGGATCATTCAATCACCAATCCTCGTGGGATCGACCTCGCACTTACATATGCTATACTACCAAACGGCTCGTGCACTTGCGAGTATCACAAGTTGAGGATGCAACTGAATCCATTTTGGTGCAGCTGTATCTACACAACAAGTTTTTGGCGCCGTTGCCGGGGATTGGCAACATAGTTTGGTTCTATTTCTTTTCCCTACTTGTTTTATTTTTATTTTTCATTTTCATGTTTTTCTAGACAATTTCAAGTTTTAAAGTTAATGACGTTAATGGACAAGTTGTGTTTGTAGTCCAACAGAAAAGGACAATTGCCCAACAAGCAAGAGAACTGGGTTTAAGTCCCAGCTTACACAAACCATTGGTGCTTGTTGCTTTGAAGCATGGAATTGGATGTGTGTTAATTTTCCTTTTCATTTTAGTTTTTATTTCCTAATCCTTTTAATTCCATTTCAAGTTTGTGTGTTTGTTTTAGCAATTTATGATAGCTTAATAAAAATGGAGAGAGATGGCAACCTCAATCATAAGAATGGGAAGTGTGGAGCAATGGGAGAAGTCGCGACCTCCAAGTGCATCACATTCGACCTAATCGCTTCAAGGGGGAGCATTTCAATCCTTTCTCTTCTTTGAATTATGTTTATTTACGTCATTGTTTTTACCTTTTGGTCCGCGTTGAGTTCTTTGTTTTTCTGTGCTGAATCCAACCATATAAAGAACGTGAAATTTGGACTTACGGTTGGAAAGTTATAGCCTAAAAACTGAACACAGGTCGAAGCTGAAAAACAGAGAAACGAATCTGTCCAAATGGTGATAAACGGGTGATAGAAAGTGCTGTTTGTGTTTTTCTTTGGTTTATTGGTTTGTTTCTTTTAGTACAACAATTTATGTTGTTTGTTTGAATTTGTTTAGAGTACTTAGTTCATTTTCGTTTATGGTTTGTTGTTCCATTTTATCTTAATTTGTTTTTGTTTCTTATCTTAAAAATTTTAAAAAGATTTTTCATATGAGCTGACTTATGGTAACTCCAGTGAGCACTTCCGTCAATACAGTGTCTAGGAGTTCTATAGGCGACACCTTCGGTGTCTAAGAAGTTTGGGTTTTAAGCGGGACCATTGTGACCCCTCCAACCTTCCCGGATCCCCTGGCTGTGTTTTCTGAGGCCCTTAACTGGTCATCCGTGAGTTGCTTGTATATTCGTGTGTTTTTAAATTAAGTTTATTTTTATTTTCTTTGTTTTCTTTTCTGTTGAGTCTTTGTTTTTGATTTGTTTTTGTTTTTGTTTCGTTAAGTTAGTTTATGTTTTTATTTACGTGGTTTGGTTGGTTAGTTTATTTCTGAGTGTTAAAACACATTTTTATTTCAAACATTGCATAAAAAAAAAAAACAACAAAAAAAAAAAAACAACAAAACAACAAAAACAAAATAAAAAAAAAAACAATAAAAAAAAAAAACAAAACAAAACAAAAAAAAGAAATATTCTTCATCTTCTTCATCATCATGGCTTGCCTCTATTTTCTCGCACTTGTAGAATCTGCAGCAGCTCCACATGGTCCTCATTTTTTCTTTGCAGTGCTTCCACGTGCTGATTGGCACAGTAGAGCCGCTTCTGCAAGTCCGCCACCATAGCCTTCAAGGAAGCTATTTCCTCGCTCATCGCGGCACACTCCCTTGTCCTCGCTAGTAGGCGCATGCCCAAATTGGTAGCGGAGACCGCGTGGAGCACAGTTAAATTGTGGGACTCCTCTACCGCTGCCTTGTCAGACCTCTGTGCCACATGCAGATGATCTGTCGGAGTGAGCTTGCTGCTAATCATGCCTCCTAGCAGCACTGCTTTGTTCGGCAGTGCCTCAGAAAAGTTCGGTATTGCCTCAGCAAAGTTTGAGGCCGTACCGTGATGATATATGGAGTTTGGGAAGACACGGTTTGGAGGAGCCCTTATCTGGGCATTCGGAGGTGCAAGGGACAGCTCAAGGTCGAGATCATCAAGGTGAGTGCATGAGGATGCCATTTTTTTGTTTCTGGATTTTTTGATGTTTTTCCTTGAGTTTGCAGGAAAAAATGCTGGGTATCATCCGCTTGTAGAGGCGTGCTTTAAATAGACATATGCTGATGAAGGTGCCAACACCATTTCGGATTTCCCGGGCATGCTCGACCTAATCGCTTCAAGGGGGAGCACCTTTACTTTCACTTTACTTTTCTTTTTTCCGTGTTTTCTGGTGTTTTATTGTTTTGCCCGTTACTTTCATTTTCTAGAGCTTTGTGTTTTTGCCTTTCCCTTTCGGCTATCATCTTTATTTTATTTTAGTTAGGGAACTGTGCTTCCATTTCCGTTTGTCGTCTTCGTTTGATTTAAGTTTGGAAAGTGTGCTTTCTTTTCCGTTTTCTTTTTCCTTCTGCAAATTTACTCTTTTATTTCCAAAACAAAATAAAGACAAAAACAACCAAAAAAAATAAAATAAATTAAAATAAAAACATCAATAATGCAGTAGAAGTCATTTCTTCACAGTGCTCGGTGTCTCGACCATTGGAGCTTTGAGTTTGGCCCTCTGGCTGTCCTCTTCCTGGGCTTCATGCACAGCCTCTTGGGGCTCACCACTTGAGCTCCCAAAGATCGCAATCTTAGCTTGAGCGTAACTACTCTCACGATCTGCTTGCTTGCGTTTACCCGGTCGGTCTAGGTCTTCCAGTTGTTTTCGCATGTCGCGAGAGTACAACTCTACCATCTTTGATAGGTTTCTATTCTCGTCCCGCAATACTTCTAGCTGGTGTCGATTCACCTCCACTATCCTTGACCTCTCCCTTTTCAAGCTTTTTATAGCAGTCTGACACTCTTCAACCATACTTCGCTCCGCCGCCAACTGAGCTTTAAGCACCTCTACCTCATGGGACTTCGCAAGTAGGCGATGACCCAAACTTGCGACACATGCTGTACTCTGCACGCTCAGTGCCAGGGCATCACTCGTGACCTGGTTGTCATCCCTTGTCCTGAACACATGTATATCTTTGGGAGTCACTAAATTTCTGCCAACTCCAATGGCAACATCGTTGTCCAGGAGTATTGAGTCATTGACAGTCACATGCCCCCGTGAGGAGGCAAAGTAGGGCATCCATACTGGTGCTGCTGCTTGGCCACGTGTTTGAGTCGGTGGAGCTAGGTTGAGATCCAACGAAAAGGGGTAGGAAGAGGCCATTTGATTTCTCACTTCTTATCTTCTTTCTTTCTTTTCTCTTTTGTGTGTTTCTGAGTTTGTATTTTTTACCCTTTCTTTTTTTTACCTTTTATAGACTTAGTTTTTGCTAACCCTAGCCATTGCGGTTCTGAGTTCTGTGCGGCCCTTACGGCTTATCTCTATATGTCGCCGCACCCGTTTCCCAACCCCCTTAATTGCATTTTCACCTTTCACCACCTTCAAGTGAAAAAGTCGTTGCGCCTTCCTACGAGTCTAATAATTCTAGCTTGGGGGATGTGAAAAGCGGCCTCTGCACGCCGACACGTCCCTCACCTATTTTCCCCGTGACTTCCCAGGAACCAAGGCATCAAGGACCACACTTTTTCTGTTTCGTAAATACCCGCCTTCGCACTCCCAATTCACGTTTCATTAAATTAAAATAAATTAATAATAACATGTGGGCTTCGGACTTCATTGTGGGCTTTGGGTTTTCACCGTTGTTAGGTTTCAAAGTGTGTTAACTTCTTTTGGGTTGGGCTTTCAATCATTTGGGTTTTGGTTTGTGTAAGACTGTTTGTTTTCTGTTTCGAGTGTTTTACTGTTTCGTTATTTTTATTTTTATTTTTTTTGTTTGTTTGTAATTTTTATTTTGTAATTATTTTATTTCAATTCTTGTGTGTTTTGTGATTTTATATTTACTTTAGTACCTTTCATTTCTTGTTATGACATTGCTTGTTCCTAATTTTTAAACATTGAGGACAATGTTCATATCTAGGTTTGGGGGTATTGGAGTTTACCAAGTAAATTTAGTTTCTCTTATTTAAAAAAATATATATATTTCTTGCTTGTTTTTTTTTTTTCTTTTTCTATATTTTGAGTCTTGTTTTGTTTTGAGTCACTTTCCGAACACATTTGATGAGATTGTGATAAATGTTTGCATGACTTAAATGAAAATTGAATTTTATTTATTTATTATTATTATTATTATTATTTTTTTTTTTGTTCCTTGTAAATTCTTCTTGTAAAATAAAAAAAATAAAATAATTAATTAATTAATTAATTTGGCATCGTTCTAGCATGATATGTTCGAAACCTTCTTTGCACTTGCCATTTGTTTCATAATTTTCCAATTAAAGGATTTGCATGACCCAAAGAATTGTATCAAGCATAAATTAGACTTATATAACCATATAATGTGAGCTTTTGAGCCTTGTGCTTCATTTCATGAGTGTTATACACATACTCTTATTTTCTTGTCATCAAAGTTGTTGTTTGATCTCATTATTCATTGATTTGGTTGAACACTTAAAAGTCATTCATTCTTATGCAATTTGATTTCATGACATTTAAAGAAATGATATTAAGGCCTTCTTTGGATCGTTTGTGCCTTTCAAGCTAACCTTATGCATGCTTAAGCATGATTTTCCATTGTTAACCATTTTGAGCCTACATGTAAACCTTTTCTTTCATTTTACCAATTATATTTCCTCGCCTTAGCCCGAAAAATAAATATTTACCTTTCTAAGGAACTCATGAGCTCTAATTCGGATGTGTTTTTCATGCTAAGTTTGGGAAGGGATATTACATAGAAGAAAAAAAAAGAAAAAAAAAGAAAATCACACAATTGGTGAAAGAAAAGAAAAGAAAAAAGTTATGATTAAATGGTAGTTGAATGAAATTTTGTTTTTGGGTTTCATTGGTGTTTGGAAAGGAGTTTAAATCATTGTAAATGAAGGTATAAGGAGTTTTGATCATGTAAAAGAAAAAAAATCTAATCGTGATGATTCGAAGTCTTCTAAACAATTTTTTTTATGCTCTTACATTGTGAGTTCCTTGGACTTTGTATTATCCATACCTTTCATTTCTCACTCACCTTACACCCTTGGCCCCATTACAACCTATAATAAAGACCTAAATTGATCTTAAATGTCATGTGGTTGAATTGCATTCATTTTTCTACTTTTAAGTGTTTGGCCTCCTTCTTGAGATCATATTAATGCAAGTTCTTCATCTTCCTATTTTTGAGTTAAGTACCTTATGATTTAACTCTAATCCCATGTCTATAACTGAGTGTTGCATTGTAGCCCTCTTCTGAGTGATTCATTTGTGAGAGGACAACTTTGGTGAGATTTGAAGTTGCATTTGTGCTTGGTATGGTTTTTGAAATTGTGTGGAAACTAAGATTGGGGAATTTGTTGCATTTGGCTATCACACTACTACACTTTGAGCATATTATGTTTTGAACTTTGCCGCTTTGTGAATAATGTCTAAAATTGAGCTTTTATTGTCAAAACGTTTAAGTCATGTGCATGAGTCATTTCTCTTCACAAAATGTTCGGAAAGATTGTTTTGAGTTTTTATTTTGATTTTGTTTTTTTTGTGTTTTGTGTTTTGTTTTTATTTTTATGTTTGTTTTTGGTTTTGGTTTTGCTTAAGAACTAACAAATCTAATAAGTTTTCTAACCATTTTGTTTTGTAGAGTTAGAAAAACGTTTGTGGGTATCGTAACTGTTAAACCCTCAGGAGACACAACTCCTCCTACTAGGGATGCCTAGAGGTTTAAAGGCTTGTTGCATTCGCTCAATGCAATCGAGTTACCTACGAAAGTGGTCTAGTTAACTTCTTGTTTTGTTTTTAACTTTGTTTTGTGTTGTTTTGCTCGAGGACTAGCAAAATCTAGGTTTGGGGGTATTTGATCGGTTCATAATTGTATATCATTTTGTACCCTTCTAGCTTATGATTTGGTTATGTTTTTGAGTTAAACTTGTGCTTTTAATCCTTTTTGTGTTTATCTTTCAGTTCATTGAGCTTTAGGTAATAATGAGGGCTTTGGATAGTAAATGATGCAATCCATGCATGTTAGGGCCTAATTTGGATGAATGGATGAAGAGCTTAAAGACAAACTCAATTTTGGCTACAGCCCCCTGCCAGTCCAGTTTCGTAGGTCATATTGCAAGCTTTGTTTCAGCAACCTACATAGCTCGGATGATGCAACATTCTTCATGAAAGTTGTTCCAATGGGTGTGTACTATAACATATCCAAAATTCAGCCCCATTGGATAAATATGGAGTCTGTTACCTAGCAAACACAGTGCCATGCTCAGGATGGATTTTATCAGCGCGCAAAATGAGTTAGCAATTTGTTTTGGCCTTAACTTCCTCCTCCGACCTTGGATTGGCCCAAATGATATATGGCTGGAAAGAAGACATTCTGAACTTCAATTTCGAGTGTTTAAAGTCCTAATTTGATTAAGAGAAGCCCAAGTTGTAAGCCCTTGAAGTTGCTGGTCATGCTGACCTCAGCATGTGCTGGTTGGATGCTTGGTCATGGTGAGCTAGGTATGAGCTATCATTTCTGGTTGGAAGCTTGGTCATGGTGACATGAAGATGAGCTAGGGCTGCTGGTGGGATTTATTAGTGAAGTGCATCAACCATTTCAGATTTTATAATGGAAGTGTTGTATGCATTAGTGAAGTGCATCAACCATTTCAGATTTTATAAAACAAGTGTTGTATGCATTAGCCATACTTAATTCAGATTTTCAGCTTCCTTAGGCCTATATATAGTGAGATTTCCCAAGCTTGTAAACACACCCCAAGGGGGGGAGCTCTCAAACACTTCTCTAGAGCTCCCTTCCCTTCTCTCCCTCAAATTCTCTTAGTTTTGCTTTCTAGTTCTCAATTCTAGCTTTCTTTAATGTTTTCTTAGTTGTAATTTATTTTTCTTGTAATGTACATTCTTTTCTTTAGTTTCAAGTTTGATTAGTTTCCAAGTTTCAATTATGGTTTTTGTTCTTATTCATTATGCTTATAAGTTAATATGCTAGTTTGAATGATTGATCACCATTTAGGCTTGCATGTTAGCTATCTTGGTTTGAATTAAGAGTAGACACCATGCTTTAATTCGAATTGAACTATGAATAGGAAGAGTATGTATGGACATTCGACAACAGGGATTAGATACATGCTTGGTTGTTTAAATTGTTCTTCTATGCTTAATGGGTTCCTAATGCTTAATTTTAGGTTAGACAACAAATGATCAAATTAGGGAATTAGGAACACAAGGTTATGACCAAACACCATGGCTTAATCATACTTTAGCTAGAATCAATCCATTAATCTAATTGAACTTGGGAACTTATCTGCTTGAGTTAGTTATTTCTTTCTTCCTTGTTTTATTTATTTCCTTTCTTTTTCATTTCTGTTTTGTGTAGGAAAAATGAATTGGATCATTCAATCACCAATCCTCGTGGGATCGACCTCGCACTTACATATGCTATACTACCAAACGGCTCGTGCACTTGCGAGTATCACAAGTTGAGGATGCAACTGAATCCATTTTGGTGCAGCTGTATCTACACAACATTAACCGCGTCCGAGGGGCCAGTTCCGAAGGACGCCGCCTCTGATTCATCTTCGACGGTACCAGTCGCCCACCCGACCGAAGGAATCTTTAATCCGTCGATTCCAAATTGGACTCTCTACGTGGACGATTCGTCCAACCGACAGGGCAGCGGAGCCGGCTTGGTACTCAAGGCCCCTGACCAGACAACCATCGAATATGCCATCCGATTCCAATTCCGGACTTCCAACAATGAAGCCGAATATGAAGCTCTATTGGCAGGCCTTCGGCTCGCTAAAGAAATGGGCGCTCAGCAACTCAGGATCTGTAGCGACTCACAACTTGTCGTCAACCAGATACTGACTGAATTTGAAGCCAAGGACACTTCGATGGTTGCCTACTTGACACACGCTCGCCGATTGCTACACCACTTCACTGCGTACCAAGTTCAACAGATCCCCAGATCCGAGAACAGCCACGCCGATGCCCTATCACGCCTTGCATCGGCGATCGACGACAACATAGGGCGCCATGTGCCGATTGAGGTCCTCACTCGGCGCAGTACCACCGACCTCGAAGTACATGCCGTTCGGCAGGATCCAAGTT
This sequence comes from Prunus avium, assembly GCF_965620075.1. Classification (NCBI taxonomy): domain Eukaryota; kingdom Viridiplantae; phylum Streptophyta; class Magnoliopsida; order Rosales; family Rosaceae; genus Prunus; species Prunus avium. Next base: position 31,388,114 of record NC_142286.1, read on the forward strand.
GGATGGATCCTATCCACGCCTACCTCGCCAACGGCACGTTGCCTGACAACAAATCTGAAGCAACGACTATCCGCCGCCGATTGGCACGATACCTCCTTCTGAATCAGATTCTCTATCGGCGTGGTCACTCCTTACCATTGCTTCGGTGCATGACCCCGCAGTAGGGAAACTACGTCCTACGAGAGATTCACGAGGGAGCCTGTGGGAACCATTCTGGGGCCCGATCATTGGCTTTCAAGACCATTCGGCAAGGGTACTACTGGCCGACTCTCCATGCCGATGCCACCACCCTGGTCCAGAAGTGCGATCAATGCCAGCATTTCGGCTCCGTTCCAAAGCTGCCTGCCGAACCACTCTCTCCGATTGTTAGCCCATGGCCCTTTGCCCAATGGGGTTTAGATCTCATCGGCCCTATGCCCCAGGGAAAGGGACAAGTCAAATTCGCCATCGTCGCCGTCAACTATTTTACCAAATGGACCGAAGCCGAAGCTTTGGCAACAATCACTGCAGCCAGGGTTGAACATTTCGTATGGAAGAATATCATTTGTCGATTCGGCCTCCCGAACGCAATAATCACCGACAACGGAAAACAATTCGACTCCTCTCAGTTCCGGCACCTATGCCACCGATTTGGCATCAACCTGTTCTTCGCCTCCCCAGCACATCCACAGTCGAACGGCCAAGTCGAAGCCATCAACAAGATCATCAAGAAGACGCTGAAGAAAAAGCTTGGGACGGCTAAAGGAGCATGGCCCGATCTCCTTCTGGAAGCACTATGGGCCATCAATACCTCCTACCGACGGTCGACTGGCGAGACGCCATTTTCCCTTGCCTTCGGTTCCGAAGCCGTTGTTCCAGTCGAGATCAACGCACCCTCGTGCCGAACGGCATCTTACGAGCCAGAGCAAAACGAAGCCCAGCTCACTCTCAACCTGGACCTCATTGAGGAACACCGTTCCCAGGCTCAGCTTCGGAATGCCGCCTACAAACAACGGACTTCCCGCTACTACGACTCGCGCGTCAGACGCCGATCGTTTAAAGTAGGGGACTGGGTACTACGTAAAATCTCCCTCGCCACCAAGGACTCCAACGACGGCACCCTTGGTCCATCTTGGGAAGGTCCTTACGAAGTTGTCACCATCTGCCGCCCAGGAACTTACCGTTTGCGCGGTACCGATGGTCAAACCCTCGGCCACCCTTGGAATGTAGAACATCTCAAATATTACTACAAGTGAACGCCCTTTCGGTCACCACCTTTGTACACCAACGTCGTACCTTCGGTCATCCACTTTTGTAATCAGTTTATTTTAGAACTCCCTATTCTATACATACGGCATTACCATCTAGCAATATTATATCGAAAATATTCTACATACGGCATGCACACATACAGAATTAAGGGACATAGCACATTAACCCGAAATGAACTTAACATTGATAAATAAAAGGCCACAGAAGGGCCATTTGTCTTTACACGCCGCCTTTCGGCATGTTCAAAATAATTACAAGCAACTAAGAAGTCTAAGGGGCTTGGGTTTCGGCATCAGCGGCTGCACCTTCACATCCAGGACCGGCATTTGCTTCCTCGGCATTGGTCGAGGCTTCGGCATTCGGCGCACTACTTGCGTTTGGCGCAGGGAGGTTCCCTTCCTCCTCACTACTGGATTCGGTGTCCTCGCCCTTGTAGGCCTCCACCATCTCTTCGGTCACCCCTTCCGACAGCGGTGGTGGATCCCGGAGGAAGTTCAGGTTCAGCTTCTTGTCAGCATTGTACCGTTTGACTCGATAGAGAAAGTCGTCACATTGCTCCATGACCTCTTTATCCACCAAACGCGTAAACTCCTCCGACGATCGGTAGTCAGCAACGGCCTTTGCCTTCTCCTCTACCAGCTCCCTGGCATGCGACCACTCGGCCGCATCCATCGCCACCTCTACCGCTGCCTTCGCCTCATGGGCAGCCACCACGTCCAGCTCGGTCGCCGCCAGCTTTGACGTCAGCTCAGCAATTTTGGCCGCATTCTCCTCGGTACGCTGGTTCGCCTCCTGCAGCATCTTTCCGGCATCAGCAATCTTCGAACGGCCCTCTTCAAATCTTTTTTGGTACCGTTCGGCAGCATTCACAGCTCGCTTCGCGCAGAGCCACATGTCCATATTGGCCTGCCACACCAACGGACACATTAATACATGCCGAATCAAAGTATCCTTAAGAAGCTACAAATCCTACACTTACCGCTGCTTGGAGACGGAAGGCCCGACCGGTTTGTTCATGCAACGTCTTCGTTGACAGTTGCTCCAGCTCAGCCAGCTCCATCTGGGCACCGTCAATCATACAGTTGATGAACGGCACAGCCTTCCGAGGACACGCGATGTTAACCGGTCCCTCCTCCCCCTCCACCTCATCATCAGGGATCAGCACCGATGTCCCCTCGTTCGGGCCCCTTGGCCGTTTCGGCAACGGCGTCACATCGATGGGACCCTCGATCTGCCGTTTGCCCGTCATTTGGAGGTGGGCCTCCCGAACGACCTCTGCCTCCGCCGCCCTCTTCTCCCTGCGGCGATCAGCCGACGTCCCTCCCGCTGGCCCTGCCGTCCTCCTCTTCTTCGGCCCGGGGGACTGAACCTTCTTCGTCTTTGGCGCCCCTTGCCCCTCTAGACGCCTCCTCGTCGCCTCGCTCATAGGCCTTCCTCCTGCCACTGCAAAACAAAAAAAACGAAGTCAGAAAGGAAACGGCAGCATAGGAAAATCGAAAAAACCGACCCTGCCGAACGGCATCTCTTACTCTGCCTTTTTTCTTCTTCCTCTTCCTCCTTCACCCTCCGATCGTGTTCGGCCCTCCCGATCAGGCCTGCCTTGAACAGATTCCGAAAGTAGAGCAGCTCCTTACAAAACCGATCTTCTTCGGCAATCTTCACTCTCACCCTCTCGATTGCTTCAATCTCTCTGATCGGTGCGGCCGGCCGTTTCAAGGACACTGAAACCAAAATACAAACGGTCAGTACCAAAAAAAAAAAAAAAAAAAACACTATTAACCCTGCCGAACGGCAGGTCCTACCCTACTGACTGTCTGGAAGGACGTAGGAATCCTCTTCTCAACGATAACTCCGGGTGCCGATTCCCAATCACCGGAGACAATCACTCGACGCTTACGCCACGTCTTTTGAGAGCTCGGCACCCCCACCACAAAGTGCCCACGCTGCCCTGCCGAGAGACAGTTGGACTGAACCCACCCTCCATGATCGGCATTCTTCGCCCTCGTCACACTGTACAGCTGGGCGAACTGTTCGTAGCTTGGCTCCCCCTCGCCGGCCAAGCTGAACGCCGTGATCGTCCCGAGCAGCGTAATCCAAATATTTGGGTTATACTGCCCTGGCGCATAACCGATCGCCGCCAAGATCTTCTGCACCGATTGCCTTAACGGCATCCGAAGGCCATGCTTAAACACGTCCGTTAAGAAGACCACCCCCTTGTCATTGTAACTAAGCGACTCTAAGGGCTCCGGAATTCGCATCCCTACCGATTCCGGAATATTGTACTCCGACCGAATCTTAGCCAACTCGGATTCGGTCAGTGTGTTCGGCTCTAAGTCATCTACCCCAAACACAGGTTTCGTGGGCTTCGCCATCGGGATCCGCTGCCTACCCCTGACGACCCTCAGCACCCCTTCCCCTGGAACGGCAACAGAGACGCCACCCCCATCGGCCTCACGACCCGACGTCGAAGGCTCACCACCCCCAGGCACTCTCGTCGAAGTACCCCCAGCCTCGGCACGCTCTCCTGCCCCCTCCACTATCTCACAGCTAGAAGAGCTCGCAGATTCAGAACTCCCACTCTCTTCGGCAGAGCTCCCCGAGGACGACTCATCCTCGAATGCCCTCGGACTACGCGTACGCTCGGATTCGGTATCTGACATCTACAAACAACACACGAACGTACACTAAGGGCTATGCTAGAATCCAAATCCTATTCTACCTCCTAAAAACACTATGTTCATGCGTGTTCATACGCGTTCATGCTCGTTCATACATTGTTCAAACAAAAATTCTTGAAATTCAACACTTTGATCTAAGGGAATGTGAAAACACGGCAACATACCTTGTTTACGCGGTGGCTCAAGCTCGCCGGAAATTGCCTCCGCCTTGTTCAACCTCGCCGGAAATCGCCTGCTTAGCCTTCGCAAGGTCGCCGGAAATCGCCTCTCACAAGCTCTCTTTGCTCTCAAAATTTCCAAGTATTTGAACTCTCGTCTCCTCCTCACATTTATAAAGCCGATTTAGCATCGGGAAGCGAAGCGACTCATCGGGACACGAAACGACGCGACACTTCGCAACCATGCCGACACGTGTCACGCATGCATGGGGGCGACCAACCGTTGTCAGTTGACATGTTTCTAATCCTCAGAGACGCTTCAACTTCCCGAATGTGGCAGATCTAGCCACCTTCGAGCACAACTCCACTAACGAACAGCAGGCGCACATTGATGAGTCTTCACTCACCTCTCGTGCCGAACGGCAGGCGCACATCGTGGAGTTTTCACTCCCCTCTCGTGCCGAACGGCAGGCGCACATTGATGAGTTCTCACTCACCTCTCGTGCCGAACGGCAGGCGCACATTGATGAGTTTTCACTCACCTCTCGTGCCGAACGGCAGGCGCACATCGTGGAGTTTTCACTCCCCTCTCGTGCCGAACGGCAGGCGCACATTGATGAGTTCTCACTCACCTCTCGTGCCGAACGGCAGGCGCACATCGTGGAGTTCTCACTCACCTCTCGTGACGAACGGCAGGCGCACATTGATGAGTCTTCACTCACCTCTCGTGCCGAACGGCAGGCGCACATCGTGGAGTTTTCACTCCCCTCTCGTGCCGAACGGCAGGCGCACATCATGGAGTTCTCACTCACCTCTCGTGCCGAACGGTAGGTACACATCGATGAGTTTTCACTCACATCTCGCGCCGAACGGCAGCCGCATATTCATGCGTCTTCACTCACCCCTTGCAACAATCGGCACACCCTGCCGTCTCTTATCCAAGCTCACTCCCTTGGGCACTTGGGGGACTACATACCACTATGGGACCATTGTGTCCGGGTCTGAATGCCGAATACACATTCAAGTCCCCAACCGAGAAGCTTCTCAATCGGCAACTTGGGGGACTACTGTTTGTACCATACCAGACCCTCTACTCGTACAACGACACGTGGATCTCATAAACTCGCCCAAGCACCCAAGGCCTCGAACAATCGGCATAGGCTACTGATGATATTGTCTCAAAGCAGCAAAAGATCATTACAAGCCCAACACAGCCTACAATCGGTATCCCCTACCGATTCCGCAGAATCAACCTCGAAGCACCCGCCTGAAATATCTAAGGACTCGTGTCAACCTCATAGGGCCCTCCCACGAGTCCCACATCGAAAATGAGCACTAAGAGCATACTAAATGCCCTCTATAAATAGGCCCCTCCATTACAATGCAGGGGTAAGACTTTTCAGCTTGACTTTTATACTTCTATATGGTCAACAGCAAGAGCTCTTAAAACAACAAACTTACTTCGGCATCGGAGGGTCTTAGGCTGGTTCCACACCGGTTCCATAGACCTTACGAGTCTCGACTTCTTTCTATTCAGGATCAGCATCCAAGGACAGGAAGAATCGGCATCCAATATTCAATCGATCTCTCGATCGTCCATCCCATTTGTAAGTTGCACTCATCTCTATCTGTTCAGATTTAGCGCCAACACACATTAATATTGAATTATCTTCGAATTTCATAGTCTTTAATTAATTTATTTTATTCCTCATTTATACCACTTTACTCATTTTATTTTATTTTATTTTATTTTATTTATATTGGGTAATTAGTTAATTTCGTTTTACAATGGTAATATTTTGTATTACCGCCCCAATATTGACAGCCAAAGGCGTCTATTGGAGAAATTTCCTACTTTCTTTTGTGGGTAGGAAGTTTATGATGTCGTGAACCAGAAGTTCATGAGGCCCCAATATTACACAACTATTAAAGTAGTTGAAGATTATGATGTCATGAACTAGAAGTTCAATAACCGGATAACTTTTATGTTGTGGCATGACTGTCTTGGCAATCCATGTTCCACAATGATACATAAGATCTTTATAAATTTGTGAGGACATTGTTTAAAGACTCAAAATATTGTCTTGTCCAACAAATATCATTGCAAAGCATGCTCACAAATAAAAGTTGTCATGAGATCATCTGAGTCAAAAATTGACTTTGAGCCCTCTTTCCTTAAAAAATTCAAAGGGATATTTGTGAGCCTATACAACATTTAATTATGGATCACTTCACCAGTTTTATTGAATGTACCTACTAAAATGGTCGCATATTTGTCTTTTGTCAAGATGATTACAAGCACAACTCCTACATTATCAATCCAGTCAATTTGACTTGATAATGATGGTGAGTTTATTTTCTTAAATTTTGAGGCAATTTTCCGGCCGTTAGAGGGAGAAATGGCAATTCCTGAAGAACGTCGTGAAATAGTGTTGAATCAGTTTGCTTTTGTCTTATCAAGATAATTTATATATATAATTATGAATATGCAAGCATGAATTGATATTCATGTATCACAATCCATTAACATGACAATAAGTGACTATATATAATGCATGCCTGGAGCATGACAGAAATATAGGTTCTAAAGACTTAACTCCCCAGAAGTAAAGATTATTTGAAAAATTCAAGCCCTATAGAAAATAACGCTCTATAAGAGGTTGTAATCCACATTTTCTAAATAATAATCTTAAAAGAGATGTTTGTCCCATAAGTGACAATATAAGCCCCTGAAGAGGCATTGGTACCCCAAAGCAATGAGATGCTTATAAATTATGTATACGCATGCACATGAGAATTGTGGGATCACAAATCGATTATACATTTGGTTTATTAATAGCTACTACAATCATCAAGGGCTATGATTATATTAAATTACGTTTCATGAATGTCGACAAGTTAAGTGACTGGCCAAAATGGAAATAGGCAATTCCATTTATCACTAAATATGAAGTGTTGGATGTTGAACCTATAACTCAAACACCAAATAACAAATGTTAAGTATGAAGGTTACATATTGGTGTTTGTGAGGTGAAATAAGATTACTAATATGACATAAGGTTTCCTGGTAGAGACATGGTTTTAGTCTCTCATCCCATCGTAGATGCATCCCTCATTTCTATAAGCACATTTGTTATTTTACCGTGAAACTTATAGTATGTGTTAATTGTATATTTATTAAGACTGTATGGAACATGGAAATCCTCAAAGTTCATGAAATATTTGAGATATATCGGATAAGTGACCCCTTGAAGGATATAAAGTACCACAATATTCTTAATTAAGAATTAACACTAAGAGTTTGAGTATTTTGAATTCAAATTTGATATTGTTGTAACATAATCTAACTATTATATTAGTTGTTGATGCTCAAGAGTTCAATCATTTGAAAAGTGAAAAGCAGGTAGAATAGTGTGATAAACAATCATGTATAAAAACAATGTTGCTTGTATTGCTCAAATTAGAGAAGGGTTCATCAAGGGTGACATAGGTTCAAAAAAAACCAAGAGATTGTAGTTAAACAAATTCGTTCACAAGATAATCCGGGTAACCCTTTTACCAAAGCTTTTCTGAAGCCTAAATTACAAAAGTTAATGAAAATCAGGGGGAGCATCCCAATTCTACAACATACAAGACATATGCGCGTTGTACTCTTTTTCCCTTTGACTAGGTTTTTGTCCCACTTGATTTTTCCTAGCAAGGTTTTGACGAGGTAACATAAGCGTGTCCAACACCATATCAATGATCCAGAAGAAAGTTGCACTTTTTTTCTCTTCTCTTTGGTTTCGTCTCACTGGGTTTTCCAAGCAAGGTTTTTAACGAGACAACAATGTCATTGTATGATGAACATCCAAGGGGGAGTGTTATAAATCTATGGAATGTGGATGACCACCATAACATCCATTACCCCCACCCTTGATTGCTTTGTAACCTATGCCCTTATTATTGTAATTAGTAGCTATAAATTGTGGGTTAAATACCTCTATTGTAAGCCTATAAATAGGCGCTTATCAAAGATGAATAAGATAAGTTGATACAAGTTCATAGAACAAATTCTGTCTTTCTCTTTCTCTTATTGCCCTCTACAATTTCCCCTAGTTTTCTAACAATATCAATTTTTTAGGCTACATCAAGTGGATATATATTATTATAGAGCTAGTTAGTTATATAGTCATTCTTAGCACTAGTAATATAGATAAACCCTACACCATTTAATTTCTATAAACAAACACAAAAAATGACAGCTAACCCTACTTTGATGTCATGTTCAGTGTTTTGGGTTTTAGGTTTTTTCATGAGGTTTTGGGGTTGGGCTTATTTTAAGAAATCGATGGTTGTTTTGTAATTTATACGAAGTTCAAAGCCTCTTTATTATGTTGTAAATGGGCTTTAGTGTGTTTTTAAAGTCCATTTCATGTAGGGTGTTTTAATAATTTGGGCATTAGAGGTGTCAAACGAGCTGTGCCGGACCGATCGTACTGAGTCGGCCCTGCCGGTTTAGAGTCGGGCCATTTAATAAACAGGTCGTGCTGAGCCCGCCCATTTAGGAAAATCATCAATTCCAACCTGAGCCCATGCCCCAAGCCCATATGGGCTCGGACCGTGCTCTTGCCAAGCCATTAAAAGGGCCCATGCCAAATTTGACTTATGTATTGCATTTTTATTTTATTTTTGTAATTTTTGTTACAGTTAAGTATATATTAACAAGATTTATTATTTGTTAAAAAAATGGCCAATAACTTTCTTTAAAGTACATTTAAATAGAAAATAACTAGATTATTGTTTGGATTTTAAAAATTAAAACTTGAAAAATAAAATCATTATTTTATATATAAAGAAAACATTAATTTTTAATATTTATTATTAGAGAAAATAAATAGACTTGAATTGAAGATATAAATGTAATAATATTATGTATTATTTTTCTCTAAAACAAATATAATTTAATAAATAGACTTTAAAAGGGCTAGCATGGCCCGTTACAGGCCACGCCTCTGCCCATTGGGCCTAACTACTTGGTCCCGGCACGATTCAAAAATACGAGACATGCCGTGTCGAGTCTTACTTAAGCAGGCCGTGCTTATACTGTGCCTGATCGGTTTTGTCTGTTTGACACTTCTAGATAGAATAGTGAATCTTCTATTATTATATTAATATAATACATTCATATCAATCAAGTGATATTTAATACGGGGCCCTCTAAATATGTGGTCATCCTTATTTTGGTGGAATAAAGTCGAAAATCGAATACCAATGTCAACATCAATATAATAAAATATTTAATGCTAAACAATGGGGCTCTGTGCAGATACTCAGCTTGCACATGCTAAAAGCCGTGGTATGTGGAGCATGCAGTAGTCAGGAGCCACAAAGCAATTTGTTCTTTGGCTCTGTTTCTTAGTCAATTAGAGGTCAATTAGTCCCTATATTTTAAGTTATTTTTCATTATCGTTTATGTAGGTTTATCTCAGGCAATTTTAGTATACTAGTAGTCTGCAGCTTTCTTAATCGCAGTCTAACTAGCTAATCCGTTGATTTTCAACACCAAAATTCGAGGCGGATGACTCATGTGCGAAGATCATATGTTGCCACAAATTTTCATCTTGAAAATTAACAATATAATTTTTTTTAATAAAGATTAAAAACTTGAGAAATCGAATCTATGAAAATGTAGGGATAAATGCTCTTAACTTAACCAGTTGAACTACAATTCACTTCCAACTGCCATTTTTTTAAAACACAAACGACAATCTAAACTATAAGGGAGAGTGGAGGATTCACACACACACGCTAATAAAGTGTCATACGAATTCAAACATGAGGCTACTTAACTACAAATCAAGATCCTTTTCTATTGAATTAGACAAATGTACATGATGGAGATATATATTCTTTGTTAACTTTCTAGCTGCTTAAAGTCAAGAAATTAGATGCTAAACTTCATGGTTGTTGTGGACTTTTAGGACTTTATTTCTTTATCATTTGGTCAGGGAATCCAATTGCATGCCTACTTCTTTAAATATGAGCGTGCAGCCCGAAGAAGATTGTTCTAATTCCAATATATTGGTACAGGTACACATGTGGTCCCTGGTCGAACGGCAATATAGGTAAAGCACTAATCAGGCATCAATTATTCTAACAGAGGCGGGGTCCAGCTTATACTGCAGTACTCTACTTTATTTATCCCCAATTAATAATGCAATGATACACGAAATAATTTTTTCATATGTCATTGCATTATTGATCGGGAATAGCAAAATAATACTATCCCCATTATAATTTTTTTTTTTTACTACTTTACTAGGACTTGTCAGGGGAAACAAAGCAATTTGCTCTTTGGGTCGGTTTCTTTGTAAATTAGAGGTCAATTTTTTTTTTTTTCGTTTATGTAGAGGTTTATCTTTGGCAATTTTAGTATATTGTAGTTTGCTACCTTTCTCAATCGCAGTCTAATTATAGCTAAATCCATTTATTTTCAAGATGAAATGTCTAATTATACCTAAATCCATTGATTTTCAAGATGAAAATTTGAGGTGGATGACTCATGTGCAATGGATGATCCTATGTTGCGACACCAAATTTCTGCCACGAAAATTAATAATATTAACAATTTAGACAAAGATTAAAAACTTGGCAAACCAATTCATAACCGTAAGACAACTAAAATTTTCAACATCTAAATTATAAGAATGAAAGTGAAAAATACTTCAAATTACACGAAGAAAATAATAGTGTTCTTGGGAATTTTTATTTGAGGATTTATTTTTCTACTTGTCGACGAAAGCATCACATGACTCGCATTGTTGGGCTATAAATGGAAGTTTCCAAGAATAAAATGTAGGACATATTAATATATAGAAAAATTTGGTAAAACTCAATATAATGAAAAATAATAAGGATATAATCAATAGGCTAGTTCTGTTTTAGACTTAATCAATTGATTTAAAAAATTTATTAGCTTAAAGTCAATGGGCCTTGTCAAGGGCTTTAGGGGCTGTTTAATTTGTATTTAAAATTACGTTTCTACCCTTTCGTATTTTATATTGAGCCAAATCTGAGTCTCGATCACACAATATCACGACCAACAACCTCAGCTTTAGATTCAATCTCAAATAGATACCACGAGGTCGCAACCACCACCACGAGGTCTCAATCAGAGGATCTACGCCGGCGAATTCTTGAAGCTCAGAGGGCGGCTAATGCTGATGCCAACGATCTTACTCTGGTGAGATCGAAGCTTCAGTCCAACGACGAGGACTGGGAGGACAGCTATGATGAATCTATGGTGCAGAACGTGAAGGCCAAGGAGGCGAAAAAATCGAAGCCTAAGAGCATCCACAGTGGGGGGGTGTAAATTCGGGGGTGTAAAGCCACTTTTACATCCCCTTTACACCTCCGGGGGGTGTAAATATATTTTTTGCTCCAATGGGAAAAAATGTAAAAGATGTAAAAATAGATGTAAAGCCACTTTTTCTTCATTTTTCTTCTCTTTTCTCGGGTGAGTCCCGCCTGCAAAAGATGTAAAAATAGATATAAATGTACATTTTATTTTACATCTCTATGGTGGTGATGTATATTTACAACCCTTTACATCTTCCCATTGAAGACGATTCCGGTGACAAGGGGTTTATATTTAACATACACCCCCATATACACCCTTCCATTGTGGATGCTCTAAGAAGCCAAAGAATCCTAAGGTCACGGTCACTGTGGCGGCAGCTAAGATCGACGATGGGCGGCGACGGTGTTGGATGGCTGGAGGTGGATTGTTGGACATGTGGCATAAGTTGATTGAGTTCAAATAAATTTTTTAATATAAAGGGAGTGGCATTTAATGTAATTTGGAGTCACAAACATCTACGAATTGCGTATCACAGTCTATGTCTTCGATCACTTTCTTCAATTCTTCTACATAATTTATATGATTGCTTAATCTATTGCTAGGAGGCAAATCTTTTTGAGGCTCCAAAAGCTATAAGTTCTGACTCCATTGTACTTCTTGAAATTATTGTTTGTTTCTAGGAAGCCCAGGATATAGTTGCTCCTCCTAACAAAAATACATATCTTGAAGTAGACTTTACATCAAAACTATATGTAATCCAATTAGCATCAATATACCCTTCTATTACACAAGGAGTAAGTGTCAAAGTAATCAATTCCTTTCTTTTGAGTGAATCCATTGGCTACTAATCTAACCTTGAATTTGTCTATGCTTCTATCTAGTATTTAAAAACTCATGTTTTTTTTTCAAAAAAAAATTATGATTTTTGAGTTCATTTTTTTTAGTAGGATATCAAACGGGCCTTATCTTTCACAATTTTAGTGTGCTAGTAGTTTGCAGCTTTGTCAATCTAATTAGCTAATCCATTGAATATTAAGACGAAAAGTCGAGGCGGTGTCTCATGTGCGAAGATCATATGTTGCCATGCCAAATTTTCGTCATGAAAATTAACAATATAAACAATTTGGATAAAGATTAAAAATTTGAGAAACACGTCTTAGTTGTAAGATAACTAAAATTATCAATATTTAAATTATAAGATCGAAATTGAAAAACACTTCAAATGAAACAAAGAAAAATGTGATAGCCTACACTAGTAATAGAACAATAATGAAAAAAATATGTTGCTTAATTAAATATTCATTTTCCCAAGTAGGGTACTTGTGAATTGTTTTTTTAAGGATTATTTTGGCTCCTTAAGATTGAGGAAATACTCCTCCTTTCTGTGAATCACAGTTTGACACATGCAAAAATAATTCATTAAAAAAAGAAAAACTTCTACACACATATCATACTGGTATTGAGAGCAATGGTGAAGCCAGGATTTCATGTGTGTGGGGGCCTCTTACAAATTATAAAGAATCAAAAATTCGAACTCACAATACATACGAAAAATAGTATATATATCACATATGTCAAGAATTATATTGCTTATTGGTTGCAATCATAATTGTCGTCAACAAAGAGATAGAAAAATACATTCTGAGCAAGAAAAATTGCAAGAGAAAGACAAATAGTAGCGATTTAGCAAATATCTTTAAAGCTTCCCCCCCCCCCCCCCCCCCCTCTCCCATTAAACCCAATAGAAAGAAAAAAAATCAAAATTTCACAAACTTAAAAAAACCTTACATCCCTTCATGCATTCATATCATATATGAAAAAATGTTTTATGTAAAAATATTGACTAAGTATGAAAAATAATTTTTCGGAATAATTATTTTCTCAATATAATTTTTGGCGGCTTTTATTCCTTACACATCAAATAAGAAAACTTGATTTTATGGGATTTTAGTATGAAGTATATATTGACTTAATGAGCCATCATTTTTAGCCTAAATCGTATTTTGCACTAAAACCAATTTTTCATATTTTGATTTGGTGGGAATTTAATTTTCTAGTATTTTTATTTGAATCCAAATAGGGGATACTTCCTTATTTACATTGTAAACTTAAGTAAATGGAGTAATATAAAAATAAATGAAAGTAAAAGGACACCTGGAGTGCAACACTACCAGCTGAGCAAAAGGGCAATTTGAAGCACTTCCTTGTGCCTTAATAGGTCTGCCACAACGCATGTGGGTACATATCAAAACGTAAAATATTTGAAATAATATACATATAGAAATACATAACAGTATATTACTTTTAAAATATAAACAAATTGAGTGGGGGCCCGTGACCACACTGGTCCCAGTGTGACTCCGCTCCTGATTGAGAGAAATGTAGGAGTTCCTAGAAAGGGAAGTATTTCCTTTTTTTTACTAATCATGAACTTTGAGACAAGCCAGCTTTGGGCAATGCGAACAAAAGCATCACATGACTGGCATCGTTGGGCAATATATGGAAGTTCTCAAGAATAAAAAGTGCATATATTTCACAGTCTGAGGTCTTCGATCAGTTTCTTCAATTCCTCTACGTAATTATATGATTGGTAATTTATTGCCACGAGGCAAATCTTTCTGAGGCTCCAAAAGGCAATTTTGTTCTTTTACTTGGTTTCCAAGCCTTTCAACTAAAACCATAAACAAAATTCCCCAACAGGATTTTTGTAAAAATGTCACTTGAACTTATACCTCAATTTCAATTTGTCACCTTAAAGAAAAATTTAAGAGAAATGTCACCTTAATTTTTCAAAATCCATGATTTGTCATCTTACTTCAACAACATCCAATTTTCCATCCATTTTAAAGGTATTGTAATCTTTCCATTTTCAAAGGTATTTTAAAAATGGAAAAATCATTATATAAAAAACTGTATATCTTTTAAACAATTAAAATTGAAAAACAAAAATCTCACATTCTCCCATTCTCTGTGCCCCACTGGCGGCTCCAACCAACCCCACCCACCTTGAAATCCATTCCCCATTCCCTCTTCACAACCCCTTCGTCCATTCCCCCTCCCCTTTCAGCTTCCTCCTTCTCTCTCTACCATGACACACCTACCCTCCACACACAAATTTCCTTAGCCTACCTAAACCGGGTCCACCTTTTTCTTATTCTTTTTTCTTATTGGTATTTTTCCATTTGCATATTGAAAATTTGTGAAATGACAGCTACCAAACCAACAATTCAATAGCCTACGTAACATATGGTGACCAAGCAAACTTTAGATCCTTCAACATAAACACAGTGGCGTAAGTTAATAAAACTATGAAGACAAGAAATGAGTTGGATTTTAGGTGGGAAGCTTAAGTAGTTTTAAATCAGGTATCTGAAAATTTCAGATATGCTCAATGAACACCATAAAAAAAAAACTATACATGCTCAGAGAAAGATAAGAAAGGGGTAAGGGGGTCCTGTGTGCAGTGGTGGATCCATTATGGGGTCAATGAGGTCAAACAACCCCATGGCAGCCCAGGAAATGGCTTGGAGGTCCTTGGTTTCTTTTGGCAGCCATGGGAGATGACCAAGCCGACACAAATTTTAATAAAAAGGAAGATATTTGTTAGAGTTTTTTAAATATTTTTTAATTATGTTGGGTACACCTATAAATATTAAAAGTATACATTAATAATATAAAAATATCATTTACCATAGTGGTTTGTGAATTGAAAAGGACTTTGAGGTCAATGGTTCAACACCCATTGTGTTCCCTATTTTTTGTAATATTCAAGGTATTTTGTTATTTGGGTTATTTTTGGGTGAGTGTATTTATTATTTGAGTTAGTGTTATTATTTTGATAAAATTTATGATTTACATAATACGTATATGAGCTTGATTTATTGAATGATATTTTTATTAATTGGAATAAGTTTGGTGTGTTTTTTATTTATTTTTATTTTTGCATTGTTTCATCTTAAAAACAAAATCGGAACTTTAACACTATGACCCCATAGAGTAACAATCCTGGATCCACCATTGCCTGTGTGATGTGTTTTGGGGGCGGGTGGGATTAGGGTTGGGGAGAAAGGGAGAGAGGTCTCGTTTTTCTCTCTTTGTTTTCCTTGACAATGGAAAGACTAAAATACTCTTAAAAATGGATGTAAATTGGATAGTGTTAAAGTCAGATGACAAGTCATGGATTTTGAAAAATTAAGATGACATTTCTCTTACTTTTTTCTTTAAGGTGATAAATTGAAACTAAAGTATAAATTTAGGTAACATTTCTACAAAAATATGTCCCCACTAAATGGGAGCTTGAGAAAGTTTTTGACCAATGCCAGCAAAGGCATGACGTCACCACGTGCATCCTTGGCCCAAAGCATCAATTCCAACATTCAATTGTGGTCACATATATTGAAATGAAATGAACTTTTAATTTCCATCGAAATATCGAAAACCTACCTCTCTTATTCCATTCTGACCAAAAAAAGAAAAAAGAAACCTCTCTTATTCCGTATGGAGAAAGCTTCAGAGCTAGTCGTCATCCCATCCGCCGGCATCGGCCATCTCGTCTCCGCCGTCGAGATGTCGAAGCTCCTTGTTGCCCGCCACGACCAACTTTTCATCACCGTCCTCATCATGAAGCTACCCTTCAACTCCAAGGGCACAGAGGCCTACATAGCCTCCCTCGAAGCCTCTCCCGTATTGCCACGTGTCAACTTCATCACCCTCCCAAAAGTCCCAGACCTAGACAAGCACCTCAGCTCCCACTCCTTCCGCAACCAGTTCGTCGAAAGCCACAAAACCCACGTCAAAAACGCGGTCGCCGAACTCACCGAGTCAAAGTCCGAGTCAAGGCCTCGGCTTGCTGGGTTCGTCATCGACATGTTTTGCACAACAATGATCGATGTGGCGGATGATTTTGGGGTTCCTACGTACATGTTCTTCACTTCACCTGCTGGGTTTCTCGGGCTGCTGTTTAACCTACAAAGAATTCGCGATGTGTATGGCAAGGACGTCAGTGAGTTCAAAGACTCGGACGCTGAGTTGTCCCTGCCCACTTTTGTCAACTCGTTTCCCGGCAGAGTCTTGCCCAGTGTGGTTCTGGACAAGGAGGGCGCGGAGTCGTTTCTAAGCTATGCCAAACGGTTTACAGAAACCAAGGGCATTTTGGTAAATACATTCAAGGAGCTAGAATCACATGCTCTTGATTCTCTTTCTGGTGGTGAAACCCCGCCTTTGTATCCGGTGGGTCCCATCTTGAATCTGATGAGTGATGAGACCCAATCGGGTTCGGAGCAGGCCCAACAGAAGTCGGATATACTGGGGTGGCTAGATGATCAGCCTCCTTCGTCAGTGGTTTTCCTGTGCTTTGGGAGCATGGGAAGCTTTGGCGAGGACCAGGTGAGGGAGATAGCGTTGGCGCTGGAGCGGAGTGGGCACCGGTTCTTGTGGTCTCTACGCCAGCCCCCACCAAAGGGGACCATTGTGTCCCCTGGTGACTACTCGGATCTCAAGGGGGTCTTGCCCGAAGGGTTCCTCGATCGGACGGCTGCGATGGGAAAGGTCATAGGGTGGGCTCCGCAGGTGGCGATCTTGGCCCACCCAGCAGTAGGAGGGTTCGTATCCCACTGCGGGTGGAATTCCACGCTTGAGAGCATATGGTTCGGGGTGCCGATGGCCACGTGGTCGGTGTACGCGGAGCAACAATTAAATGCCTTTGAATTGGTAAGGGAGTTGGGTTTGGCAGTGGCAATTAAGATGGATTATAGGAGGGACACCCAAGTGGTGGTGAGTGCGGAGGAGATAGAGAGAGGGATAAGGGAGGTGATGGAGCATGATAGTGATGTAAGGAGGAGGGTGAAAGAGATGAGTGAGAAGAGCAAGAAAGCTTTGATGGATGGTGGGTCCTCACACTCTTCATTAGGACATTTTCTTGATCAGATTTTTCTTTGATATATTAGGAAAGTCCTAGAAAAATAAGAAATCCCCGTACCAATTGCTACTGTTTTTGTTTCTGTCATGATTTGATGAATTTAATAAAGTTCTTGATTCTAATATTTTTCTCTATATATATATATATATATATGCTCCTTCTTCGCCACATGAACTGAGGTTGATGTGTTTATTTCGGTGCACATTCTAGATCTTCAATATCTTGATAAATTATATTGTATTAATAGCATCGGGGGCAGAGCCGGAAACTTGAAGTGGCCTTGGCTTGGCCCCACTAATAATGGTGAGAACTGGAGGTTGAAAATTGATTATAAGATAAGAACGGCAAAATTTGGATGAGGAAAGGAAACCATGATCCGTAAGCCTTTTAAACTAACTAACAATGAAAGTGATTTGCCAATTCTAGTTGTCTTCTTCATGTTGAGAGCCGACAAATTTGCACGTTGTACGTATTCAATTTCTATTCTTCAACTTTCTACTAAAATTTTGTGGTGCATACCAAAAGAAAGAAAAATGTTGTTAAATGAATGGTGTATGATACGAAAATATTGAGTTGCATGTAAAGTAAATAAGATATAATATTTAACGAAATTAGACAAGTGGTGTCTATATTCCCGGAGATAGAGCAGCATCAATGACCTTTTTCCACTACGAAAAATAAAGTTTTGAATTTGAAAAAGAAAACACCTCGATCCAAGTGGTAATCCATACAAACTACAGGAGAATCAATCTTAAAATGTGGCAAAACTTTATGAAAAGTCTTGTGACGTTTTGTGTTTGGTCCACAATTCCTACCATGTTTTTACTCTCATCCTTGTTGATAAGTCTAGTGCAGTTGTGTGGTAAATTATCAGACACCAAAAGCTCATCTCATATCAATTATTTAAAGGTTCTTCTTTTCAGCCAAACCAATGATTTGAGGGGCCACGCCACTCTCTACTGCCAAGTCCACGACGACTTGTCGGACCAAAACCAATTATGATAACTTTTGTTCTGGCTTGGTTTACAAGTAAGGTTATCAAATTTTCAAAGTCACAAGATTAATATAAAAGAAAATATTGACTAAACAAATGCCAGCAAAGGCATGACAAAGAAGTAATCAAAGCAATGGATGGGAAGTGCCAAATTTTGACGTCAGGGGCACATTGGCGGAAAAAAATAGTTCGATTTCTTAATATTTAAAAAAAAAAAGAATAGCGGGTCAATCGAAAATTAGGTACAAGTTCAAAGAGCAAATCACAAGTATACCCTTTTTATAATAACAAGGGGAAAATGAAATTCCAACAAAGGCTTTAATATCTCTAAGGTTATGAAATTAAAAAGGGGTGACGTCCAATAAATATGAAAGATGAACAAAGCCGCCCGAACGCTTGGCCAAGAAAGCCCAATAAACTATAATCTCAGTTCCATAGATAAATACACAAGCCATATAATATAATTTTGTCTTCACCATTTTTGTGAGGTTGAGTCTTTTTGAAGCTATATACTTCTTTTAATACGATGTTAAAATAGGTGAAGTTCAAGTAATCTTCATGAACAGAAACTTTGATTAAAATTGATTTTCTCATCGTTTCTCTTCTTAACAAAGTCATGAGCAAAAGTAAAGTAGATTCCAATTAAAATTTAAAACCGTCGTTGCTATACGTAAAAGTCATTCAATGCACACCCAGAATATGTGCAGTGTCGTCCAATGGCTAGTCCCCTAATAATCAACATAGTAAGTGCCTACAACCACCCTTTCAGCCTAGTAGGGAGGGTGGCTGAAGATCTTTCTAAGCTTGATTTCAGGAGATGTGTTCCCTTTCATCTCTATAAATACCATTCACCTACATTTAGACAAAGATAATAACTCCTTCATATCCAGAAACTCTATTCATTTACTCTCTTAAACACCATTTGTTCTCCCTCTAACTTAGGCATTAGAGAGGACTTGGCTGGTACTACACCAGTGCCTCTTTCTAAGTTGTGCAAAACACCTAAGCCAAAGAAGAAAACCCATCCATACTCACATTCGATCTTGGCCCAATCAAGGTCCTAGTGAACCACCGGATTCAACACAAGTCAACAACAATGACATAAGAGATAGGGTTAAAAAAATGAGTGACGATAGCCAGAAAGCCTTTGGGGATGGTTCCTCCTTGGGACGGTTTATTGATCAAATTTAACTAATTCTGATTTAGCAAAGCTCAAGATCATCATTTAAATGTTTGGCTTTTTTAAACAAGTTTTATAAAACTTAGTATAATAACAGGGGAAATATGAAATATATATATATATATATATATATATATTCTCAACACTGTTGCTTTAATATGTGTAAAGTTATAATCAAGGACCAAAATATTGATAATATTGATGAAATATCATCTTTTCGAGTCTAGAATATTTTGGAACATATTCATACACATATCGTATAATTATGAACAATATCAGGAAATATTGACGTCAATAATTTCTTACGCGCTTCAACAACATTTTGTCAAAATATCGCGATAGCATGCAATGGACAAGAACGAAAAAAAAAAAAAAAAAAACCCACAGCACACACAAAAAGGGGGGAATTGAACCCCTTCCATTCCACTCCTCCAGCGCCTTAACCACCATGTTGCTTCAACATAAACCAATTTCAGATCCATATGGGTGGGTTTTATTCAATTTCCATGGTTTTTATTCATTTTTTTACCGATATTGATAGTTTCCCGATATTTCCATTGAAATTTCCGTGTTTTTGAACTACCTATATTTCTGAAACCATCAATATTTTAGACCTTGGTTATAACCAACTAGCTGTTGAGCGGGAGTTTACTTCTTTTTACAATAAACATGAGGTATGAAGAGCACAGCTTCGGCCGAGTTGGCAACATATTGTCTTCTCAATTATATATAAATAAATTAACATGAAATATGAGCCATTCAAGATACAATTTTGATTTCGTCATTTTTGTGAGGGCGATTATATATGCCTCTTGTAGAACGATGTTAAAATAGGTGAAGCCACTCATCTTATCATGAACATAAACTTCTTACTATGTAAGTAGGAGCTTCTACATTCATGTCAATAGAAATGTGACATGTGTGAATAAATGTTTTCTTTTTGTATTTTTGATAAATTATTTTTACATATCTATTTGTAATTCCCATGAAGGAGAAATATCTCATTACATCAAAAGATGCAAACAGTATCCTTAATTAACAAATAAAATAAAATGATTTGCCTTCTTAATTGTTATGACTGAAAAAACTGACAAATTATGTGTATATATCATTGACATATTCAATGCACTCTACTACGACTAGTTGGACCAAAATCAATTTTTCATAACCTTTTGTTTTGTCCTTTTTGTTTTGGATTTCCGACTCTATTACCTAGTGGACTTAATAACGGACAATATCCAATATTTTTCGGATCACAAGATTTATATAACTCAAAATCTTGACTTCATAGACAATCCCACATACAAGTCTAGTGTAAGACCCTTACAAGTTAGCATAGGCCATGGCATGGTTTTGATGTTTTGCACCATGCCAAAGCAAGCCAAGAGTGCATGGGAGGTGCACTTGTGAAGCAAGACAATGTTGGAAGACAAGTGTTTTGGGTTGAGAGTTGGCAGCCAAGACATGGCAGCATAGGAGACTTGGTGGCATTGGCATTGGCGCTGTCGAGAGATTGGCATTGATGC
The DNA here is from genome assembly GCF_965620075.1 of Prunus avium. NCBI lineage: Eukaryota > Viridiplantae > Streptophyta > Magnoliopsida > Rosales > Rosaceae > Prunus > Prunus avium. The sequence continues at coordinate 31,409,160 of NC_142286.1, forward strand.
TGTCTACAGATTGGGATAGAAGTTGTCGATAGGCAGCGTGCGCAGCGTGTGCGCAGGCTGTGCAAAAGATGCCGACAGGATATGTGCGCGAGGTGCAGGCAGACTGTGCAACAGATGTCGATAAGAGATGGGTGCAGGGTGCTGGCAGGATGCACAACAGATGTCGACAGAATGTGGCGCAAGTCTGGAGCGAAGAGCAGTTGCGGTTGGTGCGCAGCGTGCGCCCAGGATGCGCAACGCACGCTGGCAGATCGTGGGCAGTTCGTGGCAAGTGGCTGAAAATGTGCTGAAGTGGGTCTACGACATGGCAAAACGGTTTTGAGCAGTCCATGAGTGGTTGGACGTGGCTAGGAGTTGCTACATGCTTGAAATTCGAATTGTGGCTGATCTTGGAGCATTAGTGGGCGGTTACTTGGTAGTGGCAGCATGTTCCAAGGTGTGGGGAGATTTTTAAGGAGGAAAATCTGCCCCATGAAGAGAGTGGGCTGCAAGGTGGTGGCTGATGAGTGCTAGACAGGTTTTGAGGAGGGAAAAACGTGTCTAGGTGGCTAATCTAAGGGTTGGCAAAGTTTCCTAAGTAGATGGGGGTGTCATCTACATAGTGTAGGCTTATAAATACCTTGTGAAGGTGTGTGGTTGAGAACCAAGTGATGTGGTAATCCAACCAAGAGTGAGAGCTTGTAATCCTTTGCTATTCGTGAATAGAAGGTTGGGAATTTTCCCGTATATGTGTGTGTGAGAGTTTTCCTACGTGAGGCAAGTCTTGCTTGTGAGAGTGTTGGTGTCACTTGTTCCGCTGCGTGTACTCTGAAGTCTCGCAGGTTTAGAGGTGAAGAGAAGGCTGACTTAGGAGGAGTCTAAGTGCCGAACAAGGGCCGAAAAATTAAAGGCGTTTTTCACCCCTGTTACACCTAGCCATTGGCCTAGATAATTAAATTCCAAAAATAAACAATAACAATGTGCAAGAAACTGCCAGCCATGCACATGACATGTGATGTGTAAAATGATATACATATATACTAAGTTTTATCAGCTGAAGTTTTCATTGCATTCAACACAAAATGAGGAGACTTGTGTTCATCACAGGCCTGGGCATCAGGTGTAAGAACTTGATATTATAATGAATAATTATATTATAACTAGTGGCATCCAGAGAATCATTATGTCTGGGAATCATTATGTCTTCTATCATCCTCCCGCAAGCTCAGAAGCGGAGAGCGAATGAGCTTGGATTTTAAGAAAGTAAAACGAGCAAAAGAGAGGCCTTTGGTAAAAATGTCTGCAAGTTGGTGGGTAGTGTTGAGAGTATTTGTCCCACATTAAAAAGTTAAGGGACTTAGCCTGGGTTTATAAGGAGTTGGGCTACTCCCCCCATTGCCAATTGGTTTTGGGGTGGAACCTCAACTTCCTTCATGGTATCAGAGCAAGGCTTCACGTGTTGGGCTCAATGGTTACACGTGCTCTCACGCCACCCAATATGTGTTGTCCACGTGTTAAGCTTGAAAGTTCGCCACACATGCAGGGGCGTATTGAGAGTATTTGTCCCACATTGAAAAGTTAAGGGACTTAGCCTGGGTTTATAAGGAGTTGGGCTACTCCCCCCATTGCCAATTGGTTTTGGGGTGGAACCTCAACTTCCTTCAGGTAGTAGTGGAGGCATAGTGAACATCCAAGGCCCGACCAATCACTAATTCACGAACATAATGATAATCAATGGCCACGTGCTTAGTCCGAGCGTGAAACACAGGGTTGGAGGCAAAAGCAATGGAACTGATGTTGTCACACCATAACTCAGGTGGAGAATGTTGAGAAGCTGAAAGTTCAAGAAGCAGTTGCTGCGTGTTGCATAGATACAGCTTCACCAAAATGGATTCAGTTGCATCCTCAACTTGTGATACTCGCAAGTGCACGAGCCGTTCAGTAGTATAGCGTATGTAAGTGCGAGGTCGATCCCACGAGGATTGGTGATTGAATGATCCCATTCATTTCTCCTACACAAAACAGAAATGAAAAAAAGGAAATAAATAAAACAAGAAAAAGGAAATACCTCAAGCAAATAAGTTCCCAAGTTCAATTAGATTAATGGATTGATTCTAGCTAAAGTATGATTAAGCCATGGTGTGTGGTCATAACCTTGTGTTCCTAATTCCCTAATTTGATCATTTGTTGTCTAACCTAAAATTAAGCATTAGGAACCCATTAAGCATAGAAGAACAATTTAAACAACCAAGCATGTATCTAATCCCTGTTGTCGAATGTCCATACATACTCTTCCTATTCATAGTTCAATTCGAATTAAAGCATGGTGTATACTCTTAATTCAAACCAAGATAGCTAACATGCAAGCCTAAATAGTGATCAATCATTCAAACTAGCATATTAACTTATAAGCATAATGAATAAGAACATGAACCATAATTGAAACTTGGAAACTAATCAAACTTGAGACTAAAGAAAAGAATTTACATAATGAAAAGTAAAGTGGAACTAAGAAAAACTTAAGGAAAATTTCAACACAAAAGATTTCATTACAACAATTGAAAACTAGAAAGAGAAACTAAGAGAATTTGAGGGAGAGAAGGGAAGGGAGCTCTAGAGAAGTGTTTGAGAGCTCCCCCCCTTGGGGTGTGTTTACAAGCTTAGAGAACTTCCCTATTTATAGGCCTAGGGGAAGTGAAAATCTGAATTCAATATGGCTAATGCATACAACACTTGTTTTATAAAATCTGAAATGGTTGATGCACTTGTATTAGAAAATCTAAATTGGGTGATGCACTTCACCAATAGATCCCACCAGCAGCCCTAGCTCATCTTCATGTCACCATGACCAAGCTTCCAACCAGAAATGATAGCTCATACCTAGCTCACCATGACCAAGCATCCAACCAGCACATGCTGAGGTCAGCATGACAAGCAACTTCAAGGGCTTACAACTTGGGCTTCTCTTAATCAAATTAGGACTTTAAGCACTCGAAATTGAAGTTCGGAATGTCTTCTTTCCAGCCATATGTTATTTGGGCCAATCCAAGGTCGGAGGAGGAAGTTAAGGCCAAAACAAATTGCTAACTCATTTTGCGCGCTGATAAAATCCATCATGAGCATGGCTCTGTGTTTGCTAGGTAACAGACTCCATATTTATCCAATGGGGCTGAAGTTTGGATATGTTATAGTACACACCCATTGGAACAACTTTCATGAAGAATTCTGCCTCATCCGAGTTGTGTAGGTTGCTGAAACAAAGCTTGCAATATGACCTACGGAACTGGACTGGCAGGGGGCTGTAGCCAAAATGAGTTTGTCTTTTAAGCTCTTCATCCATTCATCCAAATTAGGCCTTAACATGCTTGAATTGCATGAATTATGCTCTCTTGCTCTATTTGCCTACAAAACACACAAAGGGAGGCAAATAACTTAGAAATCTAAGAAACTAAGCAAAAGAAGTAAGTAAATAGGGCATGTATATGTATGAAATTATGAGCTTAACACTGCGCACCCAAACTATCTCAGTTGCGTTGATGACCATTTGTTGATATTCGGACTTAGTGCTAGATCGAGCAACGGTGCGTTGCTTCTTAGAACTCCAAGAAACCAAGTTGGGACCCAAGAACATACTAAAACCTCCTATAGATCGACACATATCCGGATTGCCGGCATAGTTAGAATCAGAATATGCTACTAAGGTAGTATTACCTCGCGCAAAAAACAGTCCATCAGTGGATGAACCTTTCAAATAGCAAAGAATTCGTTTAACTGCAATCCAATGTATTGTAGTGGGCTGATGCATATGCTGACAAACTTGATGGCATAGGTAATGTCAGGACGAGTGACGGTTATTGTAAAGCCCCAACAAGACTGCGATATTCATGAGGATCAGACAATGGTATACCATCCATAACACTGAGTTGTGAACCAGAGGCAACTAGGGTGTCACATGTGTATTTATTTTGTGATAAATGAAGACCAGTAGGCGTACAAGTGGCTTCAATACCCAAGAAATAACTAAGAGGCCCAAGATCATTGCAAAAGCTTTACGAAGAGGTAATAAGAGATTGAATCTTACTATTTTGATTTCCTGTAATTAAAATATCGTCCACATATATAAGCAAGAGAATATAGACACCATGACAATTGTAAATGAAGAGGGAGTAATCTGCTTGAGAACCAACAAACCCATACTGAAGAAGAAATTCAGAAAACTGGTGAAACCATGCCCTCGGGGCTTGTTGAAGACCATAAAGAGACTTACGAAGTCTGCAAACATGGTGAGGTCTACTAGGGTCTTTGAAACCCTTCGGTTGACACATATATACCTCCTCAGTAAGGTACCCGTGAATAAATGCATTTTGAACGTCTAATTGACAAATAGGCCGATCATGAGAGACAGCAAGTGAGAGAACAATTAATGCGGATGGTAACATGCTTAACAATAGGACTGAAGGTTTCAATATACCCTCTTTTTGAAGAAATCCATTTGCAACAAGTCGAGCTTTAAAACGTTCAAGGGAGCCGTCAGATTTGCGTTTGATGTGATATACCCATTTACAAGGAAGAATATGAGTAGCTTGAGAAGGAGGAACAAGATCCCATGTGCCTGCTTTTTGAAGGGCTTGAAACTCAGCATCCATTGCGGAGCGCCAAGAAGGAGATTGATTTGCTTCACGAAAATTATACGGTTCACGATCCAAATCCTGTGAAAAAGAGATTAGTGCATATCGGGGATTGGGTTTATGAGTGCTGGTTTTAAGACGAGTAAGCATTGGATGAGAGGGTGTCTTGACTAACTGAAGAAAACTTGGAGACACTATGGAAGAAGATGGTGGGTGAGGAGAGGAAATGACCGGGTTTGAGGAAGGATCTTGGGACAATGGTGGCAAATGTGATGACAAAGAAGGGGAATAAGAAACAAGATGAGGTGAGGTTGGTGGTGATGGGGGATTTGGAGAAAGTACAGGACTAGTAGGTGTGACACTGTTAGATAACAAAGACAAAGAAAAGTTAGTATTAGAATGAGAAAAAGAAGGAACAACAGGAAAAGTTACCTGAGGAGGACCTAGAGAAGGATGAAGGACCACGGGTTGGTGCTCAGCCAAGGGTGTGAGTGGCTGAGGGGGTGTAACAGTAGCAACAGGAAAATGAGTCTCATCAAATACAACATGGCGAGATAATTAAACATGCTTGGAAACAGGATCATAACAACGATACCCTTGATGATTTAACGAGTATCCTAGAAAAACACACTTTTTAGATCGAAATTCTAATTTATTTTTGTTATATGGACGTAAATCAGGAAAACACGCGCAACCAAACACACGAAAAACATAATAAGGAGCACGATCAAACAACTTTTCATAAGGTGATAGAAAATGCAATTGTCAAGCAAGAAGACGATTAATGAGACAAACTGAGGTATTGAGAGCATCTACCCAAAACGATTGGGGCATGTGAGCAGTAGCAAGGAGAGTAAGACCCATATCCACTATATGACGTTGTTTACGTTCAGCTACCCCATTTTGTTCTGGTGTGTGTGGACAAGTGATGCGATGAAGAATTCCATTTTTAGACAAAATTTTTTGAACAACTATTACTCATAAACTCACCACCACCATCAGTTTGCAATGCCTTAATCATATATACAGTATTAATGGAGAGAAGATTTTCAACCAATAATTTAGGGGCCGTTCGGTTAAGTTTTCAGTGCCCGTTTTCATTTTCTGAGAACGAAAACAAACCAAGAATCCGTTCGGTAGACTAAAACAGAAAACAGTGAGAATGTTTTCATAAAATGAAAACAACATCACGTGTACTTTGGAAAAACAGAAAAAATATGTTTTCATTCTCACAGAAAACAAACTCCTAAACCATAAACAGAAACCCACAACCCCATCACTCTACCCAGCAAAACAGAAACGAAACGAAAATCACACCAAAACATAAACCAAAATCAAACATACCACGACCACGATTGTCAGACCATCATCATCTCAACCGCCACTGACTCTGCCATTGCCACCAAACCTCATAGACCCAGTCCCCACATCACCACCACCTATCAAACCCAACCGACACCAACACCAACACCATGCCAATGGAATCACGACCAAACACCCAATCGAACCCAATACACATCTCGCCACTTAGTAAAAAAGCAATCGACCCTAGCACCTCCACCACCCATACCCAATCAAAGCATCACCATCGCCATCACCACCCAATTAAGGAGAGGGGGAGGGGGGGGGGGGGGAAGGAGGGAGAGAGAGAGAGAGAGAGAGGTGGGTTGGTGGGATTCATGCCATGGAAGGAAGGAGTGGGTGCGGCGGCATGAAGAGATAGTAAAAAAGAGGGAAGGGAGAATGAAAGAGAAAGTAGAGGAAGAAAGAAAGGAACGGCCTGGAAAGGGAGAAGAAAAGAGAAAGGAGAGAGGAAGAAAGAAAAGGAAAAAAGAAGAAAAAAGGAAGAAAAAAAAAAGAGATAAAAATAAATTTAACTTTTAAAAAACAATATAACTTTTTATTTGTCAAATTATACTTTAAAAAAAATATTTTTTAGAACATAAATCAGCAAAAATACGCTTAAAAAATAACTCACATATTATTATTATTATCAAATTGTACTACCAGACACGTTTTCATTGTTTTTGTTTTCTAAATATGTTTTCTAATTAATCTACCAGACGCATTTTCATTTCCTGAAAATGCAAATTTGTTTTCTTATTTTCATTCTCTGAAAATATTCTTAGAAAATACTCTCTGAAAACGTTACCAGACGGGCCCTTAGACTTCTGAAAATAATGTAAGGCCTTAGATTTATATTGCAAGGGATACATCCATATGTATCGAGAGAAATCATCCACAAATAAGATAAAGTACTTAGAGCCTTTGTTTGAAGATACTGGTGAAGACCAAATATCACAGCGACTAATTGAAGTGGAGAAACTGAGATGGATGAAGATAAAGGAAAAGGGAGCTTAGTGCTCTTTCCCAAAGGACATGTATGACACATAAGACTTGATTTAGAAGAACTAACGGGAATAACAGAGCTTAGCTTATTTAAAATATCATTAGAAGGATGACCCAAGCGTTGATGCCACACAAAAGGAGCTGTTTGTTCACCGATGAGAGCTACAAATTTGCACCCCCCTCGAAACGGATACAAACCGTTTTCACTCTTGCCTTGAGAAAGCGTCCTCCCCCGTGGACAGATCCTTCACATAAAAAGAAGAAGGTGTGAAAATAAAATAACAATGATTATCATAAGTGAATTTATGAACACTCAACAAATTATGAGACACAGAAGGACAATGAAGAAGTGAGCTTAAAGGTAGACAAAGAGCCTGAACCAATATGTTCAATAGGTAAACCTGCACCATTGCCAACAGACACTTGATCTTGACCTGTATATTCAGTAGGGAGACGAAGATTAGCTAAATCATGAGTAATATGTGAAGATGCCCCACTGTCTGTATACCAAGTATCATTAGAACCTACAGCAGAAGGAGTTGCTACCAATGCTCGAGAAGGAGCGGATGAAGGGCGAGATTCATAAAACTGCTTAGGCTTCGAACAATTATTAGCAAGATGGCGAGGATCACCACAATTGTAACAGAAATGGTTAGGACGAGAAAAGCCACCATAAAGGGAATTCCCATGAGCAGAGTAATGATTTGGAAGTATGCCACGGCCAATAGAATTTGTGAAACCTCCAGGAATTTCATTCCCAACGACTGGATCCATGAAAAGCACCAAAATAGGAACCCCCTTGTCCACGCGAAAATCCACGACCACCAAACTGATTTGAGCCACCATAAGAAGCAACACCACGACTACCAAACTGATTGGAATTATCATAAGAGTCAAAAGTACGGCTATTGTTGCCACGACCACTGTTGCTAACTTGCTACGGCCAAAACCTGAGCCACCAAAACTGCGACCATGAAAACCAGAACCACGACTGCGTCCTTGAGAAGTCGTAGTATAGAGAGCCGTAGAGGTAGAATCGGAAAGGAGAGAGTTGGAGTCCTCAAGTCGAGACTCAGCACTCAAAAGGAGAGCGAGAACATCATCCAACATCATAGAAGTTTCACGAGCTTTAATAGAGTTTACAGCACTCTCATAAGCAGGACCAACACCATTAAGAATAATCTCAATAAGATCCTCATCATCAAGGGCTTTACGAGGTCCGCAATACCGGTCAACTTATCAATATACGCAGTACTAGACATATTACCACGCCTAGTAGATTGGAGCTGAAATTTGAGTTGAAGTATATGAGAGCGAGATTGTGAAGCATACCGAATAGCCAAGGATTTCCACACCTCAGCAGAAGTAGTACATCGAGCCACAGTAGAAAGGACAGTTGAAGTCAACGTAGAGTTGATCCAACTCATAATTTTCTTATCTTGTCGCTGCCAATTCACATATGCAGGATTTGAAGTGGACTTATCATCAAGCAGTTTTGCAGGACAAGTCTGAGAACCGTCAACATAACCATAGAGGTCATTGGCTTGTAGCAAAGGAGTGAATTGCGCAAGCCATAGCAGATAATTGGTACGATCAAGTTTGATCGAAACCAAGTATGAGACGTTAGGAAGAGAACTGGCCAGAGAGTTAGAAGACGAAGCCATCTCAACCAACCACAAACAACCAAGAACAGGCACTCAAGCAAAAAAAAATAAAAAATATTGGATCGAGAGTCTCAAGACAAGAGCTCTGATACCATGTAAGAACTTGATATTATAATGAATAATTGTTATTGAAACATGTTGATTTACAATGATACATCCACATGGGATATATAGATGCATCAAATATAAAAAGTTATATTTGATGCTCTAGCTAGGAATAGAATATTTAAACTGTCAGTGGATGTTTTCACGTCTGATTCTAAGGAAAGAATGTTAGCTATTTTAGTTTCTCAGAGGTGGCCCTTGAGTTCAGTTGCTTTTGGTTTAATATGGTATCGATAGCAATAGTTGTTTTTCCAGTTTGTCGGTCCCCGATTATAAGTTCTCGTTGACCACGGCCTATATGAACCAGGCTATCTACCGCTTTTAACCCTGTTTGCATAGGCTCGTGCACAGATTTACGTTCAATAATCCCAGGGGCTTTCACTTCGACACGTCTTCACTCGTGTGACTATTATATGTTAACTAGTGGCATCCAGAGAATCATTATGTCTGGGAATCATTATGTCTTCTATCATCGGGTTCCTCGTATCGTATCAACGGTTGAAAGATCATGCATGAAATATTTGCCTAATATTTTGTTACGTTATTCTCTTTCAAAGTTACAGTATTTAAATTGAGTTAAAATTTGCAATATGTTGTAATTAATTGACGGTGGTTGACTCTGCCACTATCAAGGACCTAATACTCTCCAAACCAATTTCTCTTGATCCAACTAAAAATTTCAAACTCTTAACACTTTGAAAACACCATGTTGCTCTAGTCAAAATGAATTTATACACCAGTGATTTGTGATTTGTGTTGAAATCGCCATCAGTCAGTGTAGCTAATCAGCCGGACCTCACCTATGACCTTCTGGATTGGAAGTTGAAACTGTACTCACATTCTGACCGGAAAAGTTCAGAAAAGGAGCAACACATAACATACATGGAACATGCATTACAATATTACAATTAAGAAATATTTAATTATTGTTCACCATGACTTGAAAGGTAATAGCGGAATTTCATGTAATGATGAAGAAGGACCACAATCCAAACTTGGCCGTGTTCCCGTTGAACTTGAAGCAACATCCCAAGGCTCAATTGAGTCAGTCCTAACAAATTCAACCTCTTCATAGTTTTGTCCACCATTAGAAGTTTTTTCTGACATTTGAATCCCCTCCAGCTCTGCCGTGACCTCTCTCATTGTAGGGCGCTTTCTTCCACTCAAATTCAAACATCTTCTTGCAAGGTTAGCAACTAATATGATATCTGCTTTAGACCCTCCTTTTACAACTTCAGCATCAAGAATTTCGAACAGGCGATCTAACTGCATCGAAGTAATGAAGTATGTGGCAAGACTTTTTGTTAGAATACATAGACTATTATCTTGTATTTGATTCTTAGATGAGAAAATGAGAGCTAAAAGAAAAATGAGAGAGAGAGCTCAGGGAAGAAGAAGAGCTAGCTGGATACTAGCTCAGCTCCAAAACAATTCATGCGTATATTGCCTTCTGACAAAACCGTTAGGAATAGAACACTCCTCTTACATCATTCAAATCTTAGCCATTCATTCACTACCCTATGAGATAGAGACACGTGGCATACACTATTACATCCTAGCTGCACAGTTGGACTGTTATCCAACGGCTACATTTTCAAACTAGAATAATAAACCTATCTCAGCAGCTGCACTTATAAACTAACACTCCCTTCTAAGTGTTGTGCTGAGATAACACCTAAAGCCTTCCTTAGATACTCAAACCGATCCCTTGCTAATGGCTTGGTGAATATATCAGCAACCTGTTCTTCAGTTTTGCAATAAAGCAAATCGATCTCACCATTTTGAAGAGCATCTCGAATGAAATGAAACCTGCGATTGATGTGTCTGGTTTTGTGGTGATGAACCAGATTCTTTGATATAGCAATAGCCGAAGTGTTGTCACACAGCAACTGAGTTGGTTCTACCTGTTCCTCTCCAAAATCTGATAGCACAAATCTAAGCCAAACAGCTTGTGTAGTTGCTTCTGCTGCACTTATGTATTCTGCCTCTGCAGTGGAGAGAGCCACACTGCTCTGCTTAATTGAGGCCCAAGAAAACACTCCTGACCCCAAGTTAAATGCATAACCTGATGTGCTTCTCATATCATCTTCACTTCCACTCCAATCACTGTCACCATAGCCAATTAACACAGCTCATTTTCCTTTCTCATAAGCAATGCCATAACTCATAGTGCCTTGTATATATCTTAGCACCCTTTTTGCTATTCCCATGTGCTTCTTGGTAGGATTGTGCATGAATCTGGCCAAAAGACTAGCTGCAAACATAATGTCCGGTCTTGTTGCAGTTAAATAGAGCAAACTTCCTACCATTTGTCTATACAATGTCTCATATGCTAAGTCACTCCCATCCACTTTAGACAACTTTTCATTCACTGCCAATGGTGTTGCAACAGATTTGCAGTCCTTGAGTCCAAACTTGTCAAGCAAAGTCTTTGCATATTTCTTCTGATAGAAGAAAATGAAAGTGTCAGTTTGTAAAACCCCAAGGCCGAGAAAGTGATGAAGCAAACCAAGATCTGTCATCTCATATTGTCTCATCATCTCATTCTTCAATTCAAACATCATCTCCTTTGAGCTCCCTGTATAGATAATATCATCTACATAGAGTGACACAATAAGAATACCACTTGTAGACCTCTTAGTGTATAAAGTAGCTTCACTTAAGCTCCTATGAAAACCAGCTCTAGTAAAATAGGAATTTATCTCTTCGTACCAAGCTCTTGGAGCTTGCTTCAAACCATATAAAGCCTTCTTAAGCATATACACCTTATCTTCACTTCCTTGTATCACAAAGCCTGATGGTTGATCCACATACACCTCTTCACTTAGTACTCCATTGAGAAAAGCTGATTTCACATCTAATTGGAAAAGCTTCCAATTCTTCTGTGCAGCCAATGCTACCAAAGCTCTCACAGTGTCAAGCCGAGCCACTGGTGCAAAGGTCTCATTGAAGTCTATTCCAGGCTTATGAGAATATCCCTTTTGCAACCAGCCGAGCCTTATTCTTCTGCACAGATCCATCTAGGTTCAGTTTAGTCTTATAGACTCATTTGACTCCAATGATTGGTTTATCAAATGGTCTATCCACAAGCTCCCATGTATTGTTCTTTTCAATCATGGTGATTTCATCTTCCATTGCTTTCTTCCAAGAGTCATCCTTTGCTGCCTCTTTAAAACTTTCTGGTTCTATAATGCACATATTGCATTTTTCATAAATTTATGCAATGCTCTTGTATTTGAGAGGAGTATGATCAACATCTTGTGGACCTGTGACCCTTTCTTGATCACTGTTTTCAGTGTTTAAGCTAGGCACCTCATTCACTTCCAATTGTTCTTCAAATTCACAAGAACTCCCTTCTTCTCCTTGTTCTTCTTATCGGATTCCAGTGAGCTAAATGTTCACACCAGTTTCCTTCTTTGCATTCCAATCCCAACACACATTCTCACTAAATATTACATCTCTTGAAACAATCACCTTCCCAGTTTCAATATTATACAGCCTGTATCCTTTCTCACAGCTGCCATACCCCAGGAAGATACACCTCTTGCTTGCCAGATCTAGTTTCTGTCTTTGCTGTTTTGGTACATGAGCATAACACAGTGAGCCAAATACCTTTAGATGCTTAACTCCTGGTTTCCTTCCACTATAGGCTTCGAATGGTGTCTTTTTGCTCAAGGCTTTAGTTGGACACCTATTCAAGATATACACAAATATGTTGACTGCCTCAGCCCAAAAATCAAATGGAATTTTCTTCTCCAACATCAAACACTTGGCCATTTCTACTATAGTTCTATTTTTCCTCTCTGCCGCACCATTTTGCTGTGGTGTGTATGGGGTTGTAAGCTGTCTTTCAATGCCTACATCTTCACAGAAACTGTCAAACTCCACTGAAGTGTATTCTCCCCCTCTATCACTTCTCAACCTTTTCAGTTTATAACCACTTTGCAATTCCACAGTGGCTTTGAATTTCTTAAACACATTTAGAGCTTCAGCCTTGTGCCTTAAGAAATAGACCCAACACATCCTTGTGCAATCGTCTATGAAAGTGAGAAAGAACTGATTTCCAGCTTTGGTAACTGTCTGCATAGGACCATAGATGTCACTGTGAATGAGTTCTAGTGGAGTTAGTGGTCTAGTGGTAGCCTTTCATGGAAATGCTTCTCTACACTGCTTGCCTAGAACACACCCCTCACACACCTCTTTAATCCCTTTAATTTCTGGTAGTCCTACTACCATATCTTGTTCTTTCAATAGTTTCAGACTGCTCATATTGAGATGTCCAAACCTTCTATGCCAAAGTTCAGTAGAATGATCTACACTTGCTCTATAAGCTAAGTGCATTTCAGCCTGCAGTTTCATGGGAAAACTTCTATTACCTCTCATTTGCACCTTTGCAACCAGATTTGAATGAGAGCTGTCATTGTAGATTTCCACCTTGTGATCTCCAAATACCAAATAGTAGCCGTGCTCTATCATCTGACCTACACTGAGTAAGTTCTCTTTCAGTCCAGGTACCAGCATTATTTCTTTGATATATCTCTTGCCTACTTTGGTTTCAACCACAAGAGTGCCTTTGCCAGTTACTTCTACACGCTGTCCAGTTCCCATTTCAACCTTTGCAGTCACATTTCTGTCAATATCCACCAGCAGATCCTCTTTTCCTGTCATGTGATTACTACACCCACTGTCCAAATACCAAACTTCTTCATCCTTTGTTATACCAGCACCAATTGCATTGCTAGCATAGAACATAGTTGGTGCAGCTTCCACTTGAGTAGCATAGTTAACCTGCTGTGTTGTTTTCTTGCTATAGCAGTCTTTTGCAATGTGGCCGAACTTATCACAGTTATAACACTTTGGCTTGCCCTTGAATCGACACTCACCAAAGTGTAACTTACCACAGTGCTTGCAGGGAGTTTTAGTGCCTTCACTTGTCTTGTTATCCCACTTCTTGCCTTTTGACTTCCAATTCTTATGCTGCTTATTGTTCTTATCTCCAGTTTTAACCGGTTTAGCATCTACACTAAGGCTAGCAAATGCCTTCTCTGTTCTGTTTTCAGAATGTCTATCTAACCTCAACTCAAAACTCTTTAGTGAGGCTACTACCTCCTGCACCTCAATTTCATTCAGGTCTCTTGAGTGTTCAATAACTGAGCAGATAGAGTCATAAGCAGATGGCAAGCTAATTAACAATTTCTGTACCACTCTTTCTTTAGACAGTACCTCTCCATGGCTACGCATTTGGTTAATCACATCAAACAATTTGGTAATGTAGGCAGACAAAGATTCATCATATGTCATTCTAGTATACTCAAACTCCCTACGCAGACTTTGTAATTTGACATTTCTTACTTGTTTGTCACCTCGAAATTCCTGCATCAAGAGATCCCAAGCTCCTTTAGAAGTTTCTTCATGAGAAATCCGGGGAAAAATCTCATCAGATACTGCCCCTTGAATCAGCCCCAATGCCTTTGCATCTTTCATCAGCTTCTCTGTTTCAGAACCACTCGAAACATCCCTTTTCATCTTCTGCTCACCAGATTCACCAGCTCCCTTCGATTCTTCCTTTTCCTTCTTCTTTTCAACAGATTCATCAGCTCTTTTCGAATCTGACCACTCTAATCCTTTTTCAACCAGATCCCATAATCCATGAGACCTGAAGATGGTTCTCATCTTTATGCTCCAAAACTCATAATTATCGCCATTGAAGATTGGCGCTCTCACCTCCCCTCCAGATCCAGATCCAGCCATGTTAGACACAGACCTTCACACACTAGCTTCAAAACGCAGCTTCTTCACAGAATCAAACGCCCAGTGCAATCGATCAAACCTGGCTCTGAGGCCATGTTAGAATACATAGACTATTATCTTGTATTTGATTCTTAGATGAGAAAATGATAGCTAAAAGAAAAATGAGAGAGAGAGCTTAGGGAAGAAGAAGAGCTAGCTGGATACTAGCTCAGCTCCAAAACAATTCATGCGTATATTGCCTTCTGACAAAACCGTTAGGAATAGAACATTCCTCTTACATCATTCAAATCTTAGCCATTCATTCACTACCCTATGAGATAGAGACACGTGGCATACACTATTACATCCTAGCTGCACAGTTGGACTGTTATCCAACGGCTACATTTTCAAACTAGAATAATAAACCTATCTCAACAGCTACACTTTTGCCTTCTTCTTGTGACCTTCTAAAAGAAATTGGTTTTTGTCCTGTCAGAAGCTCAACAAGGACTACTCCAGAGCTATATGTTGTGTAGATTTCAGCTGCACCAAAATGGATTAAGCTGCATCCTCAACTTGTGATACTCGCAAGTGCACGAGCCGTTCGGTAGTATAGCATATGTAAGTGCGAGGTCGATCCCACGAGGATTGGTGATTGAATGATTCAATTCATTTTCCCTACACAAAACAGAAATGAAAAAGAAAGGAAATAAATAAAACAAGGAAGAAATAACTCAAGCAAATAAGTTCCCAAGTTCAATTAGATTAACGGATTGATTCTAGCTAAAGTATGATTAAGCCATGGTGTTTGGTCATAACCTTGTGTTCCTAATTCCCTAATTTGATCATTTGTTGTCTAACCTAAAATTAAGCATTAGGAACCCATTAAGCATAGAAGAACAATTTAAACAACCAAGCATGTATCTAATCCCTGTTGTCGAATGTCCATACATACTCTTCCTATTCATAGTTCAATTCGAATTAAAGCATGGTGTCTACTCTTAATTCAAACCAAGATAGCTAACATGCAAGCCTAAATGGTGATCAATCATTCAAACTAGCATATTAACTTATAAGCATAATGAATAAGAACAAAAACCATAATTGAAACTTGGAAACTAATCAAACTTGAATACTTAAGAAAGAATGTACATTACAAGAAAAATAAATTACAACTAAGAAAACATTAAAGAAAGCTAGAATTGAGAACTAGAAAGCAAAACTAAGAGAATTTGAGGGAGAGAAGGGAAGGGAGCTCTAGAGAAGTGTTTGAGAGCTCCCCCCCTTGGGGTGTGTTTACAAGCTTAGAGAACTTCCCTATTTATAGGCTTAGGGGAAGTGAAAATCTGAATTCAATATGGCTAATGCATACAACACTTGTTTTATAAAATCTGAAATGGTTGATGCACTTGTATTAGAAAATCTAAATTGGGTGATGCACTTGTATTAGAAAATCTTGAATTGGTTGATGCACTTCACCAATAGATCCCACCAGCAGCCCTAGCTCATCTTCATGTCACCATGACCAAGCTTCCAACCAGAAATGATAGCTCATACCTAGCTCACCATGACCAAGCATCCAACCAGCACATGCTGAGGTCAGCATGACCAGCAACTTCAAGGGCTTACAACTTGGGCTTCTCTTAATCAAATTAGGACTTTAAGCACTCGAAATTGAAGTTCCGAATGTCTTCTTTCCAGCCATATGTTATTTGGGCCAATCCAAGGTCGGAGGAAGAAGTTAAGGCCGAAACAAATTGCTAACTCATTTTCCGCGCTGATAAGATCCATCCTGAGCATGGTTCTGTGTTTGCTAGGTAACGGACTCCAGATTTATCCAATGGGGTTTAATTTTGGATATGTTATAGTACACACCAATTGGAACAACTTTCATGAAGAATGTGGCCTCATTCAAGCTATGTAGGTTGTTGAAACAAAGCTTGCAATATGACCTATGGAACTGGACTGGCAGGGGGCTGTAGCCAAAATGAGTTTGTCTTTAAGCTCTTCATCCATTCATCCAAATTAGGCCTTAACATGCTTGAATTGCATGAATTATGCTCTCTAAAGCCATCATTATTACCTAAAGCTCAATGAACTGAAAGATAAACACAAAAAGGATTAAAAGAACAAGTTTAACTAAAAAACATAACCAAATCATAAGCTAGAAGGGTACAAAATGATATACAATTATGAACCGATCACTATACCCGTCACTTTTCCCCGTAAATTGGCTTGATTGAAAGTATTTGGGGTCCAAGTAACCAAATGTGCCGAGTACAAGTGTGGTGAGGTGAGTTTGGTCAATGGCAACTGATCTTGAAGTTCCGAAGTCAGCAACTTTTGCTCTTTATTTTGCATCCAAGAGTATGTTGGTAGACTTGATGTCTCTGTGATAAATGGGCAAGGCAGCTGAAACATGTAAATAGGAAAGAGCCCCTGCAATTTCCATAGCAATTCGTAAGCGAACTTCCCACGTAAGTGGAAACTCGTCATTCTGCTCATGGATATACTGGGAAAGGTTTCCATTAGGTATAAATTCATAAACCAAAATGGGAACCTCCGTCTCTAAACAGCAACCCAATAGTTGAACGACATTTCTATGGTTGATTTGTGAAAGAATGACAACCTCATTGATGAAATCTGAAAGTTGGCTTTCGTCCACTATTTTAGATTTTTTCACAGCAACAATTCTTCCATCAGTCAGCATGCCTTTGTAAACTGTAACTTGGCCTCCCTGGCCAAGAATTCTATTAATATTGAAATTGTCAGTGGACTTCTCTAACTCCTTTGATTTGAATAGCTTGATTTTCTCAACATTAACTTCACCTGACGACAATTGTTTCTCTAATAATAATCCACCATTTTGCTTGAAGAACATCTCCCTGCGTTTCATGGTATGGCGTTTCTTTAGGAATCTGTATCCCAACCACGCAGCGATAAGCAAAAGTAACAGTCCGAGACCCGCACCAAGACCTGCAATATATAACTCAGTAAAATGATAAATGATCACAAATTGCAATATACAAAAGAGTTTATGTCTAAAATTCCTCTTGATATATAAAGTTATAATATTTACTTAGTCAATAACTTTGGGCTCTGTGATTTATAAAGTTATAATATTTACTTATTTATTTCCATCCCCCTATCCCCACTCCATGAATGAAGAAGTATTTATTCCATAAAAGAAAAAATATATAATTGTAATTTGTAAGTAGAATTTTCCCAAACCAAAGTGCAAGCCTTTGCTGCAACTAACTTTGAGTTTAGGTTGTTACCGGTCAACTAATTGGTGACCATGCCTTATTTACATCATTCACACACTGTGATAACACTCAGTTAATTTTTTTTTCCTTTTTAAAGAGAAATCAACTCTGTTTAATTCCAAAATCGTATACCACATAGGACGTACCTATAATAACGATCAATTTAGTATTCTTTTTGTCCTCACAAAAGTAATAACCAGGACCGTTCACACACTTGCTGTGGGCCCCGCATCGACTATGACCAATACTCATGCATTCATCAATATCTGAAATGTAATTTAGATATTTAAAAAAAACAGAAACGGTAAATTAGCAATACAATAATACAATAAATTAGATATGAAAAAAAGAAGAAGAAAAAAGGGAGTTCTTTCTCCTTCTTTCCAAAGGTTAAGAAAACAAACAAAACAAACGCAAAGAAAAAAAAAATGCAGAGAGACGGAAGCTAGATATAATTAATTACATACGTACCTTGACAAGTTTTAAGAAGATAGGGATTTCCTTCAAAGCCATCTGGGGCAGTAACACGAAAGCGTTGAGCGATTGTTGTAATCCAAAGCAGTGGAGCCAAGGCAGTATGGTGTACCTTGATAATTATAATAATAATAAGGATCAAAAGAAGAGTTTGTAACGTAGCTTCCAAATAATGCTAATGAAGAAGTAGAGGTGCTTTCTACTCTTGACTTTAGGAGCAGAAGATGATCTCTCAAACCAATCCTTGTCAACAAGGAACGCATAGTCGTTGCAATTGGCCATGCGAGAATCATTCTTTTCGTAATAGTATGAAAGCGCCCATCATAGTGAGATATGGAGGAATGATAGTCCGGCAACAGCTGATACCAATATCACAGGAGGAAGCACTGTTTTGATGATCACAAACTGACCTGCAGCCACCAACCACAAACTCAGCTGATTCCATCATGGCAAGGAAGCCGCAACTAACCGCAGTGAATCTGTTTTTGTCCTGAGAGTAGACGAAAGGGCTGCCGGTCAAATTGGCCACTTGGCTACTTCCAGTTCCGTTGCAGAAGAAGGTAACGGGGCTGTTCACCTGAAGCGAGCCTACACCAGCCTGAAACGTGCCTCCAGTAGAAATATTCAGCACCTCCACTTGGGCTCGCTTCAAAACAGGCTTAGAAGACTGGTTGCTGCACTCGATTTCAAACCAGTCGTCTAAGTAGCAATCTTTGTTAGATCCAATTCCAAAAGGGTATGGGATGAGGACGTGTCCGCAATACTCTTGGCAACCATACTTTGCCATCTGAGGAACCACTTGTGCTGTACATATATTTATCGACAGAAGCAATAAGAATAAGATCATCATATGAACTGCTAGCGATTGCATTGTTCCTATGCTCGAATAATAAAAAGTAAAAGATTATCAAGCAAAAGTTTTCTTTGCAACTCAGTGACCCCCTGTCCATCGAAGAAAAGTGGGTTCGAATTGCAGGCTATCCACCAAAAAACAAAACAAAAACGAAAAAAAAGTTCACTTGGGTTAGAGTCACTCACAAAAGGAAATGCAGTACATACTCAGTAAATTATTGTGGCCATAAAGAAATTAAAAATGAAAAGTATTCTTTAATATATTTTGTTTCTTCTTATTTTGTCGTTTTCAAGTACATAAAAATGGTGTGAAATCAAATCAATGATTCCAAAGGTGATAGTCTAAAATCTTCCAACACCTCGTTCAAAGATGCAGGTGCATGCTCAGTACCCACAATCATTATTGTGGGCAAAACAAGCGAAACATAGTTTTTCTTTGTTGCTCCTTAACCCACTTGAAGAACACAGAGTTTGAGCTTTATTTTATTTTTTATTGTATAACCAACACAAGCGAAGCCCCAAGACAGGTTCCATAAGGCGATAGTCTAAAATCTTCTATTGTGGTCTTAGAGCATCTCCTAACTGATATGTCAAATTGTCATATAGACATGAAATGATAAAAATTGAAAATTAAAGTTGCTCCAACTAAGTAATTAAATTCTACGTGAATTTGAAGATTGAAAGAGATATGTCAAAAATAACATATCAAAAAACTTGATGTCAAATGTTATTTTAATAATTTTTTTAGTCATAAATGTCATTATCATTTACTCTTTTAAAAACTTAATGCATCATATGAGCCCCATTTGCTTTTAAAAATATACTCCAAACCGATTTCACTTGATCCAGCCACTGGGATTGCGTTGTTTTAATAGCACAAGCACCTCATACCTTTAATTAAAGTATTCCAAGTGCATTTACATAATGATTGAGTTCATCGACGGTGATCAAAAGCAAGAATCTTCTAATAGTGATTAAAAGGATGGATGAGGCAAGTGAAAACTATTGAAAAGGGGGAAAGGTTGCAAAGTATAAAGGTAAGAATCTTTTTGAAGAATTCAAAAGCAAGAGGAATGCTAGCAACCTTCTCTCTAACTTTCTCCTTTGGACCTTCTCCATTTTTTGCTTGACATGTGTCATTCTCTTTACACTTAAAACAATGTCATTAATCTATTATACAAGCTAACTTTTGCTTTCCAAGTTTACCTTTATTAAATGTATTCAATTTATCAAAAAAAAAAAATCACAACTTTCTTACTATCTTATTAATTTTTTTTTAAAGAAAATATCTGCTTTTAAAAAAAAGAGAAAATGCCCTTTTTTTTTTAACGTCAAGTTTGGACATATTTTTTTTTTTTTTTTCTATCTAAACCCTTTGTGTTAAAAAAAAAAAGGGGGGGGGGGGGGGAATTTCCTCTTTTTTTTTAAAAGAAGACATTTTCTTTATAAAAAAATAATAATAATTGTGATTTCTTTAAAATTCCATAATTTTTAACTGTTTTATTGTAAAACTTATTTTTGGAACCAAAAAAAGTTTTTTTTTTTAGGGAAGTATAATTCTTTTTTATTTTCAAATATGTATTTAATTGAACTTTTAATGTTTATTTTTTTAAATTTAATTGTTTAAGTTAAGTTATAAATTGAAGGAACTATAAAGTTAATACATCTAATAAGGGTAAATTTGGAAATAAAAGATATATTGTTTAAATGCATTAATGTCATTGTTTTAAGTGTAGAGAGAATGACACGTGTCATGTGGAGAAGGGAGAAGGTCCAAAAGAGAAGATTAGAGAGAAGGTTGCTAGCATTCCCCAGCAAGCAAAGGTTTGACGTCACCATTGCCATCCTTGGCCCACAGCATTAATTCCAACATTCAATTGTGGTCAAAATATAGCAAAAGATCTAAAACCTACCTCTCTTATTTCATTCTGACACGGCCAACGTTTCATCACAGTCCTCATCATGAAGCTCCTTGTTTCCCGCCACGGCCAACTTTTCATCACCGTCCTCATCATGAAGCTACCCTTCAACTCGAAGCCTCTTCCGTATTGCCACGTGTCAACTTCATCACCCTCCCAAAAGTCCCAGACCTAGACAAGCACCTCAGCTCCCACTCCTTCCGCAACCAGTTCGTCGAAAGCCACAAAACCCACGTCAAAACCGCCGTGGCCGAACTCACCGAGTCACAGTACGAGTAGATGAATTTAATAAAGTTCTTGATTCTAATAATTTTCTCCACATGAACTGAGAGGTTGACATATTTATTTTGGTGCACATTCAAGATCTTCAATATCTTGATCAATTATATTATAGAATAGAATCCGGCGCAGGGCCGAAACTTGAAGTGGCCTTGGCTTGGCTCCACTAATAATGGTGAGAACTGGAGCCTTTTAAACTAACAATGAAAGTGATTTGCCGATCGGTTCATTCTAATTGTCTTCTTCATGTTGAGAACAGACAAATTTGCACGTTGTACCTATTCAATTTCTACTTAAATTCTGACCTCATCCTTGTTGATAAGTCTTGTGAAGTTGTGTGGTAAATTATCAGACACCAAAAGCTCATCTTATATCAATGATTTGAGGGGGCACGCCACTCCCTACTGCCAAGTCCACGACGACTTGTCGGACCAAAACCGATTATGAAAACTTTTGTTTTGGCTTGGTTTCCAAGTAATTAAGTTCATCAAATTTTCAAAGTCACAAGATTAATATAAAAGAAAATCTTGACTGAACAAATGCCAGCAAAGGCATGATGTCACCTAGCAAAATCGACAAAGAAGTAATCAAAGCAATGTTAGAAACGCCACCGTGAACGTGCACATGATATGCACAGTATCCCTCAATAATAGAATAGGACTGTGTATATATAAAGATGTTGCATGAGCTGAGTTTTTCATCAAATATTTAATATTTCTTCATCTCCCAAAATTAATCAAATAATGAAGAGACCAGCACAACTTGTGTTCATCCCAGCCCCAGGCGCTGGCCACGTCGGGGCAACGGTGGAGATCGCAAAGCAACTCGTTGCTCGAGATGACCAGCTCTTCATCACCATCCTCATCATGAAGCTCCCCTTCGACAAGCTCTTCACCAATACAGACCCTTCAATCTCACACCGCATCAGCTTCGTCAACCTCCCGGAGTCCCACATCGACACACAGGGCCTTGCCTTCACCTCCTTCATCAAAACATTCATCCAAGGCCACAAAACCCACGTCAAAGACGCCGTCACAAAGTTACTCGCTGAGTCCGCTCAGGCCGAGCTTGCCGGGTTTGTGGTCGACATGTTCTGCACTCCCATGATCAACGTGGCGGACGAATTCCAGATTCCTTCCTACCTCTTCTTCACCTCCGGCGCAGCGAGTCTAGGGTTCTGGTTCAACCTCCAGTCACTTCATGATGAGCAGGGGAAGGACGTTGCTGAGATAACTGGGTGGGATTCTGACTTGATGGTCCCGGGTTTCATCAACCCCGTGCCTGCTGGAGTCTGGCCCGGAGTGACGCGGGAGAAGGAAGGCGCCACAGCCTTCATCTATTTTGCAGCGGGGTTTAGACAAACCAAGGGTATTTTGATAAACACGTTCAGGGAGTTGGAACCACATGCTCTTCGTTCTCTTTCTGATGGTAAATTCCCACCGGTGTACCCTGTGGGGCCCCTGTTGAATCTGAAGAGTGATGATGGCCACGTTGGCTCGGACCAGTCCATACAAAAGTCTGATATCTTGGAGTGGCTTGACGATCAGCCTCCTTCCTCGGTGGTGTTCCTGTGCTTTGGGAGCATGGGAAGCTTTGGTGAGGCTCAGGTGAAGGAGATAGCGTGTGCGCTGGAGCAAAGCGGGCAGCGGTTCTTGTGGTCCCTAAGGCAGCCCGCGCCAAAGGGCAAGATGGGGATGCCGAGCGATTATGTGGATGTCAAGGGAGTCTTGCCTGAAGGGTTTCTTGAACGGACGGCTGGGATAGGGAAGGTAATAGGATGGGCTCCACAAGTGGCCATTTTGGCCCACCCGGCGGTCGGAGGGTTTGTGTCTCATTGTGGGTGGAATTCTACGCTGGAGAGCCTATGGTATGGTGTGCCGATTGCCACGTGGCCATTGTACGCAGAACAACAACTGAATGCGTTTGGGCTGGTGAAGGAGTTGGGATTGGCTGTGGAAATTAAGATAGATTATATGAAGGACAGTGACGTGGTGGTGAGTGCAGAGGAGATAGAGAGAGGGATAAGGCAAGTGATGGAGAAGGACAGTGATATAAGGGAGAGGGTGAAGGAAATTAGTGAAAAGAGCAAGAAAGCTTTGACGGATGGTGGTTCTTCATATTCTTCCTTGGGACGTTTTCTTGACCAGATTTAAGTTTAGATTCGTTAAAGATCAAGATAATGCATAGAAACCACAGTTGTTCATTTTCATGGGAGATTTGATGAGCAAATATTTTCTCCGTTTGTTTTACATATCGTAGACTCGTAGTTAAGGAAGTGTTTTCTGTTATCTGATTTGTCCCTTTTTAAAATCTGAGGATATTGTCAACATCATGATGACAATATCCTATTTATAGCAATTTACAATGAAAACGATGGATTTGCCGATTTCTTAATTGTCTTTTTCATCACATTTACCTACTCAATCCATATTCAACTTTCCACTATAAAACAAAATATAAAAGTTTGACCTCTCTTCCTTCTAGACAAGTATAAACTCGGAAATTCATCTCATGGCTACCATATTTTCCAAAAATAAATAATTTTAATATCAATTTTTCAGCTCCACAAGATTTTTTATAAAATAAAACGTTAGACTTTTATACAATTCATCACAAAAATGCCAGCAAAGGCATGACATCAAATCAATTGATTAACCATATATATAAGCAAGTTAATCAGCTGAGCTTTTCATTGCCGTCATCTTTCTTCATCTCCACAAATGAAGAGACCAGCAGAACTTGTGTTCATCCCAGCCGCAGGGATTGGCCATGTTGTGTCCACAATTGAGATAGCAAAGCTCTTAGCTTCTCGTGATGACCATCTCTTCATCACACTTCTCATCATGAAACGACCCTTTGACAAACTCTTCACAAACACGGACTCTTCAATCTCACCACGCATCAACTTCGTCAACCTTCCCGAAACAACAGATCTCTTCGTCGAAAATCAGAAAACCCAAGTCAAAGATGCCGTCGCTAAACTCGTTGAGTCAAATCAGTCTGGCTCCTCAAAGCCCCAGCTCGCCGGGTTCGTGGTTGACATGTACTGTACCACCATGATTGACGTGGCCAATGAGTTTGGGGTACCTTCTTACGTGTTCTTCACCTCCAGTGCTGCGTGTCTCGGGCTCTTGTTCCACCTCCAGACGCTTTGGGACGAGCATGGCAAGGATGTGGCAGAGTTTATGCACTTGGATTCTGAGTTGGTCGTCCCGAGTTTTGTCAATCCTCTACCTGCTAGCAAGCGGCGAAGCCAGGATTTCATGAGTCTGGGGGCCTCTCATAAAATATAAATAATAAAAACTTCGAACTCACAAGACATCAAAACATCAAAAATCATATTGTCTATAGTGTCTATTCATTACAATCATAGTTGTCCAAGTTAACTTCCGTAGTTTGGTTTGAACTACTTTCATTTTTCTTTTGACTCTTTGCTGGTGACGACTCCACTAACTCAGACTTTGATTTTCTTTTGAAAAATCTTTCCATAACTGAAACACATATATGAACTAAATTTAAATTGAAACAATAATGAACATCTTCTCAAACTTATAAACCAAAGCAAATTGAGCATTCAATTCAAAGCAATATATTAATCAAACCAATAGAGAATTATATATATAGAAATTTATAAATTAAAATTAAAATTTCACCAACACAAGTTCACAATTGCATTAAAGGGATAAACAATTACATACTACGCAAGAAAAATTAAAAGGGATAGATAAATACATACTTGGAGTTGAATAGCGATTTACTAAATATCGCCAAAGCTTTTTCCATTTGGTAATCTACACATAAATTGAAAGACCCATTAAAATCAATAGAAATAAAAAAAACTTGATAAAATAATTAGAATTTGAGAAGAAAAAAAACTCATAAGCAACTGGCTAGTCTGGTCGTGTTTCTGACCCGGGAAAAAAGAAAAAGATTTAAATTTATTGATTTATACAAGAAGACAATATATAATAATAATAATAATTCTAATCCTTTTAGGAATATGTAATGTATGATTTTGGGATATTTGGCTTGGCTGGTCAATAGGACCCACGTTGAAATCACTTTTGGCTGAAATCTACTTTGGCTGCTGGACCATGCCACTATGGCTTAACTTCGGCTGAAATATTCTTTGGCCCATATGGCTTCTAAATATGTAGCCAAACTCCAGAATACTAGTACTAATTTTTTTTAAAATAAAATTTCAGTGGGAGCCAGTGACTGCACTGGTCCCCATGTGCCTCCGCCACTGCTACTAGCGTCTTGCCTGGTAGGCTACTGGAGAAGGAGAGTGCTGAATCATTTCTCAACCAAGCCAGGAGGTTTAGAGAAACTAAGGGTATTTTGGTAAATACATTCTGGGAGCTGGAATCGCATGCCCTTCATTCTATTTCTCATGGTAAAAACCCACCAGTGTACCATGTGGGACCCTTATTGAACCTCAAGAGTAGTGATGATTATAAGGGTTGGGATATCTTGAGTTGGCTTGATGATCAACAACCATTGTCCGTAGTTTTCCTCTGCTTTGGGAGCATGGGAAGCTTCGGTGAGGCCCAAGTGAAAGAGATAGCATGCGCGCTAGAGCACACTGGGCTCCGGTTCTTGTGGTCCCTACGCCAGCCCCCACCGAAGGGTAAGATGGCTATGCCAAGTGATTATGTGGACCCTAGTGGAGTCTTACCCGAAGGGTTTCTTGATCGAACGGCTAAGATTGGGAAAGTCATAGGGTGGGCCCCACAAGTGGACATTTTGGCCCACTCGTCAATCGGAGGGTTTGTATCCCATTGTGGATGGAATTCCACGCTGGAGAGTATGTGGTACGGTGTCCCCGTGGCGACGTGGCCAATGTATGCGGAGCAACAAACAAACGCCTTTAAGCTGGTAAAGGAATTGGGATTGGCTGTGGAGATCAAAATGGATTATTGGAAGGACAGTGAGGTGGTTGTGAGCGCACAGGACATAGAGAGAGGAATAACACAAGTGATGGAGCATGATAGTGTTATAAGGAAGAGGGTGAAGGAAATGAGTGAAAAGGGCAAAAAAATCCCAGATGAATGGTGGATCCTCATACTCTTCATTGGATCATTTTATTGATCAAATTTAACATTTGATTCATCAAAGCTTAAAATCATTTATAGTCGTACGATATAACACGTGAATTAGAAACACTGATGGCTATACAATAAATTCGCGTATGTATACTTTAGTCTTTTTTTATAATAAGGGGGAAATGAAATTCCAATAAAGGCTTTAATATCTCTCAGGTTATGAAATTAAGAAGAGGTGAGGTCCAATAAATATGAAAGATGAACAAAGCCGCTTGTACACTTGACCAAGAAAGCCCAATAAACTGTAACCTCAGTTACATAGATAAATACACGAGCCATATAATTTTGTCTTCACCATTAAATAAAATGATTTGCCTTCTTAATTGTCTTGTTTGATGAATGAGAAAACTGACAAATTATTTGCATATATCATTGACATATTCAATGCAAATCTACTACGACTAGTTGGACCAAAATCAATTTTTGTTTTGTCCTTTTTGTTTTGGGTTTCCAAGTCTATTACCTAGTGGACTACAATAATGGACCATATCCAATACTTTTCGAATCTCAAGATTTATATAACTCAAAATCTTGACTTCATAGACAATCCCACGTACAAGCCTAGCCACTGCCAGCCTTGCACATGACATGTGATGTGCAAAATTATATATATATATATATAACTTAGCTGAGGTTTTCATTGCATTCAACACAAAATGAGGAGACTTGTGTTCATCCCAGGCCCGGGCATCGGGCACCTCTTATCAACGGTTGAGATCGCAAAGCAACTCGCGGCTAGAGATCACCAGCTCTTCATCACTGTCCTGATCATGAAGCTCCCCTTCTACCAACTCTTCACCAACACAGATGCTTCCATCTCACGACGCATCAACTTCATCAACCTCCCCGAAGCCCACGTCGACACACAAAACACCAGCCCCTCCTCGTTCTTCAAAACCTTCGTCGAAAATCACAAAACCCACGTCAGATCCGCCGTCTCCGAGTCAAGTACTCAGTCAGAGTCGAACCAAGCTCGGCTGCCCGGGCTGGTTGTTGACATGTTCTGCACCACTATGATTGATGTGGCCGATGAATTTGGGGTTCCTTCCTACGTGTTCTTCACCTCCAACGCCGGGTGTCTCACGTTCTTGCTCCACCTCCAAACTCTTCGAGACGAGCATGGCACGGACGCGGCTCAGTTGATGGACTCGGAGGCTGAGTTGGCCATCCCGAGTTTCGTCAACTCTTTGCCTTCACATGTCTTGCCCAGTGTGCTATTGGACAAGGAGGGTGCCACAGCATTTCTCAATCATGCAAAGAGGTTTAGAGAAACCAATGGTATTTTAGTAAATACGTTATCAGAGCTGGAATCACATGCGCTTCACTCTCTTTTTGACGGTAAAACCCCACCTGTGTACTCGGTGGGACCTCTGTTGAATCTCGAGAGTGATGATTTCCACGTGGGTTCTGACAAGGCTAGACAAAAGTATGATATTTTAAGTTGGCTTGATGATAAGCCTTCCTTGTCTGTTGTGTTCCTGTGTTTTGGGAGCATGGGAAGCTTTGGTGAGGCCCAGGTGAAAGAGATAGCATGTGCACTGGAGTACAGTGGGCTTCGATTCTTGTGGTCCCTACGAAAGCCCCCGCCGAAGGGCGAGATTACCATGCCAAGTGACTATGCGGATCCCAAGGGAGTCTTGCCGAAAGGGTTTCTGGATCGAACGGCTGGGATTGGGAAAGTCATAGGGTGGGCCCCACAAGTGGCTATACTGGCCCACTCGGCAATCGGAGGGTTTGTATCGCATTGCGGGTGGAACTCCGTGCTGGAGAGTCTATGGTACGGCGTGCCAATTGCCACGTGGCCAATGTACTCGGAGCAACAATTAAATTCTTTTGAGCTGGTGAAGGAATTGGGATTAGCAGTGGAAATTAAGATGGATTATAGGAAGGGATGTGAAGTGGTGGTGAGTGCAGAGGAGATAGGGAGAGGGATAAGGGAAGTGATGGAGAAGGACAGTGATATAAGAGAGAGGGTAAAGGAGATGAGTGTAAAGAGCAAGAAAGCCTTAGTGGATGGTGGTTCCTCTCACTCTTCATTGGGGTGTTTTATTGATCAAATTCAACTTTGATTTATTTCATTTTTGGCTCTATCCTCTATGTAACAACTTTTATCCTAGCACTTATTTTAGTGATATTTTTCTACAATAAACATTTTTTTTTTCCAGGAAAAAAGAATTTAAACCATTGTTGAACTTTTTTATTTTTTGAGAAGGAAAAAAAAACAAAAAAAAGACTTCTCTTGTATTAAGTTGTAACTTGTAAAGAAATTACAAAATCAATTGAATGTATTTCATTTACAAGATTCTGATATGTACACTACATCATTTGATGCAAATTCTGGAGAGTGAAAACACAAAACTTCAGAGAAAGAAGCAAGCAATGCCCAAAGAAAAGAAAAGAAAAGAAAAAATTATGAACATCGTAGACTGACTAGTTTAAGCCCATTTGGCTATTATAGGCATGCAACCAGCTCCAAGAAGAGATATATTAGCTCCAGCTTGAAGGACTTCCATTGCTCTAGATGTTTGGATTCATAAAATCAGTTGCTAGCAGATCAACAAGGGACATATAGATTAAGATACCGGCTCATGCTGTATTGACCGGTATCTTATAATCTGTATGTCCCTTGTTGATATGCTTGTAGCTGAGTTTATGAACCCAAAAATACAGAACAAGGCTTCAAGCTGGGGCCAATATATCTATTCCTTTAGAGCTGGTTGCATGTCTATGATATCCAAATGGGCTTTAACTAGGCATCTAGGAAGCTTAGAATAATTATTTCTTTTATTTTTTGCCATTTGCTTGCTTCTTTTTCTGAAGTTTTTTGTGTAACCAAGAAGTCATTAATCGGAAGCGCAGAAAAGATATGCAGATGATCCTAAATCTGAAGTACACAAAATTTGAAGTTTGAGAGTGAGAGAAGATTTGAAGGGGGTGATACTTAATTACCACTCTATATAGGAGGGATATTGGCAATCATGAAAAGTTTGTGTGGAAGTTTGTTATACTTACGACCTAGTTTTGGGAGGGCGCACTAGTGATGAAGGCCAAGATGATGGTTACAAAAGAAAAAGAGAGTGATCCATTAACTTTGGAAAGTCAATGTCCTTTTTGTTAGATCATAAAATCATCTGCTGAGTTTTGATTTTTACTGGCCTTATATATATATATAAGCTATATGAAGAAAGACAGGATTGTCCAATTTAAAATATCCCAATAGCCAGACACTGCAGAATAATACAGCAATTTTTTTTTTTTTTTTGATTGTGTAGCATCAAAATCTGCATTAATTTATTAATAGGATTCCATGTACTATAATATTTCAATAACTTGCTTTTCCTTATTTTAAATTAAAATCCATTTCTTGATACTATTCTTTTCTTGCTGGTGGTGCTCAATTGAGTGATTGAAGTTTTATTGCTTCTTTTTGTCCCTCTGTTATGCTTGCTTGCTTCTTTGGCTTTGATGCTAAATGATCCCAAACTGAAAAGGAAACCAATCTGTCTGACAAAAGCAGAGAAACACAATGCAGGGTTAAGAGCCAAAGAACTTACAACCCAAAAGCACTTCTCAGACACCTTTAGCAAAACAAAACAAACAGATACTCCAAACATGCCTTATAAGACTCTCAAGCTTGCAAGAATATAGACCTGAAATGATACACTATTGGGAGGAAATTTCATATCAGCATCAAAAGCAAGGTGTTTAAGAGCCAGCAATGTCAAGGACCATCTCAATCCTGCATGTCAATGCAGCTTATATTTTTGTAATGGTTAGAAATAGATGAGATTCATAGAACAAATCTATTTATTTTATTACTGTAAGCTATTGTAAGATTACATTTGATTACTGTTGACGGAAAAGAGAGCACAATATTTAATTAAGTGGGAACAGATGGTCCAATCACTGAGATTTGGGGACCAAAATATCAAGGGCTGGACACTTGGAATCTTGGTGCAGCCTGCTGGAAACTTCGGAACCTTTGTTTCGTTCTTGAGTGGGCCTTCTTGAAGACTATTATATGAATGGGCCAATGGTTGTAGACTATATGAAACATATAATCTATATAATAAATCAAAACTCACATCAAATTTGATTGCGCCAGTAAAGAAGGGGAATAAGAAACAAGATGAGGTGAGGTTGGTGGTGATGGGGGATTTGGAGAAAGTATAATAGAAGGTGTGACACTGTTAGATAACAAAGACAAAGAAAAGTTAGTTTCAGAATGAGAAAAAGAAGGAACAATAGGAAAAGTTACCTGAGGAGGACCTGGAGAAGGATGAAGGACCACGGGTTGGTGCTCAGCCAAGGGTGCGAGTGGCTGAGGGGGTGCAACAGTAGCAAAAAGAAAATGAGTCTCATCAAATACAACATGGCGAGATAAGTAAACACGCTTGGAAACATGATCATAACAACGATACCCTTGATGATTTAATGAGTATCCTAGAAAAACACACTTTTTAGATCGAAATTCTAATTTATTTTTGTTATATGGACGTAAATAAGGAAAACACGCGCAACCAAACACACGAAAAACATAATATGGAGCACGATCAAACAACTTTTCATAAGGTGATAGAAAATGCAATTGTCGAGCAAGAAGACGATTAATGAGATAAACTGAGGTATTGAGAGCATCTACCCAAAACGATTGGGGTATGTGAGCAGTAGCAAGGAGAGTAAGACCCATATCCACTATATGACGCTGTTTACGTTCAGCTACCCCATTTTGTTCTGGTGTGTGTGGACAAGTGATGCGATGAAGAATTCCATTTTTAGACTAATTTTTTTGAAAACTATTACTCATAAACTCACCATCACCATCAGTTTGCAATGCCTTAATCGTATATACAGTATTAATGGAGAGAAGATTTTCAACCAATAATTTAGACTTCTGAAAATAATGTAAGGCCTTAGATTTATATTGCAAGGGATATATCCATATGTATTGAGAGAAATCATCCACAAATAAGATAAAGTACTTAGAGCCTTTATTTGAAGATATCGGCGAAGACCAAATATCACAGTGAACTAATTGAAGTGGAGAAACAGAGATGGATGAAGATAAAGGAAAAGGGAGCTTAGTGCTCTTTCCCAAAGGACATGTATGACACGTAAGACTTGATTTAGAAGAACTAACAGGAATAACAGAGCTTAGCTTATGTAAAATATCATTAGAAGGATGACCCAAGCGTTGATGCCACACAAAAGGAGTTGTTCGTTCACCGATGAGAGCTACAAATTTGCATGACCCCCCTCGAAACGGATACAAACCGTTTTCACTCTTGCCTTGGAAAAGCGTCCTCCCCGTGGATAGATCCTTCACATAAAAAGAAGAAGGTGTGAAAATAAAATAACAATGATTATCATAAGTGAATTTATGAACACTCAACAAATTATGAGACACAGAAGGACAATGAAGAAGATTATTGAGCTTAAAGGCAGACAGAGAGCCAAAACCAATATGTTCAATAGGTAAACCTGCACCATTGCCAACAGACACTTGATCTTAACCTGTATATGTAGTTGGGAGACGAAGATTAGCTAAATCATGAGTAATATGTGAAGATGCCCCATTGTCTGTATACCAAGTATCATTAGAACCTGCAGCATAAGGAGTTGCTACCAATGCTCCAGAAGGAGCGGACGAAGGGCGAGATTCATAAAACTGCTTAGGCTTCGAACAATTATTAGCAAGATGGCGAGGATCACCATAATTGTAACAGAAACGGTTAGGACGAGAAGCCACCATAAAGGGAACACTACTACAATTATGTTAAACAACGACACCCAATAGACGACCGTTTATATAAAAACTGTCGTGGTATTTTAAAAGACGACGAGTGTTATAATACCGTCGTGATAAGGTGCCTAATACGCTGATGTTTCGGGTTAATTTATAAAGTTACGATGATACCTTATTACAACCGTCGTGTTTTTAAGAGGCGCTAAATAAAATTTAACTTTTAAGTTCGCGAGCGCGGAGCTTTTCAGAAAACCCACGCTCTCTCAAACACTATACTACATCACGACCTTTCAGAAGAAAACCCTTTCTCACATCTATGAAGCACATCTCCCTCGCGCCGTCCACCGAACTTGCCTTGATCGCCATCTCCGTCGAGCCGTTCAGGTCACCGATCTTGCCGCGTTCGTCATCTCCCTCGCGCCGTCCACCGAACTTGCCTTGATCGCCATCTCCGTCGAGCCGTTCAGGTCACCGATCTTGCCGCGTTCGTCATCTCCCTTCCCTTGCGCTGCCCATGGAAGCTACCCTTCCTCATCGCGATCATTTTTAAGCCCCCATCTGGATTCCCATCTTCCATTTCATAAGCTTTAGATTAGATCTTCTTCCTCGTGGACCAGAAAGGTACGAAGTTACTTTTCTAGGAGTTTGCTTAGGCTTCTTCTGATTTGTTGTCTAAAAATCTGATGCAAATTTTCATGATTTTTTGTTTGCAGCGAGGATCTTTTGAATCCTTCAGTTCCCATGGATCTCAGACTCTCCGGGATTCTCATGGGTGGCCAAACTCTCTCTCTCTCTCTCTCTCTCTCTCTCTCTCTCTGTATTCTCTTCGTGTTGTGTGTGCGGCTGCACTCATTGGGTTGTTGATTTTGGTAATTATCAAAAGAGCAGGGCAGGGCAGAGGAACAGAGAAGATAAATTTAATAGATCCATGGTTGAGAAAATTTCCGTTCGAAGCTCCCCAAAGCCGAACATCGATGCAAGTAAGGCCCTCTTTGTTTCCTTAATTCCTTTGAAAGTCCCTAATTTTAATGACTGAAAAAAAAAACAGAAAACAAAGATGCATGCTTTATTGTTTTTAGTTCGTGAAGCATTGAAGCTGATTATATTGATTTGGATTTTTCAGGGCGTGTGCCCCATATGATGAGGTTACCAACACTTGGGCTCCCACCATATCGTGTATTTACGTAAATACACGATATGGTGGAAGACAACTGCTCGAGGCCAATTGCTTCGAAGTTGAAGGCTCAGTGACAGTTCCCAAGGTGCGATTTTCAAAAGCCCTAACCTCCATGCTTGATACAAAGTTTTCATATCAGTTTAGGATTGATTTGAATTCTAGATGTCCGTAGCTTGCTTTTATTGTGGATTCTATGTGAATGTTTGATTTTATTTGATTGAATCCAAGATTCTACTTGTATTTCTGATTTTATTTGATTGAATTTGGGTTCTAGTTGTGCGTTAGAATTTAGAAATTTGTATTTTTTTTTTATTTTCAGAGAGTAATTTTGATTATGTGAAAATTTCTCCTTGTGGTTACCGAAAAAGAGAAATTATCCTTCCAACTTATGTCAGAGTGTAATTGTTACCTTCAACTCAAATTTGGGGATTATCGGTAGCTTAAGAATGCAACACTTCAACCATAATGTTCCTGGGTGGGCGCTTCAATCATCGGTTTGTATTGGGTGGGCAGGTGTGCTGGAATTTTAGTTCTTGCTTGAAATTTTAATTTGATATCTTATTCGAATTGGGATGTGATGAGTAAATAAGGTATTATGTGTTTGGATACTGAGAAAAGTCTAGATTAGAGAATTGAAGAGAAAAGTGAATCTGGAACTTTCTGATTTTATTGACTTGAATGAAAATAATTACAAGAATGTACTTTTTTTATACAAGAGAGAAACACAACTCTCTCTCAATAACAAACTCTAACATCTAACAGTCAAAGCAATCTAAGCATGACATGTGTCACAATCTGAGCCTTCTTGAGGATCATTTGATTTTTTGTGTGCAGGTTCAGAGTAATTATTCTGAACTTGTGTTAACTGCTGTGATATATTTGTAACAGGATGAACGATTCTGTTAACAAGTTGTTCACTATAGCAATGGACAAAGAATGGGCATATACCGCCGAACTTAGGATCTGGTAAAGAATGGGATGAATTTGAAATATTGTTGCTTTGGAAATGTTAGGAAGTTCAAAAGTTGGCAAGGGAGGTTGCTGACATTGTGGTCTTAGTCATAGATGAGGAAGATGTCGATTCTCTTATATCTGAGCTTGTTATAGCTGTCAATGATAGTCGAGTATTTCATGTTCTGTTATTGACTCCAAGTGTATAACATTGTATGTTAGCTTCTGTTCAACAGGTTTCTTGGGAAGCTTTCTCAAGGGTTTGTAAGTTCAGTTCCCTTGCTTCATATATTAAATGTTTTCCAGTGAATGGTCTATATTAATCCTAATATGTTATGTTTGTGACCTTGCAGGGAGGAGCAATTCTCATACCTGGATTTTGTTCACCAAAAGCACTTAAGCCATTGCTTCCAGTGTTTCTATCAGAGCTGGAGGACTTGGGTATTAATCTTGCTACTGCAGACTCGTTGCTTTTGTTATCTTTCAGTTTGGATAGTCATATGGTTATGAATGTTTTGTGGATCTGACATATATATTACTAATGCAGCTATGGTTCGAAGACATCTCCAATTGAGTTATAATCTACATTATTTTATTTTCACAATTACTTTCTATTTCTTGTTGTTTCCATTTTTTCTGACACATTATACGCTTTAAGCCTCGACTCTTATGCCCTGCTTTACCTGCACCTCTAACTTTCGGATTAAGTCAGTTGCTACTTTTATCCATCTACCAATCTTGTATTGGCTTTACATATATTCTGTCCAATAGTTCCTGTCGAGCTTCATTTGCAAGTACTAGTGGTTTCTGAATCTAAGCGAGTTTTATCAAACTTTCTTTCTTCCTATTCCACAGGCAGATGGATTTGCTGCCGTTGAAAGAGTAGCTATAGATGCAAGACCCTGCATGGCCAATCAAGTTCATCACCTTCGACTAGCTGTATGTTTCTTTAAAAGAATTAAAGGAATCTTTGTTTTTGAGTTCAGATTTGCTGCTGTTGGTATGGGTTATAGGTTTGGATTTAGGTATTGATTATAGATAATTGGAGTAGTTCAGTTAAACACATATGTGTCTTATCAAAAAGAAAGGTTTTGTCAACTGATCATTCTTTTTTTATGTATGGTATAGATTTCTATTGTTCAATCAACAAAGTTTAGATGATAAAGCATTAACCTTAGAACTAGGACTAAGATTAGATGATAATACTAACCTTCTTCATTTGTTCAATTTGGGAAAATTCAAGGCCTGCTAACAAGGCTGGGCATGTTTAAATTGTTTTATTATATTTTTGGCTTGTGAAATGCATGTATACTTGCTAGGCCAAGTCATTGAGATTCTAGGCTGACAGTTGATGAACTGAAATTTATGTACCTGTATATCTCCTGGCCCTTAGAAATACTGCATACTTCTGTGAAGTAAAATTTCGCTTTCATCTAATTTTATTTGTTTGTAATCTTAGCCTTTTTTTCTTTGTCATTTTGATTTATTTACAGGGATGATGGAGTAGACTTCAATTGTGCATCAATTGTATGTTTGGATGAGAGGAAGGCTTGGATGAGGAGTACTAGATGTAGGTCTTGTTAGGAGAAAATTGTACTAAAGAAGCTGCTCATAGTGGTAAAAGTTGAAGAAATGCAGAGGAAAATTGGTGATGATGAATGTATAGCTCTGTATACATATGGAGAACTTGACTTGAAGGATAATTAGGTATAGGAATTTTGCTGTATTATTGTAATTAGGCTTGCAGCTAGCTGCCTTAGAGTATTTTCATTTTTTAGATTTTATTTTGTTCTACTGTACTCTTGATATTCTGTTTATGAAATAAACAATTTTTGAGTATCTATATGTATGGCTTGGGTAATAGCATATTTGAGTATATATTTCTGATACTATTTGAAACAAGAAAAAAAAAACTAAAATGTAAAATTACGTCAGTTTTATAGTTAATAACCGTCATCTTAGAGCTAATAAATGACAATATTTCAAGAAACCGTTGTCTTTACATATAATAGACGACGGTTTTATTAAAGAACCGTCGTCTATTAAATATAATAGACGACGGTTTTATGAAAGAACCGTCGTCTATTACATATAATAGACGACGGTTATGTTAAAAACCGTCGTCTATTATATGTAAAGACGACGGTTAATTACCGTCGTAGTTTGACATTCAAAAAGACGACAGTCGATTTAACGACGGTTTGAAAAAGAAAAAGACGACGGTGTTTTCCCGTCGTCTATTTCAATTTTTGTAGTAGTGGAATTCTCATGAGCATAGTAATGATTTGGAAGTATGCCACGGCCAATAGAATTTGTGAAACCTCCAGGAATTTCATTCCCACGACTGGATCCATGAAAAGGACCAAAATAGGAACCCCCTTGTCCACGCGAAAATCCACGACCACCAAACTGATTTGAGCCACCATAAGAAGCAACACCACGACTACCAAACTGATTGGAATTATCATAAGAGTCAAAAGTACGGCTATTGTTGCCACGACCACTGTTGCTAACTTGCTACGTCCAAAACCTGAGCCACCAAAACTGCGACCATGAAAACCAGAACCACGATTGCGTCCTTGAGAAGTCGTAGTATAGAGAGCCGTAGAGGTAGAATCGGAAAGGAGAGAGTTTGAGTCCTCAAGTCGAGACTCAGCACTCAAAAGGAGAGCGAGAACATCATCCAACATCATAGAAGTTTCACGAGCTTTAATAGAGTTTACAGCACTCTCATAAGCAGGACCAACACCATTAAGAATAATCTCAATAAGATCCTCATCATCAAGGGCTTTACGAGGTCCGCAATACCGGTCAACTTATCAATATACGCAGTACTAGACATATTACCACGCCTAGTAGATTGGAGCTGAAATTATGAGAGCGAGATTGCGAAGTATACCGAGTAGCCAAGGATTTCCACACCTCAGCAGAAGTAGTACATCGAGCCATAGTAGAAAGGACAGTTGAAGTCAACGTAGAGTTGATCCAACTCATAATTTGCTTATCTTGTTGCTGCCAATTCGCATATGCAGGATTTGAAGTGGACTTATCATCAAGCAGTTTTGCAGGACAAGTCTGAGAACCGTCAACATAACCATAGAGATCATTGGCTTGTAGCATAGGAGTGAATTGCGCAAGCCATGGCAGATAATTGGTGCGATCAAGTTTGAGTATGAGACGTTGGGAAGAGAACTGGCCAGAGAGGTAGAAGACGAAGCCATCTCAACCAACCATAAACAACCAAGAACAGGCACTAAAGCAAAAACAAAAAAAAATTGGATCGAGAGTCACAAGACAAGAGCTCTGATGATACCATGTAAGAACTTGATATTATAATGAATAATTGTTATTGAACTTGTTGATTTACAATGATACATCCACATGGGATATATAGACACAGCAAATATAAAAAGTTATATTGGATGCTCTAGCTAGGAATAGAATATTTAAACTGTCAGTGGATGTTTTCACGACTGATTGTAAGGAAAGAATGTTAGCTATTTTAGTTGACTATTATATGTTAACTATCATTGGGGTCCAAGTAACCAAATTTGCCGTGTACAAGTGTGGTCAGGTGAGTTTGATCGATGGCAACTGATCTTGAAGTTCCAAAATCAGCAACTTTTGCTCTGTATTTTGCATCTAAGAGTATGTTGGTGGACTTGATGTCTCTGTGATAAATGGGAAAGGCAGCTGAAGCATGTAAATAGGAAAGAGCTCCTGCAATTTCCATGGCGATTCGTAAGCGAACTTCCCATGTAATTGGAAACTCCTCATTCTGCTCATGGATATACCGGGAAAGGTTTCCATTAGGTATAAATTCATAAACCAAAATGGGAACCTCCGTCTCCAAACAACAACCCAATAGTTGAACCACATTTCTGTGGTTAATTTGTGAAAGAATCACAACCTCATTGATAAAATCTGAAAGTTGGCTTTCGTCCACTATTTTAGATTTTTTCACAGCAACAATTCTTCCATCAGTCAACATGCCTTTGTAAACAGTACCTTGGCCTCCCTGGCCAAGAATTCTATCAATATTGAAATTGTCAGTGGACGTCTCCAACTCCTTTGATTTGAATAGCTTGATTTTCTCAACATTAACTTCACCTGACGACAATTGTTTCTCTAATAATAATCCACCATTTCGCTTGAAGAACATCTCCCTGCGTTTCATGGTATGGCGTTTCTTTAGGAATTTGTATCCGAACCATGCACTGATAAGCAAAAGTAACAGTCCAAGACCCGCACCAGGACCTGCATATATAACTCAGTAAAATGATAAATGATCACACAAATTGCAAACCAAGTTTATGTCTTGTGCTCATAAAATAAAATAAAATATACAAAAGAGTTTATGTCTAAAATTCCTCTTGATATATAAAGTTATAATATTTACTTATTCAATAACTTTGGGCTCTGTGATTTATAAAGTTATAATATTTACTTATTTATTTCCATCCCCCTATCCCCACTCCATGAATGAAGAAGTATTTATTCCATAAAAGAAAAAACTAATGTGGACCAAATTTTAATAAATAATTAACTGCAAAGACCTCTAATATAGTGAACAGTGACTAGTTGTCTCCCCGTAACTTTATTCATGAAATATGCAATTTTTTTAATAAAAAAAGCGGCAGTATTTTATTGATGAGGAGGAAATAACAAGAAGGAAAAAAAAATTTGTACATAGTAGGGAAGTTAAAATACATTCGTGGGTTCAAGAATTACAAGAATATCCTAGGTCTAACTTATTATCTCACTCCACCAATTGGGCTAATCCCAAAACCCCAAGGACTGTGATAACACTCAGTTTAGGTTATCATTCACACACTGTGATAACACTCAGTTTATTTTTTTTTCCTTTTTAAAGAGAAATCAACTCTGTTTAATTCCAAAATCGCATACCACGTAGGACGTACCTATAATAACGATGAATTTAGTGTTCTTTTTGTCCTGGCAAAAGTAATAACCAGGACCGTTCACACACTTGCTGTGCGCCCCGCACCGACTATGACCAATGCTCATGCATTCATCAATATCTGAAATGTAATTTAGATATTAAAAAAAAACAGAATACTAGTGACCACTTTGCAGATCACCCTCTCTAATAGGGTTTGAACCCCAATAATACCCCAAAAGGGAGTTCTTTCCCTTTCTTTCCAAAAGGTTAAGAAAACAAACAAAACAAACCCAAAGAAAAATAAAACGCAGAGACGGAAGCTAGATATAATTAATTACATTCGTACCTTGACAAGTTTGAAGAAGATAGGGATTTCCTACAAAGCCATCTGGGCAGTAACAAGAAAGCGTTGAGCGATTGTTGTAATCCAAAGCAGTGGAGCCAAGGCAGTATGGTGTACCTTGATAATTATAATAATAATAAGGGCTTGTCCAATATAGATCCCTACATTTTCTATTTCCTAGACATATACCCATCATTTTATAAAACTATGTATAAAACCCAATTTCAAATTTAAATGACTAGTAGGATATAAGAGGTCGTAGTATTCCTGTATTTTTACATCGTTGCCACCAAACTTCATATTTTATTTCAAGCATTTCATTAACTGTCATAATTGTAATTAACACTCCCTATTAATAGCATATCAATCACCCCATTTCTTTTGGTTGTCATTCCCTCTCACATACCGCCCCCTAAAATTGCAAACCAAAAAAAATATCTGTAAATTACATATCCAATAATGTACCTATAAATATAAATATATACATATAAAATATAAATATATTATTTAAATAAAATATAGGTATATTATTTACCATTTTTAAAAAAAAAAAAAAAAACTAAGTCAGTTACTTTGTAATTGAAATTTCCGTACATTTTTCATAAATTAAAAATAGGTACACAATAATTTATAGAAAATATAGGTACATTATTTACCCATAGGTAAATTATTTTACAATATACCTATAAATGTGTATAGGTACATTATTTGGAGAGGAAAAATAGGTTCATTTAAAAAAATACATACATTGTTTTACTAGGTATATTATTAGAGGAAAAAAATAGGCACATTATTTGGAGAGAAAAAATAGGTTCATTTAAAAAAATTGTTTTTCATAAAACAAATAATAGGTACTTTATTCAGAGAAAAAAGCGTACATAATTTAGAGAAAAAAAAATAGGTACATTATTTAGAGAAAAAATAGGTTCATTTAAAAAAAAAAGTTTTTCATAAAACAAACAATAAATAGATTATCAAAATATTTTTCAACATAATTAGAATGTACACTATTATTCATAAAACTATAATAAAATAGATTACTAGTAGTATAATTCATAAAAGGAAAACAACAACACAAATTTATTTAATAAACCAAAACGTTTTTTTTTTTGTCATAAAATAAACCAAAACATTTCTAATATGTTAATGTTGAATTTAATATTTAATTTCAAATAAGTTTCTAAATTAATTCCTACATCCATTACAACCATTTCAAGATCTTTCCAAATTCAACGTGTGTCATTAGTTACACCTCCACATAACACGTTAACTTGTAAATACGGGTAGTTTTGGAATCCGAAAAATAGAATAAATCAGATTTTAAGCTAGATTAGGTAACTTGCTTACTTGGATCCTAGTCAGCGGGTTTTACTTGAAAAAATTGGGTATTTTAAATAGAAAAATAAAGGAAAGGGTTGTAGGTGATTACAAATGAATTTTATGGGTCTAAGCTCAATTTACTATAATAATAATAACGACCAAAAGAAGAGTTTGTAACGTAGTTTCCAAATAATGCTAGTGAAGAAGTAGAGTTGATTATATTCCATTCTAGCACCACCGGAACGTGCCTTCTACTCTTGACTGCAGGAGCAGAAGATGATCTCTCAAACCAATCCTTGTCAACCAGAAACGCATAGTCGTCGCAATTGGGGTTTCGACCTTCGCCTTGGTATAGAAGGGAAGCGCCCATCACAGTGAGATAAGGAGGAATGGTAGTCTGGCAGCAGTTGATGTTGTGAATTAAGACCAATTCACTCCCCTTTAGACCTTGTTGTTGATGGACTTTGGACAAAACTCAATGATGGATGAGTCTTACACACACACTGAAAATAACCAAGCACAAATGACACAAGTGTTTATAGAGGTTCAGCAAATTTTGCCTACATCCTCTTGGTGATCCCCTTGAGAAAATTCACTAATGAAGATAGGTTACAACTTTGGTTTACAACTGAAAACCCCCTTAGAACACTACCCTCAGAATCTGTTTCTCTCTCACCCTTGCTCAACACCTTGATACACTTGAGAACTCTCTCTTCTACTTGACTCACTAGTTTCCAGCTACTTCACTCCAACACTTCTATCTTGCTTCCTTCTCTCTCAAATACACAACCCCTTGAACTTGAGAAAAGCCTAATCACATCTTCCCACGTTCTGCCCTTGTTTTACTGAAGTAGATCACACCTTGGGCAGGCAAAGGGCTAGATAATGACAGCTACAAGTTCAGCTACCCAATAAAGGACCATAGGGTAGGAACACCTTGAAACAAGCCAACATCTTTCCTTAATTTGCTCTCCTTGCTTCCCAGCAACTTGCCACCTTTCATTTAAGTCTGAAGTGACTTAAAATATCCTTGAAAGTGGGTAGAAAACGATAGCACACTAAAGAAACTGTTGAGAAACAGTGCAGATTCGAAACAGCATGTGTTGGGCGACCGGTCATTGGCTTCTTGCGACCGGTCGCATTTTGGCAGAGTCGAAAGCGACCGGTCGCATGAAGCTGGCGACCGGTCCCCAGAAGTTCTTGCTCCAGACTTCGAACCTGCCTGAAAACGACCGGTCGTATGCTTCGTGCGACCGGTTGCTTTTAGGCAGAGTCTCCTGCGACCGGTCGCTTGAAAACGGGCGACCGGTCGCTTCCTATTCTGTCTCCGAAGCTTGTATCTTTTATGCGAGCCAATTTTTCAACAGTTGATACCAATATCACAGGAAGCAGACTTTTTAGGATCACAAACTAACCTGCACCCACCAACCACAAACTCAGCTGATTCCATCATCGCAAGGAAGCCGCAGCTAACTGCAGTGAATCTGTTTTTTTCCTGAGAGTAGATGAAAGGGCTGCCAGTCAAATTGGCCACTTGCCTACTTCCAGTTCTGTTGTAGAAGAAGGTAACGGGGCTGTTCACCTGAAGCGTGCCTCTAATAGAAATATTCAGCACCTCCAGTTGGGCTCGCTTCAAAACAGGCTTAGAAGACTGGTTGCTGCACTCGATTTCAAACCAATCGTCTAAGTAGCAATCTTTGTTAGATCCAATTCCAAAAGGGTATGGGATGAGGACGTGTCCGCAATACTCTTGGCGACCATGCTTTGCCATCCGAGGAACCACTTGTGATGTACATATATTTATCGACAGAAGCAATAAGAATAAGATCATCATATGAACTGCTTGCGATTGCATTGTTCCTATGCTCGGATAATAAAAAGTAAAAGATTATCAAGCAAAAGCTTTCTTTGCAACTCAGTGCTTTGTACTATATATAATAAAGACCCCCTGTCCATCGAAGAAAAGTGGGTTCGAATTGAAGGCTATCCACCCAAGAAAAGTGGGTCTAAGAACATCTCCAATTGATATGTCAAATTGTCAAATAGACATGAAATGATAAAAATTAAAGGTTAAAGTGGCTCCAACCAAGTAGTCAAATTCTATATGAATTTGAAGATTGAAGGAGATATGTCAAAAATAACATATCAAAAAACTTGATGTCAAATGTTATTTTAATATTTTTTTAGTTCTGGACCCCATTATGATTTACTATTTTAAAAACTTGATGCATCATATGGGCCTCATTTGCTTTTAAAAATATAATACAACAGTCCCGATCTCTTGGACCACGGGAGTCCAAGAGATTATGGTCACCCACCGTTGGATATTAATCTAATGGTTCAAAAAAGTTTCTTAAAAGGAATGCAAGAATAAGTGAATCGTTGAATTTACATCCAACGGTGAGTGACCACAAATCTCTTGGACCCCTGTAGTCCAAGAGATCAGGACTATATAATACAATAATATGATGTTTGGCACTTCGGGTGGAGTTCAATTTTTTTCCAAGTGTCAAATTGCCACATAACTCATCAAATTCAAATTTAACATTTTGCATTTGACATCTCCCTTGAAGATGCTATAAAGTATAATTAAGAGTGCTGCTAAACGAACCCTAAAATTAACTGAGTACACCTTACTACAAAAATATATATTGAATTACTGATTTATCCTAATATAAAATGACCAAAAAGGATATGTGGAATTATGAAACAAATATAATTTTAATAAGTACACCTTATTAACCATATTCAACCCTAATCAAGAGATTACTTGATTCCCATCTTTGTGATCCGCGAGTCAGAATGGCTTGGAGCAGATGAAGCCTTCCATCTTTCTTCTCAGAACTATTTCTTGGCAACTTGGATTACTTGGTTGCCAACCTTTTGCAATCGTCTGTGCTGTTTCTTTCTTCCTGTTCTTTGTGTTTATGCTCCAACAATCTTTTATCATCCTAATTACCCAATCAGCAATAAGAAAAGAAACTGAATCAAAGTCAAAGT
Source organism: Prunus avium (assembly GCF_965620075.1). Classification (NCBI taxonomy): domain Eukaryota; kingdom Viridiplantae; phylum Streptophyta; class Magnoliopsida; order Rosales; family Rosaceae; genus Prunus; species Prunus avium. Next base: position 31,452,950 of record NC_142286.1, read on the forward strand.
CAAAGTTTCTTTATGAATATGAAAATCAATATGACTTACCTAGACCCTCTCTGAACAACCAAAAGCATGTCTTTTTTTTGTTTTTTTTTGGAGCCATGGATAAATCTCCATGCGTTTGTCTCAGCTTCGTGCATGCGTAATTATGATGGCTTTTTGCTCATTTGGCTTCTTCCAACACAAAAAATGTTATGAGATAATTTGTATTTAATTTCCCATTTGTCCTATTGTGTTTTTAACGAAAGAGGTGGTGATTGCAAGAACTTGTAATTGCAAAAAAAGTGTCAACAGTTTTAGTAGAAGCATAAATCCATATGAAAAGTCAAAGATTTATAAACACTATTAAAAAAAATCAAGCTAAAAATCAACTATAAAATAATGCTACAAGTATTAGGGTGTATCAGAGGTATTTGTGGTAGTTCTATAGGGTGTACTTAGTTAATTTCACATTTTAATTAAAATATTAGGGTATACTTAGATCATAGGGTGTACTCAGTTAATTTTAGGGTTCGTTTAGCAGCACTCATAATTAAACGGCAAATAATTAATTAATTAATGGTGATGGACTATACTCCAAACCGATTTCTCTTGATCCAGCTAAAATATTCAAAATCTAACATTTTCAAACCACCCTGTTCAAATAATTAATGCCATTCAATTTTGATATGCAAAATCAGTGGGGTCGAGTTTTAATCCACTTAATTTTATTATTTTTTTGAAGATAGCTCAATTATTTGTTTGCTATTGTTTGGTTTAGTTTTTTTTTAATAAATTATGTGACTTCAGTTTTATGTTTATTATTCTTGACAAATGAATCTAGTTATATGTCATCATGCAGTATAGCTAGCTAAAGTCAATGCATCAAAATATAAAGTCTCACATCAGAAACTTGACTAAATGAAATATAATATATAATGAATGATACTACTCCTAATAATATCAAGATCTTTTGTGACAAAATCCCACACCTACTAGACTTTGTAAATAGTTAAGTTATAGACAATACAGTGTCACATTAGAAAATTTTCTTTTCAACTTAGTCTTCACGATGGAAAAAAAAGGGACTAGTACAAATTGAAGGGTACGTTTCTTTTGGTAATGTGTTTTTCTTGATCCAGCTGTAATTTT